>NC_056729.1:1452296924-1452896924 GCF_019279795.1 Protopterus annectens | reverse complement strand
CTCAGTTTTTCTTGCCCCAGATGCCAGGTGCCCTCTAGGAAGGCTAAATTTGGAGAAATGCAATAAAAAATCCAAACATTTGCAAAATATATATATATATATATATATATATATATATATATATATATATATATATATATATATAAAAGCAAATACACCATAATAGATCCCCCCAGCTAGCTAATAGAGAGGTAAGCACCCTAGGAATACCACAGAGGGGAAGGAGGGAGGGTAAACCTGACTGCATATGCATACCTATCTGACATCTACATTTATGGTAGGTACAAAACTGTACTATGTCCTTCAAGGATGCATCTGCAGTCATCACATATGGGTAGAATACCATAGCCAATCTGGGGGTGGAGGTACTAGGAAAAGGATGGTGTAGCTAAGATACCCTGCAGGACAGCCGTAGCAAAGCCTGCTCTGGATCTGGAATATAAAGGTAAATTGTAATGCTTGGCAAATGTATGCACGGAGCTCCATGTGGCAGCTTCTAAAATGTCTTTTGTAGCCACCCCTCTTAAGAAGGCTGTGGAGGTGGCTGTGGCTCTTGTAGAATGAGGTCTAATGTTAGCTAGTACCGTCTTCCCATGAAATGAGTAACAAAAGCGGATGCAATTTCCTATCCATTTAGAAATTGTCTGTTTGGAAATTGCTTTTCCTTGAGTACCAGCAGCATATGCTACTAGCAGCTGGTCAGTTTTCCTGAAACCTTTAGTTCTGTCCAAGTAGTAGCGCAACTGTCTGTGAATGTCCAGGGTGTGCAGCAGTTTCTCCCCTTTGTTTTGTGGATTTGGAAAGAAGGTAGTCAAGTGAATGGCTTGATTCAATGAAACCCTGGATACCACCTTTGGCATAAAAGTAGGATTAGTTCTTAATGAAACTCTGTCCTTGTGAAAAATAATAAATGGCTGAACTGCCATCAGGGCCTGCAATTCCGAAACCCTTCTTGCTGAGGTTATTGCCAGAAGGAAAGCAGTCTTCCATGAAAGGTACTGTAGATCTGCAGATGCTGCTGGTTCAAATGGAGGCAGTGTTAGTTTTTCCAACACGTAGTTAAGGTCCCATGCAGGTAGAGGTGGTTTCCTAGGAGGTTTGATGTTTTTAATTCCTCTTAGAAACTGTCTTAGGAGAGGATGAGAAAAGACAGGTGGATCAGTATTATACTCTGCTGAAATTGCTGAAGCATGAATCTTAATAGAAGAGTAAGACAGCCCATTGTGGAACATTTCTGCCAAATATTCCAGAATATGTGCCATGTTCATCATAGTCGCATCTAGGCCCTTTGTGGTGTTCCAGATGAGAAATCTTTTCCATTTTGCTGAATATGCCTTCCTTGTGGAAGGGCGGCGAGCTTCCATAATAATATTCTTCACTCTCTGGGATAGCTTATCCTGAGGAGGAGTCAAGGTATTCTCCACGCTGTTAGTTGCAATGTTTTCAGGTTGGAATGTAGAGTTTTGTATCTGTGCTGTGTCAGCAGAAGTGGCCATAGAGGTAGGGGCCATGGTTTCGTACGTGACATGCTTCTTAGCAGTGGATACTAGTGCTGTCTTGGCCAGTCCGGAGCTATCAGAATCACTTTTGGCTGCTCTGCCCTGATCTTCAGTGACACCTTGGTCATTAATGGAATAGGAGGAAATGCATACACTGTCAGATTTCTCCAGCTGAAGGAGAGGGCGTCCACTTTCCACGCTTGTGGGTGGTATGTCCTTGAGCATAATTTCTTCAGTTGATGATTGTGAGGGGATGCAAATAGATCTATGTCCGGGCTCCCCCAGGATTGTGTTATCAGTTGAAAAATGTCTGGGTGCAGCATCCATTCGTGTGCATCCATGATATTTCTGCTTAGGCTGTCCACCAGTGCATTGTCCTTTCCTGGCACAAACTATTGAGTTTCAAGGAAAGATCACAAAGATTCATTGCCAGTCTGCAAAGAGGGTAAGAATGGGTACCCCCTTGTTTGTTTATGTACCACATAACTGTGGTGTTGTCTGTCCTTATTAGTAGATGGCCTTGATGCAGGAATAGTTTGAAGGCCTCGATTGCATGTATCACTGCTAGCATTTCTTTTTGATTTATGTGCATGCGTAGCTCCTTTCGTGACCACTGTCCTTGGATACCTTTGCCCTCCATGTGTGCTCCCCAACCTAGGTCTGAAGCGTCTGTTGTAACAGTTTGGGAGGTTTTTGGCTTTGTGAAGGGCAACCCTCTGTTGGACTGGCTGGCCTGAGCCCACCACAGAAATTCCTTGTGAAGGCATGGAATGAGTGGGATTAAAGATTCCAAACTGTGACTGTGCTGAGTCCATAAACTCCTTAGGTACCACTGTAGCTTTCTCATATGTAGCCTTGCTTGTGGAATCAAAAGAATACAGGATGCCATGTAACCCAGGGCCTGCAGGATTTTCCTTGCAGTCAGTTGGGTTTGTCTTGTCAGATTCTTGAAGTAATCCGGTAGTTGACTTTGTTTTTCTTCTGTGAGATAAGCCATTTGGGTGTTTGTATCTAGATCCGCACCCAGAAAGGTTATTCTTTGGGATGGAACAAGTCTTGATTTGTGCATGTTGACTGTATATCTCAAGGCCTGCAGAAGATTGATGGCATAATTTAAGTCCTTTATCAAAGTTTGTTGGTTGTCCGCTTGTATAAGGTAGTCGTCCAGATATGGGTAGATTTGAATCCCCTGGAGTCTGCAGTGTGCTATTACTGATGCCAGGCATTTCGTGAATACTCTGGGCGCAGTAGATAAGCCAAAGGGCAATGCTGAGAATTGATAATGCTCTGACCCTGCAAAAAATCTGAGGTATCTTCTGCAACTTTGTCTGATAGGGACATGCAGGTATGCCTCCTTGAGGTCTAGAGTAACCAGCCAAGACCCCTTACCCAGCATGGGAAGGATTTGCTGTAGAGTCAGCATTTTGAATTTTGGCACAATCAGATAAGTATTCAGTACGGACAAGTCGAGAATTGGTCTCCATTGATGCTCTTTTCTTGGAACAAGGAATAGCCTGGAGTAAAATCCTTGGCCTTGTTCTGAAATAGGAATTTTTTCTATGGCTTTCATTTGTAGTAAATTTGAGATTTGTTTCAAGGCCTCTGCCCTTTGATTTGGTGGCAGACCTGGCATGCCTTTTCTTTTTGGCAATGTGTGGAAATGGAACCTGTATCCGTTGTCTATTATTTGGAGTGTCCATTTGTCTTTTGTAATGTTGTGCCAATTTCTTGAGAATAAAGAAAGCTTTCCACCCAAAGGTGCTTCTAATTGAGCCCTGGTTGGCGGAATCCAAGCAAAGTCACTGAGTTTGTCCTTGTGCAGCAGTTGCAGGTCCTGAACTGCCTGTCTGGATTGGAGGTTGCCATTGACGGCCTCTGTAGGAGCCCCTAGCTTGCCCTCTACTTCTGGCACGCCTGTTCCTGCCCCTTTGAAATCTTTCTGGGTCCGGAAGGGACCAATTCTTGGAAGGCCAGTTTCTGCTGAATCTAGGCGGTTGTACTTGAAGGAAATCCTTAACTGTTTGTACAGATTTTGCCTTTTCCTCAAATTTCTTTAGGACATCTTGAGCAGTGGAACCAAATAACTTTTGCTTTTCCAATGGAGCATCCAAAAGCTTAGCTTTAACATGTTCTGGCAGAGATTGTTCCTTCAGCCAAGCATGCCTGCGTATAACAATACCTGTCATTGCTGACCTACATGAAGCTTCCAATGCATCATAACCACACTGCAAGAAGTGGTTGCTAACCTGCTGGGAGTTATGTACCAGATCCTGAAGGGATTTACGGTCAAGGGGTTCAGAAGAAGACAATTTCTTATGTACTTCTTCTAACAAATACTCTTGATACTGTATCATGTGAAATTGACAATTTAATGCCCTCATTGCAAGAGTGGCAGAAGTATACACTTTTTTACCCCATCTCTCTAATGCCCTGGACTCCTTTGCAGAGGGGAGTGGGATTTTAGAAGTAACAGCTGCAACCCCTTTAGGGCCCTGTGAAATAGTTTTAGGGTCAACAGAGTGGGCCTTATAAAGGAAATTATGTGTGTCTGGGACCCTGTAGTACCTATCGGGCTTAACAGGGGCCGGAGGCAGAGTGTCAGGAGTCATACTAGAGACAGAAAATACATCATCAATCACATTTAAAACAGGAGGAATAGCCAAAGGTCTATGCTGAGGTAAATGAAGAAAAGTTCTTAGTCTTTTCCTGGAATTAGAATATTCCTGGCCCTGCCATTTAAAATGCTCTATCATAGTGTGAAGGGTCTCCCCAAAGGAAAGCTCTTCAGGAGGGGAGGCCGAGGGAATAGATTCCTCTGCATCCGAATCCTCGTAAGCCGAATAAGCCTCCTCCTGGTAGTCAGAGTGATCTGAGCCAACAGAGGCCTCCTCTGAGGAAAGGGGATCAGGAGGATCCATCCTGGGCCTCTTGTCTAGAGGGGGTTGGGAGCCCCTGTCCGGATGAGGCTGAGAGCCCCTAATTAAGCAGATAAGGTCCTCTGCTAAGGTTAAAATCTGTGAACTAGAAGAAGGACCCTGAGTAATAACTCTGGGAGAGGCATGGCTTTAGTGTGTTTTGTAGCTTTAGCCCTGGTGAAGGCCTTAATAGACATGGATGCAGGAGGTCTGGCTGCACCACGTGCTGGTGTAGCTTTGTCTAAAGGTATGCTGTCGGAGGATTCCTGTACACCAGTTTCAGAAGGCAATTCTGTAACCGACTCGGTAGAAGCCTCCGGGGCTGAGGCTGTCGGTTGTATTATTTCAGGATTTGGAAGTTCCAAGGACTCGGTATCAGCCGAGACCCTCGCGGTAGGCCTAGCCGCGGTTTCAGACGAAACCGCGGTCCGCGTGTGTCGGTCCTTGTCTTTCCGTTTTTTAATTAAATGAGATGTCGGGGTTTCCGACGGCATTTTGTAAGCAAAACTATCCCCAAAAAACTCTTCTACGAACTCCAACCAACGTCTACGAGTGTGTCGGTTGAAGGAAGCGCAGGCTGAACAGGCAGAGACGTCGTGGTCTGGGCCTAAGCAGGGAAGACAATATGAGTGGAAATCCTTATGAGGTATTTGTTTCCCACAAGTTAAACAATTATTAACTTTTTCTGACATCGGCTGAGGCAAGAAAAGGTCCCCAACGGGGTACTTAGCTTTTGAAGTCTTCGGATAGCGAATTTACAGGAGCTGGCCGACCGGCACTTGCGAACTGCTTCTGCTTCGGGCACCACACGGCAAGAAAGACTGGGGAAGATGGCGTTGGCTGACGTTCTTATACCCCAGGCGTTGTGACGTCGGGGAAAGGGCGACATCAGCCGACGCCGGACCCAGACTTTGGAATCTGGCCGACTGAAGGGCTGCCTGAGGCAGGACAACCCATATGTGATGACTGCAGATGCATCCTTGAAGGACATCAGGTCTATCTCTGGGCTCCCCCATTTGTTTCTCAACATGTTAAATATATTTTGGTTCCAGTTTCCACTCTTGTGGGTACATGAGATTTCTGCTTAGGCTGTCTGGCAGTGTATTTAGCCTGTAGGTGCACTTGGTAGCTCAAGGCTGTGTCCACAGAGCCATGGCTAGTCTGCAGAGAGGGTATGAGTGGGTTCCCCCCTGCTGGTTTATGTACCACAACAGTGGCGTTGTCCGTCTTTACCAATAATTGTCCTGGAAGAATGTGGTCCTTGAAGGCTGTCAGAGCATTCTGTACAGCTAACATTTTTTTGATTGATATGCAAGTGCATTTGACTTGGGTTCCATTTGCCCTGAATGCTCTGCCCTGCCAAGTGAGCCCCCCATGCATAGTCTGATGCGTCTGTTAGGGTTTGTGCGGCAGGGGGTAGAGTGAATGGCAGTCCCTTGTTTTGGTGGCAGGCCTCTGCCCACCAAAGGAACTCTAACCACATGCATGGTATGACAGGAATTATTGCTTCTAGATCCTGAAAATGTTGACACCATAGGCTTTTTTAGATACCATTGTAGTTTCCTCATATGTAGTCTTGCATATGGAATTAGTAGAATGCAAGAGGCTATGAATCCCAGGGCTTGCAGATAGCTGGGTCTTTGTGGCCAGTAGTTTGACGTAGGCTATCAAATGAACTTGTTTCTCTGGCGTGAGGTAGGCCATCTGGGAAGTTGAATTCAAGCTTGCCCCCAGGAATACAATTTGTTGACAGGGTAGATGATGTAATTTCTTTTCGTTTATGGTGTACCCCAGAGAAGTTAGCAATTTCTTTACAAATGCCAGATGATTTAATAGTATGTCCTGGCTTTCTGCCCGAATTAGACAAGTGTCCAGGTATGGGTACATTTGAATATTTCATTGCCTGCAAAATGCAATGACTGGAGCTAGGCACTTTGTGAATACCCTGGGTGCAGTAGATAAGCCAAAAGGCAGTGCAGAGAACTGATGGTGCATGTAGCCTGCTCTGAAGCGTAGGCATCTTCTGAAATATTCCCTTATTGGGATGTGCAGGTAGGCTTCCTTTAAATCCAGTGTTGCCAACCAGGCATTTTTGGCTAGCATGGGAAGCAGCTGATGGAAGAGTTAGCATCTTGAATTTTGGGATTAGCAAAAATGTGTTTAGGATAGACAGGTCCAGGATAGGAAGCCAGGAATGGTCTTTTCTGGGAACCAGAAAAAGTTGAGTAGAAACCTTGCCCCCATTCTTCTTCTGGGACAGGTTGAATAGCCCTGATGCTTAAAAGAGAGAGAACTTGATTTTGAGCTTCTACCCACTGATTTGGGGGTAGGTCTGGCCAATCATTTGGGTTTGGTAAGGAGTGGAAGTGGAATCTGTATCCTTGGGAAACTACATTTACAAACACATTTGTCCTGGGTAATGAGTTCCCAATTTTTTGCATGCAAGGCAATCTTTCCCCCTAAAGGAACAGTCAATTGAGCAGGGCTTGGATGGTTTAAATTTAAGTAATTGAGACACTTTACCATAGGGGGGAGTCTTACTACTCCCTGCTTTGGAAGTGGGAGTCCCCCATTGCTTAGGCCTGTGAGTACCTTGGGACTGAAGCCTGGGTGTTCTGTTTGTTCTGGGTTTGGACAGAGAAGGCCTGGAAGAGGCAGAAAAGGACCAATTCTTAGAGAGCCAAAGCCTACTAAATCTGGGAGGCTGTACTTGCAGAAAATCTTTAACAATTTGCACAGATTTAGCTCTTTCCTCCATCTTTTTAAGTACTACTTCTGTTTTGTTGCCAAACAGGCGGTCTTGGTTTAAGGGAGCATCCAGTAATTTAGCTTTAACAAGATCTGGCAAAGATTGCTCCTTAAGCCAAGCATGCCTTCTAAGTACAGACCCAGTGACAGCAGCCCTGCAAGATGCCTCTAATGAATCAAAACCACATTGCAAAGTATGTTTTCCAACTTGTTCAGCAGAATGCATAAAATACTGTAATTCTTTATTTTCAGCACAGTCAGGAATCAACATAATTTTCTGTTTAAGCAATCCAATGAAATGCCGCTGATACTTTAACATATGAAACTGGCAGTTTAAGGCCCTAATGGCCAAAGTTGCAGAAGTGTATACCTTCTTACCCCATCTAGCTAGCACCCTGGAATCTCCATCAGAGGGGGTAGGATTTTTGGCAGTAGTAGCCTTAACGCTCTTGGGTCCCTGTGAAATGGTCTCAGGATCCGCAGTAGGATTTTTAAGGAGGAACTTGTGAGAGTCGAGTACCCTGTAATACCTATCAGGTTTTCTAGGAGCAGGAGGTAAAGTGTCAGGGGCCAGGCTAGATTCCGAGAAGGCATCATCTACAATGTCCAGTACAGGAGGGATAGCTAAAGGCCTGTGTTGAGGCAGGAGTAAGAATTCCCTAAGCCTCTTTTTGGAGTCAGAGTAATCCTGGCTTTCCCAGCGAAAATGCTCCTTAAGAGTATGCAAGGTTTCACCTAAAGAGAAATCCTCTGGAGGGGAAAGCAGAGGGAATGGAATCCTCTGCATCAGAATCCTCATAGGTAAATAAGGGCAAATCCTGGTCATCAGAGAAAACAGAAATTTCAGAATCCTGATCAGAAGAATCAGAAGGAAAATCAGTCCTAAATCTCTTAGAATAAGAAGGGTGGCTTCCCCTGATTAGAGTAATAAGGTCTTCGACCATTCTTATCATTTGATGTTAAGTTGTCTATCTCACCTTCATTCTTGCTGGTTGGGGTTTGGAGCCGATTCTCGGCTCCGACTCGGCCATCTACTAAAGCTTGACTGCTATTTACTGGCTCGAGGCCTCCCCTTATCCCACAATGCTTGGCACTAGATACCCAGATCTCGTTTGCCGCTTCAGCTACGAGGTTGCGCTTTTACTGGCTCAGGTCGTATTAATCCTTTTTTTTGTATTACTAGCTAATATTTACCTTGTATTTTTCTTAGATATAGATTGTCTTTCCCTTGTAGTGTAGTTAGACTGTGTATCCCCTAGTTTGTCCCACTAAGGAAGCTCGTTTTCTGTTAGAGAGTTTCTACCCCCCCCCCCCCTGTTTCTCTCTATTAGTGGCTAACCCCACCCTTGTTGTACCTATAGGAGTAGTGTTTAGCCTTGTAGTATTTGTATATTTTTATTAAGGATAGTTGTTAAGTGTGTGTGATAGTTTTTTGTGGTTATTATTGTTAGATTAACTAGTGCGGGTGTGTGAGTGTTTCTATGTGCCTTGTTTAAGCACTAGTTTAATTTTTCTCTCTTTAGTACCCCCGGGCCAGTATGTCCAAGGATACTAAAGTTTCAGGCTTCAAAAAGTGTGACTCGTGCTGTCAGAAGATGTCTCTGACAGACAGTCACATTTCTTGTGTTTATTGCTTTGGTTCCCTACACCTGCAGGACTCCTGCTCGGTCTGTCATGCCTTCAGCCCGAGAGTCCTGCAGGAGCGTAGGAACAAGCTTATTTTGAGAGGCTTACTTAAGCCAGAGGGATCCCCGACGAAGCCTCAGTCGGGGGAAATCCTCAAAGCTCGCCAAGCCTTCGGTTCCCAGTTCGGAGTCGTCGCCGGGCGGAGGATCTGCCTCCTCTTCGGCTCCGGCTGGAGCCGACATCCCTAGACCTCAATCGGCTCTGACTTTAGTGTCAGAACCATCGTTGGGCCGAAAACATTCTAGGTCCCCTTCCCTAGAATCGGTTAGTTCGGCTCAGAGGTTTCCGTTGCTTCAGTCGGAACAAAGCCATAGGTCCCATTCCTCTCAGTCCTCCAGGTTATCCGATCGTGACTTGGAGAGGGTGGTCAGTAGACTCCTTAAATCGCAGGCCCTAGCAAAAATGTTAACCAGCCCTTCTCAACAGACTGTGGCTGTCCCGGTGTCTTCAGCAGTTCCTCCTCAGACTCCCCTTTTGTGTTCGGAGGCGTAGCTGGTTGGGGCTCGAATCTTGGAACCGTCTGAGCCGAAACCACATCTTTCGGCTCCTTCGTCGGCTCCGATCTCTTCACTGGTTCCTTCCTTGGAGGGATCTCGGCGCCGGGACTCCCTCGTTGGCTCCGAGGGGGCGAGTGGCATCGGACACTTGTCCGTCCCCGTTCTCCCTCTCGGGGCTTCAGCGCAGGTGAGTTCAGCCTCGACATCGGTCTCGGAGCCATCCCTCTCGGTGCCGGGAGGGGTTCACATCTCTTCGGAGCGGGGACCCTCTGCTCTGCCTGATAGGGGTGCCTTCGAGGTCATGAGGAGCGTGCTGACTCCTGACTCAGCTCCTCGATCGGCCCCTTCGGCTCCTCCCCCCATGGTGCCTGCATCGGTCTCTGTCCACCCTCCTGACCCCAAGTGTGGAGTACAGACACTCCAGGTCACCCCACTGGGCGTATCTTCCTCTTCCGAGGCCTCCCCTGATCATTCAGAAGAGTCCCCTTGGAAGAGAAAATGTAAGAGGAAACATGTCGACTCCCCCGAGTCAGTCACGTCTGATACTGACTTGGAGGATTCGGAAAGGTCCCCAAGATCCCCCTCTGAGGATGTCTCTTTTTCAGACATCCTAGAGATACTTAAGCAGAGGGGGAACTGGACTGCCCTTAACCCTTCCGAGGATGAGTCGGTATATCTGGACGCGTTTGGTTCTCGCCCTTCCACCTCCTGGGTGTCTCCACCTTTCGACCCGCTCATGGAAGTAGTGGCTCGAAGGGCGTGGTCAGCACCGGACATAGTGGAACCAACTCCCCACAGGCCAACTAAGTTCATTACAGCCCCACCCAACAGACAATTTTTGACAAAAAGTGCCCCCGTTGATGCTATGGTGGTGGCAGCAGCCACTAAGGAGGAGTTGGCTGACCCTTCGGTGCTTGTCCATCCACGTAATAGAGAGTCTAGGACAATGGACAGGTACGGGAAGCAGATGTTTTCCTCAGTGACCTTTTCCATGCAGTCGCTGAATTATCTGTGCCATTTCACCCGCCTTCAAAGGGATCTTCTCAAGGAACTGGGTGATACCCTTCAGGATCCATCAGCTGCAGAGGCTCAGGATAAGATTAACTCCCAGCTGTTGACCCTTAACTATCGTCAACTCCTCCATGTGGCTCATTTCTTATGCAGCCGATGGGGCGAGTATGGCCACAGGTACAGGTGTGGCTTTGAGAAGACATGCCTGGATGCGGTTATGTAACTTTGCTGACCCCCTTTAAGGCGTCCTTCACCAATACCCCCTTCGATGGTTCGGCTCTGTTTGGACCACAGGTGAAGGATACCCTTACCTGGTGTGAGCAGGAAGGCAAGACTCTCTCTGCCATGGGAGTCCGTTTTTCTACTCCCTCTAGACCATACCCTAAGGGTCAGAAGAGTGGGAAAATGTGGTTTCGGAAACCCCAGGGAGTCGTCCCTGACACACGTGGCGAGTTTCCCTGTAGGGGCAGGGGAGGGAACAATAATAGACGCCGCCCGAGGGGCAGAGGGGGTCCGCAAAATCAGGGTAGCAGAGAATCTCTCTCTGACAAACCCTATCAGCACCCCTGAGGGGCTGCCTGACTGTCCACCTTCGGAGGCAGTCGGGGGAAGACTGTCACTGTACCCAGAAGCCTGGCAACTCTTCACACAAGACAAATGGGTACAGTCAATCATATCTGAGGGTTACAAAATCCCCTTTGTCCGCACCCCTGTACAAACAACCAAGTCCCTTCCAGATGTTCCACCCGGTCTAAGGGAACAAGCAGTGCCAGAAATTTCAAAACTGCTAGAAAAAAGGGCCATCCAGCCAGTCCCAGCAGACCAGCAAAGATCCGGAATTTACTCCAAGTTCTTTCTGGTACCAAAAAAGACAGGGGACTGGAGACCCATTTTGGATCTCAGCAGGTTAAACAAATCTGTTCAAAGAACGAAGTTCCGGATGGTCACGCTTCAGTCCTTTCTACCCTTTTTGGGTCAGGACAATTGGATGTGCTCCATAGACCTTTAGGACGCGTACTACCATATCAAAATGGACAGGTGCTCCAGAAGGTTTCTCCGCTTCTGGCTGGGAGCCAGTCACTATCAATTCAGAGCCCTGCCCTTTGGTCTCACCACAGCCCCCAGGGTGTTCACCAAATGCATGGCAGTGGTTACGGCTCACCTGAGAAGGCGAGGATTCCAGGTGTTTCCATATCTAGACGACTGGCTCCTTACTGCTTCCACCAGGCATCAGCTACTGCGGGAGCCAGGGATTATACCATCCAAACTTGCTCCGAGCTAGGTATCAATAAATTTCGAAAAGTCTGCATTGTCGCCTTGTCAGTCTATAACCTTTATAGGCGCAAGATTAAATACAAAAGAGCTGTCTGCAAAACTTCCTCTAGACAGAGTGTCAAGACATTCGCCGACATGTGCAGGTCTTACTACAGTGCAAAAGGATTCAGGCCAGATTTATACTAAAAACTTTGGGTCTCATGGCAGCAGCAATCATACTAGTTCTCCTGGCTCGTTTTCACATGTGGATTCTTCAGTGGATGCTCTTTACCCAATGGTCTTTTCAACAACTTCCGATGTCTCACAACATAATAATCACTCAATCATGCAAAGACCACCTGGCTTGGTGGATGGTCTCCCCTCTAGTACTCCAGGCCTGATCGGGTGGGGGGGCATTTTCAGGGCAGGACTGTCCAAGGCACTTGGCAACCTCTAGAGTACCACCTGCACATAAACGTCTTGGAGATGAGAGCGGTGCTTTTAGCGTTGCAAGCTCTTCAGGACTCTCTACCCACCGGGACTATTGCAATTCAAACAGACAATATGTCTTTAATGTGGTACATCAAAAAGCAGGGCGGAACCAAGTCCTATCCCTTATGTCGAGAAGCACTCAGACTCTGGCAGTGGGCGATCTCCTCTCAACGGTTTCTGATAGCAATGCACATCCCCGGGAAGTCCAACGTCATAGCGGACAGGCTAAGCAGAGATATTCTCATGCCTCATGAGTGGTCTCTCAATCAGTCAGTAGCAGACAAAATTTTCCACAGATGGGGTCAACCTTGCTGCGACCTTTTCGCAACTCCTCTCAACAGCAAGCGCGACGATTTCTTCACTCTATTCCACCTCCCCGGACAGTCCCCCAGAGACGCTCTAGTTCACGATGGGCCCCGGGGTCTTCTATATGCATTTCCACCTTTTCCCCTAATTCCAAAACTAATTCAGAAGGCGACCGCATTGGGATCCAGGATGATCCTCATTGCCCCTTACTGGCCTCGACAAATTTGGTTCCCATTCCTGCACCATCATCTGCTGGAGCAGCCTTGGAATCTGGAGCCAGTGCCAGACTTCTTGGTCCATCAGTCGGGCGGGCTGCACCAATCCCTTCAGTCTCTCAACCTCACAGCTTGGTTGCTCCACTTCCAACCTTAGCCAGGCTTCCACATATTTCTTAGCCGGTGCGTGAAATCATCCTTTCTTCGCACAAATCTACCACCAGGAAAACTTATGCTAGTAAGTGGAAACATTTCTCTTTCGGGGCAGAGGGTAGGAATATAGACCCCTTTACAGCCCCTGTACATCACGTTCTAGATTTTTTAGCAGAACTTTTTCAAGCTGGTTCCTCATCTGCCACCATTAGGGTCCAATTAGCTGCTATCGCAAATTTCCACGCTGGCCTGTCAGATACCAGCATCATGTCCCACAAACTTTGCAAGGCCTTTCTTAAAGGGACTATTTTGCTTAGGCCCCCGGTCAGAGATCCCCGCCTCCATGGGATTTAAACTTGATATTAGCTTCCTTGATTCTCCCTCCTTTTGAACCTGTGGCTTCCTGTTCCTTAAAATTACTCTCCTGGAAGACTCTCTTTTTAGTAGCCATCACCTCAGCTAGGAGAGTTTCGGAACTTCAAGCCCTCTGTATTCATCCTCCTTACCTTGTGTTTCACAAGGACAGAGTTTCACTCAGGACTAATCCTTCTTTTCTGCCCAAGATACCTTCTGAAACAAACCTGAATCAGGCTATTGATCTACCTGTCTTTTTTCCTAACTATATGAACAAATCTGAACAAAAGTTACACCAACTGGACGTTCACAGGCAATTACGTTTTTATTTGGATAGGACTAAGCAAACAAGAAAATCAGACCAACTCTTCCTGTCCTATGCTGAGGGCAAACAGGGCCTGCCAGTTTCTAAAGTAACCTTATCCAGGTGGTTGTCCTCTATTATTACTTTGATTTATCAGCTGAGACATAAAGAACTCCCTACTAAACCTAAAGGTCATTCCACCAGATCGTTAGCTACTTCGGTAGCTTTTCAAGCTAGACTACCAATGGAATCTATTTGTGCTGCAGCCACATGGGCCACTCCTCATACCTTCATTTCACATTACAAGTTGGATATGGCCTCTAGGAGTAGAGCTTATTTTGGTTCCACTGTGCTCAAGAGTCTGTTCCGATGAGCCACCCAAGACTAAGGTGCTAGGGACGCTGTCCCAACCAGCAAGAATGAAGGCGAGATAGACAACTTAACATTAAGAAGTTATGTACCTACCATAATGTTCCATGTTAGTTGTCTTCTTCTCGCCTTCTTTCTTGCGTCCCACCCTCAATTCCCCTAGCCTGGACAGACCGAAGAGAGTCCCTTTTTGAGGCCTTCTTCCTCTGGCTGAGTCTTATCTGGGTTACGTCCTCCTCTGTTTTAGTACTGTAGGTAAACCTTGTAGTTTGAACAGGTGTCCTTAAAATTTTTTCTATGGTGTTAGCTCTGCCAAACGGGATCTGGGTATCTAGCGCCAAGCATTGTGGGATAAGGGGAGGCCTCGAGCCAGTAAACAGCTCTCGAGCTTTAGCAGATGGCCGAGTCAGAGCCGAGGATTGGCTCCGAACCCCAACCAGCAAGAAAGAAGGCGAGAAGACCACTAACATGGAACGTTATGGTAGGTACATAACTTCTTATTTTTTAGGCATAGGGGCCTGACCATGCGGGTCTGAGCATTGGTTTTCTGGGCATGGATAGAGTTTTAGGCCTTGAAGAAGATTGCATCAGTTTAATATGCAAGTCAGTAGGCTTGAATACACCCTCAGAAGCCGGTGCCTGCACAGTGGCTCCGGACCTATCCAAGGTAGAGACAGCCTCAGGTTCCACAGTCGAAGAAGCATCTCGTGGCATACCAGACTCAGAATGGGTCTCAGTAGAGGCCTGCGAATCAGAAGTAGCAGGTATCAGGGGCTGCGAATGTGCCTCACTGAGTACCGGCGAACTGGCGACTAACTTAGGAGAAGCGTCGTCGGCAACTTTGGACCTATGTGTTCTGTCTCTGTCTTTATCTTTGCGTTTTTTTGCGATGTCAGTAGTCGGGTGGCTTACTGAAGCCATTTCTGGATAACTGAACAGAGTATCAAAATATTTAGATGTGAAAATGAACCGACCATGAATAGGACGAGGTTTGAATAAGGCACAAAACCGAAAGCTAGGTACATCGTGGTCTGGGCCTAGGCAAGGAATGCAGTATGAATGAAAATCTTTATGAGGTATTTGCTTTCCATAAAAACTACAGTTAACTTTTACTGACATCTGTTTAGAGCAAGAAAAAGGATCCCCAATGGGGTACTTAGCTTAGTTGAAGACTTCAGATCTGAAATTCGAAAACAAAAATTTCAAGAGTTGGCCGACCGGCACTTGCAAACTGCTTCGGCTTTGGGCACCACACGGCAAGAAAGACTGATGTAATGGCATTGGTTGCAAGCTTTATATCCCTGACGTCATGGAAGATGATACAGCAACCAATGCAGGACCCAAGACTTTGATAATCAGGCCGACTGAGGGCTACTGCAAGCAGATAACCCAAATGTGATGACTGCAACAGTGAAACACGAAGAACATCTGACGACTAGCTTAACGGAAACGTCATTGGCAGTTTTGGACCTGTGCAGTCTGTCTCTGTCTTTATCCTTACGGTTTTTGGAATATCGATTAGAGCAAGAAAAAAAGATCCCCAATGGGGTACTCAGCTTTAGAAGACTTCTACTTCAATTCGGAAACGAAAAACTCAAGGTAGTGGCTGACCAGCACTTGTGCGAACTGCTTCTGCTTCGGGCTCCTCGGCAAGAAAGACTGATGCAATGGCGTCGGCTGCCTGTCTTTATACCACTGACGACCTGACGTCAGTCCTTGAGCGACAGCAACCGATGCAGAAATACTAAGCCTCTGGTATTCGGGACGACTGAGGGCTGCCCTGACAGGGATAACCCAAATGTGATGACTGCCACAGTGAAACACGAAGAACATCTGCAAGTAGTCAAAACTTTTTTGGATGATACAAGAACGTCCTCTGGTCTTGACAAATGTGCAAAAACAACCTTTAATGCAGGAAAAAGTACAGTTTTGTACCTACCATGAATGTAGATGTCCGATAGGTATGCATCTGCAGTCATAACATATGGGTTTGTCCTACCTCAGGCAGCCCTGCGGTCGGCCGGATTCCAAAGTCTGGGTCTGGCCTCGGCTGATGTCACACTTTCCCCGACGTCAGAGCTTCTAGGGTATAAAGGCATCAGCCGACGCCATTTTCCTCAGTGTTTCTTGCCCCAGATACCAGGTGCCCTCTAGGAAGGCTAAATTTGGATAAATGTTGAAAATTCCAAACAGTAGCAAACAAAATATATATACGTATATACATACAAACAAATACACCATAATAGATTCCCCCAGCTAGCTGAAAGAGGGGTAAGCACCCTAGGAATACCACAGAGGGGAAGGAGGGTGGGTAATCCTGACTGCAGATGCATACCTATCGGACATCTACATTTCTGGTAGGTACAAAACTGTACTTTTTCCTGCATTAAAGGTTGTTTTTGCACATTTGTCAAGACCAGATGACATTCTTATATCATCCAAAAAAGTTTTGACGCCATTTTCCTCAGTGTTTCTTGCCCCAGATACCAGGTGCCCTCTAGGAAGGCTAAATTTGGATAAATGTTGAAAATTCCAAACAGTAGCAAACAAAATATATATACATATATACATACAAACAAATACACCATAATAGATTCCCCCAGCTAGCTGAAAGAGGGGTAAGCACCCTAGGAATACCACAGAGGGGAAGGAGGGTGGGTAATCCTGACTGCAGATGCATACCTATCGGACATCTACATTTCTGGTAGGTACAAAACTGTACTATGTCCTTCAAGGATGCATCTGCAGTCATAACATATGGGTAGAATACCATAGCCAAACTGGGGGGGAGGTACTAAGATAATGATGGTGTAGTTAAGATCCCCTGTAAAACTGCAGTTGCAAAACCTGCTCGGGATCTGGAGTATAAAGGTAGATTGTAATGCTTGGCAAATGTATGCACGGAGCTCCAAGTAGCAGCTTCTAAAATGTCCTTGGTAGCCACCCCTCGTAGGAAAGCTGTAGTGGTGGCCGTGGCTCTTGTGGAGTGAGGCCTGATATTTTCAGGAGTTGTCTTTCCATGAAAAGAGTAGCAGAATCAAATGCAATTTCCTATTCATTTTTAAATTGTCTGTTTGGATATTGCTTTTCCTTGCACTCCAGTTGCATATGCTACAAAAAGTTGGTCAGTTTTTCTGTTGGTTTTAGTTCTGTCCAGATAGTAGCGTAGTTGTCTGTGTACATCCAGGGTGTGCAATAGTTTTTCCCCCCTGTTCTGTGGGTTAGGGAAGAAAGTAGGCAAATGAATAGCTTGGTTCAAGGATACCCTGGATACCACCTTTGGCATGAAAGTAGGATTGGTTCTCAGAGACACTCTATCCTGGTGAAAAATAAGGAAAGGCTGCACTGCCATTAGTGCCTGTAACTCGGATACTCTTCTTGCTGAAGTGATTGCTAGAAGGAAAGCAGTTTTCCAAGATAAAAACTGTAAGTCTGCTGATGCTGCTGGTTCAAAAGGGGGCAGTGTTAATTTTTCCAGCACAAAGTTGAGATCCCATGTAAGCAGAGGAGGTTTCCTTGGAGGATTTACATTTTTGATCCCTCTTAAAAATTGTCTGAGGAGAGGGTGAGAGAAGATAGGAGGATCCATGTTGTACTCTGCTGAAATTGCTGAAGCATGAATCTTAATGGAAGAATAGGACAGGCCATTGTGGAACAGTTCTGCTAAGTATTCTAGGATGTGTGCTAGGTTTGCCAGTGTGACATTTGTACCCTTTGATGCACTCCAAATAAGGAATCTTTTCCATTTTGCTGAGTATGTTTTTCTTGTGGAGGGTCTGCGAGCCTCCAGGATAATGTCCTTGACCCTCTGAGATAAAACAGTTTGGTTTTGTTTTAAGCAATTTTCCAGGCAGTTAGCTGCAGTGTTTTCAAGTTTGGATGCAGGATCTTGTAGTTGTTCTGCGTTAGAAGTAAAGGCCATAGGGGTAGAGGCCATGGGTTCGTCCGAGACATGCTTCTCAGTAGCGGATACCAATGCTGCCTTGGCCAGTCTGGAGCTATCAGAATCACCTTTGGCTGTTCCTCCCTGATCTTCAGTAGAACTTTGTACATCAATGGGAGAGGTGGAAAAGCATACACTGTTAGGGCCTTCCAGCTGAAAGAGAGGGAGTCCACCCTCCAGGCTTGTGGGTGGTATACTCTTGAGCAGAATTTGTTCAGTTGGTGGTTGAGTGGGGAGGCGAACAGGTCCATCTCCGGCATTCCCCATTTGTTTGTAATGATTTTGAAGATGTGTGGATGCAGCATCCATTCGTGAGCATCCGTGGTAGGTCTGCTTAAGCTGTCTGCTAGTGAATTCTCTTTTCCTGGTACAAATTTGGCCTGCAGTTGGATGATGAGATTCAGGCCTAGGTTCCACAGATCCATTGCCATCCGGCATAGAGGGTAGGAATGCGTGCCTCCCTGTTTGTTTATGTACCACATGACTGTCGTATTGTCTGTCCTTATCAGCAGATGTCCTTGCTGGATGAATGATTTGAAGGCCTCGATTGCATGCTTCACTGCCAACATCTCCTTTAGGTTTATGTGCAAGTTCAGCTGGTCTTGAGACCATAGGCCTTGGATACACTTGTCTTCCATGTGTGCTCCCCATCCTAGGTCTGAGGCGTCCGTGGTGATGGTCTGCCTTGGTTGTGGTTTGTTGAAAGGCAACCCTCTGTTGGTCTGGCAGGCCTGAGCCCACCACAGGAATTCCTTCTTCAGGCATGGAATGATTGGTATCATGGTTTCTAGACTGTGTCTGTGTTGAGACCATACATTCCTTAGGTACCATTGTAATTTCCTCATATGCAACCTGGCATGCGGGATCAAGATTATGCAGGATGCCATGTAACCCAGGGCCTGCAGGACTTTCCTTGCAGTAAGCAGAGTTTGTCTTGTCAAAGCCATGAAGTAGACTGGGAGTTGCTTTTTTTTTCTTCTGTGAGAAAAGCCATCTGAGTTATTGTGTCCAGATCCGCACCCAAAAATGTTATCCTTTGGGATGGCACTAGTCTTGACTTCTGGATGTTGACTGTGTATCCCAAGGCCTGTAGCAGGTGTATGACATAGGCCAAATCCTTTATTAGTTTTGTCTTGTTGTCCGCTTGTATTAGGCAGTCGTCCAGGTATGGGTAGATTTGAATTCCCTGAAGCCTGCAATGTGCAATTACTGATGCCAGGCATTTCGTGAATACTCTGGGCGCAGTAGATAAGCCAAAGGGCAATGCTGAGAATTGATAATGCTCTGATCCTGCAAGAAATCTGAGGTGTCTTCTGCAATCTGGTCGCATAGGGATGTGCAGGTATGCCTCCTTGAGATCTAGAGTCACCAGCCAAGACTCCTTGCCCAACATGGGAAGAAGTTGCTGTAGGGTCAGCATTTTGAATTTTGGCACAATGAGAAATGTGTTTAGTGCGGACAAGTCGAGAATAGGCCTCCATTGGGTTTATTTTCTTGGTACAAGGAATAGTCTGGAGTAAAATCCTTGACCTTGTTCCATAGGTGGTACCCTTTCTATTGCTTTCATCTGAAGTAAACTGTTGATTTGCCTTAGAGCCTCTGGCTTCTGGTTTGGTGGAAGGTTTGGCATTCCGCTCTTTTTTGGTAAAGTGTGGAAGTGAAACCTGTATCCTTTGTCTATTGTTTGCAATGTCCATTTGTCTTTTGTAATGCAATGCCAATTTTTCGAGAATAAAGCCAACTTTCCGACCAAGGGTGCTTCCACTTGTTCCCTGGTAGGCGGAATCAGAGCCAAGTCATTGTGTCTGCCCGGTGGAAGTGGTTGTAGTTGCAGCTGTGGCAGTACTCCTCTGGTTGGCAGGTTGCCACTGACGACCCCTGTAGGCACCCTTTGATTGACCTCTGCCTCTTGGGCGTCTATTCCTGCCCCTCTGTGCTCTGGAAGTGTCTGGAAAGGACCAATTCTTTGAAGGCCAGTTTCTGCTGAACCTCGGAGGTTGGACCTGCAGAAAATCCTTTACTGTTTGCACAGATTTTGCTTTTTCTTCCACTTTCTTTAGAATCTCCTGTGCAGGGGAGCCAAATAAACTTTGTTTCTCCATAGGAGCATCTAGGAGTTTAGCCTTGACATGGTCTGGCAAGGATTGCTCTTTTAGCCAGGCATGCCTTCGAATTACTGCTCCAGTCATAGCTGATCTAAATGAAGCCTCCAGTGCATCATAGCCACATTTTAAGAAATGATTACTGACCTGCTGAGAGTTGTGTACCAAATCCTGAAGGGACTTACGGTCTAAAGGTTCAGGAGAGGAAAGCTTTTTATTCAGCTGATCTAACAAATATTCCTGGTACTGTATCATATGGAATTGACAGTTTAAAGCCCTGGCAGAAAGAGTAGCAGATGTATAAACCTTTTTTCCCCATCTCTCTAATGCTCTTGACTCCCTTTCAGAGGGTAGGGGGTTTTTGGAAGTGGCAGCTGCAACACCTTTTGGGCCCTGAGAAATAGTTTCTGGGTCTGCAGCATGGGCTTTATACAAGTGAAAGTGAGAATCCGGGACCCTATAATATCTGTCAGGTTTGGCAGGGGCCGGGGGAAGAGAATCAGGGGCAGAACTGACATCATTATATGCATCATCAACTACTGTTAGCACAGGTGGTATGGCTAAAGGCCTATGCTGTGGCAAGTGTAAAAAGGTCCTAAGTCTTTTTCTAGAATCAGAGAAATCCTGACCCTGCCATTGAAAGTGTTCCCTCATTGAGTGTAAAGTCTCCCCAAAGGAAAATTCTTCTGGAGGGGAGGCAGAAGGAATACAGTCTTCTGCATCTGAATCCTCATAAGGTGAGTATGGCCCTTCCTGATGGTCTGATAAATCAGATCCATCCGAGGAGTAATCAGAGGAGAGAGGCTCAGGGGGGTTCAGTCCTAGGCCTTGTCAGGAGGAGGTTGAGAGGCCCTGTCTGGGTGAGGTTGGGAACCCCTAATCAGAGATATAAGGTCCTCAGCAAGGCTGAGACTCTGAGAACTTGAGGAAGGTCTCTGAGAGGTAGATTTTGCAGGTAAAGCCTTTGAAATTTTAGCTGCTTTAGCCCTGGAGAAGGCCTTAATAGACATAGAAGCAGGGGGCCTAGCTACCCCACGTGCAGGAGTAGAAATGTCCAATGGGATGGTGTCGGACAAGTCTTGTGCGCTTGCTTCTTCGGTAGGGATTTCTGTAACCGACTCAGCCGGGGCCTCTCTGGCCTCGGTTGTCGGAGGAATGATTTTGGCAGAAGTAAGAACCGAGGACTCGGTTTCAGCCGAAACCGAGACACTCGCGGTAGGCCTGACCGTGGTTTCAGCCGAAACCGCGGGCCGCGAGTGTCGGTCCGTTTTCCTTGCGTTTTTTGGCTAAATGTGTAGTCGGGGTCTCCGACGGCATTTTATATGCAAAAGCGGATCCAAAAAACTCTTCTGCAAACTCCGACCGACGTCTAAGAGTCCGTCGGTTGAAGGAGGCACAGGCTAAACAAGCTGATACGTCGTGGTCTGGGCCTAAGCAAGGAAGGCAGTAAGAATGGAAATCCTTATGAGGTATTTGTTTCCCACAAGTTAAACAATTATTTACTTTGTCTGACATCGGCTGAGGCAAGAAAAAGTCCCCAACGGGGTACTTAGCTTTTTTAGAAGTCTTCGGTAGCTGAAATCTCTGGATCTGACCGACCGGCACTTGCGAACAGCTTCTGCTTCGGGCACCGCGCGGTAAGAAAGACTGAGGAAAATGGCGTCGGCTGATGCCTTTATACCCCAGAAGCTCTGACGTCGGGGAAAGTGCGACATCAGCCGAGGCCAGACCCAGACTTTGGAATCCGGCCGACCGCAGGGCTGCCTGAGGCAGGACAACCCATATGTTATGACTGCAGATGCATCCTTGAAGGACATCTGCAGCACCAAGAAAACATCAGTTTGGGACAAGAATGACATAAAAGAACTTGAGCAAGAGGTAATGTATAAATATTTGGGAACTGATGAAGGATCAACAATAAAACATGAATAAATGTGAATAAAATATAGGAATATTTTAAAAGACTTAAATTAATCCTGAAAACAGGGTTGACATCTAGGAACAAAATTCAAGCTACAAACCAATTTGCACTTCCTGTCCTAGCTTACAGCTTTGGAGTGATGGAGTGGCCCCAAAACATGTTGGCTTTATTAGTGACATGTAGCCGTCTGTTCAAAGGGAGGAAGCACTAAGCACTGCAAAACCAAGGTCAGATCCCAAAGAGCTAGAGGGTCTTTAAAAAGAGATTTCAATTGCAAAGCCCCTTTCATACACACATTTTACATAATTTATATGAATTTAGTGAATGGTCTTTGAAGCCATTGTGAAAATTGGAAATAGCAGCTAATTGGACCTTAATAGTAGAAGCAGAAGCTCCTTGATCAAAATGCATAGCTAGATACTCCAAATCATTTTCAACCAGTGGAGAAAATGGGTTAAGATCGTTATCGCAAACCCAAACAGTAAATCTTTTCCACTTGTTTAGGTACAGTTTCTTGGTGGAAGGTCTATGGGAAGCCAGTAGGATTTTTTGAACTGGAGAAGATAAATTTTTCTACCTGGCAACTAACAGAATTAGAGTAGCCAAGCTGTAAGCTTGAGGTTCTGAAGATTCGGGTGCACCAGTCCCTCTGGATGAGACAGAAGATCCGGATCTGGGTCCAAAATCCATGGACGGTGTACTAGATGAGGACACAGAAAGGAGAACCATATTTGTCGAAGCCAGAAGGGCGCAATGAGCATCGCCCTTGCTTCTCAACCTGCTGGCTTTGTTTAAGAAGAAAAGAACCAGTGGGAATGGGGGAAAGGTATACAGTGGTCCCAAGGGCCATTCGTAAAGGACATTGTCTTTCAGAGACTCCCCTGAGGAGGAATTAGGGCAAAGTAGCTGCTGCACTTTTTGTTCAGGGGTGATGCAAGGAGGTCACAGCAAGGCTGGCCTTACGACAGAAAATCTCCGTCACTCTGGGACTGAGAGACCACTCGTGAGGCAGGAGAATGCATCTTCTCAGTTTGTCCGCTACCACGTTCGAGCTCTCTGGGATGTGTACTGCTATCAGAAAGCGGTTGGAGGATACTGCCCATTGCCACATTCTGACAGCTTCTCAACACAGGGGGTAAGACTTTGTTCCACCCTGTTTTTTGAAGTACCAGACTACTGACATGTTATCAGACTGGAATTGCAATCTTGCCTAGAGGGAGGGCAGATTGGAAGGCTTGCAATGCTAACAGTGATATGCAGATTAGCCTCTATCAGAGACCAAGTGCCTTGGACTGTTTTTCCCAGATAATACCCCCCCACAAATACACACACTCATCTGGGAGGCATCCGTGGTAACCATGGTCTTGGGTTGAGGTGGAACAAAGGGACTGCCTAAAAATAATTTGCTTGAATTCCATCCACCAGGATAAGTCCTTCTTGCAACGACTGGCGATTAAAACTGAATGCATCATTGGATGGGTTAAGGATGGACCACTGGGATGCTAGAAGCTACTGTAGCACCTGCATGTAAAATCTTGCTAGTGAAATTAAGGTAATGGTAGTTGCCATGGACCCTAATGCTCGAAGAACTAGAAGTGCAGGAGTCTTGTCTTTGAAGAGAATGGCTTGTACTTGGGATTTTATCTTCTGTAGCCTGTGAAGAGGAAGGGAAGCTACATAAGAGATGGTATTCAGCTGAGCTCCCATGAACTCTAGATCTTAAGTGAGACTTAGCTGATATTTTGACTGATTCACTGTAATTTCCAGAAAAGCGAGCAAGTGCAAACTGAAGTCTGTTGCTTGAAGCAGTAGATGAATGGTGGGAGCGGTGATAAGCCAGTCTAGATAAGGAAACACCCAAAATCCGTGTAGTCTCAAGTGAGCAGTTACTGCTGCCAGACACTTGGTGAATACCCTGGGGGATGTCGTGAGGCCAAAGGGCAGCACTCTGAACTGAAAATTACAGTCTCCTAGCCAAAAGCAGAGGAACCTTCTGGAATGTTTGTACAGGTCTGAAGGTCTACAGAGTACATACAATCATCCGTTTTCCTCTAGAAAGGGAAGTATAGACTGAACTGAGAACATCTGGAATTTAGCTTGCTGAACAAATTTGTTCAGAAGGCTGAGATCTAAAATTAGTCTCAAGTCCCCAGTCTTTTTTTTTTTACACCAAAAAGAACCTCGAGTAAAATCCAGATCCTATCTGGTCTGGTGGGACTTCTTAGATGACTTTTTTTTCTAGCAGCTTTTGAATCTCTAATGCTGCTTGATCCCTCTGACTGGGTGGAACACTGGGGAGTTTTCGTTTCTATCTTGGAAAAATAGTGAAGGGAATATGGTAACCTCTGGCAATGATCCTCTACACCCAAGTATCTGAAGTTATTTGCCACCAGGCTCGAGTGCAGAGAAAATCCTCCCCAACTGCTTCCAGAGCTAAGCAATCGGGACCCTTTTCAGGAGTACTGATAGGACTGTCCAGAGAAAGAATCTCTGGAATCCTGATTTTGCAGGCCACCTCTGCCACGGGGTTGGCGTCTTACATTGGAGCTCTCCCCTCTGCAGCGACAGAAGCCACCACACCATGTGTGCCCAGAAAAGGCCCTTGGGATTTTCTGAACGACAACCTGCTGCTCCTCTGATTCCTACAGTAGGACCACTGGGGAGCAGAAAAACGTATGCCCACTGCATATAGGGTCTTTCCATCTTTCTCACATCTGTTTAGAGTTTCCTTGACTTCAGGGCCAAATAAGGAAGATCCGACAAAAGCAGCATTGATGAAGAAAGACTTAAAGGGCTCTGCAAACTCTCACAAATGTATTAAGACATGATGCCTAATGGCAACGCCTGAATCCACTGCCCTGGTTGTCCCTTCAGCTGCATGAGCAATGAGCCTCATGGACAAGTTAGAAACAGACTCCAGGGTGGCTAGCTGAGAGGCTACTTTACCCTGGACCTCCTCAGACACAGCTCCTGCAAGTGTACACTTACCATAAATGTAGATGATAGAGTGCATTCACTGCTGCAGTCATCACCTGTGGGTTATCCCTGCCGTGGTAGCCCTCGGGCAGCCCGAATACCGGAGTCAAAGTTTTTCTGCGCTGGCTGCTGTCGCCTGTAGTCTGACGTCAGGTCATCAGTACTATAAAGCAAGGCAGCTAATGTGATTACATCAGTTTTTCCTGCCCTAGCCCAACAGAAGCACAAGAGAAGAGAGAGAAGTGGTCCTGGTGGCTAAGAGCCACTTTGGGAAGTAATGTGTCCCCCTAGGGGAAGATGTGAAATGGGGGATGGAGGAAGGGAAACCAAGACTGCAACAGTGAATACACTCAAACATCTACAATGTTCTTCATGTTTCACTTTTGAAGTTATCACCTGTGGGAGGATTCCCAAAGCTGAAGTAAAGGGTGGAAGGATAGTATCTGAGTTGTTTGTGCATGTCTAGTGAGTGTAGAATTCTTTCCCACTTGTTTTTATGGTTGGGAAAGAAGGTGGGAAAGGTGTATGGCCTGGTTAAGGGTCACATCAGATACCACTTTGGGCATAAAGGAGGGATTAGTCTTCAGGAAGACTGTCTGCATGGAAAATTATGAAGGGTTCGACAGCCATGAGAGCTTGAAGTTCTGAGACCCTTCTGGCTGAGGTGATAGCTAGTAGGAAGGCAGTCTTCCAAGAGACGTATTTCAATTCTGTTAAGCAGCAAGTTCGAAAGGCGGTAAGGTTAGTTTCTTTAACATATAATTCAGGTCCCAGGGTGGGGTAGGAGGTCTTCTGGGAGGCCTGATATTAGAAGCCCCTCTGTGGAATTGCTTAATCAAAGGGTGGGAGAAGAGGGGTGGGTTTGAATCATAATGGGCAGAGATGGCAGAGGCATGAATTTTAATAGAGAAGGAGAGGCCACTATTGAACAACTCTGCTAAGTAATCCAGGATGAGAGGGATGGAAGGTTGGGAGGCACTACCCCCTTTTGATGGTTTCCAGGAGCAGAATCTTTCCCATTTTCCTGCATAAGATTTTCTTGTGCTGGGCCTTCTGGTCTCTGTGATGATGTCCAGGACCTGTTTTCTTGACAGTGACTTCTTGTTAGTTTTTAAGTGTATGAGCCATGCTGAAAGTTTGAGAGTCTGTAGGTCTGGGTACAGTACCTTCCCCCTCTCCTGGGTCAAGAGGTCTGACCTTAGGGGAAGCAGCTTTGGAGGCTGTAAGGACAGACTGCATAGTAAGGGGTACCAATGCTGTCTGGGCCAATCTGGAGCAATAAGGATGGCCTTTGGTCTCTCCTCTCTTATTTTGATCAGAACCTTGGGAATAGGAGGCAGAGGAGGGTATGCATACACAGAGAAAGCTCCAAGGGAAGGTCAAGGCATCCACCTTCCAAGCTAGGAGGTGACACTCCCTGGTGCAAAACTTTTGCAGCTGGTGGTTGAGGTGTGAGGCAAAGAGGTCCACCTCTAGGGTTCCTCAGTCCTCAGTGATATGCAGAAAGATTTCTCTGAGGAGCTGCCATTCGTGGGGGTCCAGTAAGTTTCTGCTTAGGTGGTCTGCCAGTCTGTTGTTGATCCCTGGTAAGTATTGGGCAGTTAGGTGCAGTCCCATGGAGGTGGCTGTAAGCCACAGACTCATGGCTAACCTGCACATGGGGTAAGATTGGATGCCCCCCTGCTTGTTGATGTACCACATCACTGCGTTGTCTGTTTTTATAAGGACCACCCCTGGCATGGGAAGGGGTTGGAAGGAAGACAGAGCATTCTGCACTGCCATAATTTCTTTCTGGTTGATGTGCCAGTGGAGTTGCTGGGCATTTCAAAGGCCTTGGGTACACCTGCCTGCTAGGTGAGCTCCCCAAGCAATGTATGAGGCGTCGGTGGTGATGCTTTGGCAGGAAGGGCGGAGGATGAAGGGAAGACCCTTGTTCATGGCACAGGTCTCTGCCACCAGAGAAATTTGTCGCTTATGCAAGGGATCAGTGGGAGAGTGGTCTCTAGGGACTTGACAGTGCTGACACCAAAGGTTCTTTAAGTACCACTGAAGGTTTCTCATGTGAAGCCTGGCGAGATGCAAGATGCCATGTATCCCAGGGCTTGCAAGAACTTCCTCGCAGTGAGGTGACTTCTGGAAGCCAGCTGTATGAAGCAGAGATGCAGGATGCTCTGCTTTTCTGGGGATAGGAATGCCATTAGGGTTGCTGTGTCTAGCACAGCTCCCAGGAAAACAATTTTCCTGGTGGGGTATTGCTTTGATTTTTTCTCGTTGATGGTGAACCCTAGGGAAGTTAGGAGTTTTTTGACAAAGAGAAGATCCTGGAGCAACATTTCTTTCCTGCTCGCCTGAATGAGGCAGTCCTCCAGGTAAGGGTAAATCTGTATATTTCTCTGCCTGCAGAATGCTACAGCCGGGGCCAAGCATTTGGTAAATACTCTGGGAGCAGTAGATAAGCCAAATTGCAGTGCAGAGAAATGAAATTGCTGACAGCTTGCTCTGAGGTGCAGGAATTTTCTGCACTATTCCCTGATGGGGATGTGGAGGTAGGCATCTTTTTGGTCTAGTGTCACCAGCCAGAAGCTACTGCAAGGTTAGCATTTTGAAACTGGGGACCACCAAGGAGGTGTTCAGTTTGGATAGATCCAGGATGGGGCACCAAATGCCCTCTTTCCTGGGAACAAGGAGTAGTCTGGAGTAAAAACCCTTTCCTGTTTGATCCGGAGGGACAGCTTCTACTGCCCCCTGGGATATTAGTGTTTTTACCTGTTTTAATGCATCTGCCCACTGGTTTGGGGGGAGGTCTGGGTACCCTCTTGGAAATGGGAGTTCGCTGAAGGAGAATCTGTATCCCTGAGAAATTATTTTTAACACCCATTGGTCCTTGGTTATAGAGACCCAATTGTCCTTACAGAGGGTGAGAGCCTTCCTCCTAGATTTAGAGGAGTGAAAGGAGGGCAGAGGGGGGAGGGAGAGTCATAGTTAGAGTTTACCACAGAAGCTTGGCTTAGAACTCCATACCTTACAGGCGGAAGTGGTTCATTGTTTGCTTCTTTGCTGGCCCTGTGATAGGGGCCTGGATGTGCTGTCCCTGCGGGGCTTACTTTGGCCCTGTCTGCTGGGTACAAGGAAGGCCCACTGCTTAGAGGGGAAATTCCTGCTGAACCTGGGCCGCTGAACTTGAAAGCAATCTTTTACTGTTTGCATAGATTTTGCTTTGTCTTCCATCTTTTTGAGCACCTCTTCTGCTTTTTCCCCAAACAGGTGTTCCTTATCTAGGGGTGCATCAATATGTTCCGACTTGACATGATCAGGGAGAGGTTGTTCCTTCAGCCATGCATTGCATGTCTTCTAATAACAGATCCTGTCACTACTGCCCTGCTAGGGGCTTCTAGGGCATCATAACCACATTGTAATGAGTGCTTGACAACTTGACAAGAGA
Organism: Protopterus annectens; assembly: GCF_019279795.1. NCBI lineage: Eukaryota > Metazoa > Chordata > Ceratodontiformes > Protopteridae > Protopterus > Protopterus annectens. The sequence continues at coordinate 1,452,868,737 of NC_056729.1, read as the reverse complement.
ATGTAGTAATTCTGCCAGCTCTTTTGAGTTGGCACCATCAGGGGTGGTAGCAATCTTCTGTTTTTATTGTTCCAAAGCATGTTGTTGATATTTTAACATATGGAACGGACAACTGAGTGCTCTGATATCTATGTTTGCAGAGGTGTATACTTTCTTACCCCATCTATCCAGAGCTCTGGAGTCTTTGTCAGAAGGAAGAGGATTATTGGCAGAACTAGTCTTAGCTCCTTTGGGTTCCTGTGTAATGACCTCAGGGTCTGCAGCAGGGTTCCTGAACAGGTATTTGTGAGAATCCGGTACTCTGTAGTACCTGTCAGGTTTAGCTGGAGCATGAGGCAAGGCATCAGGGGCTAAACTGGATTAAAGGATATCATCATCTACCACATCTACAATAGGTGGGATGGCCAGGAGTCTGTGCTGGGGCAGGTCCAGAAACTCTCCAAGTCGTTTCTTTGACTGTGGGTAGTCCTGAGATTCCCACTAGAAATGTTCCCTGAGGAAGTGGAGGGTTTCCCCAAAGGAGACGTCCTCTGAAGGAGAGGCAGAAGGGATGGATTCCTCTGCATCCTAATCCCATAAACACAGTTAAGGGCTGTTCCTCTTCAAAGGCAGAATAATCAGATTTCTCAGACGCTTGGTCTGTCAATTTCTGGAGAAGGAAGCCTTTTCCTTCTTGGAGTGGGAGCTTGAGTACCTCGGATAAAGGAGATGAGATCCCACACCATTTTAAGAACTTGAGCCTGGGGTGGGGGGACAGTAGCAAGATGTCGGCTACAAGCATATTTCCTAGGAGTGGCCTGACTTCGAGGCCTGAGAGAATCCGTTGGTCTCTAAGAAATGGTAGTTGGGAGAGAACACGTCATTTTTTGTCCAGAATTGGTAGTGCAAACGGCCTCCTCGGAAGCCAGTGCCTGCGTTGCGGCTCCAGACCCAACAGAGGCAGAGACACCTAAAGGCTCGGAAGACGAAGTGGATTTCTGTGGCATAAAGGGTCACAGCAGAGGCCTGCGTAGTAAGCGAGTCGGGCATCAGGGGTTGAGAAAGCGCCTCACTGAATTCCGGAGAACTGACTACTTGCTTAGCGGTAGCGTCGTCGGAGGGCTTAGCCTTATGTGGCCTGTTTCTATTCTGAATTTTTTTTGGAATGTCGGCGGATTGTTGGCTGACTGACACCATATCAGAATTCGAAGATGGAAAACGAAAATAAGTGTCTACAAAAAGAGCACTATGCCAAATGGTTCTCGCATTAAAGAGGGCACAGAACCAGCAACGAGGGACGTCGTGGTCTGGGCCTAATTAAGTGATGCAGTAAGAATGAAAGTCTCGGTGTGGAATCTGCTTTCCACAGGCGAGACAATTGTTAACTTTTTCGGACACTGGTTAGTGCAAGAAAAAAGGGCCCCAACGGAGTACTTAGCTTTACATGTTTTCTGCTGAAATTTGACTTCTGGTACCGACCGACCGGCACTCGTGCTAACTGCTTCTTCTACGAGCTCCACAGCAAGAAAGACTGATGTAATGATGTCAGCAGCCTTGCTTTATAGTACTCATGACCTGACGTCAGACTACAGGCAACAGCAGCCAGCGCACAAAAACATTGATTCTGGTATTCGGGCCAGATGAGGGCTACCACAGCAGGGATAACACAGGTGAGGACTGCAACAGTGAAACACGAAGAACATCCAACCCCATCATCAAAGTCTGTCTTCTGTGATTGATTCATAAGGGGAATCTAAGTGCTTCCTCTTACATGTCTTCCACCGGTGTGGCTCCTCAAGTGGGTATTTCTGAGGAGAACTCAGAAGAAGAAGGACCCTATGCAGGGGTATCTTGCAGGTTTGGCACCCGCTGGCTGGACATGGAGGTTGTTGGAAGCTCTGGGCAAGAAGGGGTCTTAAGATAAAACTTTGACAAGAAGGGGCCAGCTGACAGCCTGCAGAGGATAGTGCCCTCTCCATAACCTGGAAGGTAGCCCCCCCCCCCCCCTCCTGAAGAGGGATGGGAGCCCATAACCAAAAAAAGACCAACTTGTAACTGAGGTCATACACACTGCCCAGAGAGACCCATCTGCAAAGTAGGAGCCAAGGAAGAGTCCACATCTGCCCAGGTTCCAAGAGTTATGGAGTCCATATAAAACACTGGAGCTGATACAAAACTCTCTGACCTAATAGCGCAGCTACAGACCCAGGAGTCAGTCAGTTCTAAAGGAACCGAGAAAGTCAAGGCAGATCATGGAACTGAAGGGGAAAAGGTTGTCAGCACCAGAGCAGCTGGAACCGGGGAAATTGAAGTTGGGGGCTCTAAGCCCTCAAAGGAGGAAGATTCGGTAAAGTCCTGGGAGAAAACGCCGCAAGGGTAGATAGACTCCTAGCCACTAGGAGCTGATCCACCAACCTCACAACATCGACTTCAGTAAGACTCCCGGAGGATCTGAAGATAAACTTGAAGGAGATTCTGGGCTTTTAAGGACAGGGCTAGGGAGATGTCTCACAAAGGGATCAAGAGAGAGAGAATACCTTGTCTTGGGTCTGTAAGTTATGCTGGATTTTGGCACCAATAGAGCTTCCAGAGTCTGTGGAAGCGGTCGTGGAGATGCAGGTACTGATCGAGATGCCAGAGAGGTTGGCGCCACAGAAGACAATGCCGCCGATGTTGTCAGTTCCAAAAGCTTGCCAACTTCAGCCTTCGAAGCAGTAGGACTGGAAGGCTTATGCTTTTTAGCCATCGGCACCAAAGAAGACATCAATACAGTGTAGCTTGTTTTGGTTCCGGAGACTGATTTTGAAGGGCATGTCTTCGATAAGGCCTCCTCAAAAGAGAACTTGATCTGTCTTTTTAGAATTAATTGAATTTTACATTCAATCAGAGCCCAGTTACTGAAAACCTGGCAAACGGAACAGTCTTAGGAATGATGAGCCAGGCCTAAACAATAGACACAGGAAGAATGCCCATCAGAACTGAGCATCTTCCGATCACAGTCCTGACACTGCTTAAAACCGGTAGTGCCTTTTGGGTTCTTGGCCATGTTGAATGGTCACCCAACAAAAAAGAGGTGTCAACAGGTGTATTCACACGCATACACATATACACATACAAAGGAAGAAAACTACCAACAATGGTAGACTAAGTTACCAAAGAGGTAGAAAGAGAGGGAAAAATACTACCAACAATGGTATTGAAAGTTACCGCCTTGTAAGAAACACACACACTTGACAGAAAAGTGAGTAGAAAGAAAGAAAAATGTTATCTTAACGCTGAAATATACAATGAAATTTCACTTAGCTGTGACAGAAATTGGCTGACGCGTCTTGCAACAAGAGTGGCAAATGAGATCTGAGGTAATATGGAGAAGGGTACTGTGGGTAAAGTCTTAGCTCGAGAGTTTTTGGCTGGCGTGAGCCATGCACTGGCCAAGCCAGTTCCCCGGGTCGGAACCGTAACCCAGAGTTAAAAGATAAATGAAGATTGAGAACATCAGATATACAGTGGATATAAAAAGTGTAAACACGACTGTTAAATGCCAGGTTTTGTGTGATATAAAAAAATGAGACCACAATAAATCATTTAAAAACTTATCCCACCTTTAATGTGAAGTATAACCTGCACAATTGAAAAGCAAAATCTGTTAGGGAAAAAATTATAAAAAATAAAAAAATGTACAATAAGGTGGTTGCATTAAATGTGCACACCCTTAAACTAATACTTTGTTGAAGCACCTTTTGACTTCGTTACAGCATTCAGTCTTCTTGAGTAGGAGTCTATCAGCATGGAACATCTTGACTTGGCAATATTTGCCCACACTTCCTTGCAAAAGCGCTTCAAATCTGTTAGACTGCGAGGGCATCTCTTGTACACAGCCCTCTTCAGGTCACCCCCACAGATTTTCTACTGGATTTAGGTCTGGGCTCTGACTGGGGCATTGCAAAACTTTAATTTTCTTCTGGTGAAGCCATTCTTTTGTTGATTTGGATGTATGCTTGGACTCACTGTCATGTTGAAAGGTGAAATTCCTCTTCATTTTCAGCTTTCTAGAAGACGCATGAAGGTTTTGGGCCAAAAGTGACTGGTATTTGGAACTGTTCATAATTCCCTCCACCTTGACTAAAGCCTCAGTTCCAGCTGAAGAAAAGCAACCCCAAAGCATGATACTGCCACCACCATGCTGTGTGACACCATGGGGATGGTGTTCTTTTGGTGATGCGAAGTGTTGTTTTTGCGCCAAACATATCTTTTGGAATTGTGGCCAAAAAGTTTAAACTTGGTCTCATCAGACCATAACACATTTTCCTACATGCTTTTGGGAGACTTCATGTATGGTTCACAGGCTCATAGATTAGTACTACGCTAACTGTCCTTGCGAGCCATTTTAAGCCTAGCCAATTATCCCCTGTGAGATTCAAACTCTGTACCTTGTGTTTGTAAGGCAAACACCTTAACCATTAGGCCACCCTCCCAGCCCCCAATTGTTTTGCAAATTTTAGCCAGGCCAGGATGTTTTTCTGTGTAAGAAAAGGCTTCCGTCTTGCAACCCTACCAAATAGTCAAGACATATGGAGAATACGGGAGACTGTTATCACATGTAGTACACACCCAGTACTTGCCAGAAATTCCTGCAGCTCCTTCAGAGTTGTTGTAGTGCTCTTGGCAGCCTTCCCTGACCAGTTTTTGACTTGTCTTTTCATCAATTTTGGAAGGACATGCAGTTCTTTGCAACATCACTGTTGTCCCATATTTTCTCCACTTTTTGATGACTGTTTTCACTGTGTTCCATGGTATAACTAATGCTGTGGAATTTTTTGTACCCTTCTCCTGACTGATACATTTCAACAATGAAATCCCTTTGATGTGTTGTAAGCTCTCTGCGAACCATGGCTTTTGTTGTAGTAGGCAAATGAGTAAATGTCAAGAAAATCCTACTAGGACAGTTGAACTTTATTTGGGGTTAATCAGAGTCTCTAACTGATGGCAGGTGTGTACCCAAGAAGACAGAATGTTGTAATTAAATCAAAAGGTGTTTCAACAAAGTATTAATTTAAAGGGGTGTACACAACAAAGTATTAGTTTAAGGGCGTGCACACTTATGCAACCAGCGTATTGTACATTTTGTATTTTTTTTTTACATTTTTCCCCTAACAGATTTGTTTGTTTTTCAATTTAAGTGTACAGGTTATTGGTCACATTAAAGGTGGAAAAAGTTTTGAAATGATTTATTGTGGTCTCTTTTTTTATATCACAAAAACCTGGTAATTTAAAAGGGGTGTGTACACATTTTATATCCACTGTACATATGTACAGTTACTCTCTTTCTGGTCAGTGTTAACTTACTGCTGAGTGTTACCTCCTTACTTCCAATCCTGCCATTACTAAGATAGTGCCCTTTGTCTTCTATGTTCTTACTTTGTCCACTTCTCAATGCAGTGATGTTTACGTCTTCTGCTTTTTGACATACTCCCTTTCCCTCTCTGTACTCACTCTATCTTGCTTCCTTATCCCCCTCCCTTTTGTGAACACTTTTTATTTTCCTGGCTGTTCCTGTTTCTTCATCTCTCATCTTGTAATTCTTCAACCTTTCCTAGTGTCTCTTCTAACCATACTCCTACCATCTTGCTTAATATATCCTTGTTCTTCTTGTATGTATTCCCCTTGGTCACTGTTCTAATTACCCAGTTGCTGCTGTTCTGCTCACTGGTATCCATCCCTTTTTTTCCTTCAATAACTCTGTCCAACTGCTTACGTGCATAAATCTTACATTATTCTTCTACTTAGCCTCTATCATGATCGTCTAACTCTGCTCTATGCAGCTTATTTTCTTAGCTGATATTTGTTATTGTGTATGTGGGGGTGTGGCAAAAAGGTTATTCTCCCCTCTCCACAGAAAGTCTAACTCATGCTTGCTGTCCACTTTTCAGGACTGTACTGCACCTTTCCTGCTTTATGGGCGGTATCTGTTATAGATTACCTTGTCTATCTTCTGATATTTTCTATTGGTCATGTCCGTCTGCCTCACTCTGCCAATATCTCCTGCAAGTCCGGGTGCCTAAAAGTTGCATATTTCTTACACACTATCTAAATCTTCCCCACCACAACTCTCCACTCCCACATCCCATCTTCTCTGAGTATTTTTTAAGTTGGCGCTTTGAGAGATTGATACCTTCTGCTCTACTCTACAACCAGTTTAAAATAGGTATAATCTGTTAACATGTTTTCATCTTGAGTGTTGTGATTTCAAGTCCTCATTAGTTCCATAGTTACAGCAACTTCATTTCAGTTTACATTTTCAGCTTACAACCTCAGTCTCCTGCACTAAGGCGTTTTTTTCTGTTCAATGTTTATCTGCATACATTTTTCTCCATCACAAGTTACTCCCCTAAAATTGAGTAAATACCACTGCCACTCTCCTTACATTCTGAAGTGTCAAGCAGTCATGTCCTCACTTTAATGAAAAACAATCCGCACTCCTGTCCCTAAAGATACAAGGAAACTCCAGCACAGCACAGCACCAGTTGTCACGATGTAAAAACAAGTTGAATTTATTATAAAAAAGAGTGTAAAAATACGTTAAGCGCTTTCATCATCCATAGACTTCATCAGAACAATTACATCTATTCACAACACTTATAAATACATCTCACATCACCTGACACACATTAATTGAATCACCTGACATTATTTAATTACAATTTAAGGTGCTAAAGCTGAATTTCCATAATCCATTTTTCTCCCTCCCCTAAAGAATTCTGACACATTTGTCATTGAACAACATACCTAATAAGCATTTGAATAAGCAAAACGTACTTAAATTCAATAAATATACATTATAATACACAAGTTTCTTGCATAAATACCAGGGGTTGATGTCATAATTGTATACACACAAATAAAAGCTATCCCTAACATATATTCATAAAACCTTCGATGCCACAAGAAGTTCATTATTTGTTATTATTATTGGATATAGTTATCCAGAATTGTCTAATATAGGTTTAATGGAGATATGATCATTTATTCCTGGATAAACTGAGGCATTGAGTCTAATTTGCCACCTAACTTCCTTATCACTAACCACCTTTTTGATGTCACCCCTCTCACATTGCACTTGACCATTTCTAATATGCCAAATTTAAAGGTAGAACAATCCCTACTGGGGGTAGCGATGGGGGCAGCTTGTGCCCCCATATACGCTAATATGGTGGTATTTGATTGGGAAATGGAGCATATTTTTAAATCTGAATGGTATAAGTACATTTCTTGCTACCTTCGCTTTTTGGATGACATTTTTTTACTTTGGAAGGGCAATAATGAGGAGTTAGACAAGTTTTTTGGCCATTTAAATTCATGCAGTGAAAATTTCAAGTTCACTTTTAACAAGGACAAGGAAACCATCTCCTATCTGGACGTGAGAATAACTATACAGGATGGGAAATTCAAGTCTAACATATACAGGAAAAACACTTTCAGTAATTCCTATTTCCATTTTTCCAGTAACCACCCTTGGGCCCAGAAAAGGAATATTGTAAAAGGGCAATGCATCCGAGTAGCTCGGATGACCTCTAATGCTAATGACCTTGAAATGGAATTGAGGAAGGTAGGAAACTTTTTTATTGAGAGGGGGTACCCCATAGACATGATATTTGATGTCAGTGAGTATGTGAGGAAACAATGGGGAATAAAGTACAATCCCCTATTGGGATCAAGTTTTGGCTCAGAAATAGGAGTGAATAATGCTATAACCAATACTGATGTTGACAATAGAAAGTACAAAAAGGCTTGTGTTATACAGCACTCATCACATAGTAGAGACATCAAATGTATTATTCAGAGAAATTGGACTGTTTTAAAGGCAGACTGCAATGTTATGAGTATTGTGGGGAATGAGCCAAATTTTGTTTATAAGAACGGGTCTAATATGAAACTATTGTTGGAAAAGAAATATGACTAGATTAAAGGAAGGGGTGGTGGTGGCACCACCAAATGTGGCACCTGCCAACAATGTCAACATATTATTGACGCCACAACCATCACTCTTCAAAATTATAATAAAACTAAGATTGCATTTTATAAGGGGAATTGCAGGTCAAAAAACTTAGTATACTTGGCTGTATGTACACACTGTCCCTGCTATTATGTAGGTAAGACAGTAAGGTGTCTACGTAATAGAATTTATGACCATTACTACAGTATTAAGAAAAATGACGAAAACAATGCCCTTTGGAAACATCTGAAAAATAGTAGGGATTGTTCTACCTTTAAATTTGGCATATTAGAAATGGTCAAGTGCAATGTGAGAGGGGGTGACATCAAAAAGGTGGTTATTGATAAGGAAGTTAGGTGGCAAATTAGACTCAATGCCTCAGTTTATTCAGGAATAAATGATCATATCTCCATTAAACCTATATTAGACAATTCTGGATAACTATATCCAATAATAATAACAAATAATGAACTTCTTGTGGCATCGAAGGTTTTATGAATATATGTTAGGGATAGCTTTTATTTGTGTGTATACAATTATATCAACCCCTGGTATTTATGCAAGAAACTTGTGTATCATAATGTATATTTATTGAATCTAAGTACGTTTTGTTTATTTAAATGCTTACTAGGTATGATGTTTAATGATAAATGTGTCAGAATTTTTTAGGGGAGGGAAAAAAATCGATTATGGAAATTCAGCTTTAGCACCTTAAACTGTAATTAAATAATGTCAGGTGATTCAATTAATGTGTGTCAGGTGATGTGAGATGTATTTATAAGTGTTGTGAATAGATGTTGTAACTGTTCTGATGAAGTCTATGGATGATGAAAGCGCTTAACGTATTTTTACACTCTTTTTTTATAATAAATTCAACTTGTTTTTACATCGTGACAACTGGTGCTGTGCTGTGCTGGAGTTTCCTTGTATCTTTAGGGACAGGAGTGCGGATTGTTTTTCATTATAGTGGACGGTTCCTTGTTTTCGGACATTACATGCCCTCACTTTAGTCATTTTATATCTATCCTTTGTTTTTAAATAGAAGAAAAAAGGAAGATTGTCCCTTATTTCTCCTGGATTGACTCTCTAAGAACAGTTTCCCCTATTAGTGGCACATGTCTACATTCTCTCCCATCCTGACAAAATTGTAGTTCTCCCTTTTCCCTCCCTTATCATAAGGAAATCAATCTTACAATCGCTGTTTTTCTTCTCTTTGTTTCTTGCTGCTTTGACCAATTTCATCTTCTCCCTCAATGTTTGTCTTTTAAAGGGAATAGCTATTTTCCTATTTGTTTTGGATCACAGCTTCCACTTTCAATACATTCACTCACTGTCTTGCTGAGCACAGCTATGCATACTGCCTCTGTGGTTTGCGGATTTCTGTAGAATGCTTAAAGTTTCTTTCAGATTGGTTCGTTTTTGCTCCACCATTAAGGAATATCCTGAATATGGCTAGGTAAAAACAAATGCCATCTCACCTTTCCCTTGCAAAGTCTTATAGCTGCTGCAAATGCATTCCTTTGTTGGATATCGCAGTGGTTTGCATTGTCACCTCACAACAAAAGGCTCTCCGGTTCGATTCTCATTTGAGTTTCCTCTGGGTACTCAGTTTCCTCCCACATTTCTTCCCGAGCCTCAGCTGAAAACTGTCTCTGTCCAAGTCTGACCTTCCCGATAAACAAATGCTAAATGAATAAAATTTAAACAAATTGTTTCCTTGTCTTGAAGAAATAATCTTGATTTACAAAAACTCTTATCTGGCACCATCGGTTTTGTCCCTAGCTTCCATACACTCTGGAAAAATTTCTTCTTAAACTCATATGAGAGGACTGTCACTATTATGGAACACAGAAATCTCCTCGAGTCTTCTCCTAACCTCCTTGGCAATCTCTTTATCCTTTTCTGGACCATTTCATAAAGCTCCTTTATTTTCCCTGCACAGTCCATACCTTCCCACTTTTCTGGAATGCCACTAATCTTGATATTTTCACGTCTTCCTATGTTTTACAAAGTTATAAGCTTGTATTCACAGCAGTCTACAGTTGATTCTATCCTTGCTTTTAACTCTGAGTTTGCCAATCAATCTTCATATTAAGGAAGACTGTTCACAGAAGTCTTGTAACTCCTTTAATTTCTTATATAGTATCAACAAATATGCACGTACTGCTCATTTTAAATCCTTGATCTCAACTCCATATTGCTGCCAACATTATTTAAACTCTAATTTCTTCTCCGTTTCTAGACATCTCTTTATTGCCCCTCTCTTAACTACTTTCCACCTTTCTTCATTTTTTGGGCATGTAACTTCAGTTACAGTGTTTTATTTTTTTCTTTCTCTGGGCTTCTTGCTATAATTATTTTTAAACCCTATATCCTGCAATGAGCAACCATTGGTGCCAAGACATTTTGTAAAAATTCCCTTGAAGAAATACCCAAGCCAAATGGCAAGGACATGAGCTGGTAATATCCATTCCTTACTAGGAATTTAAGGAAATTTCCAGTTTTTTGTGAATGGGCATGCCCATGTACGCATATTTTACATTTACTGTAACAATGAATGCCTCTGGACTTAGTAAGGGAAGAAGGAATCGGAGGGATAACATCCTGAATTTTCTCACAGGCACTAGCTTAATTTGGATGAGTCCTGAATAGGCCTCCATGGACAGTCTTTTCTTAAGAGCAGCCCTGAGTAAAAGCCATTTTTTTTCTTGTGCTTTTGTTGTAGCAAGAGATATAAAGATGGGTAAGACAACTTGCTGTTACTCTAATGGTACATCCTGCATATTCCCTTGCTCAGAGGTTTTGACCTTAATTCTAACTGGTATGCTTTGGCAATTATGACCAGTGCCAAACTGTCTGAAGTAATATTTCTTAAATCTTCCAGACAAGTGAAGGGTCTTTCTTCAAAGCTTAGTGGAGGCAAAAATTAGGTCTCTGTAGTCACAGATGATTCTTAAAAGTGGGCAAAGGTTTATCCCTCTTGCCTACACTTTATCGTCCTGACATTTTTTTCTTTTAAAAGTGTTTCCCCCTTTTGACCGTTTACTTCTTCCTGCCTTTCTGAAAAAGGTCCCTTGCTTATTAGGGTAATTTCTATTATATTCTGGGAGGGGATGGTGGCAAATATGGCTCACCACTTCCATAACATTCCACTTTCACCAGACTCAAATACCTCATCTGCTTATGGACCAAAACAAAATGTGCATTTTTTTTTTTTGGGGGGGGGGCACTGCAGTTGGTCTTTTATATCCTTAACTAAAGACTGTGTACACACCGCATGTCTTTTTGATACTGTATCAGTGACAGTAGCTCTGGAAGATGCATCTGCTGCATAATAGGCACATTTTACTTTGTCTTTGCCTAAATAAACAGACACTTGGATAAGATGACCCAGCGTAGCTTTGAAGCCATCCTCAGTCAGATCCAGCTCCATCATTTAGTTAACATGCTCCTGGAATTTCAGGCTATAGGCCTGACAGCTCAGGGCTCTCTAAAAGGTAATGTGACGGAGACATAGTTTTATTTTTATTTATATTTTCTAATAGTACCTGTACATGAATCTACTCTCCTTATCACTAGGTAAAGCATTTTTCTTCCTGGAGGCAGTTTGTTTTTTTATTTAGTTACCTCCAAAAAGAGTATCTCATGGTCTGCCACTGGATTCTTGGAAAGAAAGGTACCCCTCTCTGCTGTAAAACCTATATGGTCTTTTGGAGGCAGGCAGCTGTGACTTTGGTTCCAATGAGTAGAAAGACATACCACAGCAGCACTACCTGTTTCTGAGGGATTCCAATTGGCTTAGAAGTCGTCACAGTTTAATAACTCTAAAGGCCGCTTAAGTGCATCCCAGACCTCTGCAGCCTGCACTGAAAGTGGTCCCTCATGAGGGTACATCATCTTCAAAGGTGAGGTCATTAATTGCAGAATCTAGGGCTAATGTATTCTCACTGCTGGTACTGTATCCATGGGAAAAACATCAGCAAGCAATAATCTACTGCATCTCTTTTCTCCTGTTCAATGCCTGCATCTACAGTATTTTTAACAAGGAGAGCCAGTGTCCTTGATGCATCTAGACAGGTGTTTGATTAACACCAATGGCTTGGCATGTCTTGCAAAAGGTTAAAAAGCCCTGAACTAAGGAGAACCAATGTGGTGTTGCTGTCAGAGAGATCAGCAAGGCATCTAGATGAGCCTTCTTGGGCTCCAACCTACAACATTTAAAGGACTGTGCTATTGAGCTACCAGTTGTGTATTTATAATCATTCACCATCACTAGGAGAAAGTCGCATTTTACTTGTTTAAGAAAATATGTTTGACAGAAGGTAAATTCTCCATCTGGGCGTTCAACCTTATGCTTGGTCTGGATGCACACACTTCAGTCATGCAACATAACTGCCTCCAGAAAAGTTTCATCACGGATAGTGACTCTTTCAATGACCAGCCATGGTCTGAAGTGCCACCTCAGTAAGAGTGTCCTCAGGCAGAGAAGGACATAGGGCATCCACTCCTCAGGTATGGAATGAGACTTTTGACAAAAGGTGGTTGACTGACCATTGTCAAGACACCATGGATAAATGACACATGAATGCTACTACAGTTTTTTTGCATTTTAAATGCACAATCACACTGTTTTGGGCCAGAAGTCTTTCCAGATGTTTAACAAGGCAATGTCATTGTCAAGACCTGAATAAACCCACTTGTCATGCATGTCTTTAAAATTACTTTCTTTTGAAAGTAAGTTTACGGTGCTTGACTAAATTCCCAGACCTTCAAACTCATACATCCAGACCCCAGCAGATGACAATTCAACTACAAACAAGAACTACTAATGCAGTCTATGAAAAAAGATATCTAAAATAATAAAGAAATCTTCTAGGGAGTACTTATCTGCCATTACATATGGCCTAATGGACTGTGGCAAACATCTGTACAATACAATGTGGCACGAAAGAATTGAAGATGGTTGACAATACATCTTCCCATGATGTAGTGGTGGGAGATGTAAGGTTAGAGTGGCAGAGGGATGAGACTAACTCAAACTCTGGATTGTAGGACTATGGCTGTGGCAGAAATTCCTTAAGTTATGAATGCAGCAGTGACTTCCATGAAGAACATCTGCAGTTAAATGAGGTACCTGCAATAATAAACATGCCTTTCACTATTCTTAAGTGAAACGTCAGCATCTTTCTTCACCATGCAGTACACAAGTTGCAAAAAAAACAGGGACATTTACCTGTCTTGCTTATATGTCCCTGACATAAGCTGCTGTAAGACCACCTATAACATAACCATTACCTCACACAATCATAAGATTCTCAATCAAAACACTTAACAGTTAACTAACTGCACACAAGAAAGGTAAACTTGGCAGTACATCTTCTTACTCTAGGTATGGCCCATAGAAACAATAATGCATGGCATAATGGAAATTTTATCTATCCTGCTCCACTGAGGATCAACTTGTGAGTACCACAAATAAGACACTGTTGTGTGAAATATACAGCAAAATAGTATCCAGAGAGAAATTCTTGCAACACTCTTCAAAACTCACTAATGCCAGGTGTTAATCACCCAAAGTTTTTCTAGAAGTCCAATGTTCTCCCTTCTGATAATGGGTAATGTCAGCCTTGTGTAAGAATCTACACTGCCTAGCCTACCACCTTCTTCACACCAAGCCAACATTACTTCATGCAAGTAAGCTGGATCAAAAGGTACCAGTTTAATTTTTTTCTAAAACAGAGATTTCATGGTGGAGCAGCATCTTTTCTTGGCAGTTGTAGATGCAAATCCCTCCCTTGAGAGATTGTTTAATGGAAGATCTGAATTACAGTGGGGGTCCATATGTAGGTAGGCTCTGCAAAAGAACTGTCTCGGTTGTCTTTTCAGGAATGAGGCAAACAGGTCTACTTCTTGTACATGCCCATCCTGGTAAGTTCAAAACAGATAGTTTGGTCCACCATCTATCTGTGAGACTCTACTTGATATCTGATTAGCTGGACTTCTAGCATATTTTTTCGTAAGGGGATGTAAGCCACATTCAGTCACGCCTATTTTTAGTGAACCTTTTTCCTGCGCAGAAGGTGCAAGTGAGCTCCTCTCTTAACTGTTTAAGAACTATATCACTGTGTTGTCTGCTGTAGAATAGTGTGTGTGTGTTGTACCTTTAAGAAGTGTTTCAAGGACAGCATGTCCATATAAATAGCAAGCACGCATTAGCTTCAGTGCCATTTTGAGATTGCAGCCAAAGTGAGCATATATGAGTGCAATAGCTAGTTTGTTTATAAGTTTATCGAAGTTAAAGTTATCAAGCCTCAATCCTGATGTGTTTGCACATAATACAGCTGCTTGAACAGAACCCATGAATGCTCGTTTGTTTTATCCTGACGGTGTCAGAACCGGGATTCCAGAGACTGCTTTTCAGAGCTACGAGGTGCAGAGTTAACAGTGAAGGTAAACTAAGAGAACAGAGTACAAAAAAGGCCCAGAAATGAACTAAAGGTAATGAAAACTTGCACAAAAGATTTATTAAAAATGATAAAACAGAGCATTACAAGGGCACAAAACACATTGTTAAACAAGTGAAAGGCATGGAAAAGTATAAATTCAACTAGATTTTTAAAATTGAGATATCTGATAAAACGATTATCAGAAAAGCACATAAAGGGTTTGGAATTACCTAGGAATTACAAAATGAGCATGTTTAAAGTAAAACGGGCATGTTTAGAGTAAAATGAGCACAAGAAAGTATAATGGGCATGAAAATACGATTAAATGAGCAAAACGAACATAATAAAGGGCAAAAAAGGGACACTGAGCATAAAAAGGCATGTTTTTGGCAAAGTACTGTGTTTTGGCATAACTAGAGTTATTCAAAGTATCTTGAACTGTGTAAAAGTCATTACAGTGTGTGCTCATTACTGTGCCTTTATTCCGAAGAGTTTAAAGTGTGCAAAGTGCAACTATTTCATAAAGTGCACTCAAAATACAGCCATTTCAAAAAGTTTCTTGTGCTGGGTATGTCTATTTGCAGAGTGCCACCACGACAGAGTATTTCTTGCACTGTACTGAGTTATTTAGCAAAGTACAGCCATTTTGGAAAGTTTCAGTGTGCAGTGCACTGTTTGTTCGCAAAACGCAATTACTTGAAAATGTTTTCACTATGAGCTTATTCTGCACTGTTTATTCAAACAGTGTAGCTATTCTGAAAATGTTTCTTACATGGATAAAAGGTGATTTCTTACAGTACAGTAATTTCAAGAGTATTCTTGTGCCCAGGAAACTTACTTCGCAAACTTCAGTTATTCAGAGGCTTGTGTGCTACTGGGCATAATTACAAGTAATGGCATAAATTTCTAGCATTTGTGTATGTTCGTGCATATTTGGAAAAGCCTTCACTGGTATATATTAATATGGCTGAGGCATTTCAAAAACCAGGACCACTTGTATTTGATCAGAATATTGCAGAGAACTGGAGAATATCTGAGCAAAAGTACGATATTGTTACACAAGTAGCCTATTTTGACAAAGATGCACGAACCAGGGCATTCATTTTGCTAAACCTAGCTAGGTCAGAGGCCACTGAAAAAGAACGTTCATTTGTGTATGCACCTGCAGTATATGAAGGAGAAGGTGAAAACTGTCATATTGTTGTAAAGGCTGAATCAAAGAAAGACCCTGAGTATTTGAAATACAAATTCAGGGAAATGTGTAATCCCCAGACAAATTTTACATTAGAGAGGCATTTGTTTTAATCAACAGATCAAAAGCAAGGGAAAACTTTTGTAACTTGTATTACTGACCTGAGAAACTAAGCTAAAACCTGTAGGTTTGGTGATTTAAAAGATGAGTTGTTAAAGGACAGGCTTGTGTGTGGTATTAATTGTGCTGCAGTGAGAAAGATTTTGCTTCATGACAGTGAATTAACGTTGAGCAAAGCTATTGATATTTGTCAAATCCATGAAGTTACAGAAAGGCACACAAGTATGCTTGCAAGTGATAACAGCATGGTTTCAGCAAGCTCCAGAACAAATATAGACAGCATGCAACATGTGGCTAGCAAAAGTAGGCCTAAGCACATGGCACCTGGCACCCCTGCAGGCTCCCCAGGTAAAACTTAATTTTCCAGCAAGTTCTAAGAGAAGGACATGCTCAGTGCAGTACAAGGGTGAGTCAACAAAAAGTACAGTTTTGTACCTACCGTAAATATAGTTGTTCGAGTGTTCACACTGCTGCAGTCATTACACTTGGGTTATCCTGCAGTCAGGCAGTCCCGCAGTCGGCCAGAGTTCCAAAATCTTGGTCCGGCGTCGGTTGCTGTCGCTTCTTCCCTGACGTCAGTGCGCCAGGGTATATAAGATGCATCCAACGCCATTTTCTTCAGTTTTTCTTGCCCCAGATGTCAGGTGCCCCCAAGCAGGTAGGCAATATATATTGCTAATAAAAGATATACATATAAAATAAGAACAATACCTTCAGTTACAAGCAAATACACCACAAAGGTTGTATAGGATAGAAAGGTATAGATAAGCCTAGTTAGTTCAAAGGGGATGGAGGGAGGGTAATCTGGACTGCAGCAGTGTGAACACTCGAACATCTACATTTATGGTAGGTACAAAACTGTACTATGTTCATCGTGTTACACTGCTGCAGTCATTACACTTGGGTAGAATCCCAAAGCTAAGGTTGGGTGGCTAGTCTATAAAGAGTTAGGATTGGCTATGAGGCCCTGCAGAACTGTAGTGGCAAATCCTGCTCTGGATTTAGAGTAAAGAGGCAGGTGGTAATGCTTGGTAAAGGTGTGCACTGAACTCCAAGTTGCAGCCTCCAAAATGTCCTTGGTAGGTAACTCCTCTGAGAAAGGCTGCTGAAGTGGCTGTTGCCCTGGTGGAATGTGGCCTACTGTTATTTGGGACAGATTTTCCATGCTGTGTGTAGCAGTAACAAATACAGTGTCCTATCCATTTGGATATAGCCTGCTTTGAGATAGCCTTGCCCTGTGATCCTGCAGCATATGCTACAAACAGTTGCTCAGTTTTCCTGAAAGCTTTTGTTTTGTCCAAGCAGAAGTGTAGCTGCCTGTGTATGTCCAAAGAATGCAGAAGTTTCTCCCCTTTATTCTGGGGGTTTGGCTAAAAAGTTGGCAAATGAATGGTTTGGTTAAGAGCCACACTAGATACCACCTTTGGCATAAAGGTAGGGTTTGTCCTTAAAGAAACCCTGTCCTGATGAAAAATTATAAATGGTTCCACTGCCATTAATGCCTGTAGCTCTGTGACTCTTCGTGCTGAAGTTACTGCCAGGAGCAGAACTGTTTTCCACAATAAAAATTTTAAATCGGCTGTATTGGCTAGCTCAAAAGGTGGCAAGGTCAGTTTTTCAAAAACAAAATTGAGGTCCCAAGTTGGTGCTCTCCGGGGCGGTCTTATGTTTTTAGCCCCTCTGAGGTACTCCTTTAGCAAGCGATGAGAGAATAAAGAAGGACCCGTGTTGTAATGTGCTGAAATGGCAGAGGCGTGGATCTTAATTGATGAGAAGGATAGGTCTCTGTCCAACATCTCAGTTAAGTATTGTAAAATCTGAGGAATGTTTGGAAAAAGAGGGTCAAGGCTTTGAGCCTGGTTCCAGGCGCAGAATCTCTTCATTTTTCTGAGTAAGCTTTCCCGGTGCTAGGCCTCCTGGCCTCCAAAATGACATCCATAACAGCTTTAGAGGGAGGTGTGGAATTTGAGGCAAAATCCAAGGTGGGCCTTGAGCTAAGTTTCTTAAGATAGGGTAACAGTGCTGGCATGGCCAGTCTGGAGCAATCAGGATCATCTGTGGTTTTTCTTGTCTGGCTTTTAGGAGTAACCTTTGAAAGGAGAGGCAGTGGCGGGAAGGCATAAACTTTTAGGTTTTTCCAGCTGAACAGAAGAGCATCCACTTTCCATGCTTGTTTGTGATAAGTCCTTGTACAGAATTTTTGTAGTTGGCAATTCAGTGGGGAGGCAAAAAGATCTATGTCTGGGCATCCCCATTTTTGCGTTACCATGCTGAAGATTTGTGGATTCAATTTCCATTTGTGAGGGTCCATGATATTTCTACTTAGATTGTCTGCCAGAGTATTTTTCTTTCCTGGCAGGAATTGTGCTTGCAGGTGAACTTGATACGTTAGAGCTGTGTTCCACAAGGTCATGGCTTGCCTGCATAGGGGATAAGAATGAGTACCCCCTTGTTTATGCACCACATTACTGTGGTGTTGTCTGTCTTTAATAATAGTTGTCCTGGATGCAGAAGGTCCTTGAAAGCTGTTAGGGCATTTTGAACAGCCAACATCTCTTTTTGATTGATGTGAAGATGCATCTGGTCTGTGGTCCACTTGCCCTGAATGCATTTTTCTGCCATGTGTGCTCCCCAGGCGTAGTCCAAAGCATCTGTTGTTAGAGTCTGCCTGGCTGTGGGTAGGGTAAAAGGCTGACCCTTGTTTTGGTGACATGCCTGTGCCCACCATCGAAACTCCTGCTGTAGGCAGGGAATCATTGGTATTACTGCTTCTAAACTGTAAGAGTGTTGAGTCCAAACACTTTTTAGGTACCACTGTAATTTCCTCATATGCAGTCTGGCATATGGTATTAGTAGTATGCAGGATGCCATGAATCCCAGGGCCTGCAGAATTTTTCTTGTAGGGAGATGTGACTTTTTTGCAAGTAATTGAAAATACTGAGTTAGTTGAACTTGTTTGTCTGGCGTGAGGTAAGCCATCTGGGCCGTTGTATTTAAGCTGGCACCCAGGAATATAATCTGTTGTGAGGGCACTAGTTTTGACTTCTTTTCGTTTACTGTGTACCCTAGAGAAATTAGCATCCTTTTTACAAACGCCAGATGCTGTAGAAGAATGTCCTTTGTCTCTGCTTGAATGAGGCAGTCGTCCAGGTATGGATATATTTGTATTCCTTTTTGTCTGCAGAATGTAATTACTGGTGCCAGGCACTTTGTGAAGACCCTGAGCGCAGTAGATAAGCCAAAGGGCAGTGCAGAGAATTGGTAGTGCATTGTACCAGCTTTGAATCTGAGGTATCTTCTGCAAATTTGTCTGATAGGGTCATGCAGGTATGCCTCTGAGGTCCAGAGTAACAAGCCAAGCCTTCTTGCCCAGCATGGGTAGAAGCTGCTGTAATGTCAACATTTTGAATTTCGGAATATCCAGGTAAGTATTTAGAATTGAAAGGTCTAGTATGGACCTCCAGGCCTTGCCCTTTCTGGGGACCAGGAAGAGTCTTGAGTAAAATCCTTGTCCTTGTTCCTGTTGTGGTACTTTTTGAATACTCTCATGTCCATGAGGGCTGAAATCTGTTTTTGTGCCTCTGCCCATTGATTTTGTGGCAGGTCTGGCATCCCTTTTAGCCTTGGTAAAGTATGAAAGTGGAACCTGTAACCTTGAGACACAATATTCAGAACCCATTTGTCTTGGGTGATTGTTTGCCAGTTTTGAGAAAAAAGTGCTAGTTTTCCCCCTAAGGGGGCTTCCAAAAGGGAAGCGCTTGGCGTATGAAGGGGAAAGTCATTGTAACTGTTTCCTGTAAGGTTGAGACTTGTCCTCACCTCCTTTTGGGGTTGAGGTGCCCCACTGTCGTTGTCTGTTTGAGCCTTGGGGTTGAGATCTGCCACTTGGGCGTCTGTATTTGCCTCTCTGTGGCCTGTCTGACAATGGAAAGGACCAATTCTTTGTTGGCCAATTTCTGCTAAATCGAGGTGGCTGTACCTGAAAGAAATCCTTGACTGTTTGCATGGATTTAGCGTTATCCTCCATTTTCTTTAAAACCTCTTCTGCCTTAACACCAAACAAGGTATCATGCTGTAAAGGAGCATCCAATAATTTTGCCTTAACATGATCAGGTAAACTCTGTTCTGTTAACCAAGCATGTCTTCGAATCACAGAACCTGTAACTGCGGCTCTACAAGAAGCCTCTAAACCTAAAGAATCAAAACCACATTGCAGAGTATGTTTTCCCACCTGTTCTACGGCATGCAATAAATCCTGCATTTCTTTGCAATCAGGAGCTTCTGAGCTTGCAAGCATTTTCTGTTTTAACTGAGCTATTAAATATTGTTGGTACTTAAGCATGTGAAACTGGCAATTTAAAGCCCTTACTGCTAAAGTTGCAAAAGTGTATACTTTATTCCCCCATCTATCCAAAGCTCTGGAATCTCTGTCAGAGGGTACTGGATTTTTTGTAATGGAAGCCTTAATCCCTTTTGGACCCTGGGAAATAGTTTCTGGATCAGCAGAAGGGTTTTTACAGAGAAACTTGTGAGAGTCAGGGACTCTATAATACCTGTCTGGCTTGGCTGGTGCAGGGGGCAAAGAATCAGGAGATAAGCTGGATTCAGAGAACACATCATCCACAATAGCACAGGTGGACTAGCCAGGGGCCTGTGCTGAGGCAACAAAAGGAAATCCCTGAACCTTTTCTTGGATTCTGAGTAATCCTGGCTTTCCCAATGGAAATGCTCCCTCATGGTATGTAAAGTTTCCACAAAAAAGTAATCCTCAGGAGGAGAGGTTGAAGGGATAAGATTCTTCAGCATCAGAGTCCTCAAAGGGGTTAGAGTGTACCCCTGGTCTGAAGAGGAATCAGAGGAAATGGAAACGTGATCAGAGGAATCAGTCTGTATCCTGCCTAGGCCTTTTCTCAGGAGGGGGATGGGAATCCCTGATTAGAGTAATGAGGTCTTCGGCCATTTTAAGCATCTGTTTCTTAGGCATGGAGGACTGTCCAGGAGAATGCTGTACTTGCTTTTTTGTCTTTAATGGTACTTTTGTCTTGGCTGTTGCTTTAATGGTAAGTTTTGAAGGTCTGAAAACACCCTCAGAAGCCGATGCCTGCTCAGCGGCTGCGGACCCATCTGAGGGATTAGTTTCCATAAGCCCAATACCTTGAGTTTCCAGAGGCCTAGTTGTCTCCACATGGGAGTTGGAGGCGGCCTGTGGCTCTGAGGTAGCAGGTGTCAGTTGCTGCGAAAGCGCCTCACTGAGAACCGGCCAACCGGCAACTGGCCTAGAAGAGGTTGAGTTGTCGGTTTTGGATTTCGGATGCCTGTCTTAATCCTTGTCTTTGCGTTTTTTCGGTATTGCGGTCGTCGGTTGATCCGACGGCATAGTATAATTGAACCTTCAGCCAAAGTAGTGCAAAGCAAAATCAAAACGTCTTTTTATAGTGCATTTGTTAAATCTAGCACAAAACCGACAACTAGTGACATCGTGATCAGGGCCTAGGCATGAAATACAGTAAGAGTGGAAGTCCTTATGAGGTATTTGCTTCCCACAAGAAATACAATTATTAACTTGTTTATGACATCGGTCTGAGGCAAGAAAAAAGTTTCCCCAACGGGGTACTTAGCTTTATTGAAGACTTCGGATCTGAAATTCGACTTCGAAAATCTCAGGAGTCGGCCAACTGGCACTTGCAAACTGTTTCTGATTCGGGCACCGCGCAGCAAGAAAGACTGGAGAAAATGGTGTCGGATGCATCTT
Source organism: Protopterus annectens (assembly GCF_019279795.1). Classification (NCBI taxonomy): domain Eukaryota; kingdom Metazoa; phylum Chordata; order Ceratodontiformes; family Protopteridae; genus Protopterus; species Protopterus annectens. Next base: position 1,452,847,255 of record NC_056729.1, on the reverse strand, counting down.
ATATACCCCTGGTGCACTGATGTCAGGGAAGAAGCGACAGCAACCGACGCCGGACCAAGACTTTGGAACTCTGGCCGACTGCAGGACCGCCTGACGGCAGGATAACCCAAATGTAATGACTGCAGCAGTGTAACACGATGAACATCCCAAGCCAAGCTTTACTGTTAACTGTCACAATTGTGGTGTCAAATCATGAGTCTAAGAGAAAAAAATGCTTAGAATTTGGTCGGAAATGCAGAAAGTGTAAAAAAAAATGGGACCATTTTCAAGAGTTTTGCAAATCCAGTAAACTTCACACAGTTATAAAGAAAGTTCAATTAAAAAAGCAAGTTGATCATATAGAAAGCTGCAACTCTACTTTCTATGTAGATGGTGCATCAGTAATTGGTGAGAAGGTTGATGCAGTGAATTTGTTGCCAAAGAACTAAGTGTTTTGCACTGCCCAGATCAATAGTAAATCCACAAAGCTCAAAGTACACACAGGTACAAAGTGTAATATTGTTTCAGTAGACATATTTGCTAAGCTGAGAATTGATGAGCAACTTAATGCAGCAGGTTGTATGAAACATGTTGCTTATGGAGGTGAAGAGATTCAAACAAAGGCTCAGTAGTGCTTTCATGTTATTTGGCTAGGAACTGCGAAAACTTACTGTTTTATGTAGTCCGAAGATATGTGCAGGTCATTACTGGGTCTCAGAGACAGTTTGAGAATGAATCTGCTTTCCTTTACCAAAGCAGTTCATCATATAAAGCACATCTCCTAGTTCCAGTTTTACTGAAGCTATTTTCTCAGAGTATGTGGATGTTTTCGATGACAAGTTAGGGAAACTATCAATTGTGAATTCTATGAAGTTAGACCCAGAAATCAGTCCAGTGGTCAGACCAGCAAGAAAAGTTCCGATAACTATGCAGAATAAAGTCAAAGCTCAGTTGGATAAAATGGTGCAACAAGGTGCAACTTGTGCAGTGACAGAACCAATCGAATGGGTGTCGTCCATGGTAGCAGCCCAAAAAAAAAGCTCAGACAAAATCAGAATATGCATTGATCCAAGAGATTTGAAAAAAGCATTAGAGAGACATCATCCTATGCCTACAGTCAAGGAAGTCGCAGCCCTAATACCGAATACCACTGTTTTTTTCCATCTTGGATGCTATTGGCAAGTGATGCTTGATCGCAAATCTTCACTACTAAATACTTTCAGTAACCTACTTGGAAGATATAGATTCCTCAGGATGCCATTTGGAATAAATTCTGCAAGTGAAGTTTTTCAGCGTTCAATGGAGCAAAGTTTTTCAGGTTATCCTTGTGCCATAACAGTCGATTTATTGGTTGGAGGCAATGGTGAAGCAGTGCATGACAGAAACCTTAGGAGAGTTCTAAACAGAGCATGTGAAGTAAACTTAAAGCTCAATCCACTGAAGTGCAAATTCAGACTACCAGAAGTTACATATGTAGGCCATTTACTTACTAACCCTGGCTTGCAAACAGACCCATCCAACCAGGCAGCCATTCTTGAGATGCCAGCACCGCATAATGTTCAAGCTCTACGTTTTCTTGGTATGGTCAACTATTTAGGCAAGTTTATACCAGACTTCAGTGAGTTGAGAGCGCCTTTGAGAGAGCTGAGACACAAAAAATGTTACATGGTATTGGTTGGAACAGCACCAGAGAGCATTTGAAGACCTAAAGTAGAAAATTGCCACCCCACCTACATTAAGATACTATAAGGTCAATAAACCAACAACTCTTTCCTGTGATGCTTCAAAATTGGGTCTCGGCACAGTTATTCTTCAAGAAGGCAGACCAGTAGCCTTTACCCAAACTGAAATGTAAAATGCTCAAACTGATAAAGAACTTTTGGCAATAGTATTTGCATATTCAAAATTTCATGATTATATGTATGGTAGAGCTATTCAAACTGAAACTGATCACCAACTTCTAGTCACTATTTTAAAAAAAACTATGCATTCAGAAATTGCAAAGAATGATGCTCAAACTGCAAAATTACAACTTCAAAATGGTCTATACAGAAGGCAAACATCTTTATCTGGCTGATACCTTATCAAGATTGCCCAGAAATACAATGGGAACAGCTTAATGCAGAGAATTTTGACTTTGATATCATGGAAGTGCATAATTTTTCTATCACGATACTTGATAAGCTAAGAGATCAAAACACGGATCCAGTTTTGCAAAAGCTCAACCACTACATTAATGCTGGATGGCCATCAAAACAATCTAGTGTACCACCTGAAGTGCAAATGTATTTTCCTTACAGAGATGAGATGCTGATAGAAGATGGCATTATTTTCAAAGGTCCTAACATTGTTGCTCCTGCTTTCTTACGTGAATATATCCAGATTTTGCATCGTGGTCACCCAGGTTCCAAATCTACCAAAAGAAGGGAGAGAGGACTAGTATTTTGGCCTTCTCTAGTAAGACATCGATAAAGTACTTTCTTCTTGTTCAGTATGCAATAGTACTAAACTGCATTTGCAAAAAGAACCACTTCAGCTAAGTCAAGTTCCTGAACTACCTGGGTCAACAAGTAGCCACTGATATACTCGAGTGGAACAATCAGCATTACTTAGTGTTGGTAGATTCTTATTCAAACTGGTTTGAGATAGATTTACTACCTAACCTAACTTCCACTGCTGTTATCACCAAGTTGAAACGTCATTTCTCAGTCCATGGTAGTCCACATAAATTTATTTCTGACAATGGTACCCAATTTACCTGCTAGTTGTTTCAGAAATATGCAAAAGAATGGGACTTTGTACATGTTACTAACAGTCGAGAGTAACCACAGTCAAATGGACTAGCTGAGCGTGCATTACAGAGTGCAAAAGCAATTACTGCAGAAGTCAAAGCATGATAATACAGATGTCTTTTTGAGTTTACTCAATCTCAGAAACATACCCCGTGATGACGTACGTGGCTTGCCTGCTCAGAGACTTCTATCTAGGCAAACCAGAACAACATTGCCTATCCGTTCCAGTTTGTTGAGGCCTAAAGCAAAGAACAGAACAATCGGAGTCCAACTGTTCAAAAAGCATTCCTTCCAGAAGTCCAGTTATGATAAAATCGAAAAGATTTCTTCATCTATTGAAAGGAGATAAAGTCAGGGTAAAATGGCAAAAGGTTTTGACCGGACTGGTCAAGTAACATGTATATGTGCCGAGCAGAAATCCTGCTTTGTAGAATCTGAGGGTGTGGAGTACAAGAGAAATTGCAGACATCATCTTCCTGTATCAGACTCAAAATCGCAGCATTGTTCCTGTGATACAGACTCTACATCTCAGAGCAATCCAGACGCTGTTCCTGTTGCAGAACATGTCTTAACTTCTACTTCCATTCTCGATGATGTTCCTGATGCCCCAAAGTTGAACATTCAGCAGAGACGGTCCTATTTGCTAGACCTAATTCTAATTTCTAAGTCACACGATTTGGTCGTATTTCCAGACCTAGTGTGTGAAATACACAGCAACCTGAACATAACTGTCTATATGTATTTAGTTCTGTATAATTGTATGACAAAGCATTGTTTGTATCAATTGCATGTCAATTAATGTCAATATTGCATGACATTTCTCAAAGAGGGAGGATGTAGAATAGCGTGTGTGTTGTACGTTTAAGAAGCGTTTCAAGGACAGCACGTACATATAAACAGCAAGCACATTCGAGCTTCAGTGCCATTTTGAGAATGCAGCCAAAGAGTGAGCACGCTTGAGTGTAATAGCTAGTTTGTTTATAAGTTTATCTAAGTTGTTATTACGCCTCAATCCTGATGTGTTTGTACATAATAAAGCTGCTTGAACAGAACCAACGAATGCTCGTCTATTTTATCCTGACTGGATGAGTGACATCTGCCATTATCAGGAGGACCTTTCCTTGAATATATGGCTAAAAGCTTCAATACCAGAATGATTACCCTCATTCTACTTTATGGTTTCATGCTTTTTCTTCATCTTGTCATTGTGCTACAATCTCTATTTTTATTTATTTAACATTTGTTAACCAGGTAGGTGAAATGATCAAGGGACCCTTTTCAGTCACAAATCATACCAGGCACACCAAACAACACAATTAAACATACAACAGAAAACAGAACTATTTACCCAGGCGCTAGCAGTAACAGCTGTAGACAGAGCACAGTACTGAATTCTCATTTAGCAAGAGATCACTTTTGAGATTTCAGATAGGTGCAGATCATTACTGACTGAGCAAATAGGCATCACAATTCAATTCGAAAGAAGCACTGCAATGACTATGATAAGGGCTGAACTAGTATTAAGCCAGTAGATGGAATACAGGACTGTTTCTTGCCTTACACATGCTTTTCATCCCACATCCCTGAAGTACTTTTTAAGGCATGTTGTTTTGTCAGACAGTTTCTGGTTGTATTTTGAAGTTAGTAGGCTCATTCACTTGTTTTACACCTTCTGTGAATTGGTTTGAACAGGAAGATGCATTCTTAGAGAAGATGTTTTTAGTAGAGGCTAATTTAAAGGGGGGGGGTCTGGCTAATTGAGTGTTGTTTGTATTTCTAAGAGTATAATTTGTGACGCCCGTGCCCTGGCCCAGCAATAAAGGAACCTGAATCCTCATCACCAAAACCAGTGAGGGGCGTCTCATATAGGAGGAAAGGATAACAAATACACACAGTAAAGTGCAATTTCCCTTAAGAGCACACACAGTCAGTCCGGGGCTGGTCGTTGCCTTGCTCTCCAGGTCCCCAATAATACTCCCCACTTGGCACAGTTATAGGGTCCTAGATCTCAGCCTAGCAAGCTAAAACCTCCAGCACCCTCTCTGTCCAACCAGTGCTTCGTATCCCTGCCCAAGTAGCTGACAAACACACACTTTGGGAAGAGTTTATACAACCGCACAGACACTCCTGGGGAAGGATGGCATAGGTTCTCTAGCTGTGCCCCTTTTTACCAGACTATACGGTAGTATCAGCTGCTACCACCCACTAATATTTATCAGCTACTAAAAGGCCTTTAAAAGAGTGTCCAAATATTAGTATCCAATTGGTAGTATAACTAAACAGTCAAGGTTTATTAGAGTGATTTGGTACAGGATCACTATATAAATGCAATGTACTATTAAGAACTTATCTCTACACAAAACAGCCACAGTTGAAAGGTTTTAAAAATATTTAATAATAAGTAATAAAAACACAAGGCAATACTTTTTACTACATGGTGCTAGTCAAGAGTTCAAAGATCACAGAGAAATACTTAAAAATAATTCAGTAGTACAGTTCCGACATCACAGAAAAACAGTCTAATCTTTCTAGTTTCTAGCTATTTCTAAGACAAAATAAAATTCTAAAATAACTTGCATATAGAGCAAGACTGTGCTGATGAGTTGGATAGTATTTTCTGTTAGCCTGGGAACCCAGGGAAGTGTGAATAATGATGTAATGCTCTCTGATTCTCTCTGTTTTTAAAATCACATTACTGGTCCACATTACATCATTATTCACACTTCCCTGGGTTCCCAGGCTAACAGAAAATACATTTACATGCTTCACCTCTGGGCAGAAACCAGAACAATAAAGGATATTTATGCATGCAAATTCTGGCCATTAACTCTGGCCTTAAAACAATAGCAAGAATTCCTTCATCTAGACCAGCCGGAGCAGTGTTTACATCAAAGGGTCACAACATGCTCAACTTGGTCAGCAGAGTGCACTGTTACATTTTTTTTCCAACTCCACAAGAAACACTATTTACCAATTAAGACAACAAGCCTGTGGTTTAAATTAATATTTACAGATGACATAATCATCTCCAAAATTCTCTCTGGCTAGGCTGGCAGTCTTCATCTATCTTCATCCAATCTTCAGACCCCCCCCCCCCCCGCCCGGAGAATTCAAGCTAGTTTTTCAAGTGACCCTTGAGAAACGCTGCTTGAGGGAATTAGATCTATCTAAGTATACCTTACCCCGTTTCCCTGTCTTGACAGCCCATCAGCATTGGCATTGCTAATCCCACTGCAGTGCTGCATGGACATATCATATGCTTGAAACCCCAGGCTTCATCGTAGCAACTTGACATTTTGCTGGCTGACTCTGTTTAACCATGTTAGGGGGACTGTGATCTGTCATAACAGTGAATTTCCTTCCATACAGATAAGGCTGAAGTTTCTGCAGTGCCCACACTATGGCTAGACATTCCTTTTCTACAGCTGCATATTATTCCTCCCCGGGGTTGGAGTCTATGACTGAGATAAACCACTGGGTGCTCTTCCCCTTCTGCAGAGATCTGTATAAGTACAGCCCCCACCCCATGGTTCGAAGCATCCACCTGCACAACAAATTCTTTGCTGTAATCTGGACTGGCTAACACAGGGGTTCCTCCCAAAGCTTCTTTAAGCTTCTGGAATGCCTCCACACATACACTACCTTATCTGGCCAACTCTTCCTTGTCAGGTCTGTGAGGGCAGCAGCTATGGCATTATAACTGGGGGTGAACTTTCTGTAGTACCCTGCTGTCCCTGAAAATGCCCTTACCTGCTTTTTGTTAACAGGTGCAGGCCATGCCTAAATGGACTCCACTCTGGCAGGTTCTGGCTTTATCTTACCACTCCCCACTCTATGTCCTAGGTAGGAGACCTCTGCCATACCCACCAGACATTTGCTCAGCTTAACGGTCAACCCTACACTCTGTAGTCTGCCCAGCACCTCACTGACATGCTGAATGTGCTCTGGCCAGGAATGGCTGTAGAAGACAATATAATCTAGGTAAGCAAGGGCAAACCCTCCTGCTCCTGCCAGGATATGATCTACCAGCCTCTGGAAAGTTGCTGGCGTATTCTTCATCCGAAATGGCATCTTTATAAACTCATAAAAGCCAAAGGGATTCACAAAGACTGACTTCTCTCTAGCAGTGGGAGTCATGAGCACCTGCCAGTAACCCTTGGTAAGATCAATGGTTGTAAAATACTTAGCCCCACCCAGCTGCTCTAGAGCCTCATCTGTCCTAGGCATGGGGTAAGCATCTGACTCTGTGCAACTATTTAATTTCCTGTAGTCCACACAGAACCTGGTGCTGCCATCCTTCTTTGGCACCAGCACCACTGGGGAGGCCCAGGGACTGTTAGACTCTTCAATCACCCCTAGTTCCAACATCTCATGTACCTCCTCCCTCAGAGTCTGTATGACTCTCTCAGGCACTCTAAGAGGCCTGCCTAATAGGCCTTCAGGGCCCTGTATCCACCTGGTGCTGCCCCAGGTGGGTGCACCTTGGTTTACCAGTGAACATGTCCCCAAATTCCTGCAACACTGCTCGGATTTCTCGAACCTGGGTAGGAGATAGCTGTTGGGACATTGCTACCCCTTCCACTGAGTTGTCAGCCCGAGCCTCACTGAAGAGATCAATCCCCAGATCTCCCTCAGACTCCTCCTGCAATACGCTGCAAATGCTGAGCACAAAAGCCTCCCTATCATGGTAAGGTTTCAGCATGTTAACATGGTACAATTTGTGCCCCCGCCTTCTGCCTAGCAGTTCCACCATGTAATTAACATCACTTAACTTTTCTTACCACCTTGTAGGGTCCCTCCCAAGCTGTTTGCAGCTTGTTGTGTCTGACAGGAATGACAGCCATTACCTGCTGCCCCACAGCATATTCTCTAGCTCGAGCATTCCTGTCATACCACACCTTTTCCTGTTGTTGGGCTTTTGCCAGGTTTTCCTGGGCCAAGCCCATGAGTTCCCTGAGCCTTGTCCAGAGGTTTAGGAGGTATGCCACAACAGACTCCTTGTGAGACTCGCATTCACCTTCCCACTTATCTCAAATTAAATCTAGAGGTCTCCTCACCCTATGCTCATACAGCAACTCAAAGAGTGAAAAACCTGTGGATTCCTGGGGAACCTCTCTGAAAGCAAAAAAACAGATGGGGAAAATATTTGTCCCACTCCCTCTTAAACTGATCTGGAAATACCTGTAACATGGACTTGATTGGAGAGTTTACCCTCTCAACAAGACCATTAGTCTGGGGATGGTAGGGGGTGGTCCTCATGTGCTTCACCTCACAGGACTTCCACAGACAAGCCAGCATGTCTGACATGAAATTGACACCTTTGTCAGTCAGTATTTCTTTTGGAAAACCTACCCAGCTGAAAATCTCTAAATAATCATTTGCCACAATCTCTGCCTCAATGGAGGACAAACTCACTGCCTCAGGGTATCGTGTAGCATAATCCACTACCACTAGGATATAGTTTTTCCCCATGGAACTTGGAGTACTCATAGAGGACCCACAATATCCATAGATACCCATTGAAATGGCTCCTCAATCACAGGCAAAGGCAACAAAGGGGCTCTCATCTTGTCTCCTGCCTTGCCTACCTTTTTGGCACTGTTCACAGGTTTTGCAGTACCCTGTTACATCTCTGGAAATTCCAGGCCAATAGAAATTCTGCATAATACGCCTTTTTGTATGTTTTATGCCCATATGACCTGCAAAGGGAATATCGCGGGCTATGGCTAAAAGCACCAGATGGTAGGCTCTAGGCACTACCAACTGCTGTACTCTCTCACCTTCTGGCCCTCCCTCAGTGGTCCACTCTCTGTAGAGTAACTCTCTGCCTCAATATACAAATTCCCCCTTTCCTTGAGAATCAGGTGCCTCCCCCCTAGCTACCTGCCTCAGGCCTTGCAATGTAGGAGCTGAGAGCTGAGCCTGTCTCAACTCTCTCTTTGTAACCCTTCCCAGCTCCCCTTCCACGGGAAGTCTGGCAACCTCTGACAGTGGTACCTCACTGTCACCTGGGTACTACTACTCACCTCTACCTTTGCAGTCACTCTGTCCAAGGGACCATCAGTACCCCCAAGCAGCTGTGGCTCAACCTTCAGTATCCCTGGCTATAGGGTAACTCCCTCCCTGAAGTAACCACCTCACCAGTCCTGGCTGCAAGTATGCAGTCTGTCTGGGTCTCCCCCAGGCTACCACACCCACATGCTTGTCACTTAGCCTGACTGCATGTAACTGCATAAGCATATGTTACCGCCTCATTCAAATCCTTCCTTATCAGGACATCTGCAGGATGGTAGTTTGGTAACCCTGTTGTCTCAAGACAACCTAGTATTGGCATTTTGTCTTTCGAACTTACTGGCTACCTCACCTTTTGTTCCCAGCCTTGACTCCATGGATACCTGTATGCCACATGGTCCCACTGGTTGCATTCAAAACATTTAACAATACCTCCTGGACGTGTACCTGGACTAGTGGCTTCCCCTGCTACTGGCAGATTCTGCTGGGGCAGTCTGTGCTGCCCATCATTGGTTCCTTTAGATCCATGAGCAGTACTGGGGGTCCCCTTCCTGTGCAGGGCAGCCATGCTTGCCAAGTATAGGTCTCTGATCCTCCACAGCTCATTTGAAGTAGCACACTGTCTAAAAGCTAAACAGATCCTCATGTTCTCAGGCAAAGTGCTAAGAACTTGTTCCCTCACCAAAAGGTCTGCCAGCCCTTCAAAAGTGGTGACCTGACATCCACTCATCTACCTATGGAAATAAGTGCGCAGTTCAGCAACATATTCACACGCACTAATCTGTCTTGTGTCTATGCTCACGAAACTTTTTCCTACATGTTTCAGGTGCTAGCTTAAACAATTCTAACAAGAGATTTTTAACAGCAGTACAATCAAAACATGCATCAGATATTTTTGACAGAACAGTTACAGCTATACCGTGGAGTAAGAGGGGTCAGGAACCATACCCAGAGCCTGTGGTCAACACTATACTGCTTGCATACCCTCTCCAACATATGAATGAAAAGTACAGTTTTGTACCTACCATAAATGTAGATGTTCGAAGATCCACATTGCTGCAGTCCTTACACTTGGGTAGTCCGCTGTCCTCGGTCGGCCCGAATATCAAAGTATTAGGCTGATGTCGGTCAAGGCGCTTAAGACTGACATCAGGACGTCAGTGTACAAATGCGCATGACCGACGTCATATCCTCAGTCTTTTCTTGCCCCAGATGTCAGAAGACCCTAAACAGAAAGGTCAAAACCAAAAGACAGCAAAAAACAACCAACCACCCTTGCAGTAATCATATGTACAATATATACAATATCCACAATATACACAACCCCAACCACACAACCGCCTCTAACTACAGAGGGGAAGGAGGGAGGGTAAATTGGACTGCAGCAATGTGGATCTTCGAACATCTACATTTATGGTAGGTACAAAACTGTACTATGTTCTTCATCTCACATTGCTGCAGTCCTTACACTTGGGTAGAATCCCAAAGCAGAGGTAAGGGAGGATGGCAAAACTATAAAGCAGTAGGAGCTGCCAAAATGCCCTGTAAAATTGCAGTGGCAAAACCAGCCCTAGATTTAGAGTAAAGTGGAAGGTAGTAATGCTTAGAGAAAGTATGCACTGAACTCCACGTAGCTGCCTCCAAAATATCCTTAGTTGCCACCCCCCTTAAAAAAGCTGTAGAAGTGGCAGTAGCCCTAGTGGAATGAGGCCTAATCCCAGCTGGAACCTCCTTACCATGATGGGAATAACAGAAAGCAATACAAAACCCAATCCACTTAGAAATAGTTTGTTTTGACACAGGCTTGCCCTGAGAACCCAAAGCAAATGAAACAAATAACTGCTGAGACTGCCTGAACCCTTTAGTTCTGCTCAAATAATATCGCAACTGCCTGTGTATATCCAAGGTGTGCAAAATCTTTTCCCCTTTATTTTGGGGGTTTGCATAAAAAGTAGGCAAATGAATAGTTTGGTTTAAAGCCACACTAGAAACCACTTTAGGCATAAAGGAAGGATTAGTACGTAAAGATACCCTATCCTTATGGAAAATTAAGAAAGGCTCAACCGCCATAAGGGCCTGTAATTCAGAAACCCTTCTCGCAGAGGTAATGGCCAACAAAAAAGCAGTCTTCCATGATAAAGATTTCAACTCGGCAGTAGCTGCAGGCTCAAAAGGTTGTAGAGTGAGTTTCTCCAACACAAAATTGAGATCCCAAGCAGGAGTAGGAGCTCTACGTGGGGGTCTTATATTCTTTGCCCCTCTAAGGATTTGCTTAAACAAAGGATGAGAAAACAATGGTGGGTCACAGTCATAGTGAGCAGAAATTGCTGCAGCATGAATCTTAATAGAAGAGAAGGACAAACCTTTGTCCAGTAACTCAGCAAGATATTGAAGAGCCACACTTAAATTAGGCTTAGAAACATCAAATTCCTTTGCTGCACTCCAAAATAAAAATCTCTTCCATTTATCTGCATACACTTTCCTTGTACTAGGCCTTCTGGCCTCCAAAATAACATTCAAAACTTGCTGTGGAAGCTGAGACCCTCCAGGGTTTAAAACAGAATATGCCAGGCTGTTAGGTGAAGAGAGTGAAGTTTGACATTGAGTAAATGACTGTTCTCCTGAGACAGCAGGTGTGGAATCGAAGGTAAAGGCCATGGAGGCTCCCGCACCAGACTTCTCAGTAATGGGTACCAGTGCTGTCGAGGCCAATCTGGAGCTATTAAAATCATCTTTGGCTTGTACTGTCTGACCTTTAGGAGTACCTTTGGAAGGAGAGGCAGAGGTGGAAAGGCATACACATGAAGATTGCTCCAATTGAAAGAAAGAGCATCCACTTTCCAAGCTGTGGGATGAAACCTTTTTGTGCAAAACTTTGGCAGCTGGTAGTTTAGTGGAGAAGCGAACAGATCTATGTCTGGAGTTCCCCATGACACTGTCAATTTCTGAAATACATGAGGATCCAATTTCCACTCGTGGGGATCCATAATTCGTCTGCTCAATACATCTGCTAAGGAGTTCTGTGCTCCCGGCAGAAACCTTGCCTGAAGATTTAGCTGTAAACTGAGAGCAGGTCTCCTACAAAATCATTGCTTGTCTGCATAGAGGATAAGAATGTGTCCCCCCTTGCTTGTTGATGTACCACATGACAGTTGTGTTGTCTGTTAGAACCAACACCTGCCCTGGAAGAAGTAAATCCTTGAAAGCTATTAAAGCAAATTGGACTGCTAACATCTCCTTCAAGTTGATATGTAGATGCTGTAGTCTGGCAGGCCACGTGTCTTGTATCCACTTTCCATTTAGATGAGCTCCCCAAGCTTTGTCTGAGGCATCTGTCATTAGAATCTGACTCGCCTCTGGCCGGGTCACAGAGAGTCCCTTGTTTAGGTGACATTCCTGAGCCCACCACAAAAATTCCTTTTGAATGCAAGGTATTATCTGAATGACAGTGTCCATATCTTGGCAGTGCTGTGTCCATACATTTTTGAGATACCATTGCAGCTTCCTCATATGCAGTTTGGCATTGGGAAGCACCAGAATACAAGATGCCATGAACCCCAAGGCTTGAAGGACTGTCCTTGCAGTCAGCCTGGACTGATGAGACAATTGATGGAAGTAAAGGGAAAGATTATTTTGTTTGTCCGGGGTCAAAAAGGCCATCTGGGATGCTGTATTCAGTCTCACACCCAGAAAGCACATGTCCTGAGAGGGTACTAGACTGGACTTTATTTCGTTCACAGAATACCCCAGGCATCTTAGCACTGCTATCACATATTGCAAATGATGAAGAAGTTCGTCCCTTCCTTGGGCCAGAATCAGGCAATCGTCCAAATAAGGATAGATCTGTATTCCTTTTAGCCTGAAGAAAGCTATCACTGGAGCCAGAACCTTCGTGAACACTCTGGGCGCAGTAGACAAGCCAAAGGGCAATGCAGAGAATTGATAATGAGAAGTCCCAGCTCGAAAACGCAGATACTTCCTGCAACTTAGCCTGATAGGAACATGAAGGTAAGCCTCCTTGAGGTCCAGAGTCACCATCCAGTGATCTTTGCCCAGCAGAGGTAAAAGCTGTTGTAACGTCAACATTTTGAACTTGGGAATGTCCAGATAAGTGTTGAGGACAGATAAATCCAAAATTGGTCTCCACGTGTTCCCCTTCTTTGGTACTAGGAACAGGCGAGAATAAAATCCTAGGCCCACTTCTGGCAGAGGGACTGGCTGTATGGCCCCTATTTGAAGCAGCAGAGAAATTTGTTTGTGAGCCTCTATTCTTTGCTGAGGAGGAACGTCTGGCATGCCTTTGAAAGGAGGCAAGGTATGGAAATAAAACTTGTAACCTTGGTGTATGATATCCAATACCCATCTGTCCTGGGTAATTAAACTCCAATTTTCTTTGAAGAGTGCCAACCTTCCTCCCAAAGGTGCTGCCAGACAAGAAGGCTCTGGCAGCTGAAAAGGTAGGTCATTGGGCCTGTTTACGAAAGGACTGGCCCCTGCCCTCACCCGAAGACTGTGCAGGTGAACTCCCTGTTCTAGGTCTGAAAGAGCCCTGAGCTCTGCCCCTACCACGTCTAGATCTTCCCCTAGACTGTGAATCATAAGAAGGGTACGTCCACCCCTTAGCAGGCCAATTCCTACTAAACTTCGGAGGCTGAACTTGCAAAAAATCTTTAACAGCCTGCATAGATTTAGCCTTGTCTTCCATTTTCTTTAAGACTGCCTCCACAGGTGAACCAAACAACACATCAGACTGTAAAGGAGCATCTAAAATCCTAGACTTAACATGGTCAGATAAATTCTGATCCCTCAGCCAGGCGTGCCTGCGAAGAACTGACCCAGTGGCAGCCACCCTAGACGAGGCCTGTACAGCATCAAAACCACATTGTAAAGAATGCTTACCCACCTGTTCAGAAACATGTACCAAATCTTGTAATTCTTTACACTCAATACCTTCCGCCAGAGCATCTACCTTAGACTTCAATTGAGAAAGAAGATAGTTTTGATATTTCAACATGTGAAACTGGCAATTCAAAGCCCTCATAGCTAAGGTGGAAGAAGTATAGACTTTCTTTCCCCATCTATCCAAAGCTCTGGCCTCTTTATCTGGAGGAACCGGATTTTTTTACCACAGAGGCCTTGACACCCTTAGGTCCCTGACTAACAGTTTCTGGGTCCGCCCTAGGACTCTTATAAAGATATTTATGAGCTTCAGGCACCCTGTAATACCTGTCCGGTTTAACAGGAGCAGGAGGCAAAGAATCAGGATTAAGTGAAGCCTCTGCAAACACATCTTCCACAACATCCAGAACAGGTGGTATAGCCAAAGGCCTATGCTGGGGTAAAAGCAAAATTCCCTAACCCTTTTTCTGGAATCAGAGAAGTCCTGACCTTCCCACTTAAAATGCGCCCTCATGGAATGAAGAGTCTCTGAAAGAGAAAAATCCTCTGGAGGAGAAGCAGAAGGAGTAGAATCATCCACATCAGAATCAGAATAAGGAGAATACTCCTGCAAGTCTTCAGCCGAAGACTCTGAAACATCCGAAGCCTGCTCAAAACTCCCCAACTCTGGTTCCACCCTAGGCCTCTTATCAGGAGGGGCAAAGAACCTCTAATCAAAGTAATTAAATCCGCCATTTTAAGCATGTGCTTCTTGGGCACAGATCCTGATGAACTAGGAGTGACACCAACAGAAGCTAAACCTGGCCTGCCTCTGGGAGAAGCCTTGGAAACAGAAGGAGAGGGCCTAACCACCCTAGGAAGGGAGGGAGTACAGTAACCTGAGAAGCCCCTTCAGCCTGACCTGCCTCCTGAGAGGCCACATCCTGCAATATCAAAGTCTCCCCTGGGACTCCAGAGAAGCCTCCGGGAACCACCGGTTCCACCGACTCTAAAGAACCGGCGTCCGATGGACGACTCTTCCTGCCTGGGTTTAGCTGCTTTGTCTTTGCGCTTCGAAGATGCGGCCGGAGCATCCGGCGGCATATTATAATTGCACCGCTTCCGAAGACCAACCTGGCACAATCTAACCTTCGCTAATAGTGCGCTTATTGAACCTAGCACAAAAGCGACACCCAACAACGTCGTGCTCAGGCCCCAAACAAGGAATACACAAGGTATGATAATCTCTATGCGGTATCTGTTTCCCACAAGAAATACAGTTATTTACTTTTTCTGACATCCGGTAAACCACTGAGGCAAGAAAAAACTAAAATATTCCCCAACGGGGTACTTAGCCAACTTTGACTCGGTCTGAAACTCCGAATTCGAAAAATTTCAGAATGCCGAACGGCACTTGCAACGCTGCTTCTGCATCGGACCATGCGGCAAAAAAGACAGAGGATATGACGTCGGTCATGCGCATTTGTACACTGACGTCCTGATGTCAGTCTTAAGCGCCTTGACCGACGTCAGCCTAATACTTTGATATTCGGGCCGACCGAGGACAGCGGACTACCCAAGTGTAAGGACTGCAGCAATGTGAGATGAAGAACATCTATCAAAATTATCTCCCTCTTTAAATTGTGGAAGAAATTTAATGATCTTTTGTACTTTTAGGGTCCAGTTACTCCCTACCCCATTACCTCCATGACTCTGGAGAAGAGTCAGCAATTCCCTCTCATGCCTCCTCTGCTGTTCCTTTTCCTTGGCCTTCTATCTCTAAATGCCTGGCCTACAACTCCAGATGGATTTTAAAGTCCTCTGTAGAAAGGTTTAACTGTCCATTATCCGAGGGTATTACATCTCCACTGCCAGCCTGATTGTCCTCCTGGTTGCTTTTTTCTGATGCAGCTATAACCAAGGCTGCAATCAGGTCTGCCTTAGTCAGGTTTCCATGCACCAGTCCCCTAGCCTGGCATATCTCCACCAGCTGGCTCCTTGTCAGCTTTCCATACTCCTCTGCTGACATGCTGCCTGTTCACCCTGACTAAGCTAACAAAAGAAATAAAATAATTGTGATCTGAACTCTGAGTATTCACTGCGTGGCTGATTTAGAGTACAAAACAACTTCAAAGCTCACTGTACACAAGCTACAGGAATTCACTCTATCCACACCACTACAAACCAATTAGTATTTGACAACCAATTAATATGTGGTGTGGATATCCCACTGCTGCCAAACATTTAACATGTGACGCCTGTGCCCTGGCCCAGCAATCAAGGAGCCTACTCCCTCATCAATAACACCAGTGAGGGGAGTCTCATATAGGAGGAAAGGATAACAAATACACACAGTAAAGGGCAATTTCCCTTAAGAGCACACAGAGATCACAGTCAGTCTGGGGCTGGTCGCTCCCTTGCTCTCCAGGTCCCCAGTAAGACTCACCACTGGCACAGCTACAGTGTCCAGATCTCAGCCTAGTGGGCAAGCTAAAACCTCCAGCACCCTCTCTGTTCAACCTGTGCTTCACGTCCCTGCCCAAGTAAATGACACACCCACTTTGAGAAGAGTTTATACAACCACACAGACACCCCTGGGGAAGGCTAGCACAGGTTCTCTAGCTGTGCCCCTTTTTCCCCAGACTATATGGTATTATCAGCTGCCATCGCCCACTAATATTTATTAGCTACTCAAAGGCCCTTAAAAGGGTGTCCAATTATTACTGCGCAATATTATTATCCAACTGGCAGTATAACTAGTCAAGGCTTATTAGAGTGATTTGATACAGCATCACTATATACATGAAATGTACTCTTACAGCTTAACTTATCTCTACACAAAACAGCCACAGTTGAAAGGTTTTAAAATATTTAATAATAAATAATAAAAACACAAGGCAATACTTTTTACTAAAGAGTGCTAATCAAGAGTTTAGAGATCACAGAGAAATACTTAAAATAATTCAGTAGTACAGTTCTGACATCACAGAGAAACACAGTCTAATCCTAGTTTCTAGCTATTTCTAAGAGAAAATACAATTCTAAAATAACTTGCATATACAGCAATACAGTGCTGATGAGGTGGATGGTCAAGACAGAAGTGTTTTTTTAAATCACATTCCTGGTTCACATTACATCATTTTTCACACTTCCCTGGGTTCCCAGGCTAACAGAAACTACATTTACATGCTTCACCTCTGGGCAGAAACCACAGCAATAAAGGAATTTATGCATGCAAATTCTGGCCATTAACTCTGGTCTTAAAATAATAGCAAGAACTCCTTCATCTAGACCGACCAGAGCCATGTTTACAACAAAGGGTCACAACATGCTCTACTTGGTTAGCAGAGTGCACTGTTGTTACATTTTTTTCCAGTTCCACATGTAACACTATTTTTATCATTTAAGACAACAAGCCTGTGGTTTACACTAATATTTACAGATGACAGAATTATCTCCAAAATTCTATCTGGCTAGGCTGGCAGACCTCATATCTTCACCCAATCTTCACATAATTATAATTCGTATTAGAGAGCCTGGTCAGTACCTATAACAAGTTTGTAAGTAAGACTGTAAAGCAGTACCTCACTTCTTGCAGAAACTGTAAGCAGTCATAATAATACCCAGTGACTAACCAGATAAGCCCACTGGACACACAGTGCTTTTTCATAGGAGACTTGGGAGCAATGTCAATTTAAGTGACTTGATCAAGGTTGTAACATAGTATGTTCACTACTGTTCGCTAAATTGATGAATTGCAGTATTTTACTGAATGGTTTGTAATAATGTGATATTAAATGTAGAGTGTGCAACAATAAGAGGCAATTCACATTTGACCCTAGGAATGAGTGCACTGATGGCTGCACAGCATTTGGCTTCTGAGTGAGGAGATTGATAAATGCATATGTTGCTTTAACTTGTTGTAATACTTCATTAACTTGGGTTTCTATAAGAAGAGTAAAAGACAGAAAACAAACAATTCTTAAGTATCGTTGAGAGGTGGCTGCAGGTAAAAATGTTGAGAGGGATCAATGATAAAAGAGGTAAGGGCATGTTTAATCTTTTGAGCTGTACCAAATACCGCAACAGTAGTCTTGCTGGCATTTACAACAAGATTTTTATTAACCGGTTGGAAAGTACTTCATGAGTTGATTTCCCAAGCCTAGTCAACACTACATCACCTGCACACACTAAGCAGTCAAGTGCTGGGAGGTCCTAAGGGAGATTGCTAACAAAATAGTGACAACAGAAGTGGTCTCCTGAGCTTGGACTGTGATTCACAAAGGCCCTTCAGACCTGATCCAGGGAGTACACGGCAAATGTCATAGTGGGATGTGGGATGTGGTGCTCTGAAGGGCAATCCTTGTTAAAGCTTGCACTGTGCTATTCACCATAACATCTCCCTTCTGATGCAAGGAAGAATGTGAATGCCGGTCTCTAAAGAATGGGTGTGTTGACACCCTATGCTCCTGAGGTAACACTGATGTTACTTTTTGTAGGTGTGCTACGGCTCTATTAGAATGCAGGATGCCATGAAATCTAATAGACCAAGGAACTCAATTAAGACACTGATTCCTGCTGTAAAAACTTTTGCAGGTATAGGTGAAGACTGTCTTTTGGGAGGATCTCCACCAAATGGAGTTTAGTTGTATCCCCAGGAAAAGAAAGTTCCTTGAAAGGAGTCAGGCTTCATTTTTTCTTGTTGATGGTGACACTTGGATCCCTGAAGGCATTCATGAAAAAATTCCTCAGCTTTGTTTAATACATTACTGGATTTAACTAGGAAGGATTTAACTAGGGTTGGGAGGGTGGCCAAATGGTTAAGGTGTTTGCCTTACAAACACATGGTGCAGGGTTTGAGTCTCACAAGGGATAATTGGCTAGGCTTAAAATGGCTCGTAAAGGCAGTTAGCTTAGTACTAATCTATGAACCTATGAGACTGTCATCTAAGTAAGAGAAGCTAGATACAGCTTTTCTCCTGTATTATGCAATAACTGGAAGCAGGCATTTGGTCAAGATTCTGGGAATAGTACAAGGGCAATGGTGTGAATTGGAAAGGCTTCCTTCTGCTGCAAAAAACTGAGAAAAGTACAGTTGTGCACACTTATACAAATGTAGATGTTTGAGTGTTTCACTGCTGCAGTCCTGACTTGTGGGATTTCCTGCAATGTAAGGCCTTGGCCGGCCTGACTACCAGAGTAAAAATCTGCCTTCTTCTTAGGCTGGTGGAAGTCCTACCCAACATTAGTATGCTTGGGTATATAGGGAGTTAGCCCACTCCATGATGTCAGTTTTTTCATCCAGCTTGAAGTTGGGAGCACTCATACAGTTGTGTACACTTACCATAAATGTAGATGTTCGAGTGTATTCACAGTTGCAGTCATCACATTTGGGTTATCTGCTTGCAGTAGCCCTCAGTGGGCCTGATTATCAAAGTCTTGGGTCCTGCGTCGGTTGCGGTCTCATCTTCCGTGACATCAGGTAGTCAGGGGTATAAAGCATGCAGCCGATGCCATTACATCAGTTTTTCTTGCCCCAGACGTCAGGTGCCCCCCCCTAATGGGAAGCAATTAAATATATATATATATATATATATATATATATATATATATATATATATATATACACACACACACACACACACACACACACACACAAGGTTATACCTCCAACAAAAAAAATAATACACCAAAAAGCTTTTAAGCATAGTAAAGGAGAGTAGAGGTATAGCCAAGAGAAGTCAGGGGGCTGGAGGGAGGATAACCAAGACTGCAACAGTGAATACACTCGAACATCTACATTTATGGTAAGTGTACAGAACTGTACTATGTTCTTAGTGCTTCATTGTTGCAGTCATCACATTTGGGTAGATTCCCAAAGCTAAGGATGGGAGAAGGAATTTAGATAGCATTAGGACCAGCTATAAGGCCCTGCACGACTGCAGTGGCAAAGCCAGCTCTGGATTTAGAGAAAATTGGGAAATGGCAATGCTTGGTGAAAGTATGTACAGAACTCCAGGTAGCAGCTTCTAGGATGTCCCTGGTAGGGACACCTCTGAGAAAGGCTGTAGAGGTAGATGCAGCCCTGGTTGAATGGAGTCTAATCCCCTGTGGGATAGGTTTTCCATGGTGCTTATAGCAGAAATGAATGCAATGGCCTATCCATTTAGAAATGGTTTGCTTTGAAACAGCCTTCCCCTCTGCCCTGCAGAAAATGCCACCAGCAGGTTGTTCAGATTTCCTTTGAGGTTTAGTCCTGACCAAGTAAAATCTAACTTGTCTGTGCACATCTAAGGAGTGCAGTATCCGTTCCCCTTTGTTCTGTGGATTAGAAAAGAAGGTTGGCAAATGAATGGACTGATTAAGAGCCACACTGGATACCACCTTGGGCATGAGGGAGGGATTGGTCCTGAGGGACACCCTGTCCGCATGAAAGATGATGAAAGGCTTCAGTGCCATGAGGGCCTGTAATTCATATACCCTTCTTGCTGAAGTGATTGCTAAAAGGAAGGTTTTTTTTCCAAGAAAGGGATTTAAAATCTGCACTTGCAGCTGGCTCAAACGGAGGGAGAGTGAGATTTTCCAATACAAAGTTAAGGTCCCAGGCTGGAGTAGGGGCTCTCCTGGGTGGTTTTAAGTTTTTGGCCCCTCTGAGGAACTGCTTGAGCAGAGGATGAGAGAAGAGGGGTGGGTTCTGTGTTATAATGAGCTGAAATGGCTGAGGCGTGAACTTTGATGGAGGAAAAAGAAAGGCCCTTGTGAAGCATCTCAGTTAAATATTTAAGAATCTGAGGTAAACTGGGCACTGCTGTGCCCATCCCTTGAGTTTGGTTCCAGGCACAGAATCTTTTCCATTTTTCAGCATAAGATTTTCTAGTACTAGGCCACCTTGCCTCCAAAATGACATCCAACACTTGTTTACTGAGGGATGGTAACTGAGAGATTAGGTAATTAGCCAGGTTGCCAGGTTCAGAGTTTGGAGCTGAGGGTGCAGAATCTGGTTCTCCTGCTGTGACAACAGGGTAGGGATCTGAGGCAGGTGCCATGGAGCCAGCAGTGACACACTGCGCAAGAGGGGGTACCCAGTGTTGGCCTGGCCAATCTGGTGCAATCAATACAGTCCTTGGTTTGTCCTGTTTGATCTTTAGTAGCACTTTGGAGAGGAGAGACGGAGGAGGAAAGGCATAAACTGATAGGTTTTTCGAGCTGAAGGACAGAGCATCCACTTTCCAAGCTTGTTTGTGGGAAGTCCTTGTGCAGAATTTGTCCAATTGGTAGTTCTGGGTGGAGGCAAACAGGCCTATATCTGGGCTCCCCCATTTGTTTATCAACATATTGAAAGTCTTTGGTTCCAGTTTCCACTCGTGTGGGTCCATGAGATTTCTGCTTAGTTCGTCTGCCAGTGTATTTAGTTTTCCTGGCAGAAATTGAGCCTGTAGATGCACTTGGTAGCTCAAAGCTGTGTTCCACAGAGCCATGGCTAGTCTGCAGAGGGGGCAAGAATGGGTAACCGCCTGCTTGTTTATGTACCACATAACAGTGGTGTTGTCCGGCTTTACCATTAATTGTCCTGGAAGAATGTGGTTCTTGAAGGCTGTCAGAGCATTCTGTATATTTAAAATTTCTTTTTGATTGATATGCAGGTGCATTTGACTTGGGTTCCATTTGCCCTGAATGCACTTCCCAGCCAGGTGAGCCCCCCATGCATAGTCTGATGAGTCTGTTGTTAGGGTTTGAGCGGCAGGAGGTCGAGTGAATGGTAGCCCCTTGTTGTGGTGGCAGACCTTTGTCCACCAAAGGAACTCTAACCGTAGGCAAGGTATGATAGGAATCATTGCTTCTAGAGCCTGAGAATGTTGACACCATAGGCTTTTTACATCAAAATTAATGAAGGATTCTCTCCCCTTGGTTTTTGAGGATTGGGGAAGAAGGTGGGCAGGTGTATGGCCTGATTCAAAGATGTGTCAGTGAGCACCTTGGACATAAATGATGGTTAAGTGCTGAGGGATACTCTGTTTGGGTGAATTATGAGAAATGGTTCCACTGCCATGAGAGCCTGCAGCTCAGAGACACTCCTAGCTGAGGTGATAGCCGGTAAAAGGGCAATCTTCCAAATTAAAAAATTTAGGTCAGCAGAAGTGGCAGGTTCAAAGAGGGGCAAGGGTCATTTTTTTTTTTTTTTTCAGAACAAAACTGAGGTCCCACGAAGGTGTGGATTCCCTCCTCGAAGGTCTGATGTGGATCACTCCTCTAAGGAATTGTTTCAATAGGAGGTGTGAAAAGATAGGAGGAAGAGAAGGGATATGGGCAGAAATGGCAGAGGCGTGAATTTTGATGGAAGAAAAGGACAGGATCTAAAATGGCAGAGATCTTGGCTAAATTAGGACTAAGGTCTTGCTGCTGGCACCAGATGTCATATCTTTCCCACTTGGCTGAGTATGATTTCCTAGTACTAGGTCTTCTGGCCTCCGAGAATGTCTTGAACTTGTTTGTTTAGGGCAGGCTCAGAGCTGGGTGATGGAGTATCCAGGCTGTCAGACTCCACAGACTGGGATGCACAAACTCCCTGTCCTGAGTTAGAAGCTCCACTCTCTGATGTAAATGCCATGATTTTTCCCTGGTTAAACTTAGCACCAGAGGATATCAGTGCTGCCTGAGCAGTCTGGAACTATCAGAATACTCTTAAGCCTACTTCCCTGATTTTTAGGAGGACTCGAGGAGGAAGAGGCAAAGGGGGGGGGGGGTGGACGCATACAGGAAAAGGTGGGTTCAAAGGAAGGAGAAAGCATCTGTCTTCCAGGCTGGGAGCAGTTTGCTCCTAGTACAGAATCTTTTTAGTTGAGCATTTTCTTTGGTGACAGAGGTCTGTGGGATTCACCATTTATGGACTACGCTGAGAAATGTTTCCTGATGCAGATGTCACTCGTGCGGATCAATCAGGTTCCTGTTGAGGTGATCTGGCACAGTGTTTTGAACACCTAGAAGGTATTGTGCCATGAGGTGCAACTCGAGAGTGCAGTTGTCCCAGATCTGCATAGCTAGTCGAAATACAGGGTAAGAGTGCCTCCCTGTTTATGTACCACCTGACTGTGGTGTTGTCTGTTTTGATTAACAGGATTCCTGGTTTCCATTTTTCTTTGAAAGCTACTAGGCCAGCGATGGCGAACCTATGACATACGTGTCAAAGGTGACACATGCCATGATGTTTTGGTTGACATGTCAGCGATCACAAAAGTACAGTTGTGTACACTTACAATAAATGTAGATGTTAGAGTGTATTCATTGTTGCAGGTATCACACTTGAGTTATCTGCCTGCAGGTAGCCCTCAGTCGGCCAGAATACCAGAGTCTTGGGATTTCCTCATCGGATGCTGTCTCTTCTTCTACGACATCAGGTCGTCAGGGGTATAAAACATGCAGCCGATGCCATTACATCAGTTTTTCTTGCCCCAAATGTCAGGGGCCCCCAAAATAGGAAGCTATTCTATGGTGTGGAACACCCCCAGTAAAAAGTAAATAGCACTGCCATAAAAAATGGCCATAAAGAGGATAGGTAGAAAGGACAGAGAAAAACCTGGAGGCTGGAGGGAGGGAAACCAGGAGTGCAACAGTGAATACACTCGAACATCTACATTTATGGTAAGTGCACACAACTGTACTATGTTCTTCGTGTTTCACTGTTGCAGTCATCACACACGGGTTGATTCCCAAAACTGAGGAAGGGTGGAGGCAGTCAAGAAGAGTTAGGGCTGGCTAGCAGGCCTTGTAAGACTGCTGTAGCAAGTCCAGCTTTGGATTTAGAAAAAACAGGCAAGTAGTAATGCTTGGAGAAGGTGTGTAAAGAACTCCAGGTTGCAGCTTCCAGGATATCCCTGGTAGGGACTGCCCTGAGAAATGCTGCAGAGGAGGAAGTAGCCCTAGTGAAATGCGTTCTGATCCCCTATGGGGTAGGTTTTCCATAGTGCTAGTAGCAGAAATGGATGCACTGTGCTATCATTTGGAAATAGTTTGCTTTGAAATGGCCTTGCCCTCTGCCCTTGTAGCACAGCTGACTAGCAGCTGGTCAGACTTTCTGAAAGGTTTAGTCTTGTCAAGGTAGAACCTGAGCTGTCTGTGCACATCCAAGGAGTGCAGGATCCTTTCCCCTTTATTCTGAGGATTAGGGAAGAAGATTGGCAAATGGATGGATTGGTTTAAAGCCACACTGGATACCACCATCTTAGGCATAAAGGATGGGTTAGTTCTGAGGGAAATCCTGTCAGCATGGAAAATAATGAAGGGTTCCACAACCATTAGTACCTATACACTCTTCTTACTGAAGTAATGGCTAGAAGCAAGGCTGTTTTCCAAGAGAGGAATTTTAATTCTGCTGAAGCAGCCAGTTCAAAAGGGGGAAGCGTGAGCTTTTCCAGTAGAAAGTTTAGGTCCCAGGCAGGGGTGGGAGGTCTCCTAGGGGACCTTAAATTGTTAGCCCCTCTCAGGAACTGTTTGATGAGAGGGTGAGAAGAGAAAGGTGGGCTCAGTATTATAATGAGATGAGATGGCAGAGGCATGAATCTTAATGGAAGAAAAGGATAGGCCTCTGTGGAGCAGCTCTGCTAGGTAATCAAGGATTTGAGGCAAGGAGGGCACAGCTGTCTCCTTTCCTAGAGACCGATTCCAAGAACAATATATTTTCCACTTTTCAGCATAGGATTTCCTAGTACTAGGCCTTCTGACTTCAAGGATGACGTCCAGCGCCTGCTTGCTGAGGGATGCTGGTGGTGTATTCAGGGGGATAAGCCAGGCTGCAAGGTTTAGGGTTTGCAACTGTGGATGAAAAATCTGTCCCTCCTACAAAGACAGCGGGGAAGGTGTGAGATGTAGGTGCCAGGGTGGCACTGCTGTCAGACTGTGTAGGAAGGGGTACTAGTGCTGGCATGGCCAGTCTGGGGAAATAACATTTGCCCTTGCTCTGTCTTGTTTGATCTTGAGTAGTACTTTCAAGAGAAGGGGGAAAGGCATGTGAGGGTTCCTGGTGCAGAATTTGCTGAATTGGTGGTTGGGGGGGGGCAAAGAGGTCCACCTCTGGATAAGAAGTTTGAATGAGTTCGGCTCCAATTTCCACTTCTGTGGGTCCAGTAGATTTCTGCTTAAGTTGTCTGCCAGTGAATTTTGTTTGCCTGGCAGGAACTGAGCTTGTAGGTGCACTTGGTTGCTCAGGGCTGTGTTCCACAGGGCCATGGCTAACCTGCAAAGTGGGTAAGAATGGGTTCCCCCTTGATTGTTTATGTACCACATAACTGTGGTGTTGTCTGTCTTTATCAGGAGCTGTCCTGGAAGGATTAGGTATTTGAACACTGTCAGAGCATTCTGTACAGATAGCATCTCTTTTTGATTGACATGCAAGAGAATTTGTCTTGGGCTCCATTTGCCTTGAATGCATTTGCCTGCCATGTGAATGCCCCATGCATAGTCTGATGCGTCTGTTGTCAGGGTTTGGGAGGTGAGGGGTTGAGAGAAAAGCAGTCCCTTGTTGTGGTTGCATGCTTCTGCCCACCAAAGAAACTCTGCCCTTAGACAAGGTATGATTGGAATCACTGTTTCCAGGTCCTGAGAATGTTGATACCAGAGACTTAAGTACCACTGAAGTTTCCTCATATGCAGTCTTGCATATGAAATTAGAAGAATGCAAGAGGCCATGAACCCTAGTGCTTGCAATATTTTCCTTGCAGACAGCTTGGTTTTGGTGGCCATTAGTTTGAAGTAGTTTGTCAAACAGACCTGCTTTTCTGGAGTGAGGAATGCCATCTGGGAGTGTGTTCAAGCTTGTTCCCAAGAATACAATTTTTTGACTGGGCACCAGTTGTGATTTCTTTTCGTTGATGGTGTACCCCTGTGAAGTTAGGAGTCTGTTTACAAATGCCAGGTGCTGAAGTAGCAATTCCTGACTGTCCACCTGAATCAAGCAATCATCCAAGTACAGGTAAATTTGAATATTTTTCTGCCTGCAGTATGCAATGGCTGGAGCCAGGCACGTTGTGAATACTCTGGGCGCTGTAGATAAGCCAAAAGTAAGTGCAGAGAACGGATAGTGCATAGAACCTGCCCTGAAACATAGATATTTCCTGCAAGACTCCCTTATGGGGATGTGCAGATAAGCTTCTTTTAAGTCTAGTGTGACTAATCAGGCATCCTTGGCTACATTGGGAGAAGCTGTTGCAGGGTAAGCATTTTGAATTTTGGGACCAGCAGAAAGGTGTTGAGAACCGATAGGTCCAGGATAGGGCGCCAAGAGCCCTCTTTTCTGGGCACCAGGAACAGTCTTGGAGTAGAAACCCTGTCCCCTTTGTTCTACTGGAACAGACTGAACAGCCCTGATTGTGAGAAGGGAAAGTATTTGCTTTTGAGCCTCTGCCCACTGGTTTGGCGGAAGGTTTGGCAACCTGCTTGGGGTTGGCAGTGAATGGAAGTAGAATCTGTATCCTTGGGATACAATGTTTAGAACCCATTAGTCCTGAGTAATGGACATCCATTTTTTTTGCATGAAGGGCAAGTTTTCCTCCTAGTGGTGCAAGTAAATGGGCATGGCTGGGAAGGATAATTGAAAAGTCATTGTGAACTTTTCCCATAAGGGGGTGGCTTACCACTCCCTGTTTCAGAGGTGGGAGCACTCCATTGTTTAGATCTCTGCATACCCTGAGACTGTAGTCTTGGTGGCTTGTTTCCCCTGGGTTTGGACTGAGAAGGCCTGGGAGGGGCTGGAAAGGACACGTTTTTAGAAGGCCAATGCCTACTTAATCTAGGTGGCTGCACCTGTAAGAATCATTTGACAGTTTGCATAGATTTAGCTTTTTCCTCCATCTTTTTAAGAACTTCTACTTTGGTGCCAAACAAACGGTCCTGATTTAAAGGAGCGTCTAGTAATTTTACTTTGACATTATCTGGCAAGATTTGGTCCTTCAGCCAAGCATGCCTTCTCAGTAAAGACCCAGTGACTGCAGCCCAGCAAAATGCTTCTAAGACATCAAAACCACACTGCAAAGTATGTTTACTAACTTGGTGTGCAGAATGCATTAACTCTTGTAAATCTTTATTTTCTGCACAATCTGGAAGTAATACCATTTTTGTTTAATTAGTTCCATAACATGTTGCTGGTACTTCAACATGTGAAACTGGCAATTGGAAGCTCTGATGGCAAGAGTTGCAGAGTTATATAACTTCTTACCCAATCTGTCTAAAGCTCTTGAATCCCTGTCCAAAGGGGTAGGGGTTTTTGGCTGTAGTAGCCTTAATGCCTTTAGGTCCCTGGGAAATGGTCTCTGGATCCGCAGTGGGATTCTTACAGAAATTTGTGAGAATCAGGTACTCTGTAGTACCTGTCAGGTTTTCTAGAGGCTGCTGGTAAAGTGTGTCAGGAGTAAGACTGGATTCCATGAAGACATCTACAATATCCAGGACAGGGGGTATAGCTAGAGGCCTGTGCTGAAGCAACTCTAAAAATTCTCAGAGTCTTTTTTTGGACTGAGGATATTCCTGGCATTCCCAGTGGAAATGCTCTCAAAGTATGCAAGGTTTCACCAAAAGAAAAAAAACTCTGGAGGGGAGACAAAGGGAAGGGATTCCTCTGCATCTGAGTCGTCATAGGTTGATAAGGGTATGTACTGGTAATCAGAAGGGGTAATCAGAAGGATCAGAGTCATCGGACTCCTGGTCTGTAGAATCAGAAGGAAACTCGATTCTTTGTCTTTTAGCAGGGGAAGGCTGGCTTCCCCTAATTAGAGTAATAAGGTCTTCAGCCATTCTAAGTATTTGTTTTTGTGGCATGGGAGCTTGAGCATGCGCTTTAGCCGTCAGTTTTCTAGGCGTAGTGTGAACTCTGGGCCTGAGAAACTCGGTAGTTTTTGCTAAAAAGGAAGTTGTCGGTTTAATACGAATAACAGTAGGTCGGAATATACCCTCAGAAGCCGGTGCCTGCACACCGACTCCGGACCCATCCAAGGTAGAGACATCCTCAGGTTCCATAGTCGAAGAAGCATCTCGCCGCATACCGGACTCCGAATGGATCTCAGCAGAGGCCTGCGAATCTGTAGAAGCTGGCATCAGGGGCTGCAAAGGCACCTTACTGAGTACCAGCGGACTGGCGACTAGCTTAAAGGAAGCGTTGTCGGCGGTTTTGGACCTTAGCAGTCTGTCTCTGTCTTTATTTTTACATTTTTTCGAAAGATCGCTAGTTGGATGGCTTATTGAAGCTATTTCCAAATATGGAGAACGAGCGCATAAAAATTTAGCAACAAAGATATCCTGAAGACAAACGGTTCGGGCGTTAAAAGCACAAAACCGACAGCGAGGGACATCATGGTCTGGGCCTAAACAGGTGACGCAGTAAGAATGAAAATCTATGTGACGTATTTGCTTTCCACAGGCAAGAAAATTGTTAACTTTTTCTGACATCAGTTAGAGCAAGAAAAAAGGATCCCCAACGGGGTACTTAGCTTTAGAAGACTTCAGGTTTGAAACTCGAAAAACGAAAATTTCAGGAAGCGGCCGACCGGCACTTGCAAGCTGCTTCAGGCTCCACCACGGCAATAAAGACCAATGTAATGGCATCGGCTGCATGTTTTATACCCCTGATGACCTAACATCATGGAAGAGGAGGCAGCATCCGATGCAGAAATCCCTAGACTCTGGTATTCAGGCCTATTGTGGGCTACCTACAGGCAGATAACCCAAGTGTGATGACTGCAACAGTGAAACACCACAGTCAAGAAAGAAGCTGCTTTTGCAAACGTTGCAAATAGGAAGTTACTAGACTATCGGCCCAGAGGCCCTTATAAGCCTAGCCAAGAGTTTAGCCCATGCATAGACAAATCAACACCCAATGTCCCTGTCCAGCAACAACACAGATGGAATGGAATCCCAGGGATGTATTGTCTATTTCGCATCCAGTTATCCAAGTTGGGCTTAAAAAGGGGTAAAGAAGTACTATGATTGATGTGGAGAGAGAGTCTATTCCATAAAAGAAGGAGTCTCTGGGACACAAATCTTTCCCGCCAACAAGTCCAGTTGATGTCACAGACCAGGTTGAGGTCATGTGTACGGGTTACTCAAGTGGACCTTGACTTGCAGAAGTGCACTGAATTATTTTGTGCCAGGAGCTTTCGACACGCCAAACCCAAAAGGATCACCATTACTATACTAGGCCCTTTTGAAACGCCATAAGTTCTTTCCAGTTGATGTGCTTGTCTCTGACCTGAATTTCCCATTGCCTTTGGGACTGACAATGAGGCATCTGTGGTTAGTGTTTGGCCCGGAGGGGTGAACATGAAGGGTACTCCCAGGTTCTGGGCACAAGGCTATGCCTACCATGCACATTCCTCCTTGAGACAAAGGATCAGCTGAATTGTGATCACCAGGGATTCAATGTATTGGCACCACATACTCTTTGGAGGTACCACTGGAGTTTTCTCATGTGTAGCCTGGCCCGAGGAATCACGTAGCCTAATGCTCTGAGGAGTTGCCTGGCTGAGAGGCATTGTCTCTGCATAATGTTTTGGAAGTACTGAGTCAGAAAGCAGACCTTTTCAGGAGGGAGAAAGGCCTTTTGAAGGGAAGAATCCAGAAGAGCCCCCAGGAAAACTATCCTGGTGGATTGGGTCTGTGCTGGATTGACATAGATTTATGTTGAACCCCATGGAGATGAGGAGGTTCTGAGTAAGGCCAGATCACTGAGGAGCTTTGATCAACTCATGGCTTGAATAAGGCAGTCGTCCAGATACAGATAAATATGGACCACCTCTTGTTCTACAGAAGGTGATCACAAGGGCTATGCACTTTGTGAAAACTCTGGGAGCAGCAGACAAGCCAAAGGGCAGTGCAAAGAATTGAAAGTGAGTGGTACCTGCTCTGAAATGTAGAAAACTTCTACAGAACTCCTCCACAGAAATGTGCAAGTAAGCATCTTTTAGGTCTTGGTGACCATTAAAGCTTGAAGAGCTATCATGGGTAGAAGTTTTTGAAGAGTCAATATTTTGAATTTTGGTACCAACAGGGACGGATTGAGGGTGGGCAGGTCTAGAATAAGGCGCCAAGTGCCTTCTTTTCTAGGAGTAGAAACCCGTTCCTTTTAGGTGTTCTGAGACTGGTTCCACTGAGCTCTGTGAGCACAGATTGAAAATGGGCCTCTGCTCTTTGATTTTGTGGAATATCTGGGTAACCAGAGTATCTTAATGGTTCTTTGAAAGAGAGCCTGTGACCATTTGTAATAATATTGAGAAACCACTTGTCTGAAGTTACGAGGGACCAATATTCTTTCAACAGGGATACCTTGCTCCTAGTCTTCCTCCTATCTTTGTGGGAAATGAAGGAAAGAGTTGCTGCTGCTCTCTGCCAGGACCCTGTGACCTAGAACTCCCTTGCCTGAGGGTTTCTGAAGACTACTGCCTGAGCCTTTCTGATTGGAGTTGCCTTTGAGATCTTTCCTTCCAGGGTTTCCTTTGCCTGCTTTTTGACAGAGGGAAAGGACCAGTGTTCAGTTGGAAAATTCCAACTAAACCTAGGAGGCTGAACGTGGAGGATACCTTTTAAAGGCAGTATAGATTTTACAGTACCCTCCATCTGTTTGAGCACAGCCTCAACTTTTGGCCCAAAGAGGAAGCCCTTGTCCAGAGGTGTATCCAGAAGGTAAGACATGCCGTGGTCTGGGGGTCTGCTCTCTAAGACAAGCATGCCTTCTAATGACAGAACCAGAGACTGCAGCTGGAGGCCTCCATAGCATCATAGCTGCAGAGTAAAGAATGTCTAGTGACTTGGAAGCTAGAACAGCAAAGGCCCAACAATTTCTTGGAGGTGTTCTTGTCCAAGGAAGATAACTTTTGTTTCATTTGATCTAAAATAGTTTGTTGGTGTTTGATCATATGAAACTAACAGTTAAAGGCCCTCGTGGCTAGGGTAGCTGAAGTGTAAACTTTTTTACCAAACCTATCAAGTGCCCTGCTTTCTTTGTCAGCAGATAAAAGATTTTTTTTTGAACAGCTGGACCTAGCTCCTTTGGGTCCTTGAGTGACAACCTCTAAATCAGCAGAAGGATTCTTGAAGACGTACGTAAGGGAGCCTAGCACTATGTAAAACCAGTCTGGTTTTCAGGCGGCTGTAGGAAGAGAATCTGGATATAAGAAACCATAAAAACATCCTCTACAACCTCCAACACAGAAAGAATAGCCAAACGTTTGTGTTCTGGCAGGTCAAGGAACTCCCTAACCCTCTTTTTAGATTGTGGGTATTCCTGGGTCTCCCACTGGAAATTTTCCCTCATGGCATGGAGAGTTTCCCCAAATGTAATGTCCTCAAGAGGTAAAGCTGAAGCCAGATTCCCTTCATAATCTGAATCTTCAAAAGAAGTAAGGAAGGGTCCCTCCTCAATGGCAGACTACTCCTCATCAGACTCAGGAGGCTCAGAGAAAACTTCAGGAGTAGGATCCCTCTTCCTTTTACCTGTGGGAGACTCCAAAGGGGGTTGCCTAGCTCCGACTATAGAAAAAAAGTCTTCAGCTAACCTCACCAGGTCTTGATGATATATATCCTTGTGCATGGGGAGCCAGTAGGCCAAGGCATAGGGCCTCAGTTAACACCCTTCTTAGAGGAAGCTCTGGCCTTGGGTCTAGACACTCCCACAATCCTGACACCAGTCTCGCTGGAAGAATGAGCTGATGCAGGCTGACATTGCAAAGGAACTTCTCTGGTAAAAGAGCGCTTGTCAGAAGCAAAGGTATGCTGAGCAACCCCAGACCAAACCAATGAACTAAAAGTCAAGGCCTGTGCATAAACTGAGGGACCAGATGGCATGTCAGACTGCAGACGGGTCTCAACAAAGGCCTGTACCATCATCTAAGGTGCAGAAGGGGGCTGCGAAAGTACCTTGCCTTCCTCAGAGATAACGAGCCTTGGGGTACTGGCAGATGGACCGCGATTGTCTTCAGAGGCCCTAAACTTGGGTCTTTTTTCCTTATGCTTCCTACACTTAGGGAGCTCAACCTCAGGATGACTGGCGCATACCATCAGATGATGCGAAGCAGATGGGAGACAAAGATGCCTAGATAAAATCTCGGCCCTACACCTGATATTCTCAGAGTTGAAAAGGTCACAGAGACAATTAGGAACATTTCAATCAGGGCCTAGACAGGTAACACAGTGAATGGAAGTCTCAGAGTGGTATTTGCTTACCACAGTAGAGACAGTTGTTAACTTTATCTGACATGGGTTAAAGCAAGGACAAAAAAAAAAAGTTTCTCAACGAGGTACTTCGCTGTCGTCAGATGACTCCTCTCTGGTGTGGACTGACCAACGCACTGAATTACTTCTTCAGGCTCGGACGGCAAGAAAAGACATATCACAGAATCGGCTGGCTCCCTACAGACCCAAGCGTACTGACGTCAGATAGGATGTCCGCCAGCCTATGAAGGGAGATTTTTACCCTGGCAGTCAGGCTGTTCAAGGGCTTAGATGGCAGGAAATCCCACAAGTCAGGACTAACACTGAAACACAAAGAACATCTATCAGTGCTTGTTTGGCTACAGGGGTGTGAAAGGATGAACCTTTAGATCCAATGCAACCATATGGGCATGGTGTGGCAGTACGAATGAAAGCCTTTGAAGAGTTAGCATTTTTAACCTTGGAACCATGAGAAACTTGTTTAAATGTGACAGGTCTTTCTTGGGTCCAGAAACCGTCTAGATTCAAAATCTTGTCCTTTCTTTTACAACTGCAAGAATAAAGTCTAACTGATCCTCTAGGACTGAGAAAATACCCCTGCATTTGGAATTTTAGTAACAGTAACTTGCAGTTTTGATGAAGAATGTGTAGACCCCAATAATCCTGGGTGGTGATATCCTAGGAGATATAAAATATCTATATATTTATATATACACACACACACACACACACATATATATATATATATATATATATATATATATATATATATATATATATCGTAATAAAACAGACTAAGCGACCTAATGAAGAAAAATAACAAATGACTAAACTTCAAAACTAAACTAGGAGAGTATGCAAATAAACTCACAGGCAAAGCAGTTTCCTTAGCGCTTTCATCCTTTATTCTGTGTATAAGACTTCTTCAGAGAAACAATGCATACAAATGAAAAACAGTAAATGTGTCTGTTTAAATAGTTAGAAGCACGCGGAACAATACAGTGGAATTGTTTAGAACCAATCAGTAATTACTAACAACCTGTAACAGCCTATAGATTCAAAAAATAATAAACCAAAATAATTAATGTGTACTAGTAAGCGGAGCATGACAGGGTTGGTAAAACAAATGTCCAATCAAATAGTAAAAACATAGCTAACAGCCACTTTCTCAGCTTCATATTATGTCCAGCTCTCTGTTTCTATTGGTTTTTAGGTTTAACTCTTTTCTATAGGCGGTTTGACTTTCTCAGCTTCATATTATGTCCAGCTCTCTGTTTCTATTGGTTTTTAGGTTTAACTCTTTTCTATAGGCTGTTTGCTATGTTTTTACACCACAAAATTCCTTGGTAGGTGGGTGTTGGCCAATGCCTGAAGGAAGTGCAGACCCTCTGCAAGCTGAGCCAGCCAGTCAGGCTATTTGCCGACAAGAATTCTGAAATGTGAGGAATGCAACAAGAAATATTTTGAAGAACATTCAGTATTATGAAAAGTATATTATGAAAATATATACAAGATCCAAACTGTCCAATTGGAACACAACACAGACACCAGCTGAACAGTATCATGACAAAAATACTATGAATGACGGTGCTCCAAAGTAAAGCAAGTTCCTTGAGATCAAATCCAACTTAAGAGTATCATGCAGAAGTATGCAGTGAATCCCACATCTCAGCAGCGCAAATACCATCTACTGAAACACTGATGAAAAAGGCTAGAGAAAGAGATGAAGTTCTTGTGTAATGAACTCAGTTTAGCTGGTGCTGTCTTCTACTGAAGACACAACAGCAAGTTATGGGATCTAACAGCCACTTCAATAAGGTAAGTTTAGATAACTTTTCATCCAATCTGCTCATAACAAGAAAGATAGAAAGCTGATTATCTTTTCAAGGTTCTTCAGTTCTACGCATATAGAATCACAGTGGTCTTTGAACATCATGATAGAAACTGGTGTATTAACAGACTGACAGAAAATTAAATCTGAGATTACTTTAGTCTTAAAATCTAGGTTGGTTCTCAGTGAAAACTTATACTTGTGAAAAAATTAAACATGAAGAATAACAAGACAGGGTCTGTAGCTCTGAAACCCTCCTGTTGGAAGTTACTGCCACTTGAAACAAAGTTTTACATGATAATTACTTTAGCTCATCTGCAGCTGATGGTTTGATGGGATTATGTGCTAATTTTTCTTAAGACAAAGCTGAGATCCCATCCGGTGCGTAGAGATTTTGATGGCAGCACAAAAACTATATAAACATTGAGTGGATAAAATTAGCACATAGTCTCAATGAATCATCTGTTGCAGCTGAGCTATAGTAATTATTTAAAATCTTGCTTTGAGCAGTCAAAAATGAAAGAATATCTGTAATTAGAGCAGTGAAAGGATATACGCACAGCTTTCTGAGTCACCCACTGAGAGAATTTTATCCACTTCTTTTTGTATAGTTTTTTTTCTGCCATCAAAAGCTAGACTACCACAGGTGCCTATACACAGCCCCTGGCCATCACACGAATTAGTGAATTTAGTCAGTTCTATTTGAGGGAAAAGAGATCTTGATAAGGCTTGCAAGATGAATTGGAAGACAGGCAGGTGAGGCTCTAGAAGGGGCTTCTTTATCAGGTAAGGCCAAAATAAGGAAAAACAAATCTGAGAGAGCCAGAAAAGGGGCTATGAGAATGATTTTGGCTTTCTGTAGAAATGTCATAATTAGAGGAACTTGGAAGAAGACATACAGTAAAACCAAAGGCCACTTACTGGACAAGCTAGCTCCATCTGTTTGTCAGTATACCACACTGGCATACTGTTGGAGTGGATAGCAACTACACCCAGAGATATGTAGACCTGAAATGCCTACAGCGCTAGCAAGATCTCTCATCTCCTGAAGGTTTATGCTGAAGCACCCCTCTTACTGAATTCACATCCCTTGGACCATTTGTCCCAAACAATGACTCCACCACCACCGAGTAAATACATCAGTGGCCACTGTGACCACTGGGAGGAGATGTGTGAAGAGATATCCATTCTCTAAGGTTGTGAAACTGAACCCACCAGAAGAGATATTCACAACATACTTTTGAGAGAAGAAAAACTTAATTTATGAAATCTAGACTATTGTACTTGAGAGTCCATTTTAAGACAGTCATGTGGAACCTGGCAAAATAAATCAAGAAGGCAGCTGCTGCCATAAGGCCCACAATCCTTAGCATTAATGCTACTGAAAGAATAGGATGTTGCAGATAGAGTTGTGCTGTTATCTGGATGGACTACATTCTGTCTCAAATGAGGCATACCAGTTTCTAAATTGGGTCCAGGTAGCAGACTGCCAAACACTTGAGCATGCAACAACTCCAACTGGGACTTCACAGTGTTAAGTGATATTCCAAAAGAGAAAAAAAGATGAAGTAATTTCTTGTGCAAGTCAGGGACTCCTTTATGGAGATGACTGAGTAAGCCATCCAGATATGAGAACATTCTGATTCTATGCAGTCTCAGGTGAGCAGGTACTGCCTGTGTACAGCTGGTGAATACCTCGGGAGTTCTGGTGAGACAAATGGAAGGGATCAGAACTGATGTCTGCTTCCCACACTGAAATACAGAATTCTCTGGTTACTTTGGCAATTTTTATATGCAGTCCAGCATTTTACTGATCCAAACAGCACACCTAACTTCCTTCCTGAAGATATGGAGGGATCAGTTGAAATGTGAGCATCCAGAACTTTTTTTCATAAATAGATTTATGAAAATTAGATCCAGAATCAGACAGATGTCCATGCCTTTCTGGGGACTAAAGATTCGGGGAAAAAAGACACACTTTTTGGTCTGGTGGGACCTCTTGGATGGTTCTCTTCGTGAGGCGGCTTGCAACTTCCATTGTGGAAGCCTCCTTATGACTGGGTGAGACGTATAGTAAAGGAGAGGAAGTCAGCTGGGAAAGGACTGTAAACAGAATTGTACAGCCTTTGGAAATGCCATGGCTGACTCCCCTGGGAAGAGCTCAGCAATCTCCGATTCTGCAGGTCACCCCTGCCTCAGACAGTGCCTGGAAAACACCTACGACCTCACGGGCTCCTAATCAAACATTGTTCAAAGACTGGTCATGAAACCATAAGTTTTAGCCGTCTTCTGAATCTTAGCAAAGGTCCATTAAAGAGAGGAGAAATGCACCTTAACAGATGCGTGTCATACCCTTTTGCTGACTCTCAAGCAATTTCTTCTTAACTGTGGTCCAAAAAAGAAGAACCCATAAAACGAGGAAGGTACTTGATGGTTAAAGGTCTCCAAAAATCCAACTCTAACCCAAGCCTGCCTCTTCACTATAATGCCTGTACATGCTGCTCTCACTGCTCTATCTGCTGCATATTAATCAGCCTCATGGAAACAGATATAATGCTTGCCTTTGCTGCCAAGTGTAATTCCACTTAGTGGTTTAAGTCACTGGCAAAGTTTTCAGTGCATTAAGCATCTTTCACCACTAAGTCACAATGAAAATGACTCATATGAATCAAAGAATTTGAGACCCCAATGGTAAAAGTATCTGACACACACATGCATGTATCTCCATACCATCCTCAGCCTGAGAACCCCCATACATTGGATGAACAGAGGCTCTAGCTGGCAGTCTCTCACTTGGTAACTGCTGCCACTACAGTGGGAATCTGCAATAGAAGCCTTAGTCCATGTCTGTCTGTCCAAAGGTGGCCAGAACACGTGCAGTTTCTTGGGGATAGGTTCAGCCACATCAGACTCTCTTCAAGCCCTGCCCATAATAAGACTAATCATGTGATCAGTAGGAGGGACTGCTGAAGAAGCAAGTGGGACAAACTCGAAGACCTCCTGCAGAATTTCTTCCTGGGGGGGGGGGGGGTCAAAAGACTAGAATCCCTTTGTCTCATAATGTTTGACATTTCCCAAATTTTCCAATCTCCTGAAGAGGGCCACGGGGAAGCATCCCCATTGTCAAAATCCAGATCTCAGGCAGGTGACTTTCTTGGCGAGTCCAAGCACCTCTTTTTGCGCACTCTTTCCTAGGACACACAGAGTTGATTCATGGAAGTGTTCAGAAAAAAAAAATTGCCCTCAGACAATCTAGATCTACACTCATGCCTCTCAACTGCACAGATTTTCTCAGAACATCCAGATTTTTCCTTCATTTTTTTTTGGTCTATTTCTCATAAAATTGTGGTTTTCTGGTAAGTCACTGGCAAATCATTGAGGATTGAAATCTGAAAATAATGACAGTCATTTGAGTTTTACCCTTCAGGAAATTCATACCAATGCAAAACATGTTGTTCTATCTAATTTCAAAGTTTGTAACAGCAATATTTTAAGTGTACCTATTTCTGGGCCTTTGTTCCCCCATTATGTATTGCTTTGATCAGATTTCTTGCTTCTAACAGGCTGAGAGGTACTGTATGTCTACATTGGCTTTTTGGTGCTGTGTCTTGCTGTGATAAGGAGCTCAAGGCTACCAAATGAAAGCTATTAAGGGGTGCAGCTAATGTAGTAAGTGTTTCTCTGGAATCATTCACCCTGATACGTTACCTTGGAATGATGTCCAAAACCTTAGCTGCTGTAGTTGAGACTGTCAGCCTCAACCACTTATGATGACCCCCTAATAAGTGAATGCAGACTCTACAGCATACAAGGTCAATACACCCATCATGCTCATGGCAAAGATTAAAACTTAGATGATACCAACATCACAAAATAGCACCAAAGAGGTCAGTACTGCTATTGTCACCACACTATCAAAGTTGATGACATCTAGAGAATTTTGGCACCAGAGGGATAGGTGTCAAGGGTGGATTTGGTACCAAAGGGTGAAGGATTATCACAAACATAGAAGACATGTAGAAAACATTCAGCTCTGAAGCTCGCACTGCCAAAACAGGACCTGAGGGAGAAGCACATGAGGTTTAAGGTAAGAGTCCCTCTCTAGCCATCCTAAAAAAGAGAGGGGGGAAAGAAGTTATCAAACTCAATTTGGGCCTTTACCGAGGTCATCATCATACGGTTCCAATCCACATACATTAAAGGACTCCACACCAACCTAGAAGACCTCATAGACATAGAAGAGGAAGGCCTTGATGCCAAGTATCTAGAAAGCTCCCATTCCAAGGAGAAGCTCTCAAATATTTTCATAGGAGCAGGTTCAAGAAAGTACAGTTGTTTAAGAAATTACCATAACAGTATATGTCCTACTGATCATTG
This sequence comes from Protopterus annectens, assembly GCF_019279795.1. NCBI lineage: Eukaryota > Metazoa > Chordata > Ceratodontiformes > Protopteridae > Protopterus > Protopterus annectens. Next base: position 1,452,809,197 of record NC_056729.1, on the reverse strand, counting down.
CTGCAATATTTATAACAGATGGGTTTTATCACAGATATCTGGCTGGGGTACCAAAGCTTTACCATCCTGAAGGCTTACTTCCAAAATGCAATCTCAGTTTGTGTGCATCAGGGTATGGAGGTGGATATTAGCATGAGACCTTCATACTATATCCAAGTCTGCAGTCTGAAGAAAACAGAGGAAACTGGTCAGCTAGGAGGGGTGTGGCTCAAACAAGTAGTAAATTCCCCAAAAAGGGATACGTGTTTAATCCGCAGGCAAGAGAGCACAAGGAAGAAGGGAAGGAAGGAATACTGCAACACTGATCAGTAAGACATTTACTGTTATGTTAAGTTCTTATACAACTGTACTATGTCCTAACTGAACTCACTGTTGCAGTACTGATAACAGATTGGTGACTCCCAGAGCTGGAGAGAGAAGAGAAGGGTAGAGTGGATGGCTAGAATGACTAAGATCTGTCCAGGAAACCAGAAAACACTAATCTGGCAAAGGCAGCTCTAGATTTGAGGAAAGACTTAAATTTTGTTGGGCTTGGTAAAGGTCTGCACAGAGGACCAAGTAGGAGCTTCCAAGACTGACCTGGTATCAACACCCTTGTAGAAGACACCAGAGCAGGCAACTGCCCAAGTGGAGTGTGCTTTAGGACAGGAAGGCAAAGGTTTACCATGATGTAAGCAGCAGCGCAAGATGGCCTTTGAAATCCAGGGTATAGTAGCTTGCTTCGAGACCAAATGACCCAGCATGGCATCCTTGAAAGAAACAAAAACTGGCTATTTTTTCTGATCGTATGTTTGTCCAAACAGAACCTGAGCACCCTGGGATTACAGGATCATAAGAAGTTATTTGGCTAATGGCCCTAGGGTCCATACAAGCCTAGCCAAGTTCTACCCTTATTTCCAAGATCACCAACTACTCTCCCTGTCCAAGAGGGACACAGGTGGAACCCCAAGGGTGAATTTACGGTTACCCATCCAATTGTTCCAGACTACTTTTGAAGTGGGCCAATAAGGTGCTCTGTTTGACATGAAGTGGGAGTCCGTTCCAAAGACGTGGTAACCTCTGGGAGACAAACCTGTCACTCCAGCAGGTTCAACTAATGTCACATACCAGCCAGGAGAAGAAAGCGACCACACTGCTAGGTAGATCTCCCATCAACAAACCAAACACAAAAAGTAAAATAATGAGATTTCTAACCACGATGCCGTATTCCAAAAAATCACTTAAGAAGCTCAAAGTCCAAGGTAAAATCCAAATACGATTTATTAAGAATAAAAAAGATGAGCGCTTTCGCGTAGTGTGACCTACGCTTCTTCAGATAACATTCAATAAACTGCTATACATTTAAATACTCATATGCGCGGGAAACTTTTGTAAATTAAAACAATTAACCAATTAAAACATTATTATGCAATTTAATTCATTGTAATACGTTGTTTACTGCTTAAAGAAACACTATTCTGAATACATGAAAGCATATGTAAGCAATGAGCAGTTGAATAAACAACAGAGTAACAAAATAAAATAGGCAAGTGATTATATTTGTCTATTATTAATGTTATATAGATCGACTTCCTCGTGAATAATTAATCACTAAAATCCAATATTAGGGTTGTATAGATATACATTAAACTAAAATGTGTTTATGTAGATGTTACTGGGTGTTATTTTATATTATATATATATATTTATATGAAGTGTGTGAAGCACATATGTATGCAAAACATATATATATATATAAGAACACATAAAATAAATGTGTAGCTTATAAGCTATATAATGCACTTGTATAAATATAGATATTTATTTGAATAAATTTCATAATGTCTAATGATCATATATAAGTCAAATCAGTAAGTAAATATTATTATAATAGCTATGTAAATATGAAAAATATATATAAATATAAATAAATGTAATAAATACATATTTGATAATTATATTAGTTTAATTATGTTGTCTGTGTATATGTGATCAAATTAATCATATAGGATATGTAGTTATCTGAACGTAAATGACAAATGACTTATTAGACAAATCAATACATAAACATATAGTAAAAGTAACATGGACATATCTATATGAGTGTATAAAAATGCTTTAAAATATTATTTTCTCCCTACTAAAGCAGGTTTAATAGACAAATAGTTATTAATGCCTGGAGGTAGATGTGCACCAAGTCTTAGAATCCAATTTAATTCAGCCAATGCCAAATCATTGTCTAAATCACCTCCTCTTCTATTATATTGTACTATTTGTAACACTCTACAGCAAAAGCTATGAGTAGAATAATCTAATATGTGTTTCGCTAATGCATTTGTTTCATTGCCCTTGCGAATATCATATAAGTGATTGTAAATCCTTTCTTGTAGTCTTCTTTTTGTCAAGCCCACGTAAAAGGCTTGACAAACCGTGCAAGTTGCAAGATAGACAAGATTTCATGTGTTGCAGTTAGCATAAAATTTAGGGACAAAAATGAAATCAATATTGGGATGCTTATATGTCTGTGTTGGTAATGTAACTGCATCTATTACATTGTTGACATGCAAAAGTACCCAAAGTCAATGGTCTAAGGATATCTAAGCTATACTTGTTATTCTTATTATAATGATCATTACATAGAATTTGTTTGAGATTCTTACTATTTCTGTATAAAAATCTAGGTTTATTGCCTACAATTGTTTTAATGTGTGCATCCATAATAAGGACATTCCAATTTTTATAAATTATTTGTTGTACTTTATTAATGTCACTAGTATATTTCATAGTATAACTAATCATATTATTTACATTATTTGGTCTACTAAAGGTACTGTAATAAATGTTTTCTTTATATGGGACAACATAGTCCATATATGAGGGATCCCTGTTGCCCAAGATGTTTTGTCTTATAGTTTTCACCATGTTTGGTTCATATCCTCTGCTTATAAATAGATAGAGTTCACTTCCTTTAATAAATCATCAGGCTCTGTACAGAGTCTAGAAATTCTTGTAAACTGGCTTTTTACTATACCATAAAAGGTGTGTCTAGGATGCATGCTATCGAATGTTAGGATAACATTCTTCCATACTGGTTTCCTATATAATGATGGAATAATAGTACCTTTTTCTGTTATTTTAAGAGCAACATCTAGAAAGTGTATTTCATTAGATGAACTTTCCTTTGTAAACCTAAGAAAAGTAGTAGTAGTTTCTAGGTAGTTCAAAAACAGGTCAAAAGATTGTAGAGAGCCTTCCCAAATAATAAACATATCGTCTACAAATAGTTTATAGAACTTTACTGACCTAAACTTCTCATTATTAAACAGATACATTTTCTCCCACCAAAGTACCACCAGGTTGGCGTATGTATTAGCACAGGGGATGCCCATTGCCACCCCCCATTGTTGTAAATAGCATAAATCGCCAAACAAAAAAACATTATTAGAAAGTACCAATTCAAGTAACTGGCATACCAAAATGATTCTATCATTGGTAAAAGAGGTCTCCTTAACCAATAATTCTCGAATAAATTGTATACCTATATCATTTGGTATGGATGTAAATAGACTTTTTACATCTAGTGTGATAAGTATATACTCTTGCTGTGCGTTTCCTAACTCTAGGGTACTTAGGCTTTCTAATAAGTCATAAGTGTCCCTTAAAATGGATGGAAACTGGTTTACAATCGGTCTTAAAGTACTTTCTAAAAAATGGAGAAATGGGAAGTTACCCAATTTTCTCCTGATACAATAGGTCTCATTGGAATAGGGTAAACATTTTTGTGTATCTTCGGTATTCCTTTAATTAAGGGTATAGTAGGATGCTGTATCAGAAAGTACTCAAAAATTTCTAAACTAATTTGGCGGCACATCAAAAGGTCATAAAGGGTATCATTTACTGCATTTATAATTTTAGTTACATCACTTTGAGTTATACATTTGTAAGTATCCTCAGCCGTTAACATATCAAGCATGTTGATTACATAATCTGATGTATCTAATACTACTACCCCCCCCCCTTATCTGCTGGTTTCACAACAATGTCGTGACTGTGCATAAGAGCATGTAGAGACTCAGACTCTGGATGTGTTAAATTATAGAATCTTCCTTTCTTAACCTTAGAAAAGAATTTATAATAATCACATTCGCATAATTTAAGAAAACATTCTATTTGTAAAGGCATTGCTGGTGTAAAAGTGCTCTTACATTTAAATTGCAATGACTGTGAACAAACATTGGAAACATCAGTGTTTGCAGAAAAGAACAGTTTTAAACTCAATTGCCGACAGAAGAGTCTTAAGTCTATAAGGGATTCATTTAGTGTTGCCGGTGTGGCTGGAATAAAATTAAGCCCTCGATTTAAAAGGCTGACACATGAATCATCCAGTACATGACTAGAATAGTTAAATAACAAAGAAGTCAATATCTTGTTCTCCTGTTCTGAGCAAGTTTCTCTTCTAAGTATTTTCTTTTTCGTGGGCCTCTGCTGCTGGATCGCCCTCTGGCCTGCTGTACAAATTTCTTCTGATAAGGTAAAAAAGGTAAGGAAGCTGTGTTAATCAGTGAAGTTGTCTTAGGTATCGCTCCTGATGCACGAGTTGCCTGACTGTTGAGAAGCGCCTCCTGATTAGGAGGGGGTGTATCAGTAGCTGAGCGATCGTTGCTATTTACTTCAATAGCCGTTTCAGATGAAGGTTCATTATGGCTTTAAGACACTGGGATATTTGGTAATGGTAGAGCTGATAATAGAGATGTAGCCACACCTCCATGATTGCTAGATGTTGTTCGTAGCATTGATTCTTGATTAGAAGCAGGATGTTGTGAAGCTTGGGACCTGGGCCAAACAAATACTTGGCCCTTTAAAAAATCATTATGGTCCCTCATTAGTTTTCGTTGTTTGGTGAGTCTAAGTCTATCACTGAACGCATTAACTTGTGTAAAAACATTATGTATTCTGTTCAAACAATGTTCAGAAACAAAAGCGTTCAGTTATTTCTTTGTATATGGTGTCTATTTTACTTCGCAAATCTGCTTCCAGAGGCAGAAAGTATTTCAACATTAGACAGGCATAGTTGAAACCTAATTCAATGTTTAGGTCTTGCCACTGTTTAAGCAACATGGGATGCGAGTCCCCGTAGGTAGGCAACTGCCCAAGTGGAGTGTGCTTTAGGACAGGAAGGCAAAGGTTTACCATGATGTAAGCAGCAGCACAAGATGAACTTTGAAATCCAGGGTATAGTAGCTTGCTTCGAGACCAAATGACCCAGCATGGCATCCTTGAAAGAAACAAAAACTGGCTATTTTTTCTGATCGTATGTTTGTCCAAACAGAACCTGAGCACCCTGGGATTACAGGATCATAAGAAGTTATTTGGCTAATGGCCCTAGGGTCCATACAAGCCTAGCCAAGTTCTACCCTTATTTCCAAGATCACCAACTACTCTCCCTGTCCAAGAGGGACACAGGTGGAACCCCAAGGGTGAATTTACAGTTACCCATCCAATTGTTCCAGACTACTTTTGAAGTGGGCCAATAAGGTGCTCTGTTTGACATGAAGTGGGAGTCCATTCCAAAGACGTGGTAACCTCTGGGAGACAAACCTGTCACTCCAGCAGGTTCAACTAATGTCACATACCAGGTTAAGGTCATTAGAGCGAGTAACACATTTGACTTTCGGATATGCAGCATTGCCAATAAAGCAGTGTCAGAGAATGCCTTATATGCAAGGTAGAGACTGCCTCCAAGTAATCTGTATGAAACAGAATAAAGTGACAGTGACTTCAGATGAACCACATAGGACAGATGCTGAAGACCTTGAATTTTCCTTATGAGGAACCTTTGTGGTTCCTCCACCTGCTACAGGTGCTTGGAAAGTTACATACCAAAAGGGGCACTGTACTCGATTATTGGCCTGATGAGGTAAGAGTACAGGGAGGTTAAAACTTCTTTATACCGGAGGCAATGCCCTTACTTATGACATGAGCAATACAGAATGCCCTTCTTACCACTGTGGAGACATTGTGATCAAAGGTAAGGTTGCTGTCAACCTGTGTGTGCAGGAGCATCGCTCTTACTGAAATACATTTTTTTTTTTGCATTGAGTTGAAGGCCATGACTTTGGCACCAATCATTTGTTTGTGCAAGACCCTCTTGCAGGATGTTTACATCATTTGGAGATTCTATGACGGCTCCCAGTTTCCAGTCATCAGCAAACTTTGTCAGCCACAGACCTTTGTCTACACAGTGCAAAATTCTTTCCCTCCTTACAGATTTCATAGGTTAATGGGAGTTAACTAGGATAACATATTACAAGCCCTTCCAAACCTAAACAATATAACCTAATTTTACCCAAGATATGGCCCCCTGGGGCAAGAGGATGGCATGGATTTGTGCCCATGCATTGAATCTCTTACAGATTAACCTTGGATATACAGAAAACAGGCACTACCTCAGATGTGAATTTACGATCACATTGATTGATCCAAAAAGCATTTGAAGAGGGCCATGGAAGGGATCTGCTTAAGGTGAATAGGAAGCCTGTTTCAAAGAAGGGGCAAGCTCTGATGAGACACGTGTATTTATCTAGCATGTTTTGTTCAAGTCGCCAAGTTTAAGATGCTAGATCGGGTGACTCTCGTGCTAATTAACTTGGAGATGTGTAGCAACTCCATCAGGGCTGGATTTGTGTGTGATGTGCAGGTCAGGCATAGGTCACCCCTTGATAGTCGGTAGGAGACAAGAGTAAATGGATAGGGCTTTTATTCTACCCACATAAGACAAGCTGTTTACAACCTTGTGTTTTCTTTGTGAAGAACCTCTAAGGTCACTCCAACTGCTAAGTGCCTAGTAAAGTACATGCCAAATGGCACATTGTACTCCATTATTGGTTGTATGAGGACAGAGTACAGCGGGACTTTAATTTCCTTGGCTCTGGTTGTCATACCTTTACTTATATGTTGTGCCACATAGGATTTCCTCACCACTGTGGACACAAGACAGTTAAAGTTCAGGCTACTATCCATCCGTGTACCTAGATGCCTCATCTCAGAGTCTAATCTTAGGGGTGTTCACCGATGTTGTAATTTGCAGGGATATTTGACTTCACAAAGGGTATGATGGTGCACTTTTTTCGCATTTACTTTTAGGCCATGGCTGTGGCACTAATCATTTGTCTAATATAGACCCTCCTGAAAGATATTCATATCATTGGGGGACTCATTGATTGCCCTAGCTTGCAGTCAACGACAAACTTTGTCATCCAAAGGCCTTCAATATTGGCCTAGACTTCAGAAAAGTATATTCTGAAAAGGAATGATACCCAGCACTAAACCCTGTGGCAGATCACTACTAAATGGCTTCTTGTTGGATCTTTATTCACCCACTTTAACAATATGTGCCCTGTCTGTGAGCTAACTGGCTACCCATCTGGTGACACTGGGAAAGAAAGTAGGGAGGTGAATAGCTTGACTGAGGGATAGTTCATTCCCTGCCTTAAGTATGAAAGAAGGACTATACCAAAGTATTACCCCCCCGCCCCTGTAGAAAATAAGTAAGGGAAGAGTAGCCATGAGTGCCTGGAGTTCGGACACTCTGCCTGCAGAGTATAAGGCCAGTAAAACGACAAGTTTTCTAAGTGCAGAACTTTAAGATAGCAGAAGCAGCTGACTCAAAAGGGGATACAGTAAGCTTTTCCAGGACAAAATTAAGATCCCAAGCTGGAGTAATTGGTTTTCTTGCAGGCTTAAGGTCAGAGACTCCTTTTAAGAAGAGCTTGACCTCTGTCCCAGCCATGAAAGGAGGATCAAAAGACAAACAGGCACTGATGGCTGACAAATGGGCTTTAATGGATGAGTAGGCCAACCCAGAATGCAGAAACTCACACAGATACTGTTGAGGACATCAGATAAAGTACAGTTTTGTACCTACCATAAATGTAGATGTCCGAACTGGATAGCATCTGCAGTCATAACAACTGGGTTGTCCTGTCGTCAGGCAGCCCTTCGGTCGGCCGGATTCCAAAGTCTGGGTCCGGCTTCGGCTGATGTCGCACTTCACCCGACGTCATCTCTGCTGGTCTTCGGGTATAAAGGCATCAGCCGACGCCATCTTCCTCAGTGTTTCTTGCCCCAGATGCCAGTTGCCCTCTTGGAAGGCTAAATTTGGATAAATGCCAATGTTTCCAAAAAGATAGAAGGCAAACACAAAAAATAAGCATGTATGTACATATATACAAACAAATACACCATAAGAGACTCCCCACCAGCTAGCTATTAGGAGGGTAAATACCCTAGGAGTACCACAGAGGGAAGGAGGGAGGGTAATCCTGACTGCAGATGCTATCCAGTTCGGACATCTACATTTATGGTAGGTACAAAACTGTACTATGTCCTTCATGGATGCATCTGCAGTCATAACAACTGGGTAGAATACCATAGCCAACTACGTGAGCAGGAAGAAGAACTTATGGTGTGGTTAGGATCCCTTGCAGTACAGCAGTGGCAAACCCTGCTCGGGATCTGGAATACAGAGGTAAATTATAATGCTTGGCAAATGTATGCACTGAGGTCCAAGTAGCCGCCTCAATAATGTCCTTGGTTGCCACTCCTCGTAAGAAGGCTGTGGTAGTGGCTGTTGCCCTTGTAGAATGAGGCCTTATGTTCTGTGGAATTGGTTTTCCATGGAAGGCGTAACAGAATCGTATGCAATTTCCTATCCATTTGGAGATTGTCTGTTTGGAAATTGCTTTTCCTTCCCTTCCTGTTGCATAGGCTACAAAAAGCTGGTCAGTTTTTCTGTTACTTTTGGTTCTGTCCAGGTAGTAGCGTAGCTGTCTATGTACATCCAAGGTATGCAGCATTCTTTTCCTCTGTTTTGTGGGTTGGGGAAGAAGGTAGGTAGGTGGATTGCCTGGTTTAAAGAGACTCTGGATACCACCTTAGGCATAAATGTAGGATTAGTTCTCATGGGCACTCTATCTTGGTGGAAGATTAGGAAGGGTTGTACTGCCATTAGGGCCTGAAGTTCAGAAACCCTCCTTGCTGAGGTTATTGCCAGTAGGAAAGCAGTTTTCCATGATAGATGCTGTAGGTCTGCTGTTGCTGCTGGCTCAAAAGGAGGGAGTGTCAACTTTTCTAGCACAAAGTTCAAGTCCCAAGCTGGTAGTGGTGGCTTCCTAGGAGGTTTTACATTCTTGATCCCTCTGAGGAACTGCCTGAGTAGAGGCTGTGAAAAGACAGGTGGATCAAAGCTGTATTCTGCTGAAATAGCTGATGCATGTATCTTGATGGAGGAATAGGACAGGCCTGTATGTAGAAGCTCTGCCAAATACTCCAGAATGTTAGCAATATTTATATTCGACACATCTTTTCCTCTTTCAGCACTCCAAATGACAAACCTTTTCCATTTTCCTGCATAGTTCCTTCTTGTTGAAGGTCTGCGGGCTTCAAGGATAATGTCTTTAACCCTTTGGGAAAGATGTGGATTAGTTGCTGCTATGTGATGTTCCATGCAGTCAGTTGCAAAGTTTTTAGGTTTGGATGCATGATGCTGTAGTTGTTCTGAGTTAACATCAAAGGCATCAGGGGTATTGGCCACATTTTGTCCCGAGACATGCTCCTCAGCAATGGGTACCAGTGTTGTCTTGGCCAGTTCGGAGCTATCAGGATTATCCTTGGACGTTCTTCCTTGATTTTTAGTAATACCTTGTGTATCAAGGGAAGAGGTGGGAATGCATATGCTGTCAGACCTTTCCAGCTGAAGGAGAGTGAATCCACCTTCCATGCAAGTGGGTGGAATGTCCTTGTGCAGAATTTTTTGAGCTGGTGATTGAGAGGGGAAGTGAATAGATCTATCTGTGGCATTCCCCATTTCTTTGTGATGGTCTTGAAGATGTCCGGGTGTAGCATCCATTCGTGAGCATCCGAGGTGGTTCTGCTTAACATGTCTGCTAGAGAGTTCTCCTTTCCCGGTACAAATATTGCCTGTAACTGGATGTTGTAGCTGAGTGCCAGGTTCCAAAGGTCCAAAGTCATTCTGCATAGGGGGTATGAATGAGTGCCTCCCTGTTTGTTGATGTACCACATGACTGTGGTGTTGTCTGTCCTTATCATCAAATGGCCTTCTTTGAGAAATGGTCTGAATTTTTGGATTGCCAGTTTTACTGCCAGCATTTCTTTTTGGTTGATGTGCAGTTGTAGCTGGTCCTGAGTCCACAATCCCTGTACGCATTTGTCCAGCATGTGAGCCCCCCATCCTAGGTCTGAGGCATCTGTTGTGATGGTTTGGCTTGCTCGAAAGTTGTGAAAGGGTAGGCCTGGGTTCGACTGGCATGCTTGAGCCCACCATAGGAACTCCTGTTTTAGGCATAGGATTAGTGGTATTTCTGCTTCTAGGCTGTGCCTGTGTTGGGACCATAAATTCTTTAGGTACCACTGTAGTTTTCTCATATGCAGTCTGGCATGTGGGACCAAGATTATGCATGATGCCATGAAGGATGTTATCAGCCTTGACTTTTGTAAATTGACTGTGTATCCCAGGGCTTGTAGCAAATAAATGACCCTTTGTAAATCTGTTGTCAGCTTGCTTTCGTTGTCCGCTTGTAGCAGGCAGTCGTCCAGGTATGGATAAATTTGGATTCCCTGTAGTCTGCAGTGGGCGATTACTGATGCCAGGCATTTTGTGAATACTCTGGGCGCAGTAGATAAGCCAAAGGGCAATGCTGAGAATTGATAGTGCTCTGATCCTGCAAGAAATCTGAGGTATCTTCTGCAATTTGGCCGAATGGGGACGTGCAGGTATGCCTCCTTGAGATCTAGAGTTACCAGCCAACACTCCTTGCCCAGCATGGGAAGAAGTTGCTGTAGGGTCAGCATTTTGAATTTTGGGACAATGATGTATGTGTTTAAGATGGACAGGTCGAGAATAGGTCTCCAATTTTTTTTTTTCTTTTCTTGGAACTAGGAATAGTCTGGAGTAGAATCCTTTGCCTTGTTCTGTTATTGGTACTCTTTCCACAGCTCTCATCTTTGTTAATTGCATTATCTGCTGTAGAGCTTCCATTTTTTGATTTGGAGGCAGGTTTGGCATTCCTCTTTTGACTGGTAAAGTGTGGAAGTGGAATCGGTAACCTTGGTCTATGGTTTGCAAAATCCACTTGTCTTTTGTGATATAGTGCCAATTTTTCAAAAATAAGGCTAATTTTCCGCCTAATGGTGCTGCTATTTGTTCCCTGGTAGGCGGAGTTAGAGTCAAGTCACTGTGATTGTCCTGTTGTAGTGGTAGTGGCTGTGGCTGTGTCTGTGCCTCTGTTATTACCTTGCCACTGTCGTCCTCTGTAGGCACCCCCTCTGGATTGATTTCTGCCTCTGGAACGTCTATTCCTGCCCCTTTGGGATCTTGTGGAGTCAGGAAAGGACCAATTTTTGGCAGGCCAGTTCCTGCTAAACCTTGGGGGCTGAACCTGTAAGAAATCTTTAACCGTTTGTACAGATTTTGCCTTTTCTTCCATTTTCTTCATTACCTGCTGGGCAGGTGTACCAAACAGACTGGCCTTATCCATAGGAGCATCTAATAACTTAGCTTTAACATGATCCGGTAAGACCTGTTCCTTCAACCATGCATGTCTTCTTATCACTGTGCCAGTCATGGCTGATCTAAATGAAGCCTCCAGTGCATCATAGCCACATTTTAAAGAATGGTTACTAACCTGTTGTATGTTAGTTACCATTTCTAATACATATTTCTTATCTATAGAGTCATCAGAGGATAGCTTTTTAGTTAACTGATCAAGCATAAACTCTTGGTATTGTATCATGTGAAACTGACAGTTTAAAGCTCTAGCTGAGAGAGTAGCAGAGGTGTAAACTTTTTTGCCCCATCTGTCTAAAGACCTGGATTCCCTTTCAGAAGGAATAGGTTTTTTTGCTGTGGTCGAGGCTACTGCCTTAGGCCCCTGGGATATAGTTTCGGGGTCTGCAAGTGGGGCCTTGTATAGGTGGTGATGAGTGTCTGGCACCCTGTAAAATCTATCTGGTTTGGCAGGGGCTGGAGGTAAGGAATCAGGTGCAGTGCAGACATCATTAAATGCATCGTCCACAACAGAAAGGACAGGAGGCATAGCTAAGGGCCTATGTTGTGGTAAGTGCAGAAAAGTTCTAAGTCTTTTTCTGGAATCTGAGAAATCCTGTTCCTGCCATTGAAATTGTTCCCTCATGGCATGTAAGGTTTCCCCAAAGGAGAATTCCTCTGGTGGAGAGGCAGCTGGAATGGATTCTTCAGCATCGGAGTCTTCATAATTGGAAAAAGGAGCCTCTGGCTGGTGTGTAATATCTGAGTCATCCGCAGAATCATCAGAGGACACAGGCTCAGGGGGCTCTGCTCTAGGTCTCTTTTCTGGGGGCTGAGAGGCCCTGTCTGGGTGAGATTGAGATCCCCTAATTAAGGATATTAAATCTTCTGCCAGAGTAAGCATTTGTGAACTAGAAGAGGGACTGGTTGAGGGGGGTTTAACAGGCACTGATTTAGTAGATTTGGCTGCTTTAGCCCTGGCAAAGGCCTTAATAGACATGGCTGCAGGAGGCCTAGCAGCACCACGTGCTGGGGTAGAGACATCCAAAGGAATGGTGTCTGATAAGTCAGTAGTAACCACAGTTGTAGGTAAAATTTCTGAGGCTGATTCAAGTAAAGTAGCAGGAGCCTTAGTAGTAGTCATTGATTCGGCTGTATTTTGATCAGTTTTCTCGGTTTCGGCCGAAACCGAGACACTCGCGGTTTGCTTAACCATGGTTCCGGCCGAAACCGCGGACCGCGAGTGTCGGTCTTTTTCTTTGCGTTTTTTAACAATTTGGGTAGTCGGAGGATCCGACGGCATAATGTATGCAAAATCTGAGCCGAAAAACTGTTCAGCAAACTCCGACCGACGCCTAAGCGTTCGTCGGTTGAAGGAAGCACAGGCCGAACAGGCTGCTACGTCGTGGTCTGGGCCTAAACAAGGCAAACAGTAAGAGTGGAAATCTTTATGAGGTATTTGTTTCCCACAAGTTAAACAGTTATTGACTTTTTCTGACATCGGCTGAGGCAAGAAAGAGTCCCCAACGGGGTACTTAGCTTTTAGAAGTCTTCGAAGTAGTATTCGGTAGTAGTAATCTCTGGATCTGACCGACCGGCACTTGCGAACAGCTTCTGCTTCGGGCGCCATGCGGCAAGAAAGACTGAGGAAGATGGCGTCGGCTGATGCCTTTATACCCGAAGACCAGCAGAGATGACGTCGGGTGAAGTGCGACATCAGCCGAAGCCGGACCCAGACTTTGGAATCCGGCCGACCGAAGGGCTGCCTGACGACAGGACAACCCAGATGTCCTTCATGGATGCATCTGCAGTCATAACAACTGGGTTGTCCTGTCGTCAGGCAGCCCTTCAGTCGGCCGGATTCCAAAGTCCGGGTCCGGCTTCGGCTGATGTCGCACTTCTCCCAACGTCATCTCCGTTGGTCTTCTGACTGCAGATGCATCCATGAAGGACATCAGTGGCTCAAGTCTGTGTTCGTGGCACCAAACAAAGAATCTTTTCTACTTGGTTGTGTACAATTTTCTGGTAGTAGGTTTTCTGGCTTCCTGTAAACCTGAGCGACAGGTGAATGGAAGCAGATCTATCTGTTGGGTGATTAGATCTGCCTGTATCGAAATTTTCAAGTAGTTTCCCTTTGACAGATGGAATTGGATGGAAACCAATGTTGTCTCATCCAGAGAGGAGTCAGGTGCAGCAGTTTTGGAGAGTCCTTTTGAATTTTAGTAGGAACCACGAAAATACTGGCAGTGGGGGGTAGACATATGGGAACCTCCCTGACCACTGGAATGAGAAGGCATCTATACTTCAGGTTAAAGGAGATGGGACCGTGGTTCAGAAGACAGGGAGCTGGTAGTGCACTAGAGATGCAGACAGGTCTATCTGCAGTGTGCCCCAGTAATGTAAATTACTTGAAAGACATGCCTCTTCAGAGTCCATTTGTGGGGATCCACAAGGCCCCCTCTAGAGACTGGATGCAAGGTGCAGTGAGGGTCAAGTTCAAATGAGTGGACAGTTGCCACATCTCCTGTGCCAACCTGCACAGTGGATAGGACCTGATGCCTTCCTGCTTGTATATATACCATATAACTGTGCTGGTTTCTGTGTATACCAAAAGAGTGCCTGCTTTCTGGAGGTGTGAGAAAATATGCACACTTTGCAGAAGAGCCTTTATTTCTTTCAGGTTGATATGTTCCTTCAGGAGAGGAGATGGTCACCTCTCCTGCACTTTGTGGCATCCTCTCCAGGCCCCCCAAGCCCTATCTGAAGCATCAGTGTGGAAAATTTGGCTGTGATGGGCTGAGGTGAAAGGAAGACCTGGGTTGACAGAAAGATGGTTCTCCCACCACAGAAACTCTTTCATGATGCGGGGCAACAGAGGGATCATGGTTTTCAAGGGGTCACAGTGCTGGGACCACAATGAATTCATGTACCACTGAATTTTCTTCATATGCAGCCTGGTCAGTGGAAACATTGTAATGTATGCAGCCATGAACCCCAAAGCCCTGAAGATCTCCACTACAGTGCAGAGAGGCACTGAGTAGAGGGTGCAGAAAAAGCTTGCGAAGCTAAGGACTTTTTTCTGAGAAACAAAGACCCTCATACTGCTTGTGTATATAGCCTAGAACCCAGGAAGACTAGATCCTAAACGGAATAATATGAGATTTCTTAAAAATGATGAATCCCAGACTGGTGAGAAGCCGTACCATAAAGTGAAGATATTCGAGGAGTGTCTCTGTGGATAGGGCCTGAGTCAACAGGCCATCCACGCAACAGAAAATCTGAATTACCAGAGTGTGGCAGAAAGCCACCACTAGGGCTAGACACCATGCAAAGACTCTTGGGATAGTGGAAAGAGAAAAAGGCAAAGCAGTAAACTGAAAATTATTTACCTTACTTATTTATTTTACATTTGTTAACTGAGAAGGTCTGACTTTGTGGGAACATGGCCGAAATTCTTGGCTAGCCTTATAAGGGCGTCCAGGCCAATAGACTGGTGTCATCTTACGAACCTATGACTGGACAAGTCCTTTTTCATCGGTGGCCCAGGGAGAAAAGCTCCCATTAATTGAGAGAGTCAACGCATTCACATAAAAAAGCAAAGGAGCAAATACACTCTATAGAAATAGAACTTAAAGTAAATGTTTACATAAATACACTAAGTTCCAGTCAGATTACAAACACAGTAAGTTCCATTCATAAGCGACAGAAGGCACTGACGGATTTCCTGCAAAGATGAATGGAGATGTACAGACAGGCATCAATGAAGTCTAGGGACACCAGAAAGACCTGAGGAAGAATAAGTGACAGAAGGATGGAGAGAGACAGAGCACTATGAAGGCAAGCACTTTCAAGAATATGTTTAGTAGGGAGTGATCCAGGATAGGCCTCCAATGTCTTTCCTTCTACAGTATAAGAATGGATCCTGGAATAAATACCTTTTCCTATGAAGGGCAAATGTACTTTTTCCATGGTGCCCTGTGCTGCTGTCCTAAAAATGGGGCCAAGCAAAGGCAGCTTTGTTGATAAGAGGCAGAGGAAGCCCTTTAGAGAGGGGATGCTTTCGCATGACATGGCACAGCTTTCATTAATAATGGCCAGACCCCATCCGTCTGTAGTTACTGTCTCCCAGAAGGGAAGAGAGAGGGGAGTCTTTTTGATAGAAAAGTAGAAGAATGGAAGAGAGGGGTGGAGAACAGTAAGACTGTTGCTTCAAAAGGGAGGCATCCTTGAAGCAGCATCTCTCCATGGTTTGTCAGAATATCTTTTCCTAGGTGCACGTCTGTGTTTATGAGATGGCCTAAGATCCCTTTTAGCAAAGAAAATGGATTTGGTAGGGCAATTCCTATGACATCTAGAGACTGCAGAGACAGGAATCTGCCTGCAGTTTTTTACAGTCTTGCCTTGCTCTTCCATACCCTCTCAACAGTCCAGACTTTGGCAGAATGTCCAGATTTTTGCCTCAAAAAGTTCAGTCTCCTCCTCATAAAATGTTTAGTTTCTTGGCAAATCACTGGGAGAAACTGAGGAATGAAATTAGTAAATGTCATACACTTAAGTCTCAGACTTCATAAGATCAGTGGAAGTTACAAGACTATTGGACCAGAGGCCCTTACAAGCCTAGCCAAGAATTTAGCCCACGTTCCGACAAGTCAGCAGCCGATGCCACTGTCCAGCAGGGACACAGTTGGAATTTCAGGGGTGTATTTTCTGTTTCCCATCCAATTAGCCAGGTTACACTTAAAAACGGTTAAAGAGGTACTCTGCTTGATATTGATAGGGAGTCTATTCCACAGAAGGGGAGTCTCTGGGACACAAATCTGTCTTGCCCATAGTCCTAATGAATCACAGACCAGGCTGAGGTTGCGTGTGTGGTTTACTCGAGTGGAGCTTGACTTGCGGATATGCAGCAGTCCCATCAAGGTGGGGTATCAGATTGCTTTGTATGTCAGACAGAGGTCAGCTCTGAGGGGTCTGTATGACACTGAGTAGAGGGACAGGGTTTTTAGCCTATCTGTATAGGGCAGATGTTTGAGGCCCTGGATTCGTCTGGTGAGGAACCTCTGTGGTCTCTCCAGCGGCTGCATGTACTTTGTGAGGTACATGCCAAAAGGGCATTGTACTCAATAACAGGTCTTATAAGAAAAAAATACAGGGATGTTCATAGAAAGGTACTAGGCTATCTGCCCAAAAGCATTTATAAGCCTAGCCGGAATGTGTTGGCTTTCACCACCCCCTTAGATCAGTTCTTTGTGCCTCTGTCCAGCAGAGCCACTGAAGTGATCCCCGGGGTAAACTTTCTATTTCCCATCCACTTGTCAAGGTTTCTCTTGAAGAGTACTAGAGAGTACTAATGTAGATTGGAATCTTGTTCCAAAGCATGGGAAGTCTCTGGGACAGGAACCTATCCCTCCAGCACATCCTATTTATTGTTGTGGTGAGATTTAGATTCCTAGAGCGTGTGGCTGAAGGGGGTAAGCTTTTCTTTAGGTGGAGCATGTCCATCAATTCTGGGTTGGACATGGCCTTATATGTCAGGCAGAGATCACCTCTGAGCAGGCGGTATGCAACAGAGTACAGCTGGAGTTTCTTCTGTCGAGCTGCATAGGGCATCTGTTTGAGGCCAGTGATCCTCCTGGTGAGGTACTTCTGTGGTCTTTCCAGCTGTTGTAGGTGTCGTGTAAGGTACATCCCAAATGGGGCACTGTACTCTACGAGTCTGATGACTGATGAGTAGAGGGGCGCAATGACCTCTTTTGATCTGAAAGCAAACCCTTTTGTGATTAGGTGGGCCACATAGAAGGATTTTCTAACCACTTTGGCAATGTGATTATCAAAGGAGAGATTACTATCTACTTGGGTCCCCAGATCCCTTATTATGTGTTCCATATTTAGGGGACTACGATCTATGTGGTAGTTTGTGGGTACTTTGTTATTTCCAAAGGGAACAACTATGCACTTTTTGGCATTTAGCTTGAGGCCATGATTTTGACACCAGGTATCCGTCTCACTGAGACCCTTTTGGAGGATGTCTGTGTCAGCCGGTGAGTCAATTATAACCCCTAGTTTGCAGTCATCTGCAAACTTGGTCAGCCATAGTCCTCCTGTGCTTGTCTGCACCTCTGAGAAGTATATGCCGAACAGGACGGGTCCTAGAACTATGCCCTAGGGAATGCCACTTGTAACCGGTTTAGTCAGACCTAGCTCCCGCAACTCTTACCATGTTGGTTCTGTCCGTGAGCCAACTGGCAACCCATCTTGTGAAAAACGGGTTTATGTTCAGGCTGGTGAGCTTGTCTATAATACCAGAATGGGGAATGGTGTCAAAGGCCTTTGCGAGGTCTAGGTAGGCTGTGTGTACCACCTTTCCCTCATCTATAGTCTTGGTAACTGTCTCAAATAAGTCCACCAGGTTTAGGAGGCATGATCTGCCCTTAAAGCTGAACTGGGTAGGGTCCAGTGTTTGGAGGTTCCCAATGTCTCTGTTAATGAGTTCCATGATGATGCGCTCCACAGCCTTGCAGACCAAGCTAGTCAGGCTTATAGGGCGATAGTTCCCGGGGTCCGTTGTGGCTCCACCTTTGTGGAGCGGAATAACTGTTCCTGCGCACCACTCTATGGGTACGTAACCTGTGGAAAGGCTGAGTTTGAACAGTGTGTTTAGGTGAGGGGTTAATTCGTCTTTGAGCTTTTGTAGGACGCAGCCTGGGACACCGTCCGGTCCCACTGATGCTGTGTTTTTGGCTTTGGAGGAGGCTATTTTAACCTGAGTGTCTGTGATTTCAGGAGCTCTAAATTCTTCTGGTATGGTTATGGGCCCTTTTGAGGTTGAGAGGGGGGTGAAGTTTGCACTGAACCTGTCTGCCAGGATGTTGGCAATATCGGTTGGTTCAGTGTATTTTGTGCCATTCTGCACTAACTCCGAGCAGATCTGAGCATTGCCACTTAGATTCTTGACATAGCTAAAGAATGCCTTGTAGTTATCTTTGGAGTCCTTGGCAAGTTTTCTTTCAAAGCTCGCCTTGGATGATTTTAATAGGGGTCGTAGTTTCTTACTGATACTGTTCATGGATGTCTTCCCTTCTTGGGATTTTACTCTTTTCTGTACTAGTTTCCTCCTCCTATTGTATAGCTTGTTTATGGCAGGGGTTCACCAGACTTTACTTGGAGGAGTGAGTCTTGTGTTTGCTTGGGATAGCACGATCCATGCATTCTTGTAGGTGCCCGTAGAATGTATTAGTAAAAGATTTTGCAGCTTGGACAGCATTATTCTTTAGCATGGGGGCTTTGAAACTTTCCACCTCCGCCTTAAGTAAAGTGAAGTTTGCTTCTGAAAAGTTTTTCACAGTGGTTTCCTTGTCGAGGGATGGGGGCGGAATGTGGATATCCAAAGTGATTTGTTTATGGTCAGATCTAACCAGCGAGGGGTTGACCTCTGGTGTGGAACACCAGTCGCCCATTTTGGTGATGACCAGGTCCAATATGTTGTCACCTCTGGTGGGAGTGTTGACCAGTTGTTCCAGGGCGTTTGAGTTTATAAATTCTAGGAAATGTTGGGCAAAGGAGTCAGTACTTGAGTAGTTCTCCCAGTTAATGTTTGGGTAGTTAAAATAACCTATTATTAGGGTGTTTGGTAGGACCTTTATGTTACCCAGTGTTTCCAGAAATGCGGAATGGGGGTCCTGGGACATGGTGGGCAATCTGTAGCAAGCTACAATTTGAATTGCAGTTTTGCCTGTTGTTAGTTGCACGTTGACAATCTCTGAAGCATCGTGCTGTGCTACTAACCTGGAGGTGTGGGCATCCTTGATGAATATGGATACGCCCTCTGCTTTTCTATTTCGATCCGGGTTCTGTGGCAAATGTATGGTAGGAGTTGTAGCCTGGTAGTGCTGGGGTGCTCTCTGTAGCCTTAAACCTGGTTTTGGTTACTGCACATATATCAATTTTCTCCATACTGAGGAGTGCTTCGACTGCGTGCATTTTGAGGTTTAGACTTCTGGCACTGAGTAGTATTACCCTCAGATTTTTGTTACTTGTGCTATTTACGGCAGTGGGTTTGTCTTTTGAGCCTACCCTAAAAAAGGCAATATGGGGGTGGCAAGAGCCTTGGCCAGTATTCGAAAGTTGAAGGGTGACAGGAGCAAGCCGTCTCTAGTGAAGCAGCGTGGCTTGTCGTGAATGTCATCCCAGGCAAACAGACACTGGATCCCCTTTGAATGACACCAGAAACTTAGCCAATTGTTGAAATTGATCATTTTTTCTTTATACCGTGGTATCATTCTTAGTGAGGGCAGGATGCTACTCGCGGCCATGGGTCATACCGGCCTGGGCCACATGATCAGAGAGCTCTTCCATGTCTCTTTTCATGTAGTCCAGGGAGGTACGGCTCAGGGCATTCACACCAACATGGACAATGACACAATCGTATTTGTACTTGCTCTGGAGTGACCAGAGTGCCTGTGTTATGTGACGGATCCTGGCACCCGACAGGCAGC
This sequence comes from Protopterus annectens, assembly GCF_019279795.1. Classification (NCBI taxonomy): domain Eukaryota; kingdom Metazoa; phylum Chordata; order Ceratodontiformes; family Protopteridae; genus Protopterus; species Protopterus annectens. Next base: position 1,452,789,160 of record NC_056729.1, on the reverse strand, counting down.
TAACAGTAACCTTCTCCTTATTCAGCCTAGTGAGTGGGACGTCAGTGTGCTGACTATAGAGTCACCTATTACTAGTATGTTGGATATGTTATTTTGCCTTGAGGGCTGTGATTACGAGGCACACTGGTTTTGTGAAATGTGTGTTTCATGGTTGGGGGGGGGTTGCTTGGATGTCTGCCTTGGAGGGCTCTGTTGCTTTTGCAGATTTTTATTCAGAGCCTCCGAGTATGTTTTTGTGTATTTACGTGTGTTTTTTACCGGTGCTGGTTTAATGGTTCTATGTGACACTGGTGGTGTGATGCCAGTATTTCCCTTCTCCTCTTGAATGTCTGATCCAGTCTTGGGTTGAGACAGCTTAGCCTCCAGTTTGGCTGTATAATTGCATCTCTCGCATGTATTAGTGTTTGGTGGTAGGAGGAGAGGATTGTCTGTGTACATGAGGCAGTTGTTACATTGCCTCAAAATGCCCAGATTCACCAGATGGACTGGAGAGTACACCTGAAACTGCCCTTTGGACATGCTTGGATAGGTACAATAAACTGTTTTACTGAATGGCTGGTAAGGTCGAATACAGAGCCTTTGTCCTTCTGTAGTGCTAGGGTTTATAAGTGCTTGCTATGAGTTTTGAGCAAGTGCTGGCCTGAGAAATGAATGGCTTGAGTGCTTAAGTTGAAAGTTTGTCTAGTTTCAGGGGAAATTTTGAAGAGAAGACTTTGTGGAGCCGGGAATAGTTATACCCTAGCTAACCGGCGCTGCCCGGCACGCAAAACCAGGCAAATGCGTTTTTTATAGCAGGGGAAATGAAACAGATAGAAATTAGCCCTAAACGGCCAATAAACTACTACTTTCTGATCTGAAACCACTCCTCCAGGGACAGACAGGCAGCTCAAAGCTCCCTTCTCTGACAGGTGAACAGAGAAACTTCCTTCTATCCAGGTAAGATATGGGCAAACACAGAGATCTGTAACACAGCCCGGAATACAGCACTAACCTGAAAACTAGACTATACTAGCCTAGAAAGGCGGGAAACAAATATATGTATGTGTGTGTGTGTGTGTGTGTGTGTGATATATATATATATATATATATATATATGTATGTATGTATATATTCCCCCCCAGAAAATAAGCAGATACAATCAAAAAAACACTTTAAATGCGCATAAAAAGATGCTTACTGTTATATATCTCGGTTCAGAGTTGTAGTCAATGCCCCTAGCAATAAAGTAGGAATAAACACAAATACAGTAAAAGCAGATGAATAAAGTGCAATTTATATATATATATATATATATATATATATATATATATATATATATATATATACACACACACACACACACACACACATATATATATATATATATATATATATATAAAACAATAGAAAATGAACAATCTGATTTAAACAAGTTACCCAGTTAAGCAGAAAAAAACTCAAAACTGAGCCCTGTTCCAGCAGTCTTCAATCAGACAAGTTCTAACTGCACACTCCCGCTACTAGGGTGCAGGGGAACCTTCTCCAAAAAGATGGCCTGGATCAGTGCTCAAGTTATACAAACAAAGCTAGATTCAGCAGGCCTGAATCTGGTCCTATGCTACAGCAACAAGGCGCACCAATTTCAGAAAGAAACAGTTCGAATAAGCAGGCACAATAAGCATGTGACCAGAAATTCCCAGCTCAGAAGGGCAGAATCCAGCCTCTCCTTTCACAAGAGTGCAGACCACAAACCTCCTTAATGTAGAATAACTGGCCTGAAGCCCAAGTGCTTAAACCAGAACTAATTCACTTTTAGAATAGCAGACACTGAGCTTTCAATCAGCAATTCCCAGCTTAGAAGGATGTAAGCTACCTGTCCTGCCACAACAGTACAGACCACAAACCTTCTTAATGTAAAACAACCGGTATGAATCCCAAGTGCTTAAACCAAAAGCCTTAGAATAACAGTTACAATTTAATCAGGCTACTACCAAGCAGCAATAAGTGCAGCAGAATAAATAAAATTGAGTATTTTAAGAAGAGGCAAAAGCAAAATAAAGGAGGAGGAAACACAAATACATTAAAAGCAGATGATCATTTTTAAGACCTCCATGTCCCTGGATAAGAGACCCTTCCTAATCAGGTGAGCCATGTAGAAAGCTTTCCGTACAATGGAGGTAATACGGTGGTCAAAAGTAAGTTTGCTATCAACCTGGGTGCCCAAGTCCCTCACGACTGACTGTGTGCCTAGGACATTGTTATTAATGTAATTATCTGTGGGGACCTCAGTCTCCTCAAAGTAGATATGATGCATTTTTTGGTATTTAGCTTGAGGCTATACTTCTGGCACCAGTCATTTGTTAGGATAAGAGCCTCTTGGAGGATGTCCACATCACTAGGGGAATTAACGAAAGTGCCCAGCTTTACAGTGGTCTTCAAACTTGGTCAGACATAGCCCAATGGTTTTGGCCTGCACCTCAGTAAAGTATAAACCAAACAACATAGGCCCAAAGACTGATCCCTTATGTACACTGCTCATTACAGGTCTATTGCTTGAGGTGGCTTCCTCTATTTTGACTAGGTGGGTTCCATCAGTGAGCCAATTTGCTATTCATCTGGTAACATACAGATTGTTGCATAGTTGAGAGAGTTTATTAAACCCAAGTGAGGAAACGGTTACGAAGGCTATGGCCAGGTCAAGGTAGGCAGGTGTGCACCGTTTTCCCCTCATCCATGGCTCTGGTGACCATCTCTAAGAAGTCAACCAAATTTAACAGGCATGATCTCTCCTTGACGAAACCAAACTGTGTGGGATCAGGTGTTTGGAGATTGTCAATGTTATGGTCCATGACAATCCGTTCCCATGGACTTGCAGATCAGGCTAGTTAGGCTGATGGGTCTATAATTTCCTGGCTCACTGGACGCTGCACCTTTATGCAAAGAAATGACGGTGGCTGTCCTCTATTCAGGTGGGACGAAGCCTGTACTCAGGTTTTGGTTGAACATGGCGCATAATCGTGCTGCACGTTCCTGCCTGAGTGCATGTAGGATGCAGCCTGGAATGTTATCGGGTCCCATGGATGCTGTATTTTTTGCCTTTGAGAGGGCAGTGATGACTTGCTCCCTAGAGATAAGGTGAGGGGAGTCAGGTGGTGGGGATGTATTGATTTACTGATGGGGAGGGACAGAGGGGTGAAGGCTTTGCTAAATCTGTCTGCCAGCAGGTTGGCAACATCTATGGAGTTTGTGTATGTGATGGCCTTGACCACCAGTTCTGAGCAAATCTGAGTGTTTCCTTTGAGACTGCGGATATATGTGAAGAAAGCCTTATGACGGTCTTTAGCAGATGGTGCCAGATTGGACTCGAAATATGCTTTGGAAGATTTCACTAGTGCTCTTATTTGCTTGTCCAGACTAAGGAGAGATTGCTTTCAATTAAGCACCTGCTCCTTCTTGGTCCTGGAGGGCAATTATTTTTCCTATTACTATAGAGGTTGTTTATTGCAAATGTCCACCAGACAAGTATACCCTTCCTTGAGGAGGAGAATGTTGTCATGACTGGTATTCCTTATCCAATGCAGCTATATAAATGCTTGTATAGAACTTTGGTGTAGGTTTGGACATTTGTGTCAGTTCCCATGGAGGGGTAGGGGGCTGTGAAGCTGTTTATACCTTCCTTCGGGAGGTTGTAATCAGCTTCGGAGAAGATTTCATGTTTGACCCTAGTGGGGGGGGGGGGGGGCACATCAGAGGAGATGGTGACTCGAAAGTGATTGCTTTGTGGTCAGATCATACCAAGGAGGATGACACTGTAGGGATGCCGCAGTGGTTACTCATGTTGGTTATTAACAAGTCCAAGATATTATCACCTTTTGTACGGGTATCAATCAGCTGGTCCAAAGCATTTGCATTGACAAAAATAAAGGAATCTGTGGACATTTGTGTTTTGGCATGAGTATTTCTTCCAATCTATGGTTGGACAGTAAAAGAAGACCGGGATCAGGGTAAAGGGTTGAATCTTGACAGATTCAAAGAGGTCCAGATAGGTATAGTGGGCATCTTGAGTCAAAGTTGGGGGCATGTAGCCAGCTATGATTTGAATAGGGGTCTTTGTCAATGGTTAACTGCACCTGGAGTGACTTCTGTACGTCCAACAGTTTGATCAGCCTGGAGGTATACATGTCTTTAATACACACAAACTCCAACACCTTTTGCTTTGCTGCCCATGGTTTCGGGTCTGAATGTATGATAGGAATAGTAACCTGGTATGGCTGGGGTGCTCTCTGCAGCTTTGAACAAGGTTTCTATGACGGCACAAATGTCAGCATCTTCCAGGGTTAAGAATGCTTGCAGTGAGTGCAGTTTCATGTTTAGATTCCTAGCATTTAGCAGCATGACCTTTAATTTGCATTGTGGTGAAATTTTCATGCTGGTAGGTTTGACCTAATGGCAGTATGGGGGGTGGGGGTGGGAAAGAGCCTTTGCCAGAAGCCTGAAGCTCAAGGGAGACAAATGCAGGCTACCTCTGGCAAAGCATCATGGTCTGTCGATCATGTCTTCCCAGGTTGTCAGTTACTGGATCCCCTTGGATTGACACCAGAAACTAAGCCAACTGCTGAAGTCAATCATTTTCTGTTTGCATTAACGCATCATTCTGGGTGACCGTAGAATGCTGTTTAAGGCTAGGGACATACCTGCCTGGGACACACATTCAGCGAGCTCGATCAAGTCTCTCTTCATATAGTCCACAGAGGTATGTCTCAAGTCATTCACAGCAACATGGACTATGACAGAATAATAACAGTACCAGTTGTTGAGAGACATGAGTGCATGTGTGATATGGCAGACTCTGGCATCTGAAAAACAACTAACTGACTTTCTCCTTATCAAGTCGGGTGAGAAGCACATCTGTGTCTCTAACAATGGAATCTCCTGTGACTAATATGTTGGGTTTATGGTTAAGCCTTAGTGGTTGTGAGAGACAGGTGTACGGACTGTGTGTGGTGCGGTGGGCAGTGGAGTTTGCGTGTGTTTTTGCCTCTGAGGTCTCTCTTGCTTGAGTATGTTTTTGTTGAGGACCTCTACATATGTGGGTGTGTGTTGTGTAGGTGTGGTAGTGTTTGAGGTGTGGTGTTAGTGTTGACAACCTTCTCAGTGCCAGATAGTACAGCTGTGTACACTTTCCATAAATGTAGATGTTCAAGTGTATTCACTGTTGCAGCCATCACCTGGGGTTACCCCTGCTGTGGTAGCCCTCGGCCAGCCAGAATACCAGAGTCAATGTTTTTCTGTGTTGGCTGCTGTTTCTTGCTGGCTGACGTCAGGTCATCAGAGGTATAAAGGAAGACAGCCAATGTCATTACATCAGTTTTTCTTGCCCTAACCAGTCAGAGGCCCAAGTAAATATGGTAAAGTGATCCTGGTGGCAAAAAGCCACCATTAGAAAAGTACAGTTGTGTACATTTACCACAAATGTAAATGTTTGAGTGTATTCACTGTTGCAGTCTTCACACTTGGGTTATCTGCCTGCAGGTAGCCCTCAGTCGGCCCGAATACCAGAGACTTAGTATTTCTGTGTCGGTTGCTGTCGCTCCAGGACTGACGTCAGGTAGTCAGGAGGCATAAAAACAGGCAGCCGACGCCATTACATTCATTTTTCTTGCCCCAAATCTCAGGAGCCCTGCAAAAGGCAGCTAAGTTATGGTGGGGAAATCACCACCAGTAAAAAGTAAATACCAATACCCCCGCAAGGGGTGAGTAATAGAGACAAAGGGGCTGGAGGAAGGGAAACCAAGACTGCAACAGTAAATACACTCCAACATCTACATTTATGGTAAGGGTACACAACTGTACTATGTTCTTCATATTTCACTGTTGCAGTCATCACACGTAGGTTAATTCCCAAAGCTGAAGACAGGGAGGAGGCAGTCAAGAAGAGTTTGGGCTGGCTAGTATGCCCTGCAGGACTGCTGTTGCAAAACCCGCCCTAGATTTGGAAAATATAGGCAGGTGATGATACTTAGTGAATGTGTGTACAGAACTCCAGGTAGCAGCTTCTAATGTCCCCGGTAGGGATTCCCCCCTGAGGAATGCTGAGGAGGTAGAAGTTGCCTTAGTGGAATGTGTTCTGACCCTGAGGGGGTGGTTTCCCCTGGTGTTTGTAGCAGAAATGGATACAGTGTGCTAACTTAGGTTGGTACTAGGCTATCTGCCCGAAGGCATTTATAAGCCTAGCCAGAATGTGTTGTCTTTTGCCGACCCCTTAGATTAGTTCTCTGTGCCTCTGTCCAGCAGAGCCACTTAAGTGATCCCAGAGATAAACTTTCTGTTTCCCATACACTCATCAAGGTTTCTTTTGAAGAGTGTTAGCGATGAGCTCTGCCTAATGTAGACTGGAATTTTGTTCCAAAGCATGGGAAGTCTCTGGGACAAGAATCTATCCCTCCAGCACATGCTATTTATTGTTGTGGTGAGGTTTAGATCCATTTTGAAATTGTCTGTTTTGAAATGGCCTTGCCCCTTGCCCCTGGTGCAAAACTGAGTCGTAACTCGTCAGATTTTCTGAAAGGCTTAGTCCTATCCAGGTAGAATCAGAGCTGTCTGTGCACATCCAAGAGTGAAGGATCATTTCCCCTTTAATTTGAAGATTAGGGAAGAATGTTGGCAAATGCATGGATTGGTTGAGAGCCACACTGGACACCACTTTAGGCATAAAGGAAGATTAGTCCTGAGGGAGACCCTGTCAGCATGAAAAATAATTAAAGGTGCCACAGTCATAAGTGCTTGTAGCTCAGACACTCTCCTAACTGAAGTGATGGCCAGAAGCAAAGCTGTTTCCCAAGACAGGTATTTTAACTCTGCAGGCTCAAAGGGGGGTAGCGTGAGCTTTTCCAGTACAAAGTTAAGGTCCCAAGCAGGGGTGGGTGCTCTCCATGATGGCCTTAAGTTGTTTGCCCCTCTCAGAAACTGTTTGATGAGAGGGTGGGAGAAGGGAGGTGGCTCAGTGTTGTAATGAGCCAAGATGGCAGAGCCATGGATCTTAATGGAGGAGAAGGATATACCTCTGTGGAGTAGATCTGCTAGGTAATCCAGGATTAGAGGCAGGAAGGCAGTGCTGTGTCCTCTCCTTTAGAATTAATCCAGGAGCTATACCTTTTCTACTTATCAGCGTAGGACTTCCTTGTACTGGATCTTCTGGCTTCAAGAATGACATCCAGCAGCTGCTTGCTTAGGCTGGTCACTGGGGGAGAATTCAAGAAATAAGCCAGGCTGCAAGACTCAGGGTTTGCAGTTGTGGATGCAAGATCTGCCCACCCTGCTTAGTGAGAAGGGTTGGGCTGAGGGGTAGGTGCCAGGGTGGCACCGGTGACAGGCTGTGCAGTAGTGGCTACCAGTGCTGGCATGGCCAGTCCGGGGCAATCAGGATTGTCCTTGGTCTGTCCTGTCTTATCTTGAGCAATATTCTTGAAAAAAGGGGCAGAGGTGGAAATGCATAGATCGATAGGTTTACCCGCTGGAAGGATAGGGCATCCACATTCCAGGCCCTGCGGTGAGGTGCCCTGGTGCAAAATTTGCTGAGCTGGTGATTGTAGAGGGAGGCAAAGAGGTCCACCTCTGGAGGTCCCCCATTCCTGTATCAGAAGGCTGAAGGTGCTGGGCTGCAATTACCACTCGTGTGGGTCCAGGAGATTTCTGCTTAAGTCGTCTGCCAGTGAGTTTAGTTTGCTTGGCAGGAACTGAGCTTGCAGGTGGACCTGCATGTCCAGGGCCGTGTTCCACACGGCCATGGCCAGCCTGCAGAGTGGGTAAGAGTGGGTTCCCCCCTGCTTGTTGATGTACCATAACTGTGGCATTGTCGTTTTTATTACCACGGGGCCTAGTGAGAGTAGGGATCTGAAGGCTGTTAGAGCGCTCAACAGCTAGCATCTCTTTTTGGTTGATGTGCAGATGAATTTGACTTGGGCTACAGTGGCACTGAATGCACTTGTCATCCAGGTGTGCCCAACAGGCATAGTCTGTCTTTAGGGTCTGGGCAGCATGGTGTTGCATAAAGGGAAGTCCCTTGTTTTCTTTGCATGCTGCTGCCCACCAAAGAAACTCTGTCCTTAGACAAGGTATGATAGGAATGGCATTTTCCAGGTCCTGAGAATGTTGGCACCAAAGATTTTTTAAGTGACACTGAAGTTTTCTCATATGTGGTCTGGCATACGGAATTAGTAGGATGCAAGAGGCCATGAACCCTAGGGCGTGCAGGAATTTCCTTGTGGATAGCTGGATTCTGGTGGCCATTTCAGTGAAGTAGTCTGTCAGATAGGCTTGTTTTTCTGGAGTAAGGAATGCCATCTGGGATGCTGTGTCTAAGCTTTCTCCCAGGAATACAATCTTTTGACTGGGGACTACTTTTGATTTCTTTTCATTGATAGTGTACTCCAGGGAGGATATAAGGTTCTTTACAAATGTCAGGTGCTGCAACAGCATTTTCTGTCTGCCTGACTTGGGCAGTCGTCCAAGTATGGGAAAATTTGAATTTTTCTCTCTCTGCAGAAGGCAATGGCTGAAGCCAGGCATTTTGTGAATATTCTGGGAGCAGTGGATAAGCCAAAGGGAAGTGCAGAGAACAGATAATGCATAGATCCTGCCCGGAAGCGTAGGTATTTCCTGCATGAGTCCCTGATAGGGATGTGTAGATAGGCTTCTTTAAGGTCCAGGGTGACTAACCAGGCATCTTTGCCCAGCATAGAATGCAGCTGCTGAAGATCAAGCATTTTGAATTTTGGTACCAGCAGGAAGGTGTTTAGAATGGAGAGATCTAGGAGTGGGCGCCAAGTGCCCTCTTCTCTAGGTACAAGGAAAAGTCTGGACTAGAACCCTTGACCTATCTGTTCTGCAGGAACAAGTTGAATTGACCTTATGGAGAGCAGAGATTAACTTGGTTTTGTGCCTCTGTCCACTGGTTTGGAGGTAGATCTGGGAACCCTTTTGGGGTTTACAGTGAGTGGAAGTAAAATTTGTACTCCTGGGATACAATGTTGAGAACCCATCGGTCTTTGAAGATGGAAGTCCATTTTTTTACATGATGGGCAACTTTTCCTCCTAGGAGCACGAGCAGCTGGGCAGAAATCAGGTGTGGAGTTGAGAAGTCATTGCGAATTCTTTCCTTAAGGGGGTGGCTTAGCACTCCTTGTTTTTGGTGGAGGAACTCCACTGCTCAGATCTCTGCATACCCTGAGACTGTAGTCTAGGGGGTCTGTTTCCCCTGGGTCAAGTTTGAGACGGCTGGAAAGGACCAATGCTTCGAGGGGCAATGCCTACTGAATCTAAGAGGCTGCACTTGCAAGTAATCTTAGACTGTCTGAATAGATTTAGCTTTTACTTCCATCTTTTTAAGAACCTCTTCTGCTTTGGTGCCAAACAGATTGTCCTTGTTCAAAGGAGCATCTAGTAATTTTGATTTGACATGGTCTGGCAAGGTCTGCTCCTTAAGTCAAGCATGCCTTCTCAGTACAGAACCAGTGACTGCTGCTCTGCAAGATGTTTCTAGGGCATCAAAGCCACATTGCAAAGTATGCTTGCTGACTTGGCTTGCAGAATGCATAAGCTCTTGTAATTCTTTATTTTCTGCACAGTCTGTAAATGTAGCTTATTTTTGCTTAATAAATTCCATAATATGTTGTTGGTACTTCAGCATGTAAAACTGGCTATTCAAAGCACTAACAGCGAGTGTTGCACAGGTGTATACTTTCTTACCCCATCAGTCCAAAGCTCTGGAATCCCTGTCCGAAGGGGTGGGATTCTTAGCTGTAGTTGCTTTGATACCTTTAGGCCCCCGGAAGATGACCTCTGGGTCAGCAGTAGGATTTTTGAAAAGGAATTTTTGAGAGCCAGGAATTTTTTAGTACCTGTCTGGTTTCCTAGGAGCAGGGGGAAAAATATCAGGAGTTAGACTGGATTCCATAAAGACATCATCCACAACATCCAGGACTGGGGGGCATTGCTAAAGGCCTATGTGGTGGCAAATCTAGAAATTCTCTGAGTCTCTTTTTGGACTGAGAATAGTCTTGGCATTCCCAGTAGAAATACTCTCAAAGTATGTAAGGTTTCACCAAAAGAAAAATCCTCTGGAGGAGAAGCAGAAGGAATGCATTCCTCTGCATCTGAATTGTCATAAGCAGATAAAGGTATGTCTTCATAATCAGACAGCTCAGAGTAGTCGGACTCTCGGTCTGTTAAAGCTGCTGAGGATAGGACTCTTTTTCTCTTAGCAGGGGAAATCTGGATTACCCTAATCAGCATAATAACGTGTTCTGCCATTTTAAGCATTTGATGTTGTGGCAAGTAAGCAGGTGCTTGAGTGTGGGTAGTCGTTTTTTTTAGGCGTAGCTCGTACTCTTGGCCTTAGAAACTCTGTAGTTTTAGACAGAACTGAAGACGCGAAAGAAGTCGTTTGTGCTGAATATCGTTAGTGCGAAGAACTTCCTCAGAAGCCGGTGCTTGCTCAGCGGCTCCGGACCCATTCAAGGCAGAGACATCCGCAGGTTCCGTAGTCGAAGAGTCTCTCGGCATACCGGACTCCAAATGGGTATCGGTAGAGGCCTGCCAATCCACTGAAAGAGGCATCAGGGGCTGCGAAAGCACCTCATGGAGTACCGGCAAACTGGCGACTAGCTTAACAGAAGCATCGTCGGCAGTTTTGGACCAGTGACGTCTGTCTCTGTCTTTAGCCTTACTTTTTTTTGGAAGATCGGTAGTCGGATGGCTTACCGAAGCCATTTTGGAATACGGAGATTGAGAAGTGAAGTATTTAGCAACAATAAGTGCCCGACGACGAATAGTTCGGGCGTTGAACAAGGCACAAAACTGACAGTGACGTACGTCATGGTATGAGCCTAAACAGGTGACGCAGTTAAGAATGGAAACCTTAGTGTTGCTTTCCACAGGAGAGATAAATTAACTTTTTCTGACATTGGTTAGAGCAAGAAAAAAGGATCCACAATGGGGTACTTAGCTTTAGAAGACTTCAGAATGCTTCAATTCTGAAACAAAAGCTCAGGTAGCGGCCGACCAACACTTGTGCGAACTGCTTCTGCTTCAGGCTCCTCGGCAAGAAAGACTGATGTAATGGTGTCAGCTGCCTGTTTTTATACCCCTGACGTCAGTCTTGGAGCAACAGCAACAAACACAGAAATACTAAGTCTTTTGTTCGGGCCGACTGAGGGCTACCTGCAGGCAGACAACCCAAGTGTGATGACTGCAACAGTGAAACACGAAGAACATCTTGTGTCTCCCTCAAGAAAGAAGATACAACGGGGAAGGAGGGTGGGAAACCAGGACTGCAACAGTGAATACACTCAAACATCTACATTTATGGTAAGTGTACACAACTGTACTATGTTCTTTGTGTTTCACTGTTGCAGTCATCACCTGTGGGAGAATTCCCAAAGCTTAGAAGAGGGGTGGTAGGATTAGTGAGAGACCTAGGAATAAGTCAGCATGCCCTGCAAAACTGCAGAGGCAAACCCTGCTATAGCCTTTGAAAATAAAGGTAGGTGGTAATGCTTGGTAAAGGTATGGACAGACGTCCAGGTGGCAGCTTCCAGGATGTCCCTGGTGGGAACTCCTCTGAGGAATGCTGTGGAAGTGGAGACTGCCCTAGTGGAATGGGTTCTAATACACTTGGGGGGGGGGGGGGGTTTCCCATGCAAACTGTAGCAGAAATGGATACAGTGTGATATCCATTTGGAAATGAGCTTCCCCTCTGCTCCTGGGGCAAAGCTGAAAAGTAGTTGGTCCGTTTTCCTTAAGGGTTTAGTATGGTCTATATAGTATCTGAGCTGCCTGTGAACTTAATTCTTTCCCCCTTGTTTTGAGAGGTAGGAAAGAAGGTGGGTAGATGTATGGCCTGGTTGAGAGTTACATTAAATACCACCTTGGGCATAATAGAGGGATTATTCCTCATGGAGACCCTTCTGCATGGAAGATAATAAAAGGCTCAATGGCCATCAGTGCCTGAAGTTCTGAGACCCTTCTGGTTGAGGTAATAGCTAGGAGAAAAGAAGTCTTCCAGGAGAGGTATCTTAGTTCTGCTGAAGCAGCAGGTTCGAAGGATGGTAAAGTTAGTTTTTCCAAAACATAATTCAGGTCACAGTCTAGAGTGGGTGGCCTTCTGAGAGGTCTGATATTAGAAGCCCCTCTGAGGAATTGCTTAATCAAAGGATGGGAAAACAGGGGCTGTTCTGTATCAAAATGAGCTGAAATGGCTGAGGTGTGTATTTTAATAGAGAAGGAGAGACCACTATTAAGTAGCTCTGCTAGGCAGTCCAGGATAAGTGGGATGGAAGGTTGTGAGGTACTCCCCCCCCCCCCCTCTGGAATGGCTACAGGAGCAGAATGTTTTCCATTTTCCTGCATAAGATTTTCTGGTGCTGGGCCTTATGGCCTCTGTGATAATGTCTAGGAACTGTTTGCTTAACAGAGGTTCCTTGTTTGCTTTTAGAGTATTAGCCATGCTGATAGTTTGAGAGTCTGGAGGTCGGGGTGCAGTATTCCCCCCCTCCCCCGAATGAAGAAGTCTGAGATGTGGGGAAGCTGCAGGGGAGACTGTAAGGTCAGGCTGCGCAGTAAGGGGTACCAATGTTGTCTGGGCCAATCTGGAGCAATGAGGATTGCCTTTGGTCTCTACACAAAGAGGAGAAGATCAAGGCATCCACATTCCATGCTAGGTGGTGATGCTCGTGGTACAGAATTTTTCAGCTGATGGTTGGGATGTGAAGCAGAGAGATCCACCTCCAGAGTCTCCCCACACCTGAGTGATTTGTAAAAAGATTTTTCTGTGGAGCTGCCATTTGTAGGGGTCCAGTAAGTTTCTGCTTAAGTGGTCTGCCAGGGTGTTGTTGATCCCTGGTAGATATTGTGCTGTCAGGTGTAGTCCCATGGAAGAGGCTGCCAAACAGACTGTCATATCTAGCCTGCACAGAGGGTAATATTTGGTTCCTCCCTGTTTGTTGATGTGCCACATCACTGTGGTGTTGTCTGTTTTGATGAGGAGAATCCCTGGCTTGAGATGGTGTTTGAAGGATGTCAGAGCCTTTTGTACTGTCATTTCCTTCTGGTTGATGTGTAAGGGAACGTTTTGGGCATCCCAAAGACCTTGGGTGAACTTGCTTTGTAGGTGACCGCCCCAAGCTATGTCGGAGGCGTCAGTGGTAATGGTCTGCACAGTTTGGCAGAGGGTGAGGGGAAGACCCTTGTTCTGGGCACAGGCCCCTGACCACCAGAGAAACTCTGCCCATATGCAGGGGATCAGAGGTAGGGAGGGTCTCTAGAAGTTTTGAGTGCTGACACCAAAGGTTCTTTAGGTACCACTGAAGTTTTCTCATGTGAATCCTGGCCAGAGGAATTAGAACGATGCAAGATGCCATGTACCCCAACACTTGCAGAAACTTCCTCGCAGTGAGGTGACTTCTGGAAGCCAGATCGGTAAAATAGAGAGGCAAAAAGTTCTGGTTTTCTGGGGATAGGAAGGCCATTTGGGATGCTGTATCCAGCAATGCTCCAAAGAAAATGATCTTCCTGGAGGGTGTTTGCCTTGATTTCTTCTCGATGACAGTGTACCCTAAGGAGGTTCAGAGGGTTTGACAAAGAGGAGGTCCTGAAGGAGCTTTGCTTTGCAATCTGCCTGAATAAGGCGGTAGTCCAGGTAAGAGAAAATGTGTATATTTTTCTGTCTGCAAAAAGCTACGATCGGGGCTAAGCATTCGTTGAATACACTGGAACCAGTAGATAAGCGAAAGGGTAGTGCAGAGAACTGAAAGTGTTGAGAGCCTGCTCTGAAGCTAAGGAATTTCCTGAAAGATTCCCTTATGGGGATGTGGAGGTAAGGCATCTTTTAGATCTAGGGTAACTCATCAGGCATTTTTTGCCAGCACAGGCAGAAGCTGCTGCAAATTTAGCATTATGAATTTGGGGATGATCAGGAAGGTGTTCAGAATGGACAGATCCAGGATGAGGAATCAAGTGCCCTTAATTTCTGGGAACAAGGAATAGTCTGGAATAAAAGCCTTTGCCTGTTTGATCTGAGGGAACAGGTTCTACTGCCCCTTGGGATATGAGAGTTTGGACTTGTTTCAATGCTTCTGTCCACGGATTTGGAGCCAAGTCTGGGTACCCTCTTGGAATTGGGAGTTCATTGAAGGAGAATTTGTATCCCTGAGAAATGATCTTTGAGATCCATTGGTCCTTTCTTACAGAAAGCCAATTCTCTTTGCAGAGGGAGAGCCTTCCTCCTAGTTTTTGGTGAGTGAAAGGAGGGCAGAGGAGGGAGAGGGAGTAATTGAGAGATTTTGCCATAAAGGGATGGCTTAGAAAGTACAGTTTTGTACCTACCATAAATGTAGATGTTCGAGTGCTAATACAACTGCAGTCATAACAGATGGGTTCTCCTGCCGTCAGGCGGGTCCTCGGCCGGCCGAATTCCAAAGACTAGGTCCGGCGTCGGTTGTCGTCGTTTTCTTTCCTGACGTCAGTGTGACAGGGGTATATAAGACACAGCCGACGCCATTTTCTTCAGTCTTCCTTGCCCCAGATGCCAGGTGCCCCCAGCAGGAAGGCAATATATATAAAAATATATATATGTATATAATATATAATCATGCATTGTAATCTAATCAAAAACCATTAGTTGCAAGCAAATACACCATAGAAAGATAACCCAATCAAGTTGTAAGATGAAGAGTTAGCCACTAGGTCTGTACCCAGAGGGGAAGTAGGGAGGGAAACCTGGACTGCAGCTGTATTAGCACTCGGACATCTACATTTATGGTAGGTACAAAACTGTACTATGTTCATCGTGCATACAACTGCAGTCATAACAGATGGGTGGAATCCCAAAGCTACGCACAGGGTGGTAGGCACTAGGTGGAACTGGGAGGAGCCAGAATGCCCTGCAACACAGCAGTGGCAAAGCCTGCTCTAGTTTTGGAGTATAAAGGTAGGTGGCAGTGTTTAGTGAAGGTATGCACAGAACTCCAAGTGGCTGCCTCCAAAATATCTTTGGTAGGGACTCCTCTGAGGAAGGCTGCAGAGGTAGCTGTGGCCCTTGTGGAGTGGGATCTGATGCCTGCAGATACAGATTTACCATGAAAGGAGTAACAAAACTGTATGCAGTGGCCTATCCATTTTGAAATTGTCTGTTTGGAAATTGGCTTCCCTTGAGCTCCTACAGCATAGGACACAAAGAGTTGTTCTGATTTCCTGAAAGGCTTTGTTCTGTCCAAATAGTAGCGTAGCTGTCTATGGATGTCTAAGGAATGTAGCAGCCTTTCCCCTTTGTTTTGAGGATTGGGGTAAAAGGTAGGTAAGTGAATGGCCTGATTTAAAGCTACCCTGGATACTACCTTAGGCATAAATGACGGGTTGGTTCGTAGGGAAACCCTGTCCTGATGGAAGATGAGAAAGGGCTGCTCAGCCATGAGGGCTTGTAGTTCCGAAACCCTACGAGCTGAGGTAATGGCCAGAAGGAAAGCCGTTTTCCAGGACAAATATTGCAAATCTGTTGAGGCAGCTGGTTCAAAGGGAGGCAATGTTAATTTTTCTAGAATGTAATTAAGATCCCAGAATGGTATTGGTTGTTTCCTTGGAGGTCTTATATTCTTAACCCCTCTGAGGAACTGTCTAAAGAGTGGGTGAGAGAATAAGGGTGGATCAGTGTTGTATTCTGCAGAAATGGCTGAGGCATGGATTTTGATTGAGGAAAATGAAAGTCCACTGTTCAACAGCTCAGCTAGATACTGTAATATCTGAGGCAAATTCAGTTTTCTAGGATCCTGGCCTTTTTTCTCATTCCAAGCGCAAAACTGTTTCCATTTTGTGGAGTAAGCCTTTCTAGTAGATGGCCTTCTGGCCTCCAAAATGACATCCTGCACCTCCTTAGAGAGTAGGGTCTGTTGTGGTGTTGAGGAATTTTCCATGCAGCCAGATTGAGTGTTTTCAGCTGACTGTGAAGAGTTTTGTAGCTGTGCTGAGTCAGTAGAAGAGGCATTAGAGGTAGGGTCCAGGGAGGAGAATGTGTTAGGCTCCTCAGGAGTGGGTACCAGTGTTGTCTTGGCCAGTCTGGAGCCATCAGTATCATCTTCGGTCTGTCTGCTCTTGCTTTCAAGAGCACCTTGGGCAGAAGAGGCAAAGGTGTGAAGGCGTAAACTGTCCGTGCTGCCCAACTGAAATAAAGGGCGTCCACTCTCCAGGCCTTTCGATGGAATGTCCTTGAGCAGAATTTTGTCAATTGATGATTCCTGTGGGAGGCAAAGAGATCTATGTCTGGCCTTCCCCACGCTTGGATTATCTTTGCAAACACTTGAGGATGCAACTTCCATTCGTGCGGGTCTGTCATATTTCTGCTTAGATTGTCTGCCAGCGTGTTTTCCAAACCTGGCAGGTACTGTGCTTGAAGTTCGATTTGCCATTCCAGAGCCAAGTTCCAAAGTGACATGGCTAGCCTGCACAGGGGGTATGAATGTGTTCCTCCTTGTTTGTTTATGTACCACATTACTGTGGTGTTGTCTGTTCTTATCAATAATTGCCTTGGATGCAGGAGGTCCTTGAAAGCTGTAATTGCATTTATCACTGCTAGCATTTCCTTTTGATTGATGTGAAGGTGCTTTTCCTTTTGGGACCATTTGCCCTGAATGCACCTATCGGTCATGTGTGCCCCCCCAGGCGTAGTCTGAGGCGTCTGTTGTGATGACTTGATCTGCTTGAGGCTTGCAGAATGGTAGACCTGTGTTTGTTTGGCATGCTTGGGCCCACCATAGAAATTCCTTTTGCAAACATGGATTAGTGGTATTATTGTTTCTAAACTGTGGCTGTGTTGAGACCATAGGTTTTTTAGGTACCACTGAAGTTTCCTCATATGCAACTTTGCACATGGGATTAGAAGAATGCAAGATGCCATGAAACCCAGAGCCTGCAGGATTTTCCTTGCAGTTAGCCTGGTACTATTTGCTAGTATTTTGAAGTACTGAGTTAGTTGCCCCTGTTTTTCTGGCGTAAGATAGGCCATCTGGGTGTTTGTGTCCAAGTTGGCACCCAGGAAAATTATTTTCTGAGATGGTGTTAGCCTGGATTTCTCTTTGTTGACTGTGTATCCCAGAGAATTCAATAACCGTGTTACATAAGCCAGATGTTCCAGAAGTATGTGTTTGCTGTCCGCTTGGATCAGGCAGTCGTCCAAATAAGGGTAAATTTGTATCCCTTGAAGTCTGCAGTAGGCAATTACTGATGCCAGGCATTTCGTGAATACTCTGGGTGCAGTAGATAAGCCAAAGGTCAATGCAGAGAATTGATAGTGGATTGAACCTGCAAGAAATCTGAGGTATCTTCTGCAGCTTTGTCTGATTGGGACATGCAGGTATGCTTCCTTGAGGTCCAATGTTACCAGCCAAGACTCCTTGCCCAGCATGGGAAGAAGCTGCTGTAAGGTGAGCATCTTGAATTTTGGTACGAGTAGAAATGTGTTTAGGATGGATAAGTCCAAAATGGGTCTCCAAGCGGTTCCCTTCCTTGGTACCAGGAATAGTCTGGAATAAAAACCTTGACCTTGTTCGTGAGTAGGTACCTCTTGAATAGCTTTCATGTCCAAGAGCTTTGAAATTTGTATTTGAGCCTCTGCCCTTTGATTGTGTGGCACGTTCGGCATGCCTCTCATTTTTGGAAGAGTGTGAAAATGAAATCTGTAGCCTCTGTTTATAATGTCCAGGATCCATTTGTCTGTTGTGATAATATGCCAATTTTTTGAAAATAATGCCAGCTTTCCTCCCAAGGGTTCTGCCAGCTGAGACTTGCTTGGCATGCAAAAGGGAAAGTCATTGGGTTTGTTTCCTGTATTGTTGTGCACTGTCTTCGCCACCTCTTGGTGCTGGAGTTTGCCATTGTCTGCCTCTATATGATCCTTGAGATTGTCCTCTGCCCCTTGTGCGCCTGTATCTACCTCTTTGGGGCTTGTCCGTGGCTGGAAAGGACCAGTTTTCTGAAGGCCAATTTCTGCTAAAACGTGGTGGTTGTACCTGTAGAAAAGCTTTGACAGTTTTCATAGATTTAGCTTTTTCTTCCATTTTCCGTAGTATCTCCTCAGCATTAGTACCAAATAATACATCCTTTTGTAAAGGAGCATCTAGTAGTTTAGCTTTAACATGATCAGGCAAGGTTTGTTCCCTAAGCCAGGCATGTCTACGAATGACTGATCCTGTAACAGCAGCTCTACTTGAGGCCTCTAGAGCATCATAGCCACATTGTAAGGTGTGCTTACCCACTTGTTCTGCACTATGCATCATATCCTGCAACTCCTTCAAATCTGGTTGTTCAGGTTGTGACATTTTATTCCTTAATTGTGATAACAGAAACTGCTGATATTTAAGCATATGGAACTGACAATTTAAGGCTCTCGCGGCTAGGGTGGCCGAGGTATATACCTTTTTTCCCCACCTTTCTAAGGATCTAGACTCTCTTTCGGAAGGTAATGGATTCTTAGCAGTAGAGGCCTTCATTCCCTTGGGGCCCTGAGAAATGGTTTCAGGGTCAGCATTATGGCTTTTGTAAAGAAATTGGTGTGAGTTAGGAACTCTGTAGTACCTATCAGGCTTGACTGGGGCAGGAGGCAGGGAATCCAGATTAAGGCAAGCCTCCAAGTACATCATCAAGTATGTCCAAGACAGGAGGAATCGCCAGAGGTCTGTGCTGAGGTAGCAAAAGAAATTACCTAAGTCTTTTCTTGGAGTCTGAAAAAATCTTGGCCTTCCCAATGAAGTGTTCCCTCAAGGTATGCAAGGTTTCCCCAAAAGAAAAATCCTCTGGGGGAGATACAGAAGGAATGGACTGCTCTGCATCAGAATCTTCAAAAGGGGAGTACGAGTGTTCCTCTTCATCAGAATGTTCTGAAATAATGGAGCCCTGGTCAGAAGAGGGAGAATCTTCCTCCACTCTGGGTCTCTTGTCCGGAGGGGGTTGGGAACCCCTGATAAGAGTAATTAAATCCTCAGCCATTTTGAGCATCTGCTTTCTAGGCATGGGACCTGGAGATGGGCCCTATGCAAAAGGCCTCTTGGGATGCATGGCTGATTTGGACTTAGTAAAGGCCTTTATGGAAAAGGAAGATGAGGGTCTGAAGACACCAAGGGTGGAAGTGGACCTGTCCACATTAAGAGGATCAACACTCACAGTGGCTTCGGTAGCTGTAGTCAGGGTATGGGCCGAGGCACCTGCGGTCTCGGTTACAGAAGACACCGCCAGAGAAGTGTCGTCAGTAGTCAGGGGCTGCGTAGGCGCCTCGATGAGAACCGGACCAAGTGTAGTCGGTTTTGGCGTGGTGTCGGTGGAGACCGCGGACCTCGCGTGTCGGTCTTTGTCCTTGCGGTTTTTTTGGACAAAACGGTAGTCGGAGTCTCCGACATTTTATAATCAAAAGCTTTACCAAAAACGTGCTGGGCGAACTCCGCCCGACGCTTAATAGTGCGTTTATTGAAAGTAGCACAAAAGCGACAGCCCGAGACGTCGTGGTCTGGGCCTAAACAAGGTACACAGAGGGAATGGAAATCCTTATGCGGTATTTGCTTCCCACAAGAAATACAATTGTTAACTTTGTCTGACATCGGTCTGAGGCAAGAAAAGTTTCCCCAACGGGGTACTTAGCTTTAAAGAAGACTTCAGTTTCCAAATTTTCGTAATTTCAGGAGCTGGCCGACCGGCACTTGCGAACTGCTTCTGCTTCGGGCACTGTGCGGCAAAAAAGACTGAAGAAAATGGCGTCGGCTGTGTCTTATATACCCCTGTCGCACTGACGTCAGGAAAGAAAGCGACGACAACCGACGCCGGACCTAGACTTTGGAATTTGGCCGACCGAGGACCCGCCTGACGACAGGAGAACCCATCTGTTATGACTGCAGCTGTATGCACGATGAACATCTCCCTGCCTTTGGAGTGGAAGTGGTCCACTGCTTGGTTCTCTGCTGTCCCTGGGATAGGAGTCTGGGTGTTATGTCCCTGTGGGGCTTAACTTGCCCCGGTCTTCTAGATGCATGAAAGGACCAGTGTTTTGAAGGAAAATTCCTGTTGAAACTAGGAGGTTGTACCTGAAGAAAACCGTTTACTGTTTGTATAGATTTTGCTTTATCTTCCATCTTTTTAAGCACCTCCTTTACCGCTTTTACTCCAAACAAGCGGTCCTTATCAAGTAATTTAGATTTGACATGATCATGGAGAGGTTGTTCCTTCAACCAAGCATGTCTCCTAATAACAGATCCTGACACTGCTGCCCTGCTTGAGGCTTCTAGGGCATCATATTCACAGTGTAATGAGTGTTTAGCCACTTGACAAGTAGAGAGCAGTAAATCTGCTAAGTTTTTCGAATTGGCAGTCAGGAAATATTGAAAATGTTTGTTTTAATAGTTCCAAAGTGTGTTGTTGACATTTCAAAATGTGGAACTGACAGCTGAGTGCTCTGATAGCTAAGGCTGCAGAGGTGTATACTTTTTTACCCAATCTGTCCAGAGCTCTGGAATCCTTGTCAGGAGGAGTAGGATTCTTTTCATTACTAGCCTTAGCTCCTTTTTTGTCCCTGTGTAATGACCTCCGGGGTCTGCAGCAGGATTTCTGTACAGGTACTTGAGAGAATTCGGTACTCTGTAAAATCTGTCAGGCTTTCTGGAGCAGGTAAGAGGGTGTCAGGAGTTAAGTTGGACTCCTAGAAGACATCATCAACCACCTCTAAGATAGGGGAGATGCAAAAAGTCTGTGCTGGGGAAGGTCTAAAAAGTCTCTTTGTCTTTTCTTAGACTGAGGGAAGTCCTGGGATTCCCAGTGGAAATGTTCCCAGAGAGTGTGAAGGGTTTCACAAAGGAAAGATCTTCTGGTGGGGAGGCAGAAGGAATGAATTCCTCTGCATCTCAATCCTCATAAGCAGTAAGAGGCTGTTGTTCCTGTTCAAAATCTGAAAAATCAGACTCCTCAGAATCCTGTTCTGTCAGTATTTCACAGGAAGGGTCACTTTTCTTTTAGAAGGTGTGGTCTGACTACCCTTGATCAGGGTGATAAGATCTTCCACCATTTTAAGTATTTGAGCTTAGGGTGGTGTAGCAGGGGTAAAATGGTGGCTAGATGCAGTTTTCCTAGGAGTGGCCTTCCCTCTAGGCCTAAGAGCATCCATCTGTCTGAGAGAAACGGTAATCAGAGGAGATGATGTCGGTTATTGTCTAGATTTCGTAGTGCGAAAAAAATCCTAAGAAGCCAATGCCTGCGTTGCAGCTCCGGACCCAACCAAAGCAGGGACAACCAAAGGCTCAAATTTCTGCAGCATACCGGACTCCGAATGGGTCGCTAAAGAGTTCTGCGAAAGTATCGAATCGGGCATCAGGGGCTGCGAAGGTGCCTCACTGAATTCCGGAGAAATGACGACCTGCTTAGCGGTAGAGTTGAAGACTTAGTCTTGTGTGGTCTGTCTCTGTCTTTATCCTTTTTTTTTTTTTTGGAATCACTACAGATTGTTGGCTGACTGACGCTATTTCGGAATACGAAGACGGAAGACAAAAATACCCGGTTACAAGAAGAGCTCTATGATGAATAGTTTCTTGCATTAAAGAGGGTACAGAAATAGCAAAGGGGGATGTCATGATCTGGGCCTAAACAAGTGATGCAGGATGAATGGAAGTCACGGTGTGGTTATTTACTTTCCACAGGAAACGGTTAACTTTTTCGGACATTTGTTAGTGCAAGAAAAAAGGATCCCCAATGGGGTACGTAGCTTTAGATGTTTTCAGCTGCAATTCAAAACTCTGGTATCAACCAAACGGCACACTTGCGAACTGCTTCTTCTACAGGCTCCATGGCAAGAAAGACTGGTGTAATGACGTCGGCTGCCTTCCTTTATAGCACTGACTACCTAACGTCAGCCAGCAAATGGCAGCAGCTGACACAGAAAAACAATGACTCTAGTATTCGGGACGGCGGCTACCACAGTAGGGATAACCCAAAGGTGATGGTTGCAACAGTGAAACAATAACAGCTACTGGCTTGTGATAGAGAGAGCATAGACTCTAGCTTTAGCTTTTTAACGTAACTGCATCTCTCTCAAATTCTGTTCCAAGGTGGTAGTAGGAGAGGGTTGTCTTTGTACAAGAGGCAGCTGCTACACTGTCTCAGGATGCCCATATCAAACAGACTGGCAGGAAAATGCATTTTAATACATACCTTGCTAACTAACAATTTTCTAAGTTTATAAGACCAATATTTACAATGTGTCTCTATTTGTGGCCTTTTGTACTCCCATTATGCCATGCTTTGTCCAGATGTCTTGTAAGAAGTTGAAAGGTATGGCTCTTGCAGAGTTTAGAAAAGACTGGCAGCCTGAGGTCCAAACAAAACTTCTCTGTCCAAAGAGGATTCCAAAATTTTAGATTTGAAGTCTTCAGGGATGGGCTTGTCCACTTAGCCATGTATACTGTATGACCACTGAGCCTGTGGCAAAAGTTCGGGACATAGCATCAACCACATCATCTCTGCATTTGATGCTGTGTCTAGCTATCCATGTAGCTTGGGACAGGAGGGGACTGCATTTGCTGTTTAGGGTCTGCTGTCTGAAGTTGTCATGACCTTATGCAGAGACTGTAACACACAAAGTACAGTTGTGTGCACTTATCATAAATTTAGATGTTCAAGTGTATTCACTACTGCAGTCATCACATTTGGGTTATCTGCTTGCAGGCAGCCCTCAGTCGGCCTGATTAACAAGGTCTTGGGTCCTACGTCGGTTGCTGTCTCATCTTCCATGACGTCAGGTAGTCAGGGGTATAAAGCATGAAGCTGAAGCTGTTACATCAGTTTTTTCTTGCCCCAGATGTCAGGTGCACCCATAATGGGAAGCAATTATATGTTAGGTTACACCTCCAACAAAAAGCAAATACACCAGAAAGCATAAATACAACAAACAACAAGGAAGGTAGAGCCAAGAGAAGTCAGGGGGCTGGAGGGAGGGTAACCAGGACTGCAACAGTGAATACACTCGAACATCTACATTTATGGTAAGTGTACACAACTGTACTATGTTCTTCGTTTCACTGCTGCAGTCATCACATTTGGCTAGATTCACAAAGTTAAGGATGGGAGGAGGTAATTAGATAGCATTAGGACCAGCTATAAGGCCCTGCAAGACTGCAATGGCAAAGCAAGCTCTGGATTTAGAGAAAATTGGCAAATGGTAATGCTTGGTGAAGGTATGTACATAACTCCAGGTAGCAGTTCTAGGACGTCCCTGGTAGGGACACCTCTGAGAAAGGCTGTAGAGGTAGATGCAGCCCTGGTTGAATGTGGTCTAATCCCCTTGTAGGGTAGGTTTTCCATGGTGCTTATAGCAGAAATGAATGCAATGATATATCCATTTAGAAATGGTTTGCTTTGAATGGCCTTCGCCTCTGCCCCTGCAGCAAATGCAATAAGCAGCTGTTCAGATTTCCTGAGAGGTTTAGTCCTAAGTAAAATATAAGTTGTCTGTGCATGCCCAAGGAGTGTAGTACTTTGTTCTGTGGATTAGAAAAGAAGGTTGGCAAATGAATGGACTGATTAAGGGCCACACTGGATAACACCTTGGCTCTGAAGGAGGGATTGGTCCTGAAGGACACCCTCTCTGCATGAAAGACGATGAAAGGCTCCACTGTCATGAGGGCCTGTAATTCAGAAACCCTTCTTGCTGAAGTGATGGCTAGAAGGAAGGCTGTTTTCTAAGAAAGGAAATTCAACTCCGCAGTTGCAGCTGACTCAAAGGGAGGTAGAGTGAGCTTTTCCAAATCAAAGTTAAGCTCCAAGGCTGGAGTAGGGGCTCTCCTGGGTGGTCTTAAGTTTTTGGCCCCTCTGAGGAATTGCTTCAACAGTGGATGAGAGAAGATGGGTGGCTCTGTGTTGTAATGTGTTGAAATGGTTGAGGCATGAATTTTGATGGAAGAAAAGGAAAGGCCCTTGTGAAGCATCTCAGTTAAGTATTGAAAGTATTGAAGAATATGAGGTAAATTGGCCACTGCTGTGCCCATCCCCTGAGTTTGGCTCCAGCAACAGAATCTTTTCCATTTTTCAGCATAGGATTTTCTAGTACTAGGCATCCTTGCCTCCAGAATGACGTCCATCCCTTGCTTACTGAGGGATGGTAACGGAGAGATCAGGTAATTAGCCAGGCTGCCAGGTTCAGGGTTTGAAGCTGTGGGTGCAGTATCTGGCCCTCCTGCTGGCACAGCAGGGCAGGGGTCTGAGGCAGGTGCCATGGTGGCAGCAGTGACACTGCGCAAGAGGGGGTACCAGTGTTGGCGTGGCCAGTCTGGTGCAATCAGTATTGTCCTTGGTTTGTCCTGTTTGACCTTTAGTAGTACCTTGGAGAGATGAGGCAGAGGAGGAAAGGCATAAACGGATAGGTTTTTCCAGGTGAAGGACAGGGCATCCACTTTCCAAGCTTGTTTGTGGGGAGTCCTTGTGCAGAACTTGTCCAATTGGTACTTCTAGAGGAGGCAAACAGGTCCATCTCTGGGCTCCCCAATTTATTTCTCAACATATTGAAAATCTTTGGTTCCAGTTTCCACTCATAAGGGTCCATGAGATTTCTGCTTAGGTCTTCTGCCAGTGTATTTAGCTTTCCTGGCAGGAAATGAGCCTGCAGGTGCACTTGGTAGCTCAAGGCTGTGTTCCACAGAGCCATGGCTAGTCTGCAGAGAGGGTATGAGTGGGTTCCCCCATGCTTGTTTATGTACCACATAACAGTGGTGTTGTCCGTTTTTACCAATAATTGTCCTGGAAGAATGTGGTCCTTGAAGCTGTCAGAGCATTCTGTACAGCTAACATTTCTTTTTGATTGACATGCAGGTGAATTTTATTTGGGCTCCATTTTCCCTGAATGCACTGCCCTGCCAAGTGAGACCCCCCCATGCATACTCTGATGCGTCTGTTGTTAGGGTTTGGGCGGCAGGGGGTAGAGTGAATGGCAGTCGCTTGTTTTGGTGGCAGGCCTCTGCCAACCAAAGGAACTCTATCTGTAGACAAGGTATGACAGGAATCATTGATTCTAGAGCCAGAGTATGCTGACACCATAGGCTTTTTAGATACCACTGTAGTTTCCTAATATGCAGTCTTCCATATGGAATTAGTAGAATGCAAGAGGCCATGAACCCCAGCGCTTGCAGTATTTTCCTTGCAGATAGCTGGGACTTTGTGGCCAGTAGTTTGAAGCAGACTGTCAAATGAACTTGTTTCACTGGCGTGAGGTAGGCCATCTGGGAAGTTGTATTCAAGCTTGCTCCCAGGAATACAATTTGTTGGCAGGGTACAAGATGTGATTTCTTTTCGTTTATGGTGTACCCCAGAGACATTAGCAATTTCTTTACAAATGCCAGGTGATTTAATGGTATGTCCTGGCTTTCTGCCTGAATTAGACAATTGTCCAGGTATGGGTATATTAGAATATTTCTTTGCCTGCAAAATGCAATGACTGGAGCTAGGCACTTTGTGAATACCCTGGGCGCAGTAGATAAGCCAAAGGGCAGTGCAGAGAACTGACAGTGCATGTAGCCTGCTCTG
The DNA here is from genome assembly GCF_019279795.1 of Protopterus annectens. Taxonomy (NCBI): domain Eukaryota; kingdom Metazoa; phylum Chordata; order Ceratodontiformes; family Protopteridae; genus Protopterus; species Protopterus annectens. Next base: position 1,452,763,588 of record NC_056729.1, on the reverse strand, counting down.
AAGCGTAGATATCTTCTGAAAGATTCCCTTATTGGGATGTGCAGGTAGGCTTCCTTTAAATCCAGTGTTGCCAACTAGGCATCTTTGCCTAGCATGGGAAGCAGCTGATGAAGAGTTAGCATATTGAATTTTGAGATTACGAAAAATGTGTTTAGGACGCCAGGAATGGTCTTTTCTGGGTGCCAGGAAAAGTTTTGAGTAAAAACCTTGCCCCCATTCTTCTTCTGAGAAAGGTTGAATAGCCCTGATGCTTAAAAGAGAAAATTTGCTTTTGAGCCTCTGCCCACAGATTTGGGGGTAGGTCTGGCCAACCGTTTGGGGTTGGTAAGGAGTGGAAGTGAAATCTGTATCCTTGCGAAATAAGAAGTCATGTACTCACCATAACGTTCCATCTGAGTAGGTAAACTTAATTTGTCAGCAACCTATGGGTTATCGGATCCATATTGGATCCGAGCCGCCAGTTTCCAACAGCTGAGATCCGAGCTCCAAGCTCCTCCCCCTACCCATAATCCCCTACCATCCCTTACTGACCTCAGATCGAGTTTGCCTAAAAGCAACACCTGCAATATCATAGAAGAGGAGACCTCTATAGGTTAACCTGGATACAATCCGTCATGACACAGGAATACCATGAACATCCAAGTAGGTCAGGGGGACGGAGGGAGGGACGGTTGCTGACAAATGAAGTTTACCTACACAGATGGAACATTATGGTGAGTACATAACTTCTTAATCTGAAGTAGTTAACTTCATTTGTGCATCAACCTATGGGACAGAGTCCCCAGCTACCTAAATCTTGAGAGGTCCTCATGGAAGGATGTTCCGGAGCACTGCAGAGCCAAAGGATGCTCTCCCTCTGGAGACAAAATCCAACTTATAGTGGTTTACAAAGGTAAGAGATGAAGCCCACGTGGCTGCTGGGCAAATGTCATCCAAAGATATTCTAGAACGAAAAGCAGCGAAAGTCGAAACAGACCGAGTAGAATGGGCATGGACTCCCTGAGGTGCAGGCCGGCCAGAACTCTCATAAGCCAGAAGAATACACTGGGAAATCCAGCTGGACAATGTGACTTTCGAAACAGGTTTCCCCAGACTAGGTTTAGCCAAGGATATAAACAGCTGTTCTGATTCCCTATGACCAGCTGTCCTGTGTAAATAGAATCATAGTTGTCTGTGTACATCTAAGGAATGCAACTTTACTCACCCTTATTCTGATAATTGGGAAAGAAGACTGGTAAGTTAATAGACTGGTTGATGTTAGATTCAGGCGCAATTCTGGGCAGAAAGGAGGGATTGGTCCTGAGGGATACTCTATCTTTGTGGAAAGAGAAGTACGGTGGCTTGGCGCAAAGGGCTCGAAGTTCCGAAACCCTTCTTGCGGAGTAATGGCAACAAGAAAAGCTGTTTTCCAGGATAAGAATTTGAGATCCACCGAAGCTGCAGGCTCAAAGGGAGAAGTTGTTAAAGCCTGGAGTACCAGCACTAAATCCCAAGGAGGGACTACATCCTTCACCGGGGGTCTTACTAAGAAGGTACCTTTTAAGAAGGCCTTGCACAATCTGGACGAGGTCAAAGGACCCAGATCACATCCAACATGGTAATGAGAGATAGCTGCCAATTGTACTTTGACTGTGGAGGAGCTAGCACCTTGGTCAAATAACCTGATAGAAAGTCTAATATTGCTGGCAACGGATCTGTAAAGGGGTCTAAGTTCTTGTGCTCCACCCAGAAATAAAAACGTTTCCATTTGCTATTATAAATCCTTCTAGTAGACGGCTTGTGAGCAGCTACTAGGATGGCTTTGACCGGGGAAGAGATACCGGGAGTCCTAGCTAACAGTGGAACTGGATCAACCAAGCTGTGAGCTTGAGGTTGTTCAGGTTCGGGGCCGGCAGGCCCAATGGGTGAGAAATCAGATCCGGAATGGGATCTAAAATCCAGGGGGGATTCACCAGATGAGACCACAGATATGGGAACCACGCCTGACGAGGCCAGAATGGGGCTATGAGGATTATTCTGCTCCCCAACCGTCTGACTTTCTGCAGAAACTTCATCATCAGGGGAAATGGAGAGTAAGCATAAAGTAGACTGGGTGGCCAAACATGCACCAGAGCGTCTCTTGGAGAATCCCCGGGTGGGGGAATTAGAGCGAAGTAGTAATTGCACTTTGTGTTTGAGGGAGAAGCGAAAAGATCGCAATGAGGTTGACCCCATTTGGAGAAAATCTGCTTCGCTACTTTGAGTTTCAGAGACCACTCATACGGCGAGAGGATGGTGCGACTCAATCTGTCCACTAGGATGCTGGACCATCCCGGAATGTGCGTCGCTATGAGAAAACGGTTGGTGGAAATCACCTATTCCCACACTCTCATGGCCTCTTGACAAAGTGGATTGGACCTGGTTCCCCCTTGTTTGTTGATATACCAGACGACTGACATGTTGTCCGTCTGGATCGCAATTGTCCCAATGGGAAGAAGGCTCTGAAGTGCTTGCAACGTTAACAGCACCGCCCTCATCTCTAGGACACTGATATGCAGCGAGGTCTCCACATGCCTTGGGCGGTCCTGCCCAAACAATGCCCCCCCCACCCTACGTGAGAGGCGTCCATGGTCATCGTGGTTACGGGAGGGGACAGAAAAGGGGCGCCCCTTCTGGAGGTCCGGAGATTGGAGCCACCACAAGAGGGCTCTCCTGCAAACCCTGCTGAGAGGAACAGGATGGCTCAGGGGATAATGAAGGAAGGACCATTGGACTTGGAGGGTCCATTGCAGGATTTTCATATTTAGGCGCGTCATGGGCAAAAGGTTGATGGTTGCCGCCATCGAGCCTAAGGCCCTCAGGACCAATTCCACTGGAGGGGCTGGGCAATGAAGAATGGCCTGCACATGAAGTTTTAAAGATTGCAGCCGGTCCGGAGTCAAGAAGGCTATAAGCTGATTTGTGTTCAACCTGGATCCGATGAGATCTTTGACCTGAGTCGGAAGAAGGGAAGATTTTCCCACACTGATCGTGATCCCCAGCCGGGGAGCTAGGTGAAGAAAATAATTCCTGGCCGTGCAGAGTAGATGCCTTGTGGGGGCAGTCAGGAGCCAGTCGTCCAGGTATGGAAAGACCTGAATTCCCTGGAGTCTCAGGTGGGCCGCTACCACAGTTAACACCTTGGTGAACACCCTGGGGTCTGTGGTGAGACCAAAGGGGAGGACCCTGAATTGGTAATGGCTGGCTCCTAGCCTGAAGCGGAGAAACCTCCTGGACTGTCTGTCCATCAAGATGTGGTAATACGCGTCCTTGAGGTCTATGGAGCACATCCAGTCGTTCTCCTGCAAGAGGGGGAGAATGGATTGAAGGGTGACCATCCAGGACTTTTCTTTGGTTACCGCCAGGTTCAAGAGAGAAAGGTCAAGGATTGGTCTTAAGTCCCCCGTCTTTTTTGGCACCAAGAAGAACCTGGAGTAAAAAGCCTGATCTGTACTGGTCTAGGGGGGCATGTTGGATCACTCCCTTTTCTAGCAGCCGCTGAATTTCCATGGCTGCGGCCTCCCTCTGATCGGGTGGGACATCGGGGAGGGATCTGGATCTGAGAGGGGGATGGAGAAACGGAATCTCGTAGCCTCTGGATATAATCCGAAGCACCCAGCGGTCTGTTGTGATGGATTTCCAAGCTGCTAGGTGCTTCGAGAAACGCCCCACGACTGCCTCCAGAGTGGAGCAGTCGGGTAACCCCTCAGGGTTGCTGCATGGGCCGATCAGAGAAAGGTTCTCTGGACCCAAAGTTTTTTGGGCTCCCCTGCCTCTAGGGCGGCGTCCACCCTGCCCTCCTCAGCCCCTGAAGGACGGGGGGTCCTGAGCGAAATGGGACTGCTGAGACTTCCGGAACCACATCATTTTCTGCCCTTTTGGTTCTTGGAGAAGGACCTCTGGGGAGCAGAGAAGCGGACTCCGACGGCAGACAGCATCTTCCTGTCTCTCACTCTGGACTAAGGTGTCGTGTACGGTCTTGCCAAAGAGGGCAGAACCATCAAACGGGGTGTTAGCGAATGAAGTCTTAAAGAGTTCAGCAAAATCACAGTGGCGGAGCCACGCCTGTCGACTTAGGATAACGCCCGCTCCGCTAGCTCTAGCGGCTCCCTCCATAGCATGGGATAGTAGCCGCATAGAGGTATTGGAAATAGACCTGAGAGTGGCCATTCGGGTAGAGTAAACTTGTTTGTCCTCTGGAGACATGGACTCTGGGGGCGAACCAGCGTACTCTTTGATAAGGTCCCACTGGAGTCGTATGACGTGTGCCATATAGTTCAGCGACCTTACCGAGAAGGTGGCTGAAGCAAATATCCCGCTTCCCCAAGCGGTCCATCGCCCGAGACTCCTTGTCAGGAGGGTGGACCGTGGGACTCTCCTGGGCTAGATCCCTTTTAGTGGCAGCCGACACCAACATGGCATCTACAGGGGTCCCCTTACTCCAATGCGACCTGTCCAAGGGGGGGGGGGCTAAGGATTCTGTCCGGCCTCTTGGGAACGGGCTCCACAGTGTCCGGCTCCTTCCATGCCCTGGTAGTGATCAGGTCTACCAGGGGGTCGGCTGGAGGGGACACCCAAGAGGTAGATGGGCCTGCTTCAAACGCCTCCAGAAACATGGACTCGTCCGAGGTAGGCTTTGGGGCAGACCACCCCCCCCCTCTAATCCTGAGCATCTCCATGATGTCTCCAAATGAGACGTCTTCGGGGGTGATCTTGGGGAGCATTCCCCTTCCTCCAATTCCGTGTCCTCTGTCAAGAACTCAGGGGAGTCCAAGTGCCTCCTTTTGCACTTGTGTTTGTGAGGGACTTCCTCAGGGGGGGGGGGGGGTCTGTCCGAGGAGGGCTCACCAACCACATCCTGTTCCAACAAAAGAACGATCTGGGACGTAAGAGCAGGCTGTCCCTGGGGCCAGGTGATGGAAGTCGGGCCCGTCAGAGGGAGTGCAAGGTGGGGCCGTAGCTAGGGCCGGGGGCCTGGATTCCCTCGACAGAACCCTCTCCACCATGTTGAAGGCCGAAGGAGAGCTGCTCTCCCTAGGATCCGAGAGCAGACCCTCCCTCGGATCCGATGCGCAGATCGGAGCCGGCGCCGAGGTGATCGGATCCAAGGGCCCAGTACGCTCCAAACTGGACGGAGCCGAAGGCATGCTAACCATCTCGGATCCGAAGCTCAGCTCTCGGCTCCGAGAGCTCGGATCTGCAGAAAAGGGACCCGACAGACTCGAGGGTGCCATCGGCGCTGAAGCACTCTACTATCGGTGCCGACAGTCCCTCGGCTCCAACGCTAGTCGGCTCCGAAGACCCTGAACCCGGGAAGCGGGTCGGGGAAGGAGCAATTGGGACAAAACATGGGGTCAAGCTCCCCCCTGGAGGGGGGGAGGCAGGAGCACTCCCATTTGCAGTTGGGCCTGGAGTAACCTTCGCATCATCCGGTCCAAGTCTGCATCAGTTAAACTTCTAGTGGACCTAGAGGAGGCCACCGAGGCGGGACGGGAGTGCTGCCTCGATGACCTCGAAGGAGACCGGGCCTCCTCCTCCTCCGGCCCTGGCGAGAAGCAGGGTGAACGGAGCCAAAAAAGAGAAGGCTCGGAGGTCTTGGGGGGAGAAGCCCGGTTGGCTGGCTGGGCCGATGCAGAGGCTTCGGCCCGTCGCTTGTGATGCTTCTCCTTGCGCTTCTCACATCTAGCTTCCCTATCCTCTTGGCCCAAGGAGGGAGGTTGAGCCCGGCCAAGGGAAGGGAAGTAGCCGAAGGCACTGCCGCAGCCGCGGCAGGAGCCACAGGGGGACCAGAAGACGGAGCAGAGTCCGGGGGCAGAAGTCCCGCCAGAATCAGCTTGCACCTCCGGTCCTTGAGAGCCATGGGGTTGAACGCTGCACAAATAGCGCAGCCGGATGACAGGTGTTCAACCCCAAGGCATAAAACGCACCGAGTGTGGCCATCCGCTGGGGAGAGCTTATGGCTACACTCGGTACATTTAGAATAAAATGTTTTGGGGGCCTCTGCAATAGTAAACTAAAAACACACTCAATAGGCCCCAAAACCACACACACCCTAATGCCCTCACGAAACGGGGGGGGGGGGGGGGGGTAATACAAAAAGGGTGCACTAACAGTAAGTTTAACAAACTATCCTAAAACAAACACACACTCCAACAATGCACACACAACTTTAGGTATCCAAAAAAAAGAGAGGATTTCCTCACAGAATATATGCTTTAAGGCCCTGGAAGCTCGAGATCAAACTGCTGGTGTAACCGCGGCAAACTAGATCTGAGGTCAGTAAGGGGTGGCAGGGGATTATGGGTAGGGGAGGAGTTTGGAGCTCAGCTCTCAGCTGTTGGAAACTGCCGGCTCGGATCCGATATGTATCCAATAACCCATAGTTTGATGCACAAATGAAGTTAACTACTTCAGATCTATATTTAAAACCCATTTGTCCTGGGTAATGAGTTCCCAATTTTTTGCATGCAGGGCAATCTTTCCCCCTAAAGGAACAGTCAGCTGAGCAGGGCTTGGAAGATTTAAAGTTAAATCATTGAGCCAGTTTACCACGGGGGGGGGGTATTACTACTCCCTCCTTTGGAAGTGGGAGCCCCCTCCACTGCTTAGGCCTGTGAGTACCTTGGGACTGAAGCCTGGGTGTTCTGCTGGTTCTGGGTTTGGACTGAGAAGGCCTGGAAGAGGCAGGAAAGGACCAATTCTTAGACGGCCAATGCCTACTAAATCTGGAAGGCCATACTTGCAGGAAATCTTTAACAGTTTGCACAGATTTACCTTTTTCCTCAATCTTTTAAAGTACTACTACTGCTTTGTTGCCAAACAGGTGGTCTTCGTTTAAAGGAGCATCCAGTAATTTAGCTTTAACATGATCTGGCAAAGATTGCTCCTTAAGCCAAGCATGCCTTCTAAGTACAGACCCAGTGACAGCAGCCCTGCAAGATGCCTCTAATGAATCAAAACCACATTGCAAAGTATGTTTTCCAATTTGTTCAGCAGAATGCATTAAATCCTGCAAATCTTTATTTTCAGCACAGTCAAGAATCAACATCATTTTCTGTTTAAGCAATCCAATAATATGCTGCTGATGCTTTAACATATGAAACTGGCAGTTTAAGGCCCTAATGGCCAAGGTTGCAGAAGTGTATACCTTCTTACCTCATCTATCCAGCACCCTGGAATCTCTATCAGAGGGGGTAGGATTTTTGGTAGTAGTAGCCTTAATGCTCTTGGGTCCCTGTGAAATGGTCTCAGGATCCGCAGTGGGATTTTTAAAGAGGAACTTGTGAGAGTCAGGTACCCTGTAATACCCATCAGGTTTTCTGGGAGCAGGAGGTAGAGTGTCTGGGGCCAGGCTAGATTCCGAGAAGGCATCATCTACAATGTCCAGTACAGGAGGGGTAGCTAAAGGCCTGTGTTGATATAGGAGTAAGAATTCCCTAAGCCTCTTTTTGGAGTCAGAGTAACCCTGGCTTTCTCAGCTGAAACGCTCCCTAAGAGTATGCAAGGTTTCACCAAAAGAGAAATCCTCTGGAGGGGAAGCAGAGGGAATAGAGTCCTCTGCATCAGAATCCTCATAGGTAGATAAGGGCAAATCCTGGTCCTCAGAGAAAACAGAAATTTCAGAATCCTGATCAGAAGAATCAGAAGGGAAATCAGTCCTAGGTCTCAGAGGGGGAAGGGTGGCTTCCCCTGATTAGAGTAATAAGATATTCAGCCATTCTTATCATTTGTTTTTTAGGCATAGGGGCCTGACCATGCGGTCTGAGCGTCGGTTTTCGGGGCATGGATCGAGTTTAAGGCCTTGAAGAAAAAGATGGCGTTGGTTTAATATGCAAGCCAGTAGGCCTGAATACACCCTCAGAAGCCCGTGCCTGCACAATGACTCCGGACTCATCCAAGGTGGAGACATCTGCAGGTTCCGCAGTCAAAGCATCTCGCGACATACTACGAATGGGTCTCAGTAGAGGCCTGCGAACGTGAAGTAGCGGGTATCAGGGGCTGCGAAAGTGCCCCACTGAGTACCGGCGAACTGGCGACTAACTTAGGAGAAGCGTTGTCAGCAGCTTTGGACCTATGCGGTCTGTCTGTCTTTATCTTTGTATTTTTTCAGAAAGTCGGTAGTCAGGTGGCTTACCGAAGCCATTTCTGGATAATTGAACAGAGTACCAAAATATTTAGATGTGTAAATGAACCAATGACGAATAGTACGAGGTTTGAATAAGGCACAAAACCGACAGTGAGGTACGTCGTGGTCTGGGCTTAAGCAAGGAGTGCAGTACGAATGAAAATCTTTATGAGGTATTTGCTTTCCACAAGAAATACAATTGTTAACTTGTACTGACATCGGTTTAGAACAAGAAAAAGGATCCCAAATGGGGTACTTAGCTTAGATGAAGACTTCGGATCTGAAACTCGAAAACGAAAATTTCAGGAGTCGGCTGACCGGCACTTGCGAACTGCTTCTGCTTCGGGCACCGCATGGCAAGAAAGACTGATGTAATGGTGTCAGCTGTATGCTTTATACCCCTGACTACCTGACATCATGGAAGATGAGACAGCAACAGATGGAGGACTCAAGACTTTGATAATCAGGCCGAATGAGGGCTACTGCAAGCAGATATCCCAAATGTGATGACTGCAACAGTGAAACACGAAGAACATCTGGTAACTCAATAACTTGGTTGATATTAGTTTCTGAACAAACTTTGGGCAAAAAGGAAGGATTTGTCCTAAGTGATACCCTGTCAGCATGAAAAATTAAATAAGGAAGGCTGACAGATAAAGCCTGAAGGTCTGACACTCTGCGGGCAGAATTAACAGCTACCAGAAAAATGGTTTTCCACGACAAATATTTGAGGTCACAAGATAATGCTGGTTCAAACTGAGGGAGGATTATATGTGAAAGCATAAAATTTGGATTCCATGGAGAATAGGGAGTTTTCACAGGTGATCTCATATGAGATGTCCCCCTTGAGAAAGGCTTTGGATAACTTGTGGGACATTTTTAACCCGTCAATCCCAAGATGAAAATTAGATATAGCAGGCAACTGCACCCGAACTGTTGCTGCTCCTTTGTTAAAAATCATAGTCAAGAATTCTAGTATGGATGTCATGGAGGCTTGGTAAGGGATCAATATTATGCTTAGAGGCCCATATGGAAAATCTCTTCCACTTATAAAGATATAATCTTCGTGGACAGCTTATGAGAAGACAAAAGGATCTGTTTTGTTTCATTGGAAAAGTTATGAAGCCTGGCTATTTGGTGAACTGAAGCAGCCAAGCTGTCAGCTTCAATGACTTCAGAGAGGGATGAAGGTCCCCTGACAGATGTGTCAGAAGGTCTGGAACTGGGTCCAAAATCCAGGGAGTCCTCCAATAGATGATCCTGAAGGAATGGGAACCAAATCTGCTGAGGCCAATGAGGAGTTATAAGGACGATGGTCCTTCCCAGGGATTTTGCTTTCTGTAGAACCTTGGTTATCAATGGTATTTATGAAAATGCATAGAGGAGACTTGGGGGCCAATCGTGTATGAGTGCATCCCTCGGGGCTTCTCCTAGAGGGGGAATCAGGGCAAAGTAGCCAATACATTTGGTGTTGATGTGACTGGCAAAAAGGTCGCAGCAAGGCTGGCCCTAGTTGCGGAAAATCCTGTCCGCAATCTCTTTCTTGAGGGACCACTCATGTGGCAACAAGATTGCAGTGCATAGTTTGTCTGCTATCACGTTGGATCTCCCCGGGATGTGCATTGCCAACAGAAAGTGCTGGGAGGAAACAGCCCACTGCCAAACTCTGAGAGCTTCTCGGCAAAGGGGGTAAGATCTGATTCCCCCCTTGCTTGTTTAAGTACCAGACTACTGACATATTGTCTGTTTGAATCACTATCGTTCCTAGAGGAAGAGAGTCCTGGAAGTACTGCAAAGCCAAAAGTAATGCTTTCATCTCCAGAACATTGATATGCAAGTGTGACTCCTGATCGGTCCATGTGCCTTGGGCAGTCTTTCCCTGAAAATGCCCCCCCCCACCCTATCAGGGAAGCATCCGTGGTCACAATGGCTATTGGAATGGGTAGAACAAAGGGGCATCCTATGGTGACATGAATTAGCATCAACCACCACTGGAGATCTTTCTTGCAAGAGCTTGTAATCAATATTGTGTGGTCCATGAGTAGTTCCTGGTAAAATCATTGAGTGAACAACAACCACTGAAGGAGCCGCATATGATTCTTGCTAATGGTATGCCTATGATTGCTGCAGCTATCATACCCAATACTTTCAGAACTTCTGAAGCTGGTGCTCTGTCTTTCGATACCAATGTGCTGATATGCTGACAACGAAGAAAGACTCTTTCGACTGGTAGCTTTAGAATGGTTGTTGAAGTGTCAAGCTCTGCCCCGATAAAAACGATATGTTCTGATGGCGACAAGGCAGACTTTTCTGAGTTGACTGTAATACCTAAATGATTGCAGAGTGGCAAGAGTGTACTCCCTTGCATGAATAAGTTGATGCCTGCTGATGGCGGAAAGGAGCCAATCGTCTAGGTACGGAAACACCTGGAGGCTTTAAAACTTCAGCTTGGCCAGCTAAAAACTTGGTTATATTCAACTGGACGTATAAGAGAATTTAAGTACCTTTTTCTGCACTTTTTTTTAAAAAATACAGTATTTAAATTGATTTAAACTGTGTATGAAGGAGTGTTGAAGGAATTTTTATCTGAAGTTATTCTGCTCTTCAGTAACTTGAACTAAAGCTAGTGTTGGCTGAATTTTGTTATTTGCTAGTAATTACAGGTGTGGGGGTAGCCACATTCTTTGACTTCCTGTCCTTGCATATTTAAACTGGTGCATGTGAAATAATTCCTGCTTTAAAACTTCAGCTTGGCCAGCTAAAAACTTGGTTATATTCAACTGGACGTATAAGAGAATTTAAGTACCTTTTTCTGCACTTTTTTTTTAAAAATACAGTATTTAAATTGATTTAAACTGTGTATGAAGGAGTGTTGAAGGAATTTTTATCTGAAGTTATTCTGCTCTTCAGTAACTTGAACTAAAGCTAGTGTTGGCTGAATTTTGTTATTTGCTAGTAATTACATGTGTGGGGGTAGCCACATTCTTTGACTTCCTGTCCTTGCATATTTAAACTGGTGCATGTGAAATAATTCCTGCTTTAAAACTTCAGCTTGGCCAGCTAAAAACTTGGTTATATTCAACTGGACGTATAAGAGAATTCAAGTACCTTTTTCTGCACTTTTTTTTTAAAAAATACAGTATTTAAATTGATTTAAACTGTGTATGAAGGAGTGTTGAAGGAATTTTTATCTGAAGTTATTCTGCTCTTCAGTTATTCCCACCCACCTGCCCTGTTTTTGTTTTGGTGTTAATCTTAGTGGCATTGAAACTGCCCGCCCCTCAGCCTGCCTCTGGGCCCATCACATTTGCTCACTAAACTGAGTGCAGTGAGATCATATTCTGATTTCAGGCACTCCTACTGTGTACAAAGAGAGCATCTGGAAAATAGAAAAAAAAAAAAATTAAGCTTATTTCCTGCCTTTCTTGTTAAGTGGTACAGACTATTTGTAGGCTTCTGAGCCCCCAAGCCCTTCTGTGTTTGAGGGAAGCCTTCTAGCTTGTTTATTTCTTATAACTAGCCAGTTTTCTAGTTTCAGCACTCAAATCTGTTTCTTTGATCTCAGCACTTGTTCAGAAAAAAAAAAAAAAAAAAAAATTTCATCTGCTTTTACTGTACTTGTGTTTTACCTACTTCTTTTTACTTTTGCATCATCTTAAAATACTCAATTGTATTTATTACTGCTTGGTGTAACTCATTCTAAGCCTTTTGGTTTAAACACTTGGGCTTCGGACCAGTTAGTTGTTTTGCACTGAGAGGGTTTGTGGTCTGCACTGTTGTGGCAGAACAGGTAGCTTACATCCTTCTAGGTTGAGAACTGCTGATTGAGGGCTCAGTGTCTGTTATTCTAAAAGTGTATTAATTCTGGTTTAAGCACTTGGGCTTTCAAGCCAGTTATTTTACATTAAGAGGGTTCGTGGTCTGCACTCTTGTGGGAGGAGAGGCTGGACTCTGCCCTTCTGAGCTGGGAATTTCTGGTTAAAGGCTTATAGTGCATGCATATCTGAACTGTTCCTTACTGAAGTTGGTGCGCCTTGTTTGCTGTGGCATAGACTGGATTCGGGCCTGCTGGATCTAGCTTTGTTTGTGTAACTTGAGCACTAATCCAGACATTCTCTAAAGAATTCAATGGTATTTATTACTGCTTGGTTATAACTTGATTAAAGTGTAGCTATCATTCAAGTCTTTTGGATTAAGCACTTGGGCTTCAGAACAGTTGTTTTACATTAGGAAGGTTTGTGGCAAGCACTGTGGTGGCAGGACAGGTAGTGCCTGAATATTTGAACTGTATCTTACTGAAATTGGTTCACCTTGTTTGCTCTAGCATAGACTAGATCCAGGCCTACTGAATCTAGCTTTGTTGTATGCTTGTTGTTTGTTTGCTTGTTATTTCCCTGGAAGCTAATTCCACCTAATATGCAACTTCTCAGCGCTTCTGTGGATCACTAGTGATATCTGCATTGCTTACTGTACTTATTTCCTTGTTTCACTTGAAAGAAAGTTACTGTTTGTCGTTTTTGCATTTAGTTACTTGTAACACATTGCACTCAAGTTACCTGGCACTTGCTCACTAAAGCAATTATATAAGTCAGCACTAAAAATTAAAAGCACTACACCCTCACTCCCCACTGGCCCTTGTTTTCAATTAAGGATTTCCCAATATTATTCTAGCATGTCCAAAGGTCAGTTGTCAATCTCCTCTCCGGTCCAGCTGGTGAATCTGGGAATCTTGAGGCAATGTTATAACTGCCTCATGTACACAGACAACCCTCTCCTCCTCCCACATAACACAAATACTTGAGAGATGCAGCTATTTAGCCAAACTGGGGGCTGAGCTCTCTCAACTCAGGACTGGCAAGACCAGACAGGAGGAGAAGGCAACTACACACACCACAAAACCAGCCTCACATAATGCTACCACTCCACTGAATCAAACACAAACACACAAAGACATACTCAGAGGCTCTGAGTAAAAATTTACCTAAACAGCAGAGGCCTCCAAAGCAGACACCCAAACAACTGCTACCTCAAGACACCCCACAAGCAACACATAAACCACAAAAGCAGTGTGCAAAGCAGTCACAGCCCTTAAGGCCAAATACAACACCAAACATACTTGTCATAGGTGACTCCATAGTCAGACACACTGACGTCCCACTCACCAGGCTGAACAAGGAGAGGGTCACAGTAAGCTGCCTATCGGGCTAGAATCCGCCACATAACACAAGCACTGGTCACTCCATGGCAAGTACAAATATGACACAGTCATTGTCCATGCTGGTGTGAACGACCTGAGACGTACCTCCCTGGACTACATGAAAAGAGACAGAGGAGCTCTCTGATTATGTAGCCCAGGCAGGTATGACCCTATCCCTGAGCAGTATCCTTCCTTCACCAAGAATGATGCCACAATATAGAGACAAGATGATCAGCTTTAACAATTGGCTTAATGTCTGGTGTCATTCAAAGGGGATCCAGTGTCTGTCTGCGTGGGATGACATGCTTGACAAGCCACGCTGCTTCGCAAGGGACGGCTTGCACCTGTCACCCCTGGGATTCCGGATATTGGCTAAGGCTCCTGCCACCCCCATAGTGCCTTTTTTAGGCAAGGCTCAAATTCTAAACCTACCACCCTAGAAAACAAAAATGGGAAGAAACTGAGGGTAATGCTGCTCAATGCCAGAAGTCTAAATCTCAAAATGCACGCACTCGAGGCCCTTCTCAGTATGGAGAACATCGATGTCTGTGCTGTAACTGAAACCTGGTTCAAGGCTCCTGAGAGCACCCCAGCACTATTAGGTTTTACCTCATATCATGCGTTCCGCCCCAAAACCCGGACCACACCACAAAAGGAGGGTGTATCCATATTCATAAAGGATACTCACACCTTCAGGTTGGTGGCAACGCATCTAAGCTCGGAAACCATCCAGGTGCAACTAACCATAGGCAAACTGCTCTACAAATTGTAGCATGCTACAGGCCACCCTCTCAAACTCAGGAACCCCACATAGCCTTCCTGAAGACACTGGAGGGTATAAATGTATCTCCAAACACCATCATATTGGGTGACTTCAACTACCCGAATATAGACTGGGAACATTACTCAAGCTCTAACTTTCTAGCCCAACGGTTCCTGGAGTTCATAAATTCAAATGCCATGGAACAGCTAGTCACTGTTCCCACGAGAGGAGAAAATATACTAGATCTCATTGTCACAAACATGGGGACAAAATGCTCCACACCGAAGTATATCCCTCATTGGTGAGATCTGATCATAAACTAATCTCACTGGAAATCCACATCCGCCCCCACCCCAAGCAAAAAAGACCATAGTGAAGAACTTCTCTAAAGCAAACTTCACACTACTCAAGACTGGTGTGGTATCCTTCAAGGCCCCTGAGCCAGAGGAAACCACAACCCAAGCTGGAAGCCCTTGCAAATGCCTTCTATGAACACCTCCAGGACTGCATGGATCAGGCAATCCCAAATAAAACCAAGACTCTTTCCACAAAGGGCAAACGTCCAGTCTGGTGGACCCCAGCCATTAACAAACTTTACAATAAGAGGAGAAAGCTATTACATGATAGAACAAAATCCATAAAAGGGAAGTCACCCTGATCATTATTAGTAAAAATACGAGCACTCATAAAATCAACTAAGGCCAATTTTGAGAGAAAATTGCCATGGATTCAAAGGACAATCATAAGGCCTTTTTCAGCTATGTTAGGAACCTGGGTGGAAACTCCCAGATATGCTCAGAATTAGTCCAAAATGATACAAAAATCACTGAACCCACAGACATTGCCAACATACTGGCAGACAGGTTCAGTGCAAACTTCACCCCTCTCCCCTAAAGGAGAGATAACTATCCCAGCCGAGTGTAGCCTCCCGGACATCTCAAATGCGCAGGTGAAAGCTGCGCTCTCTAAAGCTAAAACACAGCATCAATGGGACCGGATGGTGTCCCCGGCTGTGTGCTACACGAGCTAAATGAGGAATTAAACCGCACATAAGGCAGCTGTTTAATCTCAGCCTTACCACAGGATATGTGCCCAAGGAGTGGCGTCGGCAACTGTGGTCCCACTCCACAAAGGCGGTGCCTCTACGGACCCTGGTAATTACGCCCCATAAGCTTAACAAGTCTAGTCTGCAAAGCTATGGAGAGGATCATAATGGAGCTCATAAACAAAGATATAGGGACTTGCAGACATTGGACCCGACCCAGTTTGGCTTTGTCAAGGGAAGATCATGCCTTTTGAACTTGGTTGACTTCTTGAAACAGTCACCAAGGCCATTGATGAGGAAAGGCAGTCCATACAGCCTACCTTGACCTTGCAAAGGCTTTGACACAATACCCCACTCGGGTATTGTAGAAAAACTACCAGCTTAAATGTAAACCCATATGTCACAAGATGGGTTGCAAACTGGCTTAAGGACAGAACCCACAGGGTTAGAGTTGCTGGCGCTGTGTCAGACTCCAAGCCGGTCACAAGTGGTGTCCCACAGGGCTCGGTCCTTGGCCCCTATTGTTTGGCATCTACTTCTCAGAAGTACAGGCCAACATGGGAGGACTTTGGCTGACAAAGTTTGCAGACGACTGCAAACTGGGCCATAGTGGAAAGTGCATCGGACACGGATATCCTTCAGAAGGGACTCACGGAAACAGATAGCTGGTGCCAGAGCCATGGCCTGAAGTTAAACGCCAAAAATGTATAGTCATACCCTTCGGGAAAAACAAGGTAACCCCAAGCTACCATATAGGTGGCAATCCACTAAGCACAGAAGAGGTTATCAGGGACCTGGGGACCCAGGTTGACAGTGGCCTTTCTTTTGACACTCACATTGCTAAAGTGGTTAGAAAGACCTTCTACATTGCCCACCTGAAAATGAAGGGATTCACATCCAGATCTAGTGAGGTCATTGTTCCCCTGTACTCTTCACTTATCAGACCAATGATCGAGTACAATGCCCCATTCGGGATGTATCTCACCCGACATCTGCAGCAATTGTAGAGACCCCAAAAGTTCCTCACCAAAAGGATAAAGAGACTCCAAAATCTGTCATATGCTGCCAGATTGAAGAAACTCCAGCTCTATTCAGTCGCATACCGTCTGCTCAGAGGTGACATGTGCCTGACATACAAGGCCATGTCCAACCCGGAATTAATGGACATGCTCCACCTCAAAAAATCCAAATCCACCAAAACCACTAGAGCAAGCGACTTAAACCTTAGCACGGATATAAATAGGACGTGCTGGAGGGATAGATTTATCACTCAGAGACTCCCTATGCTGTGGAATAAAATCCCGGTCCATGTGAGGCAGAGCACCTCGCTGACTCTGTTCAAGAGAAATCTAGACCTGTGGATGGGAGATCGTAGGTTTACCCCAGGAATCATCTCTGTGTCACTGCTGGACAGAGGCACAACAAACTAATGGGCACAGTATTTTTTCATATAAGGGGTGGCGTAAGCCACAATAATTTGGGCTAGGCTTATAAATGCCTTAGGGCAGATAGCCTAGTATAAACCTATGAACCTATGAATCCTAGACGCCTCAGGTGAGCCGTGACCACTGCCATGCATTTGGTGAACACTCTGGGGGCTGTAGTGAGACCAAAGGGCAGGGCTTGAAACTGAAAATGATTGGCTCCCAGCTGGAAACGCAGGTGATCTCTGGATGGCCTGGCCATCTTTATGTGGTAGTACACAACCTTGAGATCTATCCAGCACATCCAATTGCCTTTCGCTAAGATGGGAAGTACAGACTGAAGCGTGACCATCTGGAACGTCTCTTTCTTTACATACTGGTCGAGTCTGCTGAGGTCCAAAACGGGTCTCCAGTCCCCTGTTTTCTTTGGAACCAAAAAGAATCTTGAGTAAGTTCCGGATCCTTTTTGGTCTGCTGGGGCTGGCTGGCTCTTATTTGTAGCAACCTTTGGACCTCTATAGTTGCTTATTCCCTGCAATTGGGTGGAACGTCCGGTATTCTCCTTACGGACGGGGGGGGGGTTGGCAAATGGTATGAAGTACCCTCTAGAAATGATACTTTGTACCTAGCTGCCTTTTGTTATTTCTTGTCAGGAGTCTGGGTACAAGGATAAGCTACCCCCGACTGCCTCCAGAACAGGACAATCGGGCCTCCATTCAGAAACGCTGGTAGGGTTGCCCAGGGAAGTGATCTCCATCACCCTGATGTTGCAGACCCCCTCTGCCACGAGGGCAGCGTCTTCCACTATTACCCCCTCCTCTGCCCCTGGAGCGGGATTCACCACGTGTGTCCTGAAAGGCTCTTTGGGCTTTCCGGAACCACATTTTCTCTCCCCTTTGACCTTTGGGATAAAGTCGGGTAGGGGTGGAAAAATGGACTCCGACAGCAGAGTCTTTCCCTCCTATTCGCACCTGGTCAAGGTTTCCTTCACTTTAGGCCCAAAAAGGGATGAGCTATCAAAGGAGGTGTTAACGATGGATGACTTGAAGGGCTCCATGAAGGAACACAAGGGCATCCAGGAAGGTCTTCTAAGAGCGATTCCTGTACCCGTTGCCCTACTCGTTCCACCAACAGAATAGGATATGAGACGCATGGATGAGTTGACAATAGAATTTAGGGTAGAAAGCTGGGCAGTAACTATCAGAAGCACCTGCAGCTACTGTACCCTGAAGACTATCTCCCAACTCCTTAAGGAGATCTCTTTGCAACCTAGTAAAGTGGGTTAAGTAGTTCAGTGAACGGAGAGCAAAAGTCGCTGAACTGAACATGTGTTTCCCCATATCTATCCATGATCCTAGACTCTCTATTAGGAGGATGGAAAGAAGTCTCAGACATCTCCTTTTTGGTGGCTGCCGCCACCACCATGGCATCAACGGGGACTCCTTTGGTTAAGAATGTTTGTCTGGTGGGGCTGATATAAACTTGTTAGGCCTCCTAGGGACAGGCTTCATGGACTCCGGTGACTCCCACGCCCTTCGAGAAACCAATTGCATGAGCTCATCGAAGGGCGGACACATCCAAGAGGTTCATAGGTAGGTACTAGGCAATTGGCATTAGGGCATAATTAAGCCTAGCCAAACTGTTTTGGCTTGCACCTCTCCCAAGTGGTTTAGTTACCTGCGCCTCTGTCGAGCAGAGCCACAGAAGCGATTCCCGGGGTGAATTTCCTGTGCCCCATCCACTCATCAAGATTCTTCTTCAAGAGCGCTAATGAAGAACTCTGCTTCACATATATGGAGACCTTATTCCACAGCAAGGCGAGTCTCTGGGGCACAAATCTATCCCTCCAACAAGTTTATTGTTAAGATCAGGTTTAGGTCCCTAGAGCATGTAGCTCGGGTAGATTGGGTTTCCTTAGGTGCAGCATTTCCAGCAATTCGGGGTTAGACACAGCCTTGTATGTCAGGCAGAGATCACCTCTGAGCAACCGGTATGCAACAGAGTACAGCTGAAGTTTTTTTAGCCTGGTGGCATAGGGCATATGTTTTAGGCCCGTTATCCTCTTGGTGAGGTATTTTTGAGGCCTCTCCAGTTGCTGCAGGTGTCTAGTAAGGTACATACCGAATGGGGCATTGTACTCAATAATGGGTCTAATGAGTGATGAGTAGAGGAGGACAATAACTTTCCTTTTTCTAAATGCAAACCCCTTCGTGATAAGGTAGGTCATGTAGAAGGATTTTCCAAACACTTTAGTGATGTGGTTATCGAAGGAGAGGTTACTATCCACCTGGGTCCCTTGGTCTCTTATCACACTCTCTGTATTAAGTGAGCTACCATCTATGTGGTAATTAGTAGGTACTTGGTTTTTCCCGAAGGGGATGACAATGCACTTTTTGGCATTTAGCTTGAGGCCATGATTTTGGCACCATGTATCTGTTTCAGTGAGCCCTTTTTGATGGCTATCTACGTCAGCAGGACTCCCAATTATGGAACCCAGTTTGCAGTCATCTGCGAACTTTGTTAGCCATAGTCCCTCTGTGTTTGCTTGAACATCGGAGAAGTAAATACCGAACAGAAGAGGTCCCAAGACTGAGCCCTGGGGTACTCCACTTGTCACAGGTTTGGAGTCAGACCTAGCTTTTCCTATTTTCACTATATGGGTTCTGTCTGTGAGCCGGTTAGCAACCCACCTTGTGATGTAGGGGTTTATATTTAGGTTAGTGAGTTTGTCTATAATTCCCGAGTGGTGAATAGTATCAAAGGCTTTTGCAAGGTAAAGGTATACCGTGTGGACCACCTTTCCCTCATCGATTGCTTTGGTGACCGTCTCGAAGAAGTCAACCAGGTTTAGGGGACATGACCTGCCCTTTACGAAACCAAACTGGGTAGGGTCTAGGGTTTGTAGGTTGTCAGTGTTGTTGTTTATGAGTTCCATGACGATGCGCTCCATGGCCTTACAGACTAAGCTTGTCAGGATTATGGGGGCGATAGTTCCCGGCATCAGTGGTGGCTACTCCTTTGTGAAGTGGGACAACCGGTGCTGTGCGCCACTCGGTGGGCATATAGCCTGAGGAGAGGCTGTGGTTGAACACGGTATTCAGGTGAAGGATTAGTTTGCTTCGGAGTTCATGTATCACGCAGCCTGGGATGCTGTCTGGTCCTATGGATGCTGTGTTCTTTGCTTTAGAGAGTGCCATTTTCACCTGGGTGTCTCTGATTATGGGGGCAGTGCAACCTTTTGCTATAGATATGGGCCGTTTAGGGGGTGAGCGTGGGGTAAAGTTTACACCTATCTGCCAGTATATTGGCGATATATGTTGGCTCCATGAATTTTGAAGCATTATGCTGTAGCTCAGAGCAGATTTGAGAGTTGCCATTTAGGTTCTTGACATAGCCAAAAAATGCTTTGTGGTTGTCTTTGGTGTCCATTGGGATTTTTCTTTCAGAGCTCGCCTTTGAGGATTTTATAAGGGATCTTAACTTTTTGCTAAGGTTGGTCAGGGTGCTCCTCCATTCCTGGGTTTTTTACTCTTTTTTTGTAATAATTTCTTCCTTCTATGATAGAGCTTGTTTATGGCCGGGGTCCACCAGACTGGTTTACTTTTTTTGGAGGAACTGGTCTTGGTTTTGTTCGGAATAGCACGGTCCATGGACTCATGTAAGTGTTTGTAGAGTGCTTCTGTGTAGACTACAGCACATTCAACCAGGTTATCATTCTGCATGGGGGTGATGAAGTTTGAAGTGGGGGTTGAGACCCGAAAGCCTTCAGGAGAACTGACTCATCCTCATCCTCAGTAGGGCTTTTGGACTGCCAATCACGCCTCTGCCTAAGGTTCTCAAGTATCTCAGCAAAGGAGATATCCTCAAATGGGGACCTGGGGGACCCTTCTGACTCATCCAAGTCAGTGTCAGTTGTTAAAGACTCCTGTGGGGAGTCCAAGTGTCTCCTCTCGCACAATCTCTTCCTGGGAACCTCCTAAGTGGGAGCTTCTGGGGAGGTCTCGGAAGAGCAGGGGGCACCTTGTGGGACTAACTGGGGCTCTGGGTCTCTACGCTTAGCCTGGACAATGGAAGCAGACGCGGACACAGGCGCCTTAGGGGATGAGGAAGCAAGGCCTGAAGTAAAGGATGCCTTGGAGACAAAGCTCTCCTCATGGCTTCAAAGGCACCACAGCTCTGATGGGAAGGAATTGACAGATCAGAGGGAACAGTCAAATCCTCCCACACCGAGGCAGTGGGCTCCGAGCCGGAGGTAGGAGCCGAGTTCATCCGAGCCAAAGCCCAGAGAGGAAGAGTCAGCACCGACAAGTCGGTCTGACTATCCTCCCCGGAACGGACTGGAGAGTGTCGGCTCCTAGAGTCCCCGGTCAGTGCAGAGGACGTCAGAGTGAAAGGAGACGAGGACACTGGAGCAGGTATCGGCTCCAAAGGCTCCATGATCAACAGGTCTGCTTTCTCTGGTTCCGAAGGGCTGATATGGCTCGGAGGACGAGTAGCCAAAGCAAGAGTAGTGGTCTTTGGCTCCGAAGCCGCTTGGGTCGGAGCAGACAACAATTTAGCAAGGCCTGGAGCCTGTAAAAGCTTCTGCACCAATCGATCCGTATCCAAATCAGAAAAGCTGACAGATTATCTAGATGAATGCACCGATGGTGCCGACTGGAGCAATGGTGACTGAGGCACTTCAGATACCAACTCCAATGCTGTGGGCCTGCTCAGAAAAGAAAAGACAGTCGGCGCCAAAGTCTGTGTAGCCAATGTTGCAGAGTCATCAGACTTTTTTTGTTTGAATGCTTGGAGTCCTTAGATTCAACAGATAAATTAAAGGACTTAGAAGATTTGCTGGCCACATCCTGGTCATTCAAAGTCTCTTCAAAGGGGTGTTTAAGCAAGCCCCTGTCCATTAACTTCCTTCTCCTCTAACAAAACTCTTGATGAGAAGGAATGGACGATAGCACAAGATTCTTGTAAGTGGACAACCCCTAAACAATACACACACGTAACACGTCCATCAGTAAATGACATTTTCTGATTGCAGTCTGGAAATTTTTGGAAACCCGACTTGAGATGTTTGTATTTATCATCAGCCATAATAATTACTTTAACATGTAAACTAGATATTAATAAAGATACTAAACTCTAAACACACACAGAAACGAACCTGAGATAAAGAATCCACAAACTAACTAGAAAAAGGCTGTTTATAGCCATTAGAAAAGCTATTTAAACACACACACTAACAGATAACTAGGCCAAAACACACGAGGCCAAAATTGCAAAGGGCAATATTATGAACACACGGGAAGGGGAACTTCAAGGAAGCTATAACAGCTAACTATCCTAGTCAAAAAATTAGTAAAAATATGTAAAACTCCTAAACAGAAAAAGTTTTTAAATTGTACTGGCCTGAGCTTGCACTGGAACCTCCGATCAGATGCTGCGACAAACGAGATCTGAGGTAATTCACAGCACATCATGGGATAGAAGGCTTGGTCTTGAGCTACTGGAAGACCTCGAACTTTGCATGTGGCCGTAACAGAGCCGATAGATCAGCTCCGAACCCATCAGTCAAGAATGAACAGCAAGATTGAACAACTTCAAATTCACTGTTTCCAGGTCCTGATAATGTTGACACCAGAGACTTTTTAAGTACCACTGAAGATTCCTCATATGCAGTCTTGCATATGGAAATAGCAGAATGCATGAGAACATAAACCCTAGGGTTTGCAGTATTTTCCTTGCAGATAGCTGGGTTTTGTTGGCCATAAGTATGAAATCGTTTGTCAAATGGACCTGCTTTTCTGGAGTGAGGAATACCATCTGGGATGTTGTGTTCAGGCTTGCTCACAGGAATACAATTTGTTGGCTGGGCACCAGTTGTGATTTCTTTTCGTTGATGGTGTATCCCAGTGAAGTTAGAAGTCTTTTTACAAATGTCAGGTACTGAAATAGCAATTCCTGACTGTCCGCCTGAATCAGGCAATCGTCCAAGAATGGGTAGATTTGAATATTTCTCTGCCTGCAGTATGCAATGGCTGGAGCCAGGCATTTTGTGAATACTCTGGGCGCAGTAGATAAGCCAAAGGGAAGTGCATAGAGCCTGCCCTGAAGCGCAGATATTTCCTGCAAGACTCCCTTTATGGGGATGAGCAGATAAGCTTTAAGTCTAGGGTGACTAACCAGGCATCCTTGGCTAGCATAGGAAGAAGCTGTTGTAGTGTAAGCATTTTGAATTTTGTGACCACCAGAAAGGTGTTGAGAATTGAAAGATCCAGGATAGGGCGCCAAGGGTTTTCTTTTCTGGGCACCAAGAACCATCTGGAGTAGAAAAGTACAGTTTTGTACCTACCATAAATGTAGATGTCCGATAGGCATGCATCTGCAGTCCTTACAAATGGGTTGTCCTGTCGTCAGGCAGCCCTTCGGTCGGCCGGATTCCAAAGTCTGGGTCTGGCCTCGGCTGGTGTCGCACTTCACCCGACGTCATAGCTGCAGTTCTTCGGGTGTAAAGGCATCAGCCAACGCCATTTTCCTCAGTGTTTCTTGCCCCAGATGCCAGGTGCCCTCTAGGAAGGCTAAATTTGGATAAATGCAAATGGTTCCAAATAGTAGAGAGCAAACAAAAAATAAGCATGTATGTACATATATACAAACAAATACACCATAATAGATTCCCCAGCTAGCTACAAGATGGGCAAATACCCTAGGAGTACCACAGAGGGAAGGAGGGGTAATCCTGACTGCAGATGCATGCCTATCGGACATCTACATTTATGGTAGGTACAAAACTGTACTATGTCCTTCAAGGATGCATCTGCAGTCCTTACAAATGGGTAGAATACCATAGCCAAACTGGGGGAGGAGGAGAAATAAGATTATGGTGTAGTTAAGATCCCTTGCAAAACAGCAGTGGCAAAACCTGCTTGGGATCTGGAGTATAAAGGTAAATTATAATGCTTGGCAAATGTATGCACGGAGCTCCAAGTAGCAGCCTCTAAAATGTCTTTGGTAGCCACTCCTCGTAAAAAAGCTGTGGTAGTGGCTATAGCCCTTGTAGAATGAGGCCTGATGTTTTCTGGAGTTTTCTTCCCATGGTAGGAGTAACAAAATCTAATGCAATTTCCTATCCACTTAGAGATTGTCTGTTTTGAAATTGCTTTTCCTTCCATTCCTGTTGCATATGCTACCAGTAGCTGGTCAGTTTTTCTATTGCTCTTGGTCCTGTCCAGGTAGTAACGTAATTGTCTATGTACATCCAAGGTATGCAACAGCCTTTCTCCCCTGTTCTGTGGGTTGGGGAAGAATGTAGGTAGGTGGATAGCTTGATTTAAAGATACCCTGGAGACCACCTTTGGCATAAAAGTAGGATTAGTTCTCATGGACACTCTATCTTGATGGAAGATCAGGAAGGGCTGTACTGCCATTAATGCCTGTAGCTCAGATACCCTTCTTGCTGAAGTGATTGCAAGCAGGAAAGCAGTTTTCCATGATAAGTACTGTAATTCTGCTGTTGCTGCTGGCTCGAAAGGAGGGAGTGTCAACTTTTCTAGCACAAAGTTCAAGTCCCATGCTGGCAATGGTGGCTTCCTAGGTGGCTTTACATTTTTAATCCCTCTCAGAAACTGCCTGAGCAGAGGATGTGAGAAGACTGGAGGATCCAAGTTGTATTCTGCTGAAATAGCTGATGCATGAATCTTAATGGAAGAATAGGACAGGCCGTTGTGGAAGAGCTCTGCCAAGTATTCCAGGATGTTAGCTATGTTTACCAGTGATACATTCTCTCCTTTTGCAGTACTCCAAATGAGATATCTTTTCCATTTTGCTGAATAATTTTTTCTTGTTGAGGGTCTGCGAGCCTCCAAGATAATGTCTTTAACCCTTTGAGATAAATCTGGGTTATTTGGTCTTATGCAATGTTCCAGGCAGCCAGCTGCAGTGTTTTCAGGTTTGGATGCAGGGTTTTGAAGTTGTTCTGTGTTAACAGCAAGGGAACTAGGGGCAGAGGCCATATTTGTTCCCGAGACATACTCCTCAGTAATGGGTACCAATGTTGCCTTGGCCAGTCTGGAGCTATCAGGATGATCCTTGGACGGTCTTCTTTGATCTTCAATAGCACCTTGTGCATCAAGGGAAGAGGTGGGAATGCATATGCTGTCAGGTTTTTCCAACTGAAAGATAGGGAGTCCACTTTCCAAGCAAGCGGGTGGTACGTCCTTGTGCAGAATTTTTCAGTTGGTGATTGTGTGGGGATGCAAATAAGTCTATTTCTGGTAGTCCCCATTCCTGTAATGGTTTTGAAGATGTCCGGATGCAGCATCCATTCGTGGGCATCCGTGGTAGATCTGCTTAGGATGTCTGCTAGTATATTTTCTTTTCCTGGCACAAAATTGCTTGTAGCTGAATGTTGAAGCTCAGTGCCACATTCCAGAGGTCCATTGCCATCCGGCATAGAGGGTATGAATGTGTGCCTCCCTGTTTGTTGATGTACCACATAACTGTGGTGTTGTCCGTCCTTATCAGCAGTTGACCCTGTCGAAGAAATGGTCTGAATGCCTGAATTGCCAGTTTTACCGCCAGCATTTCCTTTTGATTTATGTGTAGGTGCAGCTGGTCTTGAGTCCATAAGCCTTGTATGCACTTGTCCAGCATGTGTGCCCCCCAACCGAGGTCTGAGGCATCTGTTGTGATGGTCTGGCTTGGTTGAGTGCTGTGGAAGGGCAGTCCCTTGTTTGATTGACAGGCCTGAGCCCACCGTTGGAATTCTTGTTTCAGGCATGGAATTATTGGAATTTGGGTTTCTAGGCTGTGCTTGTGCTGAGACCATAAATTCCTTAGATACCACTGTAACTTTCTCATATGTATTCTGGCATGTGGAATCAATATTATGCAGGATGCCATGTAACCGAGAGCTTGCAGGACTTTTCTTGCTGTTAGCTGGTTCTGCTTTGTTAATGCCATGAAGTATTAAGGGAGTTGCTCCTGTTTTTCTACTGTCAGGAATGCCATTTGTTTTGATGTGTCCAGATCTGCACCCAAGAAGGTTATCCTTTGGGATGGTATCAGCCTTGACTTTTTATATTGACTGTGTATCCCAGGGCTTGTAGTAGATGAATGACCCTTTCCAAATCTTTTGTTAATTTGTTTTTGTTGTCCGCTTGTAACAGGCAGTCGTCCAGGTAAGGGTAAATTTGAATTCCCTGAAGCCTGCAATGAGCAATTACTGATGCCAGGCATTTCGTGAATACTCTGGGCGCAGTAGATAAGCCAAAGGGCAATGCTGAGAATTGATAATGCTCTGATCCTGCGAGAAATCGGAGGTATCTTCTGCAATTTGGTCGTATGGGGACGTGCAGGTATGCCTCCTTGAGATCTAGAGTTACCAACCAAGACTCCTTGCCCAGCATGGGAAGAAGCTGCTGTAGGGTCAGCATTTTGAATTTTGGAACAATGAGGTATGTGTTTAAAGCAGACAGGTCGAGAATAGGTCTCCATTGGTTTTCTTTTCTTGGTACCAGGAAGAGTCTGGAGTAAAATCCTTGCCCATGTTCCATAGATGGTACCCTTTCTACAGCTCTCATCCTTAGTAAGTGAGTTATTTGTTCTAGAGCTTCTGTCTTCTGATTTGGAGGTAGGTTTGGCATTCCTCTCTTCCTTGGTAGAGTATGGAAGTGAAACCTGTAACCTTGGTCTATTGTCTGTAAAATCCATTTGTCTCCTGTGATGTAATGCCAGTTTACTGAAAATAAGGCTAGCTTCCCGCCTAAGGGTGCCTCTAGTTGTTCCCTGGTAGGTGGTGCCAGAGCCAAGTCACTGCGATTGTCCTGTGGAAGTGGTGGTGGCTTGATCTGTGGCTGTACCTCGCTGGTTGTTAGCCTGCTACTGACGTCCCCTGTAGGCACCTCTGGATTGACCCCTGCCTCTTGAGGGCCTATTCCTGTCTCTCGGAGCTCTGGAGGTGTCTGGAAAGGACCAATTCCTGGAAGGCCAGTTCCTGCTAAACCTTGGAGGCTGGACCTGCAAGAAATCCTTGACTGTCTGGACAAATTTTGCTTTCTCTTCCACCTTCTTCAGCACCTGCTGCGCAGGGGAGCCAAACCAATTGAGCTTATCCATGGGAGCATCTAGGAGCTTTGATTTAACATGGTCTGGTAAGGACTGCTCTTTTAACCATGCATGTCTTCTGATCACTGTGCCAGTCATGGCTGATCTAAAGGAAGCCTCCAGTGCATCATAGCCGCATTTTAAGGAATGATTACCGACCTGTTGAATGTTATGTACCATTTCCTGTACAGATTTTTTGTCTAATGGTTCATCCGAGGACAGTTTTTTAGTTAATTGGTCTAACATAAATTCCTGATACTGAATCATGTGGAATTGACAGTTCAAGGCCCTAGCTGAAAGAGTAGCAGAAGTGTAAACTTTTTTACCCCATCTCTCTAAGGCCCTAGATTCCCTTTCAGAGGGGAGGGGGTTTTAGTAGAAGTAGCTGCTACAGCCTTGGGTCCCTGGGAGATAGTTTCGGGATCTGCAAAAGGGGCCTTATACAAATGATAATGTGTGTCCGGAACCCTGTAGTACCTATCGGGCTTAGCAGGGGCCGGAGGAAGAGAATCAGGAGCAGTACAAGCATCATTAAAAGCATCATACACAACAGTAAGGACTGGAGGAATGGCTAAAGGCCTATGCTGTGGCAAATGCAAAAAGGTTCTAAGCCTTTTCCTAGAGTCTGAAAAATCCTGGCCCTGCCATTGAAATTGTTCCCTCATAGCATGCAAGGTTTCCCCAAAAGAAAATTCCTCAGGCGGAGAGGCAGAAGGAATGGACTCTTCTGCATCAGAGTCCTCATAAGGAGAAAAGAGGCCCTCTGGAGGGTTTGAATTATATGATTCATCAGAGGAGCCATCTGAAGAAACTGGCTCAGGGGGCTCTACTCTAGTCCTCTTCTCTGGAGGTGGGTGAGAGGCCCTGTCTGGATGTGGTTGGGATCCCCGGATCAAAGAAATGAGATCCTCAGCTAGACTAAGCATTTGTGAACTAGAGCTAGGCCTGTGAGAGGGGGTCTTAGCAGGCACAGATTTTGTAGTTTTTGCTGCTTTAGCCCTGGCAAAGGCCTTAATCGACATGGATGCAGGAGGCCTAGCAGCTCCACGTGCAGGGGTAGAAATATCCAAAGGGATAGTAACAGATAAATCCTGTGAACCTGCAAGAGCAGGTGGGATTTCAGTAGCAGATTCAGCCAGGCTGGATGAGGCCTC
Organism: Protopterus annectens; assembly: GCF_019279795.1. Classification (NCBI taxonomy): domain Eukaryota; kingdom Metazoa; phylum Chordata; order Ceratodontiformes; family Protopteridae; genus Protopterus; species Protopterus annectens. The sequence goes on along the minus strand of NC_056729.1, from coordinate 1,452,735,764 downwards.
GGTAAGTGGCAAGCTTTCGGCCGAAGGAAGAACCGTGGACTCTGTTTCAGCCGAAACCGAGACACTCGCGGTTGGCTTAACCGCGGTTTCGGCCGAAACCGCGGACCGAGAGTGTCAGTCCTTTTCCTTGCGCTTTTTAGAAATTTGCGTAGTTGGAGTATCCAAAGGCATAATGTAAGCAAAATTGGAGCCGAAAAACTCTTCAGCAAATTCCGACCGACGTCTAAGAGTCCGTCGGTTGAAAGAAGCACAGGCTAGACAAGCTGCTACGTCGTGGTCTGGGCCTAAGCAAGGTAAGCAGTAAGAGTGGAAATCTTTATGAGGTATTTCTTTCCCACAAGTTAAACAGTTATTCACTTTTTCTGACATCGGCTGAGGCAAGAAAGAGTCCCCAACGGGGTACTTAGCTTTTTAGAAGTCTTCGGTACTTGTAGTAGTAATCTCTGGTTCTGACCGACCAGCACTTGCGAACAGCTTCTGCTTCGGGCGCCACGCGGCAAGAAAGACTGAGGAAAATGGTGTCGGCTGATGCCTTTATACCCGAAGAACTGCAGCTATGACATCGGGTGAAGTGCGACACCAGCCGAGGCCAGACCCAGACTTTGGAATCCGGCCGACCGAAGGGCTGCCTGACGACAGGACAACCCATTTGTAAGGACTGCAGATGCATCCTTGAAGGACATCCCTGTCCCCTTTGTTCTACTGGAACAGGTTGAATAACCCTGATATGGAGAAGTGAAAGTACTTGCTTTTGAGGCTCTGCCCACTGGTTTGGAGGAAGGTCTGGCAACCCGCTTGGTTTTGGCAGTGAGTGGAAGTAGAATCTGTATCCCTGGGATACAATGTTTAGAACCCATCGGTCCTGAGTAATGGACATCCAGTTTTTTGCATGAAGGGTGAGTTTTCCTCCTAGGGGCGCAAGTACTTGGGCATGGCTGGGAAGGATAAATGGAAAATCATTGAGAACTTTTTCCATAAGGGGTGGCTTACCACTCCCTGGTTTTCAGGTGAAAACACAATGGTTTAGATCTCTGCATACCCTGAGACTGTAGTCTTGGTGGTCTGTTTCCCCTAGGTTTGGACTGAGAGAAGGCTGGAGAGGGACTGGAAAAGACTAGTTTTTTTGAAGGCCAATGCCTACTGAATCTAGGTGGCTGCACCTGTACGAAATCTTTGACGGTTTGCATAGATTTAGCTTTTTCTTCAATCTTAAGAACTTCTTCTGCTTTTGTGCCAAACAAACGCTCCTGATTTAGTGGAGCTTCTAGTAATTTTGCTTTGACATGGTCAGGCAAGGCTTGTCCCTTTAGTCAAGCATGCCTTCTCAGTACAGACCCAGTGACAGCAGCCCCACAAGATGCTTCTAAGGCATCAAACCCACACTGCAAAGTATGTTTACTAACTTGGTTTGCAGAATGCATTAACTTTTGTAAATCTTTATTTTCTGCACAATCAGGAAGTAACACCATTTTTTTGTTTAGTTCCATAATGTCTTGCTGGTACTTCAACAAGTGAAACTGGCAATTCAGAGTCCTGATGGCAAGAGTTGCAGAGGTATATACCTTCTTACCCCATCTGTCTAAAGCTCTATAATCCCTTTCTGAAGGGGTAGGGTTTTTGTCTGTAGTAGCCTAAATGCCTTTCGGTCCCTGGGAAATGGTCTCTGCATCTGCAGTAGGATTCTTAAAGAGAAATTTGTGAGAGTCTGGTATCTGTAGTACCTGTCAGGTTTTCTAGGAGCTGGTGTAAGGTGTCAGGAGTAAGACTGGACTCCAAGAAGACATCATCTACAATTTCCAGGATGGGGTATAGCTAGAGGCCTGTGCTGAGGAAAATCTAAAAATTCTCTGAGTTTCTTTTTGGACTGATGATAGTCCTGGCATTCCCAGCGGAAAAGTTCTCAAAGTATGCAAGGTTTCACCAAAAGAAAAATCCTCTGGAGGGGAGGCAGAGGGAATGGATTCCTCTGATCTGAATCCTCATAGGTAGATAAGGGTATGTCCTGGTAATCAGAAGGGTCAGGAGTCATCAGACTCCTAGTCTGTAGAATCAGAAGGAAATTCAATTCTTTGTCTTCTGGCAGGGGAATGCTGGCTTCCCCTAATTAGAGTAATAAGGTCTTCAGCCATTCTGGTGGAAAAATCAGGTGAACTTATGGAGGGGGAGCTGTACTCTGCCATTAAGGAGGAAGAGGCTTCAGAGTCTGCGTCCAGCACTAATTTCAGTGGTGAGATGCATTTGTATGAACTAGTTGAGGACACTAAGGATGGGATTTGGTTGGTCCAGGTAAGGATCCTGCTTAAAAGTGTAATTGTGAATAATTAATACTTTCACAATACAGTTGTACCACATCCAGTGGGTGCAAACAACTTTGTAGGTCTGCATCTGTGTTAGGTAGAGGTGATGGATCAGTGGCAGGTTTTGCCACTGTGATGACAGCTCTTTGTTTATACTTTTCAAAACTTTCCAAGTTCTATGGTGTAGTCTGTACTGGAGGTACTATGATACATATCTCTTAATGTGCTTTTACAGTTACATCTTCACAGTTTTGTTCATCCAGAACAAATCAAGTTGATCTGTGGTTGGAGCTTTCTCTCAGATGTTGGCTGTGATTTGAACCATATGTAACATTTTCATTTCCACAGTTATGGCTTTTGCTACTTGGTGCCTAAAACTCCTGACATTCGTTTTCTGTCTGTAAAAATTACTGCAGTTGTAATAAGTGGGTTATAAGGGATTGTTATACCTCCACTTCTAGTACTTTTTCCATCACTCAATGTTTGTCAGATTGTATGTTTTAGTAACATTTTGATATTATGAACGGATAGCTCCTACACCATGGCTATCCAACACTCTCTTGAATGACGTTTCAGTGTGTAGCTTTTGTTGGTATTGTGTTGATCGTGGTTAGCTGAAAACGAATACAGTTTATTGATAACAGCAGTCCCTCTGGTTGTAATAGACGTCTGTGTGTTTATTTTTTTCCACTTCCCCCACTGTTGTGCAACCATGAAGTTATTGGAGCTGGGGATGTGAGACATAATGCCCTCTTATGATAATACCTCTCTGGAGGTATTATGGGCACCATAATTGACACTCCATCAGACACAGACATCCTCCAGAAAGGTCTCATAGAAATGGATAACTGGTGCCAGAGCCATGGCCTTAAGCTAAATGCCAAAAAATGTATAGTCATACCCTTTGGGAAAAACAAGGTAACCCCTAATTACCACATAGGTGGTAATCCATTAAACACGGAAGACGTTATCAGGGACCTGGGGACCCAAGTTGACAGTAACCTCTCTTTTGACACTCACATTGCCAAAGTGGTTAGGAAGACCTTCTACATTGCCCACCTGATCATGAAGGGATTCACATCCAGATCAGGAGAGGTCATTGTACCCCTGTACTCTTCACTTATCAGACCAATGATCGAGTACAACACCCCATTCGGAATGTACCTTACCCGACACCTGCAGCAGTTGGAAAGACCCCAAAAGTTCCTCACCAAAAGGATAAAGGGGCTCAAACATATGTCATAATGATGCCCGACTGAAGAAACTCCAGCTCTATTCAGTCGCATACCGTCTGCTCAGAGGTGATCTGTACCTGACATACAAGGCCATGTCCAACCCGGAATTAATGAACATGCTCCACCTCAAAAAATCCAAGTCCACCAGAGCCACGAGAGCAAGAGACTTAAACCTCAACACGGATATAAATAGGATGTGCTGGAGGGACAGATTCATCACCCAGAGACTCCCTACACTATGGAACAGAATCCCAGTCCATGTGAGGCAGAGCCCCTCACTGACTCTGTTCAAGAGAAATTTTGACGAGTGGATGGGAGATCGTAGGTTTACCCCTGGAATCATCTCTGTATCACTGCTGGACAGAGGCACAGCAAACTAATGGGTATAGTATTCTCATCCTAAGGGGTGGTGAAAGCCACACACACTCTGGCTAGACTTACAAATGCCCTAGGGCAGATAGCCTAGTATGAACCTATGAACCTATGAACCTAAGCATTTGTTTTTGCAGCATGGGAGCTTGAGCATGCGCTTTGGACGGTCTGTTTTCTAGGCATAGTGCGAACTCTGGGCCTGAGAAACTCAGTAGTTTTAGTTGGAAATGAAGTTGTCAGTTTAATATGAGTATCGGTAGGTCAGAATACAACCTCAGAAGCCGGTGCCTGCATAGCGGTTCCGGACCCATCCAAGGTAGAGACATCCGCAGGTGCCATAATCGAAGAAGCATCTTGCGGCATACCGGACTCCGAATGGGTCTCACCAGAGGTCTGCGAATCTGCAGAAGTGGGCATTAGGGGCTGCAAAGACGCCTCACTAAGTACCGATGGACTGGCGACTAGCTTAACGGAAGTGTTGTCAGCAGTTTTTGACCTATGTGGTCTGTCTCTGTCTTTGCACTTTTTTGGAAGATCAGTAGTCATATGGCTTACTGAAGCCATTTCAGAATATGGAAAACGAGAGCAAAAGAATTTAGCTACAAAAATAGCTCGACGATGAATGGTTCGGGCATTAAACAAGGCATAAAACCGACAGCGAGGGACGTAGTGGTCTGGGCCTAAACAGGTGACGCAGTAAGAATGAAGATTTCTGTTAGTTATTTGCTTTCCACAAGCAATACAATTGTTAATTTTTTTCTGACATTGGTTAGAGCAAGAAAAAAGAATCCCCAACGGAGTACTTGGCTTTAGAAGACTTCAGGTCTGAAACTCGAAAAAACGAAAATTTCAGGAAGCGGCTGACCAGCACTTGCGAACTGCTTCTGCTTCGGGCTACTTCTCGGCAAGAAAGACTGATGTAATGGCGTCAGCTGCATGTTTTATACCCCTGACAACCTAACGTCATGGAAGTGGCGACAGCATCCGAAGCAGAAATCCCAAGACTCTGGTATTTGGGCCGACTGAGGGCTACCTGCAGGCAGATAACCCAAGTGTGATTACTGCAACAGTGAAACACGAGGAACATCAGGTCATCACTGCTCTCTCCAAGGCAAAAAATACAGCATCCATGAGACCCGATAAAGTACAGTTGTGTACACCTACCATAAATGTAGATGTTTGAGTGTCTTCACTGTTGCAGTCATAACTGTAGGGTGCTCCTGCCGGCAGGCAGCCCGAGGTCGGCCAGAATCCCAAAGTCTGGGTCCGGCGTCGGCTGTATAAGCTAGTATCCTGACGTCAGTACGCCTTGGTACATAGCCCTCAGCCGACGCCATCTTCTCCAGCCTTTCTTGCCCTAGATGTCAGAAGTCCCCAACAAATCAAAAATGAATCCAACAAGGAAACACAAATACACCACAAATATGAGAGAAAGAGGGATAGGAGGGAGGAAACCCGACTGCAACAGTGAAGACACTCGAACATCTACATTTATGGTAGGTGTACACAACTGTACTATGTTCTTCGTGTTTCACTGTTGCAGTCATAACTGTAGGGTGGAATCCCAAAGCAGTGTAGAGGGGAGGAGGCTTTAGATAGAAGAAGGGGAGGCAAGAATACCCTGCAAGACAGCAGAGGCAAAGACTGCCCTAGATTTAGAAAACAAGGGAGATTGTAGTGCTTGGAAAAGTATGCACAGAACTCCAAGTGGCAGCTTCCAAGATATCCTTGGTAGGGACTCCTCTGAGGAAAGCTGTAGAAGTAGCAGCTGCTCTAGTAGAATGACTTCTAATGGTCCCTGGAAACTGTTTCCCATGATGAGTGTAACAAAATCTGATTCCATAAGCAATCCATTTGGAAATAGTTTGTTTAGAAATAGGTTTTCCAAGAGAACTGGAGGCAAAGGAAACAAACCATTGGTTAGACTTTCTGAAATCTTTAGTCTTGTCCAAGTAAAATCGTAACTGTCTGTGCACATCTAATGAATGCAAAATCCTTTCCCCTTTATTTTGAGGATTTGGAAAGAAAGTAGGAAGGTGAATTGTCTGATTCAAAGCCACTTTCGAAATCACCTTAGGCATGAAAGTAGGATTGGTCCTCAAGGATACTCTGTCCTGATGGAAAATAAGGTATGGTTCCACAGCCATGAGAGCTTGCAACTCTGAGACCCTTCTGGCAGAGGTCAATGCTAACAAAAGAACAGTCTTCCAGGATAGAAACTTAATATCTGAAGATGCAGCAGACTCAAAAGGAGGCAAAGTAAGTTTTTCTAAAACATAATTAAGATCCCAGGCAGGGACAGGAGGGGTCCTTGGAGGCAGCAAATTTTTAGCCCCTCTCAAGAACTGCTTCACCAAAGGATGTGAAAAAACAGGAGGATCAGAACTGAAATGCGCAGAGATAGCAGAAGCATGAATCTTAATGGAAGAAAAGGAAAGTCCTTTAGATAAAAGTTCCGAAAGGTAAAGCAAAATAGAGGAGAGATCAGGAACCTGAGGATCAGAACCTCGTCCTGCATCCAAATAGAAAACCTCTTCCATTTAGAGGCATATGATTTCCTAGTGCTAGGCCGTCTAGCTTCCAAAAGAACATCCAAGACTTGTTTGGGAAGACTAGAGGAAATCAAATTCCTTTGAAGAGCCAAGCTGCCAAGCAAAGGGTCTTGAGATTGGAATGTAGTAACTGACCCTGATGCTGGGACAGAAGTGAAGGGTTCAGTGGAAGAATCCAAGGAGGCCCCCGAGAACAGGAGCTTTAAGGTTGGATACCAAAACTGTCGAGGCCAATTTGGAGCAATCAAGATGAGGAACTTGGGCTTGTCCTGCTTTATCTTCAGTAGTACCCGAGGCAGTAGAGGAAGAGGAGGGAAGGCATATGCTGAAAGGCTTCTCCAGCTGAAGGACAGGGCATCCACTCTCCATGCTGTTTTGTGGAAGGACCTGGTGCAAAAGCGAGGTAGCTGATGATTGAGATGGGATGCAAACAGATCTATCTGGGGACATCCCCAAACTGCAGTAATCCTGTTGAACAAGTTGGTGTCTAGCATCCATTCGTGAGGATCTGAAATGTTTCTGCTCAGGCTGTCTACTAAGAGATTATGTTTCCCTGGAATGAATTGAGTCTGGAGATGCAGATTCAAATTTAGAGCTGTGTCCCATAAACCCATAGCTAGTCTGCAAAGGGGGTATGAATGAGAACCCCCCTGCTTGTTGATGTACCACATGACCGTGGTGTTGTCTGTGCGAATTAGCAGAGGCCCTGGTTGTAAAAGGTTTTTGAAGGCTAAAAGGGCATTTTGAACTGCCAACATTTCCTTCAGATTGATGTGCCAGTGAAGATGGTCCTTTGTCCAGGTTCCCTGCTGGCAATTGTCTAGAAAGTGTGCTCCCAAGCATAATCCGAGGTCCGTGGTTAGGATTTGAGTAGGTTGAGGGAGACGAAAGGTTTTCCTTCGCTTAAAGTGCATGCCCTGGACCACCAGAGGAACTCCTTCTGGAGGCAGGGGATCAGAGGAATCAGAATATCCAGATCGTGGTAATGCTGTGACCATACACTTTTCAGATACCATTGAAGCTTTCTCATGTGAAGCCTTGCGTTTGGAATCAAGAGAATGCAGGAAGCCATGTAGCCCAGAGCCTGCAGGAATTTCCTTGCAGTGAGCTGAGATAGAGTTGCCAAGGTGTTAAAAGTAGAAGCCAGCTGAGTTTGTTTTTCTGGAGTGAGGTAGGCCCTTTGTAAGGTTGTATTAAAGAGGGCTCCCAAGAATACCATTTGTTGAGAAGGGATCAAGTGTGACTTTTTTATGTTCACTGAGAATCCCAGTAGTAGGAGAAGACGTTGAACAAAGTCCAGATGTTGAAGCAGAAGATCTTTGCTGTCTGCCTGAATAAGGCAGTCGTCCAAATAGGGGTAAATCTGGATCCCCTGAAGTCTGCAGTAAGACACTACTGGTGCCAGGCACTTGGTGAAGACTCTGGGCGCAGTAGATAAACCAAAGGGCAGAACAGAGAATTGAAAGTGCCTCGAACCTGCCTTGAACCTGAGGAATCTCCTGCGTTCTTGTCTGATAGGGATATGCAAATAGGCTTCCTTTAAGTCCAATGTCACCATCCAGGCGTCCTGAGAGAGCATTGGAATTAGCTGTTGCAGAGTAAGCATCTTGAACTTTGGAATTTCCAAAAAGGTGTTTAACACAGAAAGGTCCAGAATAGGTCTCCATGAGTTCTGTTTTCTGGGAACCAGAAACAGCCTTGAATAAAACCCTTTTCCCATTTCCGAGAGTGGAACAGGCTCTATGGCTCTCATGGCCAGAAGAGCATCCACTTGAGTTAAGGCCTCTGACCATTGAAGTTTTGGCAGATCTGGCCAACCGTGAGTCCTTGGCAAAGTGTGAAAGTGGAACTTGTAACCTTTAAAAATCACGTCCAATACCGATTTGTCCTGGGTAATATGAGTCCAATTTCTGTAAAAGAGACAGTTTTCCTCCGAGAGGGGCGTCCAGGTAAAGGGGTCCTGAAGCCCAACCGAGAGAGTCACTGAGTTTGCTTTCTTTGAGATTGGGATCTGTCTTCTCCCCTTCTAGGTGAAGAAGCAGTCCATTGTCTAGATCTGTAAGAGGTCTGGCCTTGACCACGACCTCTGGAGCATCTATATCTTCCCCTTTGAGGCCTGTCAGACGTGGGAAAGGACCAATTTTTAGAGGGCCAATTCCTGGAAAATCTAGGAGGCTGAACTTGCAAGAAATCTTTTACAGTCTGCATGGACTTTGCCTTTTCTTCCATCTTTTTAATAACTTCCTCAGCCTTAGAACCAAAAAGAACATCTTGATGAACAGGGGCATCTAATAACTTAGCCTTAACCTGTTCAGGTAAACTTTGTTCACGAAGCCAGGCATGTCTCCTAATCACAGTACCAGAGGCAGCAGCCCTGCAGGAAGCATCCAAAGCATCAAAACCACAATGTAAGCTATGCTTGTTAACCTGTTCAGTAGCATGCAAAACATTCTGAAGTTCCTTATCCTCTGCACAAGCAGGAAGGGAAGCAAGCTTTTGCTTTAAAACAGACAAAAGAAATTGCTGATATTTAAACATATGAAACTGGCAATTTAAAGCCCTTACAGACAGGGTAGCAGAAGTATATACCTTTTTTCCCCACCTGTCTAAAGCACGAGAATCCTTCTCAGAGGGAATAGGATTTTTAGAAGTAGCAACCTTAGCAGCCTTAGAGCCCTGAGAAATAGTTTCAGGATCTGCAGAAGGGTTTTTAAATAAAAATAAATGAGAGTCAGGAACCTATAAAATCTATCAGGCTTAGAAGGAGCAGGAGGCATGGAATCAGGATTCAAATTAGCCTCAGAAAAAGCATCATCTACAATGTCCAAGACAGGAATGATAGCTAAAGGCTTATGCTGAGGAAGAAGAAGAAATTCTCTAAGCCTCTTTTTGGAAGCAGAATATTCCTGTCCTTCCCAATGAAAATGTTCCCTCATCTCATGCAAGGTTTCCCCAAAAGAAAAATCCTCAGGCGGAGAGGCCGAGGGCAAAGAATCCTCAGCATCCGAATCCTCATAAGGGGGAAAGGAATAGTCCTGATCAGAGGAAGAAACAGAAGATACAGTAGCCTGGTCAGAGGAATCCAGAGTAACATCCTGTTGAGGCCTTTTCTCAGGAGGGGGGTGAGAACCCCTAATCATTGTAAGCAAATCTTCAGCCATCCTCAATAATTGTTTTTGTGTCTTGGGAGTGGATTCAGAAGCAGCTTGAGCTGGAACTTTAGACTTAGTAGGAGTCTTTGTCTTTGCCTTTGAAATAGTGATGTGAGTAGGCCTGAAAACCCCCTCAGAAGCCGGTACCTGCACAGCGGTTCCGGACCCATCTGAAGGAGCGACGTCCGAAGGTCCTGCAGCAGTTAAAATAGTGGGCCTTGATGGCTCCCCATGGGAGTCCGTGACGCCATCGGTTCAGAAGTGGCGGACGACAGGGGCTGCAAAAGCGCCTCACTGACGACAGCCGAACCGACGCTGGCTCCAGCTGCAATGAGTCCTGTTTGGACCTCGGAGGCCTGTCTTTGTCTTTGCGCTTCTTTTGAACTCCGGTAGTGTCCGACGACATTCTATAATTGAAGCGCCTGCCAAAATAATTTAAAGCCCAATCGCACCTGCGCTTGATAGTACGAGAGTTGAACCTGGCACAGAACCGACAACAAGAAACGCCGTGGTCAGGGCCTAAGCAAGGTAGACAGTAAGAGTGGAAATCTTTATGAGGTATTTGTTTCCACACGCTATACAATTATTAACTTTTTCTGACATCGGAGGAACAAGAAAAAGATTCCCAACGGGTACTTAGCTTTGAGAAGAGAAGTAACAACTTCGGACCGACAACAACCAAATACGCTGTTCGAAAATCGCCAACCAACGTTTTGCGAGCTGCTTTCCACCGCACGGCAAGAAAGACTGGAGAAGATGGCGTCGGCTGAGGGCTATGTACCAAGGCGTACTGACGTCAGGATACTAGCTTATACAGCCGACGCCGGACCCAGACTTTGGGATTCTGGCCGACCTCGGGCTGCCTGCCGGCAGGAGCACCCTACAGTTATGACTGCAACAGTGAAACACAAAGAACATCTTACCAGGTTGCATCCTATGTGAACTCAGGCAGGAACGTGCAACACCATTAGGCGCCTTAGTTAACTAAAGCCCGAGTACCGGCTTTGTTGCAGCTGAGTGGAGGACAGCCACTGTCATCTCTTCACACAAAGGTGGAGCGTCCACCAAGCCGGGAAATTATACACCCATCAGCCTAACTAGCCTGACCTGCAAGGCCATGGAACTGATTATCAAGGACCTCACTGGCAACCTAGAAACACTTGATCCCATACAGTTTAGCTTTGTCAAGGGGAAATCATGTCTGCTAAACTTGGTCGAATTCTTTGAGACAGTCACCGAAGTCATGGACTAGGGGAAGACGGTGCACACTGCCTACCTTTACCTGGCCAAAGACTGAGACACTATTTCCCACTTGGGCATAATAGATAAACTCTCAACTAGGCATCAATCCGTTACGTTACCAGATGGGTAGCAAACCAGCTCACTGCTAGAAACCATCTAGTGAAAATAGGGGGAGCCACCTCAAGCAGTAGACCCATAACAAGCAGCGTACCCCAGAATTCAGTCTTGGGGCTTCTGTTATTTGGGATATACTTTTCTGAGATGCAGAGCAAAACCAATGGGCTACGGCTGACCAAGTCTGTAGACGACTGCAAGCTGGGTGCTGTCATCAATTCCCCTAGTGATGCAGACATCCTCCAAGAGGGCCTCCTCAGACAAATGAATGGTGCCAGAAACATGGCCAACAAGCCGAATACCCAAAAATGCATCATCATCCCCTTTCGGGAGAGTGACTTCCCCACAAATTATCACATTAATAACATCCTAAGCACGCAATCAGTCGTGAGGGATTTGGGCACCCAGGTTGATAGCGACCTGACTTTTGACCACCATGTTGCTTCCATTGTTTGGAAAGCCTCCTACACAGCCCACCTCATAAGTAAGGGTTTCTCATCCAGGGACAAGGTCATAACATCCCTGCATTCTTCCCTTATAAGGCCCATTATTGAGTACAACTCCCCTTTCGACATGCACCTTGTAAAGCACATGCAGCGGCTGGAGAGACCACAAAGGTTCTTCACCAGGAGGATCCAGTGCCTCAAACATCTACCATACACAGACAGTTCAACAGCCATATCCCTCTACTCAGTTTCATACAGACTCCTCAAAGGTGACCTCTGTCTGACATACAAGGCGATCACGGACCCCACCCTGATGAGAATGCTGCATATCCGCAAGTCAAGCACCACTAGAGTTAACGCTCACGCGTGGCCTCAAACTGGTCTGTGACCAACAGGAATTGTTGGCAGGACAGATTTGCGTCCCAGAGACTCCCCCATCTATGGAATAGACTCCCTTCTCCATGTCAGAGTACCTTCTTTACCCCTTTATAAGTTCAACCTGGATAACATGATGGGAAACAGAAAATATGTCCCTGGGATTCCACCTGTGTCCCTGCTGGACAGGGGCATTGGGTGCTGACCTATCTAAACATGGGCTAAACTCTTGGCTAGACTTAAGGGCCTCAGGGCCAAGAGCATAGTAACCGCCTATGATCCTATCCTATGATCCTACATAGCAAGATGAATATAAAGTGCAGCTGAGATCATCTCGAGAAGGGTTCTTAAGAGCACAGCATTTTGTTTAACATTTACTGACTCCAACTACTGTAATATTGCTGAATGGTTCATTACTACAGACAGAGGCACTGACATGATAGGGGCATCTAAACTGTAAACCACAGATTGCTCATCTACAAACTGAAAAAAAAATATCTTCAGCCAAAATAGTATTAATTGGTTGCAAAGTTGTCTAGAACACAAGAGTATTTCACCTACACTCTAACAACCTATCTTCTGCTGGCACCCTAACACTGGAGTTTAACAAGGCCCAGTCCTGGGCCTCCTACTGTTGTACTCATTAATGACCTTACTGGAAAGATCCCGCACTTTAAATCTTATCCTATATGCTGATGATATACTACTACTGCAAAGCAATAAAGGCACTTCTGGCTAACAAAATCAACTAGAAAGGTCTTCTCCAAACTACACTCATGGACCAAATCCAATCAACTGTCAAATAACTATTTAAATAAGAAATCTCATGCTCTTCTCATCTACCCATATACTCCCTAATTTACCAGGAAAAAAAGTTATGTATTCACCATAATGTTCCACCTGTAATGTCCATTTTCATTCTTCCTCAACTGTTGAGTTCAGATCAGACCCTCAGATCTGACTCGGCTGTTTCTTCTAAATTGTAGAACAGTGAAACTCTTGACCTCCTCCATTTACCCATAATGCCCTAGTCACCCTACATACCTCAGATCTTGTATGCTGTCCACACACCTAAAGAGTAGTAGAGAATCAAACAATGGAATCTGGGACTCAAAAAAACAGCAGTTCCTCCAATATCCTTCAATCTTTCCAGAAGTAAAGCAAAGCAGGGGGGTTGGTGGGAGGGGAGATGAGGTAGAATGAAAATGGACAACACAGATGGAATGTTATGGAGATAACATAACTTTTTTTTTATCTGATGTCATTTTCATTCATTCAACTGTTGAGACAGAGTTTCCAGAGACCTAAATCCCAGGAGGACTCTAAGGAAGGATATTCTTGAGCGTAGCTGAGCTTAAGGCAGCTCTTCCCCTAGAGACCAGATCCAATTTTTAATGAAAACTAAAGGTATAAGGGTTAGCCCAACCTGCAGCTGCACAAATATCATCCAAGGAAGTTCAAGGCAAAAAGGCTGAAAAAGCTGCCATAAATCTGGTGGAATGGGCGTTTGGTGGGTTTGGTAAAGGCAAATCCATTTTTTCATGAATAAAGTTAATACGATCAGTAAACCACTTGGCTAAAGTCACTTTGGAAACTGGTTTGCCTAATTCTGATTCAGAAAAAGAAGCAAATAATTATTCGGATTTCCCCAAATTATAAGTTATGTACTTACCATAACTTGGTATCTTGTGTTTTCCTCTTCTCATTGTGCTTCACTGATGGGTCTCAGATTCGATCCTGTGATCCAACCTGGCCACCTCCCACAGACTTAGGTTTCTAGGCTCGAGCTCCTCCCTTACCCATAATCCTCCACCCTGAGCCCAACATCCTCAGATCGAGTTGCTGCCCTTATAAACATGATAGAAAACTTAACCAAGACCTCAACCTGGAACCAAGATTCCAAAAAAGGCTGTTGCAGGTCTTTTAGAAACAAAGCTTTTTAGGAGGGGGATAGTTGGGCGGGAAGGTGAAGCAGAATGAGAAGAGGACAACACAGATACCAAGTTATAGAAGTACACAACTTATAAATAAAGAAGTTATGTACTCACCCATAACTTTCTATCTGAGTTGTAGTCTTTCATCTGTCTTCAACACATGCGTTTGAATCAGACCTCGGGTCTGACTCTGCCACATGTTTTATAGCTAGGATCCAAGAACGGAGCTCCTCCTAGTCTACCCAGAATCCCCACTCCACCATCATCACATCTGATCGAGTTTGCTGAAAACAGTCAATCCAGCTATAATAAAAAATTAACTATGTATGAGGGAACACACCCAGGAGCACAAGCAGACCAAGTTGTGGTCTGAGCCACATCATTCAGGTCCTCCAAAAAGGCCGGGGGTAGGTTGAAGACAGATGAAAGACAACAACTCAGATGGAATTTTATGGCAAGTACATAACTTCTTTATCTGCAGTTGTTGCTTTCATCTGATCTTCAACCCATGTAGTGAGTCCCTAGCTACACAGACCCTGGGTGGCCCTAAGGAAGGATGTTACGGAGTATGGCAGAACCAAAGGAAGCTCAGCTTTCGGAGATTATGTCCAATTTGTAGTGGTTAATAAAAGTATGAGGAGAAGCCCAAGTGGCTGCTTCACAAATGTCATCCAACAAGACTTCAGACCAGAAGGCAGAAGAGGTAAAAATGGACCTAGTGGAATGGGCTTTAATTTTGTTTGGTAAAGGTATGCCTCTAAGTTTGTAAATCAAAGTAATGCAATTAGAGATCCAATTGGAAATTACCTTAGATACTGGTCTCCTCAGTCTGGACTTTGGGAAAAATAAACAACTGATTGGACTTGCGAAGGAATTTAGTTCTGTCTAGATAGAACCTCAACTGCCTGTGAACATTCAGAGAATAGAGCTGGTATTCACCTCCGTTTTGAAAATTTGGAAAAAGACTGGTAAATTGATCTCTTGATTAACATTACTCTCTGAAGCAACTTTAGGCAAAAAGGAGGGGTTAGTATGAAGGGTGACTCTGTCTTTGTAAAAAAATGAGGCAAGGAGGCTTGACGGGCAAGGCCTGCAGTTCTGAAACTCTTTTTGCAGAACTAACAAAAACTAAAAGGTCTGTTTTCCATGACAATAGTTACAAGTCCACTTTGGCTGCTGGTTTAAACTGGGAAGATGCCAAAGCCTGAAGGACTAAAGTAAGATCCCAATGGGGGATGACTTCTTTTACTGGAGGTCAAAGGAGAAAAGTGCCTTTTAGAAAAATCTTACAAAGTTCGGAAAACACCAAGGAAGAGGAATTAAACCCGACATGGTAGTTAGAGAAGGCTGCTAACTGGACCTTGATGGTAGAGAAGCTAGAACCTTTGTGGAATAGGTCAGATAGGAAATCCAGAATAAATGGAACAGGAGCAGAGAAAGGATCAACTTCGTGTTGTTGCGTCCAGCTTGAAAATCTCTTTCACTTGCTAGCTTAAAGTTTCCTAGTGGGAGACATGCAACCTGCTAAAATAATATTCTTGATGGAGAAGGACAGCCCGTGAACTCTAGCCATTATTGCATGTTGAACAGCCATGCTGTCAACCTGAGACTGACAAGGTCCGGATGAGGGCGACAGGACAGGTGAGAAAGAAAATCCTGAGACGGATGCAGAGTCCAGGGAGGATATAACAGATGAGACCAAAGCATGGGAAATCAGATTTGTCAAGGCTAGAAAAGGGCGATGAAGATTACTTTCCACTTCAACCTCCTAGCTTTCTGAGGGAATTTCAGGATAAGAGGCAGAGGACGATAGGCATACAGAAGATCAGGAGGCCAAGCGTGAACTAGAGAAACTCTTGGGGATTCCCCTGGAGAGGGAATTAGGGTGAAAAACTTGCTGCACTTTGCGCTGGAAGGAGAGGCGAACAAATCACAAGGTTGAACCACATTTCTGGAAGATGAGTTCCACCATTACTGGGTTGACAGACCACTCGTGGGGCATAAGCAGGGTTTGGATGAGCCTGTATACCAGAACACTGGATGTCGTTGGAATATGCATTGCTATCAGAAAGCGGTTGGATGAGACTGCCCATTCCCACAATCTCATGCCTTCTCAACAAAGAGGGAAGGACCTGGATCCCGCTTGCTTGCTGATATACCACACTACAGCCATATCATCTATCCAGATAGCAATGGTCCTGGTTGGAAGATAAGTGTGAAGCGCTTGCAACGTCAGAAGCACTGCTCTCATCTCCAAGATGTTTATATGCAAGTTGGTCCTCCAGGAAGGACCACACGCCTTGAACTGTCTGTCCCAGACAATGCCCCCCCCACCTGAACTGGGAGGCATCCATAGTCACAGCAGCCATGGGCAGAGGAGGTACGAAGGGTCAGACCTCCAGGAGATTTTGAGGCTGAAGCCTCCACTTCAGTGATTCCTTGCAAACCTTTGAAAGTTGAACTAGGTGTGACAGAGGGAGATCCAAGAGAGACCATTGTAACACTAAGGCCCATTGCAGCACAATCATATGAAGACAAGCAGTGGGAATAATCGTAATAGTTGAGACCATGGAACCTAAGGGCCAAAGAACTACACTTGCCAGGGGCAATGGCATTTGTACGATTTGCCTTAAAGTTATAATGGCAGAATCTTTTGTGGCAGTAAGAATACCTTGAACTGCAGAGTGCCGAGGTGGGCACCTATGACATCTAGAACTTGTACTGGCTGAATATTTGACTTGCTGAGATTGATAGAGATTCCCAAGGAATGAGCCAGCTGAAAGATAATTCCGGGCTATCAATAGTCGATGCCTGGTGGAAGCAGTGGTGAGCCAGTCATCCAGATATGGGAAAAATTGGAATCCCTGCAGTCTGAGATGAGCTGATACTACTGCCATGACTTTAGTTAACACCCTGGGGGCTGTGGCAAGACCAAAGGTGAGTACTCGGAAATGGAAATGACTGGCTCCCAGTCTAAAACGGAGAAACTTCCTGGATCGCTTGTCCATTTTTATATAGTAGTATGCATCCTGGAAGTCTATGGAGCACATCCAGTCATTCGCCTGTAACATGGGGAGAATGGACTGAATGGTGACCATCCGGAATTTTGCCTTGGAAACTGAATTGTTGAAATTAGTGAAGTCCAGAATCAGTCTCAAGTCCCCCATCGTTTTTGGCACTAAAAATGAATCTTGAGCAGATGCCTAATCGTTACTAACTTGTGGGGGCTGGCTGGGTGATTTGCCTTTTTAGCAAACCAGAAATTTCCTCAGCTGCTGCCTCCCTCTGATTGTGCGGAACATTGAGGTGGGCTCTTTTTGGTATGGGCTTGGATAGGAAAGGAATATTGTACCCTCTTGATATGATGGTCAACACCCAACAGTCTGAGGTGATGGTTTCCCAGGCTGCTGGGTGAAGCAATAGACGGCCCCCGACTGCCTCCACAGTGGAGCAGTTGGGCAACACATCAGGACTTCTCCGAGAAAGATTCTCAGGAACCCTGATTTCTCAGACCCCCTATGGCCTTGGGGCAGTGTTCATTCCTTCCCCCTCTACCTCTGGAGGAAACATCTCCCTGAGATTGAAAGGAAGAGCTCTGGGACTTCTGGAACCACAACTTCTTACCTCCACACCAAATCCTGGATAAGGATCTTTGTGGGGCAGCAAAGTGGATCCCGACAGCAGAAAGCATTTTCCCATCTTTCTTGCTCTGGGAGAGTGTGTTGAGAACGAACAAAGCCGATCCATCAAAGGGGGCATAAATGAAGGATGCCTTGAAGCATTCTGAAAAGTCACACAGCAGTCTGATATAGTAATGCCTGAACCGGCTGCTCTAGAGGTTCCTTCCGTCGCATGCAAAAGTAGTCCCAAAGAGGAGTTTGAGATTGTGGCAAGAATGGCCAGCTTGGAGGAGATGTCCTTCCTCTCCTCTTCTGGTATGGACCCTGCAAGAGTCTGAGCGATTTCCTTAATTAAATCTCTCTGGAGCCTGGTGACATGGGCCAAATAATTCAGTGTCCTCAGAAAAAAGGTGGCCTGCCATTAACTGGGAAAACCACTCGGGTACTTTTTCTGAACGGTTCGTGGAATTCATAATTCCAACGCCCTGGATCAACTAATCCATTGTCCCAACAGGGGCCCCCAATATTCTAGACCTGGTCATAACCAACATGGGAGATAGATGCTCCACACCAGAAGTCACCCTCTTATTGATCAGGTCTGACCATAAGCTAATCACCCTTCACATCCCACCCCCCCCCCACCCCCGTACGGAAACCTCCTAAAAAACTTCATGACACCCATGCGGATGGGAGCTGAAAGTTCAACTGCTGAATCCTACACTAAAGCACTGAACGAGCACATCCACTCGAGCATGAATCGGGCCCATCCCAAATAGAACCAAGATGCTCTCCTCCAAAAAAAGGAAGCCAATCTAATGGTCCCCTGCCATAAACAAACTAAACAACAAAAGGAAGAAACTGTTGCAGAAAAGAAGAAATCCACGGGATGCAAAAAACTCCCTTACCAGCCTCAGTAAGAAGCTGAGATCCCTCATAAAATTATCCAAAGCTAGTTACGAAAATAAAATGGACAAAGATTCCAAAGACAACCACAGAGCATTCTACATTTATGCCAAGAATCTAAATGGCAATGCTCAGATACGCTCTGAGCTACAACAGAATGGCATTAAATATACTGATCCCAAGGATATTGCCAATATCCTGGCAGATCAATTTCGTGCCAACTTCACCCCCCCCCCCACCCCCTAAAAGGCCCATCTCAATACCAAAAGACTGCCAAATTCTGGTAATCACGGCCACACAGGTAGAAACTGCACTCTCCAAAGCTAAGAATACAGCATCCATGGGACCACATGACCTCCTGGGCTTTGTACTACATGAACAACAAAATGAACTGACACCTCACCTAAGTGTCTTGTTAAATCATAGCCTCACCTCAGGCTTCGTGCCCACTGAGTGGTGTACAGCTACAGTTATTCCATTCCACAAGCGGGGATCCACCTTGGATTCTGGGAACTACCGTCCCATCAGTCTGACGAGCCTGATTTGCAAGGGCATGGAACGCATTACCATGGAACTTATAAACAAAGACAATGGCAACCGTCAAACACTGGACCCCACTCAGTTTGGGTTTGTGAAAGGCCGATCTTGTCTCCTGAACCTGACTGACTTCTTTGAATCAGTCTCCAGGGCTGTGGACGAGGGTAAGGTGGAGCACACAGCCTATCTGGACCTCGCCAAGGACTTCAACACCACCCCCCACTCTGGAATCACAGATAAACTTACTAAGCTGGGCTTTAATCCCTACGTCACTCGATGGGTTGCCAACTGGCTTACTGACCGAACCCACACTTGTAAAAGTAGCCAACTCCAAATCCAGCTCCAGACAAGTGGAGTACCTCAGGGTACAGTCCTGTGACCACTCTTGTTTGTTATCTAATTTTCTTAAGTATAGGCAAACGCTAAGGGACTCTGACTACTAAGGTTTGCAGATGACTGCAAACTTGGAGCCATTATTGAATCCCCAAATTATGTGGAAATTCTACAAAAGGGCCTTACAGAAACAGATATTTGGTGCCAGAGCCATGGGCTCATGCTTAATGCCAAGAAATGTATAGTCATCTCCTTTGGGAAAAACCATGTACCCATGAATTACCACATAGGTGGCAGAACACTAAACACTGAAAGTGTGATGAGAGACTTGGGGACACAGGTGGACAGTGGTCTGGCAACTTGGCATGTAAAAATCCACTGCCAATCATTAGCGGACCAGAGTTCCACTGTGACGACCCCAAACCGGGAAAAGCCGAAAGACACAACAACCTGGCTTTTGCTTTAATAAACAGTTATGTTACTTACCATAACTTGGTATCTGTTATCCTGTTTCATTATTCCTCATGACTGGGTCTTGGTTCTGCAATACAGCACTTCACAAACATAGATTCAAGGCTCAAGCTCATCCCTTGCCCATAATCCCCTTCTGCACGATAATTCTCAAATTGAATTTGCTGCAGGAAACCTGAAGAATATGTACCTAAAGCTTTAATCAAGAGAAACGCAACCCAGGAGCCCAAGACTCCAGCATTCTCAGATCCCCCGCAGAGCACAAATGGTGGAAGGAAGGTGGGAAGGGAGGAATAATGAAATAGGATAGCGCAAATGCCAAGTTATTGTAGGTACATAACTATTGATCTGATGTTATCCATTTCATTACTCCTCATGGCTGGGTCAGAATCCCCAGCTACAATTGTAGTCTGGACGGTCCTATAGAAGGATGTGCCTGAGCACCGTGGAACCAAAAGATGCTCTGTTTCTGGAGATATCCAATTTATAATGAGAATCAAAGGTGTGAGGGGGTGGACCAAATGGGCGCAGCACAAATGTCAATCATAGACACTCTCGCAAAGAAGGCTGACGAGGTAGCAACCAACCTAAGAGAGTAAGCCCTAGTTGGCAGAGGTAACTCCAGGTTCCTAAGTGAATAAACAGTGGAAATAGTTTGAAATCTGTTTGGAAATTATTACCTTGGAGACTGCCTGATAAAGTCTGTTCAGAGAGAATTCTAGAAACAGTTGATCAGACTTCCTGAAAGGTTTAATCCATTGCAAGTAAAAATGCAACTGTGTATGTACACCTAGAGTATTGTAGGAGATTTGCTTTTGTCAGAATGGTTTGGAAAAAAGACAGGTAAATGAATAGCCTGGTTGATATTTTCACTGGCTACCTTGGGAATGAAAGAAGGATAAGTTCTCATGGCCACCCTGTCTTTGTGAAAAATGATATATAGTGGCTTGGACAACAAATCCTGTAACTCTGAGGTCCTCCAGGACAGGAACTTAATATCACAGGGATGAGCTGGCTCGAATGGGCTTTGAGAGAGACTGCAACATCATAGTCAAACCACAAGGGGGATAAGGTTTCTGACAGGGGGCATAAGGAGAAAAACACCTTTCATGAAGGCCTTATGTAGTCTCGAGGAAAAGGGAGGCTCTCTACTAACATGAAAGTTGGAAATGGCTGCCAACTGCAGCTTTATGGTAGAGAAACTTGCACCTTCTTGATAAAGGTAAGATTGCAATCCAAACTGTAGCTTACTACAGTTCCCTGACCATGCCCCAAGATTCTCACTACACCCTTCTAAACATACTGGAAAATATTAAGATACAACCAAACATCCTAATACTGGGTGATTTCAACTACCCTGTCATTAACTGGGAAAACTACTCGGGTACCAACACCTTTTCCCAACCATTCTTGGAATTCATAAATTCTAACGCCCTGGATCAACTAATCCATTGTCCCACCAGGGGCTTCAATATCCTAGACCTGGTCATTACCAACATGGGAGATAAATGCTCCACAAAAGTGGTCACCCCCTCACTGGTCAGGTCAGACCATAAGCAAATCACCCTTGATATCCACATCCCACCCCCACCCCCCAGTAAGAAAACCTACGCAAAAAATTTCTCCAAAGCCAAGTTCATGCTACTCAAGTCAGAAGTGACAAACTTCATGACACCCATGCAAACGGGAGCTGAAAGTTCAACTGCTGAATCCTACACCAAGGCACTGTACGAGAACATCTACTCGTGCATGAATCATGCCATACCAAATAGAACCAAGATGCTCTCCTCCAAAAAAAGGAAGCCAATCTGGTGGTCCCCTGTCAAACATACTATACAACAGAAGAAATAAACTGTTGCAGAAAATAAACCCCCAGGATGTATAAAAAAAAAAAAGTTATGTAGCTACCATAACGTTTCATGTTAGTTGTCTCCTCGCACCTTCTTTCTTGCTGGTTGGGTTTGGAGCCGATCTTCAGCTCCGACTCGGCCATCTTCTAAAGCTCGAGAGCTACATACTGGCTCGAGGTCTCCCCATATCCCATGATGCCTGGCGCTAGAAACCCAGATCTCATTTGGTGAGACTAACATCAGACAGAGTAATGAAGGTATCCTATCCTATCATACCTAAGCCCAACTACAGAGACTACTAGGTAGAGTGGGATAGTCAGAGAAGACTCAGCCAGTGTAGATTCATAGAGTAACTCTTCTCGGTCTAGTAGGATAGGGGGATGGAGGGTGAGACGCAAGAAAGAAGGCGAGAGGAGACAACTAACATGGAACGTTATGGTAGGTACATAACTTCTTTATGTTAAGTTGCCTATCTCGCCTTCATTCTTGCTGGTTGGGGCAGCGTCCCTAGCACCCAATATCCTGGGTGGCTCAATGGAACAGACTCTTCAGAACAGTGGAACCAAAATCAGCTCTACTCCTGAAAACCATGTCCAGCTTATAATGGGAGATGAAAGTATGAGGATTTGCCCAAGTGGCCGCTGCACAGATAGATTCCATGGGCAACCTGGCTTGAAACGCAACAGAAGTGGCTAATGCTCTGGTGGAGTGGCCCTTAGGTTTAACAGGCAATTCTTTCTTCCTCAGCTGATAAATAAGGGTCATGGTTGAAGTCAGCCACCTAGATAAGGTTACTTTTGATACTGGTAGGCCTTGTTTGCCCTCTGCATAAGAGAGGAAAAGCTGCTCCGATTTTCTGAAGTCCTTAGTCCTATGCAAATAAAAGCGCAGTTGCCTGTGAACATCTAATTGATGTAATTTATGTTCTGCCCTGTTGGAAGGGTTAGGAAAAAATACAGGAAGGTCAATGGACTGGTTCAAATTATTCTCAGAAGAGACCTTAGGAAGGAAGGAAGGGTTAGTCCTAAGAGCGACCCTGTCTTTGTGGAACACTAGGTATGGGGGACGGATACAAAGAGCTTGCAGTTCGGAAACTCTTCTCGCTGAAGTAATTGCTACCAGAAAAAGTGTTTTCCAAGATAATAACTTCAAGGGACAGGAAGCTGCAGGTTCGAAGGGTAGCAAAACTAGAGAGGATAAAATCAAATTCAGATCCCACGGAAGTGGAGGATCCCTAATCGGGGGCCTGAGCAGAGTGGTTCCTTTGAGGAAGGCCTTACAAAGCTTATGAAACATTATGCTACATTCGGAAAGGCCAATGTGAAAATTTGAAATTGCGGCTAACTGCACTCTAATTGTAGCGGAAGCGGACCCAGAATGAAAGAGCTCCGTAAGAAATTCCAGGATGTGGTGAACAGGGGCTGAAAAGGGGTCTACATTCTTGGCCTCTGCCCAGGAAGAAAAACGCTTCCACTTACTAGCTTAAGCTTTTTTAGTGGAAGACTTGTGTGATGATAAAATGATTTCACGCACGGAATGGGAGATATCAGGAGGCCTGGCTAGGGTTGAAAGTGGAGCAAACAAGCTGTGAGGTTGAGAGATTGTAGGGAATGATGCAGCCCGCCCGACTGATGGATCAAGAGATCTGAAGCTGGGTCCAGAGTCCAAGGCTGCTCAACAAGAGGATGATGAAGGAACGGAAAAGTACAGTTTTGTACCTACCATAAATGTAGATGTTCGAGTGTTCACACTGCTGCAGTCATTACACTTGGGTTATTCTGCCATCAGGCAGTCCCGCAGTCGGCCAGAGTTCCAAACTCTTGGTCCACCGTCGGTTGCTGTCGCTTCTTCCCTGACGTCAGTGTGCCAGGGGTATATAAGATGCATCCAATGCCATTTTCTTCAGTTTTTCTTGCCCCAGATGTCAGGTGCCCCCAATAGGTAGGCAATAAATATTGCTAATGAAAAATATACATATAAAATAAAAACAATACCTTCAGTTACAAGCAAATACACCACAAAGGTTGTATAGGATAGAAAGGTATAGATAATTCCAGCTAGTTCAGAGGGGATGGAGGGAGGGTAACCTGGACTGCAGCAGTGTGAACACTCGAACATCTACATTTATGGTAGGTACAAAACTGTACTATGTTAATCATGTTACACTGCTGCAGTCATTACACTTGGGTAGAATCCCAAAGCTAAAGTTGGGTGGCTGGTCTATAAAGAGTTAGGATTGGCTATGAGGCCCTGCAGAACTGCAGTGGCAAATCCTACTCTGGATTTAGAGTAAAGAGGCAGGTGGTAGTGCTTAGTAAAGGTGTGCACTGAACTCCAAGTTGCAGCCTCCAAAATTTCCTTGGTAGGTA
Organism: Protopterus annectens; assembly: GCF_019279795.1. Classification (NCBI taxonomy): domain Eukaryota; kingdom Metazoa; phylum Chordata; order Ceratodontiformes; family Protopteridae; genus Protopterus; species Protopterus annectens. The sequence goes on along the minus strand of NC_056729.1, from coordinate 1,452,711,962 downwards.
CTCCTCTGAGAAAGGCTGTTTAAGTGGCTGTTGCCCTGGTGGAATGTGGCCTAATGGTATTTGGGACTGATTTTCCATGCTGTGCGTAGCAGTAACGAATACAGTGTCCTGTCCATTTGGATATAGTCTGCTTTGAGATAGCCTTGCCCTGCGATCCTGCAGCATATGCTACAAACGGCTGCTCAGTTTTCCTGAAAGCTTTAGTTTTGTCCAAGTAGAAGCGTAGCTGCCTGTGTATGTCCAAAGAATGCAGAAGTTTCTCCCCTTTATTCTGGGGGTTTGGATAAAAAGTTGGCAAATAGAAGGTTTGGTTAAGAGCCACACTAGATATCACCATTGGCATAAAGGTAGGGTTTGTCCATAAAGAAACCCTGTCCTGATGAAAAATTACAAAAGGTTCCACTGCCATTAATGCCTGTAGCTCTGAGACTCTTCGTGCTGAAGTTACTGCCAGGAGCAGAGCTGTTTTCCATGATAAAAATTTTAGATTGGCTGTATTGGCTGGCTCAAAAGGTGGTAAGGTCAGTTTTTCCAAAACGAAATTGAGGTCCCAAGTTGATGTTGGTGTTCTCCGGGGCGGTCTTATGTTTTTAGCCCCACTGAGGTACTGCTTTAGCAAGGGATGAAAGAATAAAGGAGGATCCGTGTTGTAATGTGCTGAAATGGCAGAGGCGTGGATCTTAATTGATGAGAAGGATAGGCCTCTGTCCATTATCTCAGTTAAGTATTGTAAAATCTGAGGAATGTTTGGAACAAGAGGGTCAAGGCAGAATCTCTTCCATTTTTCTGAGTAAGCTTTCCTGGTGCTCGGCCTCCTGGCCTTCAAAATGACATCCATAACAGCTTTAGTGAGAGGTGTTGCCTGTTTTACTAATGTATCTGCCATGCAGCCAGGTTTAGGGTTTTGAGCTGACAGTGCAGGATCTAATTGTTTTGTTGAGTCAGAAGGTGTGGAATTTGAGGCAAAATCCATGGTGGGCCTTGAGGCAAGTTCCTTAAGATAGGGTACCAGTGCTGGCGTGGCCAATCTGGAAAAATCAGGATCATTTGTGTTTTTTCTTGTCTGGCTTTTAGGAGTACCTTTGAAAGGAGAGGCAGTGGCGGGAAGGCATAAACTTTTAGGTTTTTCCAGCTGAACAAAAGAGCATCCACTTTCCATGCTTGTTTGTTATATGTCCTTGTGCAGAATTTTTGTAGTTGGCAATTCAATGGGGAGGCAAAAAGATCTATGTCTGGGCATCCCCATTTTTGCGTTATCATTCTGAAGATTTGTGGATTCAGTTTCCATTCGTGAGGGTCCACGATATTCCTGCTTAGATAGTCTGCCAGAGTATTTTTCTTTCCTGGCAGGAATTGTGCTTGCAGGTGAACTTGATACGTTAGAGCTGTGTTCCACAAGGTCATGGCTTGCCTGCATAGGGGATAAGAATGAGTGCCCCCTTGCTTGTTTATGTACCACATTACTGTGGTGTTGTCTGTCGTTAGTAATAATTGTCCTGGATGCAGAAGGCCCTTGAAAGCTGTTAGGGCATTTTGAACAGCCAACATCTCTTTTTGATTGATGTGAAGATGCATCTGGTCTGTGGTCCACTTGCCCTGAATGCATTTTCTGCCATGTGTGCTCCCAAGGCGTAATCCGAAGCATCTGTTGTTAGAGTTTGCCTGGCTGTGGGTTGGGTAAAAGGCTGACCTTTGTTTAGGTGACATGCCTGTGCCCACCATCAACACTCCTGTTGTAGGCAGGGAATCATTGATATTACTGCTTCTAAACTGTGAGAGTGTTGAGTCCAAACACTTTTTAGGTACCATTGTAATTCCCTCATATGCAGTCTGGCATATGGTATTAGTAGTATGCAGGATGCCATGAATCCCAGGGCCTGCAGAATTTTTCTTGCAGGGAGATAGGACTTTTTTGATAGTAATTGAAAATATTGAGTTAGTTGAACTTGCTTGTCTGGCGTGAGGTAAGCCATCTGGGTCGCTGTATTTAAGCTGGCACCCAGGAATATAATCTGTTGCGAGGGCACTAGTTTTGACTTCTTTTCGTTTTCTGTGTACCCCAGAAAAATTAACAACCTTTTTACAAACGCCAGATGCTGTAGAAGAATGTCCTTTGTCTCTGCTTGAATGAGGCAGTCGTCCAGGTATGGATATATTTGAATTCCTTTTTGTCTGCAAAATGCAATTACTGGTGCCAGGCACTTTGTGAAGACCCTGGGCGCAGTAGATAAGCCAAAGGGAAGTGCAGAGAATTGGTAGTGCATTGTACCAGCTTTGAATCTGAGGTATCTTCTGCAATTTTGTCTGATAGGGACATGCAGGTATGCCTCTTTGAGGTCCAGAGTAACAAGCCAAGCCTTCTTGCCCAGCATAGGTAGAAGCTACTGTAATGTCAACATTTTGACTTTTGGAATATCCAGGTAAGTATTCAGACTTGAAAGGTCTAGTATGGGCCTCCAGGCCTTGTCCTTTCTGGGGACCAGAAAGAGTCTGGAGTAAAATCCTTGTCCTTGTTCCTGTTGTGGTACTTTTTGAATAGCTCTCAAGTCCATGAGGGCTGAAATTTGTTTTTGTGCCTCTGCCCATTGATTTTGTGGCAAGTCTGGCATTCCTTTTAGCCTTGGTAAAGTATGAAAGTGGAACCTGTAACCTTGAGACACAATATTCAGAACCCATTTGTCTTGGGTGATTGTTTGCCAGTTTTGAGAAAAAAGTGCTAGTTTTCCCCCTAAGGGGGCTTTCAAAAGGGACGTGCTTGGCGTATGAAGGGGAAAGTCATTGTGACTGTTTCCTGTAAGGTTGAGACTTGTCCTCACCTCCTTTTGGGGTTGAGGTGCCCCACTGTCGTTGTCTGTTTGAGCCTTGGGGTTGAGATCTGCCTCTTGGGCATCTGTATCTGCCTCTCTGTGGCCCGTCTGACACTGGAAAGGACCAATTCTTTGTTGGCCAGTTTCTGCTAAACCAAGGTGGCTGTACCTGTAAGAAATCATTGACTGTTTGCATAGATTTAGCTTTATCCTCCATTTTCTTTAACACCTATTCTGCCTTAACACCAAACAAGGTATCATGCTGTAAAGGAGTATCCAATAATTTTGCCTTTACATGATCAGGTAAAACTCTGTTCTTTTAAATCAAGCATGTCTTCGAATCACGGACCCTGTCACTGCGGCTCTACAAGAGGCCTCTAAAGAATCAAAACCACATTGCAGAGTATGTTTTCCCACCTGTTCAACTGCATGCAATAAATCCTCCATTTCTTTACAATCAGGAGCTTCTAAGCTTGCAAGCATTTTCTGTTTTAACTGAGCCATTAAATATTGTTTGTATTTAAGCATGTGAAACTGGCAATTTAAAGCTCTTACTGCTAAAGTTGTAGAAGTGTATACTTTCGTCCCCCATCTATCCAAAGCTCTGGAATCTGTCAGAGGGTACTGGATTTGTTGCAATGGAAGCCTTAACCTCTTTTGGACCCTGGGAAATAGTGTCTGGATCAGCAGAATGTCTTTTGTAAAGAAACTTGTGAGAATCAGGGACTCTATAATACCTATTTGGCTTGGCTGGAGCAGGAGGGCAAAGAATCAGGAGATAAGCTAGATTCAGAGAACACATCCTCCACAATGTCTAACACAGGCGGAATAGCCAGCAGTCTGTGCTGATGCAATAAAAGGAAATCCCTGAGCCTTTTCTTGGATTCTGAGTAATCCTGACTTTCCCAATGGAAATGCTCCCTCATGGTATGCAAAGTTTCCCCAAAAGAATAATCCTCAGGAGGAGAGGCTGAAGGGATAGATTCTTCAGCATCAGAGCCCTCATAGGGGGGTAGAGAGTATCCCTGGTCTGAAGAGGAATCAGAGTTAATGGAAACCTGATCAGAGGAATCATAGTCTGTGTCCTGCCTAGGCCTTTTCTCAGGAGGTGGATGGGAACCCCTGATTAGAGTAATGAGGTCTTCGGCCATTTTAAGCATCTGTTTCTTAGGCATGGAGGACTGTCCAGGAGAATGCTGTGCTTGTTTCTTTGTCTTTAATGGAACCTTTGTCTTGGCTGTTGTTTTAATGGTAAGTTGTGAAGGTCTGAAAACACCCTCAGAAGCCGATGCCTGCTCAGCGGCTCCGGACCTATCTGAGGGATTTGTTTCCGTAGGCTCAATACCTTGAGTTTCCAGAGGCCTAGTTGTCGCCACGTGGGAGTCGGAAGCGGCCTGTGGCTCTGAGGTAGCGGGAGTCCGGGGCTGCAAAAGCGCCTCACTGAGAACCGGCAACTGGCCTAGAAGAGGTTTTGTCGTCAGTTTTGGACCTCAGATGCCTGTCTTTATCCTTGTCTTTGCATTTTTTCGGTACTGAGGTCGTCGGTTGATCCGACGGCATAGTATAATTGAACCTTCGGCCAAAGTAGTGCAAAGCAAAATCAGAACATCTTTTTATAGTGTGTTTGTTAAATCTAGCACAAAACCGACTAGTGACGTCGTGATCAGGGCCTAGGCATGGCATACAGTAAGAGTGGAAGTCCTTATGAGGTATTTGCTTCCCACAAGAAATACAATTAACTTTTTCTGACATCGGTCTGAGGCAAGAAAAAAGTTTCCCCAGCTTTGTTGAAGACCTCAGATCTGAAATTCAACTTCGAAAATCTCAGGAGTCGGCCAACCGACACTTGCGAACTGCTTCTGCTTCGGGCACCGCGCGGCAAGAAAGACTGAAGAAAATGGCGTTGGATGCATCTTATACACCCTTGGCGCATTGACGTCAGGGAAGAAGCGACAGCAACCGACGCAGGACCAAGACTTTGGAACTCTGGCCAACTGCAGGACCGCCTGATGGCAGGATAACCCAAGTGCAATGACTGCAGCAGTGTAACACGATGAACATCCATATTTGTCGAGGCCAGTATGGAGCAATGAGGATCATTCTGCAACCCAATACGGTAGCTTTCTGAATCAGCTTGGGAATTAGGGGAAAGGGAGGGAATGCGTACAGAAGTCCCTGAGGCCAATCGTGGACTAGTGCATCTCTGGGGGAATGCTCTGGATGTGGTAGGAGAAAGAAGTTGCTGCATTTGCTGTTGAAGGGGGTAGCAAAGAGGTCGCAGCAAGGTTGTCCCCATTTGCGGAAGATTTGGTCCGCTACTACTTGATTCAGAGACCACTCGTGATGTATGAGAATAGCTCTGCTCAGGGTAGTAAGAGCTAGCAAGTTAGGCTGGTGCACGGCAAGTGACCTAGGTAAATCCAAAAGAAAAACGCCAGCACCCAGGAGGATATGAAAAATAGTAAATATTTATTTGAGACTGAAACTACTAGACCGGTTTCAGCGGCAAGGCTTTCTTCAGTAGTAGGTTGACCCAAATGATGAGTCATGTTGTTATATAATCTCCATAATGATTGAAATGACATCATTTCCTGTCATTAAAGCAAAACACACAAAAAAGTAGTGGTAATGAAATAACCATAGAAAAACTTTTAAAGCATGCATAGAATGCAATAGAATATAATAATAAATCTGTTGCAGAACTGAGCTTGGTGCAAATATTTAGAAAGCAGCCCAATATGATACAGTCTGAGTGATGGAATTCAAAAATGACCTATTCAAAAGTGACAATGCTATTTTGCCAAAAAAGCTCCACCTAAACATCAACCCAAACTAGATCTAGAAAATCTAGTAAGATTACAGTTCATTATAGTAAAAAAGACAATATAACAGGAACATCACCACCAAGAAACAGGAAGGTGAATAATCGCCCTAATCAACCCATCCAAAAGACAGTTGAACATGAATGGGATATAATGATCTTAAATATATTAAATACACTTGTTCATAAGCTGAAGATGGTACATATATTAACAAAAGTCCAATAAAATATTAGAAAAATGAATAACTAAGAATAGTACCAAAAGAACAGAATACAAAATGTGACCATGTAAACAATCTAGAAGGATATGGTACATAACAGGGTGGATATATCAGGCACATCTCTATTGAAATACTTAAGTGCAAAATATAAAATGGTTACAAAAGCCAAACTGTGTTATGCACTTAAATCATAATTTATCATTTAATCCCGGGGGGAAAAGACCCCCAAGTTTGATAATCCATCTTTTTTCTTTAGCATTTAAGATTTGATGCCAACCTGTTTTAAATGATCAATTGCCTGTAATGCAATCAATAATAATAAATGAAAATTTGGCAGTAGAATGTTTGATGGTATGTCTGTAAAGTGCATTGGTCAATCTCTTGTTTCTGATGTCCCCAATATGTTCAGAAATTCTGATTCGAAATTGTCTTGATGTTTGACCAATGTAGAATGCCTGGCATGTGCACGTGGCAAGATATATGATCCAGTCAGAGCTACAATTACCAAAAAATTGAATATCATATATTTGGCCAGTATTTTTGCTGGTAAAACTGGTTGTTTTAAAAATGTAGCAGCAGAAACTGCAGTGTCCACATGGATAAATACCTGTAAGCTTGTCGCCAGTGAGTGTCCTTTGTGTGAAATGATCTTCCCTTGCTCCGGTTTGTTTGTAATGTGAAAATAAAGAGCCTAAGGTTTTGCCTTTCCTGTATGAAAAGTAACATCGTTCCCCTAGATAATCTGACAAAAGGGGATGTGAGTAGAGTATGTTCCAATGATTATTGATGTTGACTAGGTTTCTTCTATTTTTGCCATAGGTGGTAACAAATCTGCACAGATCAAGTCCCTTGTTTCCGGATCGTGTATTATATTGTAGGAGGGAATCCCTGGATTTGGTGTTGCTGAATTGAATTGCTGAGTCAATAATTCGAGGGGAATAACCCCTAGACAAAAATCTTTTGGTAAGGTCCATTTGATGGTTATAAAAATCATCATTAGAGGAACAAATTCTTTTAACCCGCAAGAATTGAGATTTGGGTATATTTCTAATGATATGTTTAGGATGGTGACTATCGGCATGTAAAAGGGTATTGTACTGTGGAAATTTTCTGTGAACTGACGTTTTTAGTGTATTATCTAACTGCCTAGTTAGATGAACGTCCAAAAAATTAATTTCACTCTTATTATATTCAACAGTAAATTCAATACCCCAGATGTTTCCGTTTAAGTGCTCAATAAATTCCTGGAGATATTCCTGACCTCCTTTCCATACTAGCCAACAGTCATCCAGGTACCTCCTCCAAATGTCCATTTCTGGTAAATAAACATTATGCAAAGGGTCATAAATGATCTGTTCCTCGATGTAACCCATGAAAAGGTCTGCATAGATGGGTGCAAAGGAGGCACCCATGGCTGTGCCTTGAAGTTGCCAATAGCAGTCTTGTTGGAAATAAAAGACATTTTTAGTTAGAATGTGTTCCACCATACATATCAGTAATGTAATGGGTGCTCGATATCGTTTGATACTACAGTCGGGCTTGATCTTCTCATTTTAGACTGCATACGCTTCACCAGTTCTTTGGAACTATTACTATTTGGTCGTTGGACATTTGGTGATCTATCCACATGGTTTACTAAGCCGTAATTTTTGGATGCGATACATTTCTTCCACCGGTTTGAATCAGGGCTCATGCAGCTATAGTTTATACATATCTAAGGTACTGTATTGTTCCATTTTACAATTACGAAGAGAGTTACCCTTATTTACAGCAGGGTTTTTGAAACTTGGACAAAGGCCCATTTCTTTTCACTAAGCGATTACTTCCAGTCTTGGGTCCAGTCGCGTATTGGAACATTGGGAGATAATTCTATATACATTGCTGGTGGCCGACTGAATGAATAACATTGGATATTGATAGTTTTTGGTTGATGGCTTCATATTTTTAAGCGTGTTTAACATATACTATACGCTTTATCTGTGTTACTTACGAGTCACAATATATAAGAAAGTATGCTTAGTGTGTGTTTCACACAACAGTTTTAATATCTCATACTAACTGGTTGTGACTTTTGTGGTTAATAACAACTGGTCCAGGACTTTGGAAATACATGTGTGATGTGTATAGCTTTGTGCGCTTTACAAGTTATAGCTTTCTAATACATACATACAACTAATTTCAACAGTGTTTCTTTTGCATTTTTTCAAATGTCATTTGATGCAGGATTGGTCTGTTGGCTTTTGGTCTAGGACTTCTGAATTAACATTCTTACACCTATATGTGTACGGGCATATTATATGCTCTATGTATATACTTTGCTTACTAGCTTCAGTGTCTGTTTAAGATTTATTGCTCTTACACAATATACTAGTTATGGTCACATTTGATATCAACATATACTACCATATTTTTTGGTCATTGGTTTTTTGTGATACAAACTTTTTGTATGGCAATATTAGCTTCATCCAAACTAATATCAGCTGCCCAATGTACCCAGAACTTATATTCTAGTTTCTGTCATTTTTTAGACAGTCTTTACCATCATTTAGGTACAGTTTATGTTGGGTCTCAATACTAATTAATGGACTCATATAGCATTTATGCTTATAAAAATGTTACTGCATCCTGTCTTTTTAATAAGGGACATTTGCACAGGATTTATTGTTCCAAATAGAAGTTTTCTATTTTTGGGACCTTACTATCTATTTGGTTTTTGTTTGGCCCACTATGATATTCATCTTTATAACAATGCTATATTAGTTACTGGGCTAATTCACTTAATTCTTTTGCATCTTTTTGAGAAGATAAAGGTTCTCTATCGACACGAATTTATTGATACACATATTTTATCACCATTATTGATGATCCAATTTTCTTCATTGATATTCAGCTCTTTTTTTCGTTTAAAGGGCATTTCATGCTGGATATTTTTTGAACAAGTTTTTACCTACATATTACGCTTAATATAAGGACTGGTTTTTGAAATTATTTTAGGTCTACATTATATTATTTTACCCATCTCGTACCAAAATATCTTGGACAGTGACCTCACCATTTAGTAGGTCCTTACAAAAATATTACTTTGCTCTGAAATAGTAAATTACATATATTACTGCTTTGTCTGTGATGATTCAATTGCTTTATTGCCATTAAGATATATTATTTTTGGTAAGATATACTGCACGGGATACTCCTACATAAATTTGGCAAATATCTCACTGACCTTCATTGTGGGTATTTTGTTCAAATAGACAGATTCACATTTATTCATGTTGAGTACTATCATTTGTCGAATTATAGGGCCGTACTTTACCATATATTATTAGCAACAAACTAGATTGTTTTTCCCATTACACTCTGTGGATTCATATTGTTTATTTCCTTTACATGAGGATTGGCCTTCTGTGTTGCTACACTATTAGTTGCTTTGATATTCTTTAGTATAAATACTTACACTTCATTTATAACATTCAAGCTTTTGGTAATATGCCATTTACCTCAGTCATTGAATATCCCCTGCATCATCACGTTCTGTGAACCATTGTTTAGCATATTGCATGTGGGGATATCACACATTTTTTGACCCTGCTTTTTTCTGTAAGATACCCAAACCTACACCCCTATGTGATTAAAATTGTCAATTTTCTACGATTAGAGGATACATTTAATTTGTTCATTCATTCAATCCGGACTTTCCTGTTTGTTCAGCAAGTTCTGGTTCTAAGCAACTCATTGTCATGGATCTTAGAAACTTACTATCTGGTTTGTGCTCCGACAAGGATGATCTAAAAATTTTTGGTATTGGTACTGAATCCACAGATATGGTTGATTTGGATACCATAGATCCAGTTGACGGTTGTGACAACTTATTTTTCAAATTAGGCAAACAAATCAAAATACTAAGAACGAACATTTGGCATCATAAATTGTTCAAAGCTTACCAAGTACAAAATATATCCCCTCGGGGACTGAGATGTAAAATCCAACCGTTGGTTGGTACACCGGATGAGATCTTACTTAAAGATTGGCAACATGCACAACAGGAGGCTGCCATGGCCAGAGTTAATATTTTGGCTTCTTTTTATGAGAGAACAATACAGAGCAATATCCAGGAAGTTGAAAAAACTTGTAATAATCTCAAAAAATTTGAAAATAACACTAGTTTTCCGGGTTGCATGAACAAATTATCTAAAGAATTATCTAATTTAGAAAGCAATTTAAAAATCAAGAAATTACATAAATTTGCCAGGGACAAAGAAGATTATGACAAGGGCAAACAATTTGAACCACATAGGGGTGTTAGGTTTGCTTATGGCACTAAGAATGTCTCATCTGTACGTAAAAAGAGACCTAGATCCATCTTGAAAAAACAGGTTCTAACTATATCACTTCAGGGGAAGAATCTTCAACTACAGACACGGAGACACAAAACACTAGTGATTCTCCCAATGCCAAAAGGGGCAAAAGATCTGAGGCCCCTTTAGGGGCAAAAAACACCGGGCAGGTAGGAAACACAGGGGTCACAAATTTAGAAGAACTTTTCTTGTCGATAGTGAAATGAACCAACAATGTACGAATGTTCTCAACATCTCTAAACATGTTTTAACTGATGATCAATACTCCCTACTTAATAAAGGCCTTGGTTTTATCCCTGGTTTCTTTATTGATGAAAGTTCCTTGGTTTCTGACACTATAGAGTTTTGTAGAAAGATTAATCTTAAACTGTTTTTCAAACAACAGGATAAAATGGAGGACACTCAAAGATCATCTGATTTCAAATTTCATAAATCTACATTTAATCCTCCTATGGATAAACATGTTGCTGTTTTTCAGCAGGCTGTCATCAAAGACATACACTTTCATTCTGGGTCCGATGACACTACTCGGCATAATTTATCAAGGAAGGAACAAATGGCCCTTACACAACTAAGAAACAACACAGACATAGTTATCATTCCTGCTGACAAAGGGGGTGCTGTTGTTGTTATGGACAATGACTATTATGTAAATGAAGGTCTTCAACAACTTTCCAACCGTCATCATTACATGAAAATGGTCATTGATCCTACACCGCGTTTCCAGTTGGAAATTAATGAATTTCTGGAACAGGCAGTGGAATCTGGGATCATTTCCGAAAAAACGAAAACACACTTGATGGTTAAGGATCCTGTTAAACAACAACTATATTTACTTCCAAAGATACATAAATCTAGTCACCAGCCACCAGGCAGACCAATAGTATCTGGAATTGGGTTGCTTACGGAACCCATATCTGTGTTTCTTACGGATAAATTGAAACCTTTATTATCGTATGTTCGGACTAGAATCCAGGATACGACGGAGTTTTTGCAGATTGTTTCCGAATCCCAATTAGACCCAGAATGGTTAATGTGTACTTTGGATGTATCCTCCTTATATACTAGCATCTCACACTGGGCGGGTTTGAAGGCCTTGGAATTTTGGCTCCATAAATCCAATTTATACCCCCCTGGGATGATTACATTTCTGATATGTATGGTGGAACACATTCTAACTAAAAATGTCTTTTATTTCCAACAAGACTGCTATTGGCAACTTCAAGGCACAGCCATGGGTGCCTCCTTTGCACCCATCTATGCAGACCTTTTCATGGGTTACATCGAGGAACAGATCATTTATGACCCTTTGCATAATGTTTATTTACCAGAAATGGACATTTGGAGGAGGTACCTGGATGACTGTTGGCTAGTATGGAAAGGAGGTCAGGAATATCTCCAGGAATTTATTGAGCACTTAAACGGAAACATCTGGGGTATTGAATTTACTGTTGAATATAATAAGAGTGAAATTAATTTTTTGGACGTTCATCTAACTAGGCAGTTAGATAATACACTAAAAACGTCAGTTCACAGAAAATTTCCACAGTACAATACCCTTTTACATGCCGATAGTCACCATCCTAAACATATCATTAGAAATATACCCAAATCTCAATTCTTGCGGGTTAAAAGAATTTGTTCCTCTAATGATGATTTTTATAACCATCAAACGGACCTTACCAAAAGATTTTTGTCTAGGGGTTATTCCCCTCGAATTATTGACTCAGCAATTCAATTCAGCAACACCAAATCCAGGGATTCCCTCCTACAATATAATACACGATCCGGAAACAAGGGACTTGATCTGTGCAGATTTGTTACCACCTATGGCAGAAATAGCAGAAACCTAGTCAACATCATCAATAATCATTGGAACATACTCTACTCACATCCCCTTTTGTCAGATTATCTAGGGGAACGATGTTACTTTTCATACAGGAAAGGCAAAACCTTAGGCTCTTTATTTTCACATTACAAAAAAACCGGAGCAAGGGAAGATCATTTCACACAAAGGACACTCACTGGTGACAAACTTACAGGTATTTATCCATGTGGACACTGCAGTTTCTGCTGCTACATTTTTAAAACAACCAGTTTTACCAGCAAAAATACTGGCCAAATATATGATATTCAATTTTTTGGTAATTGTAGCTCTGACTGGATCATATATCTTGCCATGTCCACATGCCAGGCATTCTACATTGGTCAAACATCAAGACAATTTCGAATCAGAATTTCTGAACATATTGGGGACATCAGAAACAAGAGATTGACCAATGCACTTTACAGACATACCATCAAACATTCTACTGCCAAATTTTCATTTATTATTATTGATTACATTACAGGCAATCGATCATTTAAAACAGGTTGGCATCAAATCTTAAATGCTAAAGAAAAAAGATGGATTATCAAACTTGGGGGTCTTTTCCCCCCGGGATTAAATAATAAATTATGATTTAAGTGCATAACACAGTTTTGGCTTTTGTAACCATTTTATATTTTGCACTTAAGTATTTCAATAGAGATGTGCCTGATATATCCACCCTGTTATGTACCATATCCTTCTAGATTGTTTACATGGTCACATTTTGTATTCTGTTCTTTTGGTACTATTCTTAGTTATTCATTTTTCTAATATTTTATTGGACTTTTGTTAATATATGTACCATCTTCAGCTTATGAACAAGTTTATTTAATATATTTAAGATCATTATATCCCATTCATGTTCAACTGTCTTTTGGATGGGTTGATTAGGGCGATTATTCACCTTCCTGTTTCTTGGTGGTGATGTTCCTGTTATATTGTCTTTTTTACTATAATGAACTGTAATCTTACTAGATTTTCTAGATCTAATTTGGGTTGATGTTTAGGTGGAGCTTTTTTGGCAAAATAGCATTGTCACTTTTGAATAGGTCATTTTTGAATTCCATCACTCAGACTGTATCATATTGGGCTGCTTTCTAAATATTTGCACCAAGCTCAGTTCTGCAACAGATTTATTATTATATTCTATTGCATTCTATGCATGCTTCAAAAGTTTTTCTTTGGTTATTTCATTACCACTACTTTTTTGTGTGTTTTGCTTTAATGACAGGAAATGATGTCATTTCAATCATTATGGAGATTATATAACAACATGACTCATTATTTGGGTCAACCTACTACTGAAGAAAGCCTTGCCGCTGAAACCGGTCTAGTAGTTTCAGTCTCAAATAAATATTTACTATTTTTCATATCCTCCTGGGTGCTGGCGTTTTTCTTTTGGATTTAAATAGCTCTGCTCAGCCTGTCTGCTATGACGTTGGATTTCCCAAGGATGTGCGTTGCGGTCAGAAACCGTTGGGAAGAGATCGCCCATTGCCAGAGTCTCAGTGCTTCTCGACATAGGGGGTAGGACCTGGTTCCGCCCTGCTTTTGATGTACCATATGACTGACATATTGTCCGTTTGAATTGCAACTGTCCCGGTAGGAAGAGAGTCCTGAAGAGCTTGCAATGCTAAAAGCACAGCCCTCATCTCCAAGACGTTTATGTGCAGATGGTACTCGAGGTTGCCAGGTACCCTGGACTGTTCTGCCCTGATAATGCCCCCCCCCCACCCGATCAGGGAGGCATCCGTGGTCACCGTAGCAACTGGAGGGGGGAAGTACAAATGGTCTGTCCAGGGGAACTGATGAGACCATCCACCATGCAAGGTGCTTTTTGCATGTTTCTGTGATGATAATCATGTGAGACATGGGAAGCTGCTGGAAGGACCATTGGGTAAAAAGAAGCCACTGGAGGATCCTCATGTGAAAACGTGCCAGCGGGACGAGTGTGATTGCTGCTGCTGTGACACCCAAGGTTTGAAGAACAAACTTGGCTCGAATTCTCTTGCATTGTAACAAGACCTGGACATGCCGCTGAATGGCTAACACCCTGTCTGGTGGAAGGCTGGCTGAGCTGTCCTTTGTATTTAAGTTTGCGCCTATAAAGATGATAGACTGACAAGGCAGATTTTTCGAAATTTATAGTGATACCTAGTCTGGAGCACGTCTGGATAGTATAGTCTCTGGCTTGCAGAAGGTGCTGTCTGGTGGTCGCAGTGAGGAGCCAGTCGTCTAGTTACAGAAACACCTGGAATCCTTGCCATCTCAGGTGAGCGGTAACTACTGCCATACATTTGGTGAACACCCTGGGGGCTGTGTTGAGACCAAAGGGCAGAGCTCTGAACTGATAATAGCTGGCTCCCAGCCGGAAGCGCAGGAATCATCTGGAGCACCTGTCCATTTTGATATGGTAGTACACATCCTGAAGATCTATGGAGCACATCCAATTGCCCTGATCCAGGAAGGGCAAAATGGACTGAAGCATGACCACCCGAAACTTCGTTCTTTGTACAGACCTGTTTAGTCTGCTGAGATCTAAAATGGGTCTCCAGTCCCCTGTCTTTTTTGGTACCAAAAAGAACCTTGAGTAAATTCCGGATCCTTGCTGGTCTGCTGGGACTTTCTGGATGGCCCTTTTTCTTAGCAGTTTTGAAACTTCCTGAACTGCTTGATCCCTTAGATTGGGTGGAACGTCTGGAAGGGACTTGTTTGACAATAAAGGAGTGTGAACAAAGGGAATTCTGTAGCCTCTGGATATAACGGACTGTACCCATTTGTCTTGTGTTATTTCTTGCCAGGCTCTTGGGTACAGCGATAATCTTCCCCCGACTGCCTCCAGAGGTGGGCAACTGGGCAACCCTTCAGGGATGCTGGAAGGGCTGGTCAGAGAAAGATTCTCTGCTGCCCTGGTTTTGCGGACCCCCTCTGCCACGAGGGCGGCGTCTGTTGTTGTTCCCTCTTCTGCTCCTGGAGGGAAAGTCACCACGTGTGTCCGGCAAGGCACCCTGGGACTTCCGGAACCACATCTTTCCACTCTTATGACCCCTTGGGATATGGTCTGGAAGGAGTGGAAAAACGGACTCGTACGGCAGAGAGTCTTGCCTTCCTGCTCACACCTGGTAAGGGTATCCTTCACCTGTGATCCAAAGAGAGAGGAACCATCAAAAGGGGTGTTGGTGAAAGACGCTCTTAAGGGTTCTGCAAAGTTACATAGCCGCATCCAAGCGTGCCTCCTTAGGGCCACGCCTGTGCCTGCGTCTCTACTCGCTCCATCAGCTGCATAAGAAATGAGCCTCATGGAGGAGTTTACCACTGAGTTAACAGTCGCCAGCTGGGAGGCTGCCTTAGCCTGGGCCCCCTCAGCTGATGGATCTTGGAGGGCATCTCCAAGCTCTTTCAGGAGATCCACAAAAAAATGTTATTTTAATGAATCATGTCTTAGCGCCTCGGCCACCGCAGCCTTCAGTGAGCACATCAATAATGGAAAACATAATTCCCTTTTATACATTCTATTAATAGATCAAACAATTAAATAATCAATCAATTAAACAATAAACATTTAAAGACATTGGCAACAATGTATTATATTTTAATATAAAAATAGATTCTTTATATAATAACATCTTTTTTAATAGTTTATCATCACCTTTTTTCACAAAAAATTGTTCTAAAATAGTTGCTTGTAATAAATCAGCATTTCTATCATGTTTTTCTGAAAAATGCGAAGCAATAGGACTTCTAATGTTGTTAACTTATCTAGGCTTACACTGTCTGAGGAAGAAATATCTGTTTTGCAGATAGGCTTAAAATTTGTGCCAACTGTTATTCCCAGAAATCATGTTGTTAAACAGGAAGCCTTTAGATTTATTAGGAAGTTGCATCTAAAATATCATTTCACTCATGGTGATAGACGAATTTGTAACTATAATGATAAATGTAGTTCAGGTAGCGATGTAAGTGATGAAAGTTTTTTTTTCCTGCATCTCAGATGAAGGTGATTTAACAGCATTAAATGTTAGCATATGCTGTTTAACTGGGGTATGGGGTTGGAGTCTCTTTAAATGTTTACTGTTTAACTGATGAATTATTTATTTAATTGTTTGATCAATTAATAGAATGTATAAAAGGGAATGATGTTTTACCATTATTCATGTGCTCACTGAAGGCTATGGTGGCCGAGGCGCTAAGACATGATTCATTAGAATAAATTTTTTTCGTGGAATCCTTGTTGTTTTTTCGACTTTTAGTCTTTAAGACTATTTTGCTGTTGATTCTTTGGATTATGGCTTCGGATTCCATGTCGGACATTCCCAGGGTGTTTCGTGATGACTCCAGCTCCATGCATAATAATACTGCTACCCGTCCGGTTCCTGGTGGTTCCGGAATTCTAGGTGCATCGGGTAATTTTTCACAAAGAACTTTGGATAATTTTTTGTTACAAGGAGCACCTACTACGGCTTCTGTTTCCAACTCTTCAGTTAACTGTGTGCCTAATGTTTTAGTGATGCCTCAGAATGAACCTGTTTCAGCTCCTGTTTTGAATGCTGACATTACGAATGTTGCTTTACCCACTATATAAGCGACAGCTGCTAGGAATAATAATTGTGTGCCTGCTCATTGTACCTTCCAGTTTATGGAGGAAAGACAACAAAGATTTCTTAACCCGTTTGGGGGTTTAGGAAGTACAGTATCAGGTGATGATAAACTATTAAAAAAGATGTTATTATATAAAGAATCTATTTTTATATTAAAATATAATACATTGTTACCAATGGGTTTAAATAAAGAAATGAATTGGAAATGTTTACTTTAATAGGTTTTTTGTATTTAGATTATTACTTGTAGCATTCACATAATAGTATAATAGGATTTGTTTGAAATGTTAGCATATGCTGTTTAACTGGGGTATGGGGTTGCAGTCTCTTTAAATGTTTATTGTTTAATTGATTGATTATTTAATTGATCTATTAATAGAATGTATAAAAGGGAATGATGTTTTACCATTATTCATGCCCTCACTGAAGGTTGGCTCCGAGGTGGCCGAGGCGCTAACACATGATTCATTAGAATAAAATGTTTTCGCGGAATCCTTGTTTTTTCGACTTTTAGTCTATAAGACTATTTTGCTGTTGATTCTTTCAGGAGATCCCTCTGAAGGCAGGTAAAGTGGCACAGGTATTTCAGGGACTGCAAAGAAAAGGTCGCTGAAGAGAACATCCGCTTCCCATATCTGTCCATCGTCCTGGACTACTTGTTAGGGGGATGGACAGATGAAGAAGTTCCAGCCAACTCCTTCTTTCTGGCCGCCGCTACCACCATGGCATCAACGGGGACACCTTTGGTCAAGAACTATTTGTCCTGCGGTGCAGTAATGAATTTAGTTGGTCTTCTAGGGGTCGGTTTCACTGTATCTGGAGCCGTCCACGCCTTCCGAGCCACCACAGACATCAGTGGGTCGAAAAACGGAGACACCCAGGATGTGGAAGGTCGGGATCCAAACGCGTCCAGAAATACCGACTCATCCTCAGAAGGGCTTAGGGCAGTCCAGTTCCCCCTCTGCCTAAGCATCTCAAGGATGTCTGAGAAGGAGACATCTTCAGAGGGGGATCTTGGGGACCCTTCCGATCCTCTAAGTCAGTATCTGACATGACAGACTTGGGGGAGTCAACATGCTTCCTCTTGCATTTCCTCTTGTGAGGTGGCTCCTCTGAATGGTCAGGGGGAGGCCTCGGAAGAGGAGGATACACCCAAAGGGATGTCATGGAGCACTGGATCCCCAGGCTTAGGGTCTGGAAGAGGGGGAGAGGCTGACGCAGGCACCCTAGAGGGAGGAGCTGATGGGGTTGATCGTGGGGCTGACTCTGGGGCCAGTACACTCCTCATCACCTTGAAGGTGTCCCTGCCCGGACACAGAGAAGGCTCAGGCTCCGAAAAAAACAGAAGCCCTCCCCACACCGAGGGAGACGGCTCCGAGGCACACGTGGGAGCCGAGCTCACCTGCGCCGAAGCACCGAGAGGGAGAGCAGGGTCGGACAAGGTTCCGATGATGCTCGCCCCCTCGGAGCCGACCAGGGAGTCCCGGCACCCAGATCCCTCCAGGGTCGGTACCATGGAAGGGATCGGAGCCGACGACAGAACCAAAGGAGAAGGCATCGGAGCCGACGGTTCCACGACTCGAACCCCAACGAACTCTGGCTCCGAGCTCAAAGGATAAGTCGGAGGAGGAATTTCTATAGCTGTGGACGGAGCCAACGCCTGATGAGGGGGGCTGGACAACATTTTGGCTAGGGCCTGCGATTTTAGTAGCCTACTGACCACTCTTTCCAAGTCATGATCCGAAAGTCTTGAGGACCGAGAAGAGTGTGATGAGCGGTGATTACACTCTGACTGGAGCAGAGGCGATTTCGGAGCCAAATGTATAGACTCCAAAGAAGGGGACCTTGACCTTTTTCGACTCTCAGACGGCTCCGAAGAATGTGTCGGAGCAGACTGGGAGGGAGGAACATCGGTTCCAGCTGGAGCCAAGATGGATGGTATGGCTTCACCCAACGACAGCTCCGAACTGGGAGCCGAAGGTTTAGGTGGCCTAGATGATTTCACGGGCTGAGCCTTCACCGGTGAATCTTGGGGTTTAAGTAGACCCCCTCAAGATCAATTTGTTTTTGCGCTCCTGTAGGACTCTTGGACTGAACGCATGGCAAATCAAACAGGAGTCCTGCAGGTGCACAGCACCCAGACAATAAACACAAGAAGTGTGACCATCTGTCAGAGACATCTTCTGACAGCATGAGTCACACTGCTTGAATCCGGAAGGCTTAGGATCCTTGGACATCCTAACAAAAGAAAAATCCAAGGGAAAACACACACACAAAAAGGTTAAGGTAACAAACTACAGTAAAATAACTTACAGTTACCAGAAGCACTACACTACAAAAACTATACTGAACTACAGCAAAACTAACAAACTTTTTTTTTTTTTTTTTTTTTTAAAGGAGAAGGGAGGAAAAAAAGGTTATCCTCTAACTTAAACTGATACCTTTTAGATATAAGGTAATCCTCGAACTTAAACGGAAACCCTAACAGAAAAGAGAAGGGGGGAGGGGAACTCTCTAAACGACTATGCGTTTCTGAGGAAAAAAAAGGGATACAGACACGAACACACTACGATTATCAAAATCTATCCTAACGATAACTCTATGCTAAAAATAAACTAGTTTAAGACAGAAAAAGACACAATATAAAGGTTTTATACAACCTGAGCCAGTAGAGCAACCTCGCAGCTGAAGCGCCAAACGAGATCTGGGTTTCTAGCGCCAGGCATCATGGGATATGTGGAGACCTTGAGCCAGTATGTAGCTCTCGAGCTTTAGAAGATGACCGTGTCGGAGCCGAAGATCGGCTCCGAACCCAACCAGCAAGAATGAAGGCGAGATAGACAACTTAACATACTCCCTTACCAGCCTCAGTAAGAAGCTGAGATCCCTCATAAAATCCTCCAAGGATGGTTACAAAAATAAAATTGCCAAAGATTCCAAAGACAACCACAAGGTACTCTATAGTTATGTCGAGAATCTAAATGGCAATGCTCAGATATGCTCTGAGCTACAACAGAATGGCATTAAATATACTGATGAAGGATATTGCCAATATCCTGGCAGATCAATTTAGTGCCAACTTCACCCCCCTCTCACCCCCTAAAGGGCCCATCTCAATACCAAAAGATTGCCAAATTCCAGTAATCACGGCCACACAGAAAAACCACACTCTCCAAAGCTAATAATACAGCATCCATGGGACCAGATGACATCCCAGGATGTGTACTACAAGAACTACAAAATGAACTGGCACCTCACCTAAGTGTTATGTTTAATCATAGCCTCACCTCATGCTTCATGCCCACTGAGTAGCACGCACAGCTACCATTATTCCACTCCACAAGAGGGGATCCACCCTGGATCCTGGGAACTACCGTCCCATGAGTCTGACGAGCCTGATTTGCAAGGGCATGGAACGCACTATCATGGAATTTATAAACAAAGACATTGGCAACCTTCAAACACTGGACTCCACCCAGTTTGGGTTCGTGAAGGGCCAATCTTGTATCCTGAACCTGACTGACTTCTTCGAATCAGTCTCCAGAGCTGTGGACGAGGGTGAGGGGGTCCCACACAGCCTATCTGGCCTTCGACACCATCCCCCACTCTGCAGTCATGATAAACTTACTAAGCTGGGCATAAATCCCTACGTCACACGATGGGTTGCCAACTGGCTTACTGACAGAACCCCCACTGTAAAAGTAGCAGACTCCAAATTCAGCTCCAGACGAGTGGAGTACCTCAGGGTTCAGTCATGGGACTGCTCTTGTTTAGCATCTACTTCTCTGAAGTACAGGCCAACACTAAGGGACTATTGGCTAACAAAGTTCACAGATGACTGCAAACTGGGAGCCATTAATGAATCACCAAATAATGTGGATATTCTACAAAAGGGCCTTACAGAAACAGATGCTTGGTGCCAGAATCATGGGCTCAAGCTTAACGCCAAAGGAAAAACCATGTACCCATGAATTACCACATAGGTGGCAGTGCACTAAACACCAAAAGTGTGAGGAGAGATTTAGGGACACAGGTGGACAGTGGTCTCACCTTCGATAACAACATCACCACAACAGTCAGGAAATCCTTCTATGTGGCACACCTCATCACTAAGGGCTTTTCATCCAGAAAACATGAGGTCACTGTCCTACTGTACTCATCTCTCATTAGACCCATTATAGAGTATAACGCCCCATTTGGAATGTACCTCAAGACATCTGCAACAGCTGGAAAGGCCGTAGAAATACCTCAATAAAAGAATCACAGGCCTAAAGCACATGCCATAAGCTGACCGTCTAAAAAAACTCCAGCTACAGTCTGTGGCATATCGTCTACTCAGAAGCGATCTCTGCTTAACATACAAGGCCATGTCAAACCCTGAGCTGTTGGACATGCTCCACTTAAAGAAATCCCAATCCCTCAGAGCCACACGCTCCAGGGATCTAAACCTAGTCTTCACAATGAACAAAACATGTTGGAGGGATAGGTTCCTGACCCAGAGACTCCCCATACTCTGCCCACACATGTCAAGCAGAGCACATCCTTGGACCTCTTCAAAAGGAACCTTGACGATTGCATGGGAGATAGGAAATTCACCCCGGAGATCACGTCAGTCACCCTGCTAGACAGGGGTCCAGGGAAGTAAATATTGTGAGAAGAAATATTCAGGGAATTGTTATGGCTAGGCTTGTATAGGCCCTAGGGCCAATAGCCTATTACCAACCTATGAACCTAAAGGGATGATAAAAAACAGAAGGATATCTGAAACTGGAGCAGAGAAGGGCTCATGATTCCTTTCAGCAGGCCAAAAGGAAAAACATTTCCACTTAATATTGTAGAGTTTTTGAGTCAACGGTTTGTGGGAGGCCAGAATAATTTTCTTAAACGAAAAATACAGCCTGGACTCTCTTAGTTTCATGGGAAGTGGAGAAAACATGCAGTTAGACAAAGGGATTGAAGGTTCAGTGTGTGCAGCTCTGAGGGATGAGTGATGAGATCTGGTGTGGGATCTAGTATCCATGGAGGATACTTCAGATGAGACCACTGGAAGGGAAATCAAACTTGACACAGCCAAAAAAAGGCAATAAGGATCAAGTAACACTTCAGTCTGTGGGCTTTCTGCAGTACTTTGGGGATCAACGGGATCGGTGGCTATGCATAAAGGAGATCCGGAGGCCAATCATGGACTAAAGCACCCCTCGGGGACTGCCCCTCTAGGGGAAATCAGGGCAAAATACCTGCTGCATTTGTTATTCATTGGAGGTGCAAAGAGGTTGCAGCAAAGTTGGTCCCACTGGCTGAATATATGTGACACCACTGACGGGTTGAGGGACCACTCGAGCTGGCTCAAGATGGACCTGCTGAGTCTGTTTGCCAACACACTGGGCTTCCCGAGTATGTGTGTTGCACAGAGAAAGCGAATGGAAGAGACTGCCCATTCCTACTCTCTCATGGCCTCTCTGCATAGCGGATAAGGAAGTGTTCCTACCTGCTTGTTGATGTACCAGACAACCAAAACGCAGCCTGTATGAATTGCAATTGTACCTAGAGGAAGGCAATTCTGAAAGGCTTGCAAAGTCTGAGGACTGCTCTCATCTCTAGGAAGTTTATGTGAAACTGTCTCTGTTGAGGACCACATGCCTTGGACTGTTCTGCCCTGAAAATACCTCCCCAGCAGGGAAGCATCTATGGTCACTACAGCCGTGCGAGGGGAAAGAGAAAAGGGTCTGCCTCAGAAGAGATCCTCTGAAAGAAGCCACTACTGAAGATGCTGCCTGCAAATGGGTGCCAGTCGTATCAACACAGACACAGGATGATAGAGAATGGACCAGTGGAATGCTTGCGTCCACTGGAGTACCTGCAAGCAATATCTGGTCAGCAGTACAAGTAAAATAACTGCTGACAAGGACCCCAGCATCTTGAGACCGAGATGCGGCTGAGGCAACGGGACCTCCAAAATCGTCTTGACCTGTTGCCTGAGCAAATCTGCTCTCTGACGGGGAAGAGCTGTAATTTCTGTCACTGTGTTGAGCTGGGTTCCTATGAATTCTAAACTTTGCACAGGAGTCAGTTTCGACTTGGCTACACTGACCGTAATGACTAACTTGTTGAAGGTCTCCAATAGATACCATGACACTAACATTAGTTAATGCCTTGTGGGAGCCATGAGAAGCCAATCGGCCAGGTACGGAAAGACCTGGAATTCCTGCAGTCTCAAATGAGCTGCTACCACCGCCAAGCATTTAATAAACACCCGAGGGAGGGGTGGTTGTAGTGAGATCAAAGAGCAGGGCTCTGAATTGAAAACGACTGGCTCCCAGTCATAAGCACAGATGCCTCTTGGAGCGTTTGTCTACCTTGATGTGATAGTAGGCATCCTGGAGGTCTATGGAGCACATCCACTCATCCTTGTGCAAAAGCAGCAGGAAGGACTGGATAGATGAACATCCAGAACTTCAGCTTCTTGACAAACAGGTTCAACTTGCTGAGGTCCAAAACTGGACGCATGTCCCCAGTCTTTTATTGGCACCAAAAAGAAGCAAGAATAAAAGTTCTGGACCCTCTTTGCCCTGCTGGGAGCTCCTGGATGGCTCTTTTCTTAGAAGCTTTAAAATTTCTCTTTGGGCCAGTTCTCTCTGACTGGGTGGCACTTCAGGGAGAACTCTCTTGGGACCTGGAGGAGGTTGGGAAAAGGGAATGTAATAACACCTGGATATGATATTGAGCACCCACCAGTCCAATCTTTTATGCCAGTAAAGGCATTTTGGTGCAATAAGAACCAACCCCTGACTGTCTCCAGGGCAGGACAGTCGGGCAACACCTCATGGATGCTGAAAGAACTTCTCAGAGAAAGGTTCTCTGAAGCCCTGGTTCTACAGACCCCCCCCCCTCTGCCTCTAGGGTGGTATCTACTATTGATACCCTCTTCCTCTACCTCTAGAAGAGGAATCCCCTGGAGCATCCTGGAAGGAACTCTGCAACTTTCAGAAGCAAAGTTTCTTACCTCACCACTGGTTCCCAGAGAAGGACCTTTGGGGGGTAGAAAACTTGATCCCTATTGCCGACAGTGTCTTCCCTTCCTGCTCCCTGCAGGTCAAAGTCTCCTTGACTGATGGTCCAAAAAGCAAGGAGCCATCAAAGGGGGATTAGTGAAAGACGTTTTAAAGGCTTCAGCAAACCAGCACAACCATCCAAGCATGATGTCTCAAAGCAATACCTGCACTGGTCGTTTGAGAAGTACCCTCAGCAGCATTAGAGATTAACATCGAGGAGTTGGCAAGGGACGATAGAGTGGAGAGCTGGGGAGAGACCTTCTTGAGGTCCTCCTCTGACAAACTCTGAAAGAGGATTGGTTAGTCCAGTAACCAGGTCCATCTGGAGGTGGGTAAAGTGCAGCAGATAATTAAAAACTCTCAAACCAAAAGTGGTTGAGGCGTAGGCACACTTCCTTTGTCTATCTACCACCCAAGTCTTCCTGTTTGGGTGATGGATGGTGGAGGTCCATTCAGCCAGCTCCTTTTCGGTGGCCACTGTAACCACAATGGCATCAACTGGAATGTCTTTGTTCTAAGTCATCCCGTCTGAAGGAGGGCTCAAGAACATGTCAGCCTTCTTGGGGACTAGGTTCCACATTATCAGGTTCCTTCCATGTCCTGCGTGAAATAAGGTTGATCAGCTTTGTCCACAGGGAGGAACCCAAGAAGCAGATGGGCCCATCCTGAAAGCCTTCAGGAACACAGATTTATCGAGGGGGGGGGGGGCATCTGCCTTTATATTTTAACAGCTCCAGAATGTCTCCAAAAGAGACATCAGGAGGAGACCTGGGGTACCCGTCCCTTCATCAAAATCTGTGTCCTCCATGAGGGATGCCATGGGCAAGTCCAAGTGCTTACTCTTGCACTCTCTCTTCCGTGGCACCTCCTCTGTGTGGGCCTCAGAGGAGGACTTGGAAGCAAAGGGAACTCCCTGGGGTTCAGACACCACCTAAAGGTTATCTCAGGAGAACTGACCCTGGACAGGATGGAATGGCTCAGGGCTCAGAACAATTATGGGTTAGGACGTACACCATAGAGAAGACACTGCTCCAGACCTGGAGAAAGCCTGCTCTGCCACCCAAAAGGCTGACAGACCTGAGGAAATTCCTTCCCCGTTCCTTGTAGCCGAAACAACCTGGAATTAAGGTGCAGAGCCAACTCAGGTTCCCGGCCCTCCGGACAGTACTGTCCCCAAGCTGTCATTGGCTGAGGCACCAAAAGAAAGGGGCCGACCCGACAAGCCCAGATCTGATACCCTCCCCCCAGAGACCCAGCGCTGACATCTATGAGCCAAGACCCTCTCTGAACTGATGGCAATGGAATAAAGCTGGTCAGGGACCCTGACAAAAGAGTCAGAAACTCATGAATGCCCAGACTTGTCAACACCTCCCTCAGGCGAGTCGTGTCCTGGAGTTTCAAAACCAGAAGAATTGGAAAAGGACAGGTCAACCTTGGTGGCCAGGGATCTTGCTGAGCCCAAGTGGGCTGGAGATGCCCGTTTCTGTCTGGGCCCCTCAGAAAGCTCATCAACCTGTCCATATCCGTGAGCAAAAGGCTCTTGGAGGATCTAGAGGAAGCCAAAGAATGGGTGGAGTGAGCCAGAGAAGCAAGCCTGGACCCAGAAGCAGACCTATGATGCCCTGATCCAAAGATCAGCTCTGATGCCTAGGAGCACAGTGCTTCAGATCCCTGATTTATCCTGAAGGAGAGCCTTCAGAAAGTAATATTGGATCCGACAAACATGTCAGATCAGACACCTGCTGGACTGTACTCCTCAGATCCAAATGAGAAGACTGATCCAAGGGATGTCTAACTGCAACAGAATCAGAAAGTCTGAAGAGACCTCGGAATCTACCGGCGGATCCTGAGAGATTGGATGTGAGACAGCCAGGGGCAGTTTCAGATAAAAAAATCTGTGATCTGAAAGCCTAGGTCTATTTTGAGACATAGAAGAAGCACCTGGGGAAACAGATGGGGGGTTTTCTTTTGGACTCCTTAAGGCCTGAAGAAGAAGAGAACCCAGAGACAAAGAGACTCCCTTGAGCCATACCCTTAAGCAGCAATTAGTTTTGGTGGTCGGCCAGCACTTGACGGTTGAACGCCACACATACAAAGCAATCAGCCTCGGGGTCGTCAGCACCCAAACAATAAACACAGTTCTTATGGGCTTCAGAATTTAGCACCTTGCACCTGCAAGAGAAGCACCTTTTAAAACCGGTTTGCCTTTCTCAGACACACCTGAAAGTTAGAGACACACACGTACATCACACATCCATAACACACAAGTAACAGTTAACTAACAAATAAAATTCTCCTACCCACTTAAGGAATACAACTAACCATAATGTTGTGATTTACTGTTACAATGACAGTGAAGTCAAAAGCCAAAAAAGGCGACAGGCGCTAACTAGGGAAAAAGAAGGGATTTCTAACTGCACTATAATGCCAATGACTAGCTAGAAAAAGGAAGGGGAGGATAGGGAAGAGAACTATCTCGGTTTAATAAAAAAGAAAAAAAGTCTTATCTTAAGAAATTCTCACAAATTCAAAATAGGCAGCTCTGAGCCAGGAACCACTTCAGTGCACAAATGCGGCAAATGAGATCTGAGGATTAGCGTGCAGAAGGGGATTATAGGAGAGGGAGTAGCTTGAGCCTTGAATCTATGTCTGTGAAGTGCCGGATCGGTTCCGATGTCGGATCCAGGACCCAGTCGTGAGAAATAATGAAAAAGAGAACATCAGATCAAAAATCTGAGTACATCATACTTAAGTTCCAACTCAATCTTTTAGCATCAGCAGAGTCAAATCAAACTGATAGGATCCAAACCCATTCGCTGAGGACAGAATGAGGATTAAAAGCATCAGATAAATGCTTCATGCTTATTAAATGACATATAGAAATCAGTGTATACCAAGATTATATAGTCCTCATTCTGAAGGGGGCACGGACCTCCACAAAATTGATTACATGTACACATTTGCAATCATAGGACTGCATACATATCTGCTGCTCTCATCAGATCCAAATAGAGTGAAAGTTTTGAAACGTGAAGAGAACATGACTAAGCTGACTTCCCTGCTTAGTTTAATAGAAACATATCAGTGTCAGGCGGGAATGGAAACCAAACCAGAAGTAGGCAAAAATCGGGCGGCAAATGAATGTGCCAAAAAACAAAAAAAAGAATATAAGGAGAAGGATCAGATAAGAATGCAAAAAAAAGGTGGAAAAGGCATAAATACAGTTGCAAGTACAGAAAAAGAAAAGTTGTGTAAAATCTTACCATAACCATAGATGTCCTATTCCATGTTGCAGTATTCCTGGTGTGAGATTTCCTGCCTTCAGGTGACTCGTATGTCGGCTCCTATACAAAATCTTCAGCTTGGCTGTTGTAGCTGCGTGGGACATCACACATAGGGCCATAAACCAGGGACCTTAAGTATGATGTCTGCACGCACAATCCTCAGAACTTGAAGTTAAGCAGGCAAAGTAGATGGCCCAACAGGATAGGCTGCCAAAGGTGACATGTATAAGGCCTGGTCTCTTCTGTAATGGAAGAGGCATCAGGGATCAGTTAGACTGGTAGAGTCTGTGAGTGGGAATGGTGGGTGGGAAGGAATACTGCAACATGGAAGAGAAGGACATCTATGGTTATGGTAAGATTTTACACGACTGTTCTGTGTCCTTCTATTCCTATGTTGCAGTATTCCTGGTGTGGGAGAGTACCACAGCTTAAGTTTGATGAAATGGTGGTGGATGCAGAAGATGATTTCACAAAGCCTTGTAGGATTTCCCTGGCAAACCCTGCGCGCGGCTTTGGAGATTTGGTCCAATTTGTAATGTTTGGTCAAAGTGTGAATAGTGGACCATGTAGCTGCTTCCATAATGGAAGCTGTGCCCATGCCTTTTTTGGAAGGCCTTGGAAGTGGCCACTGCTCTTGTGAAGTGTGCCTTAACCCCAACTGGAGGGTTTTTTGCGTGGGGTGAGTAGCAGAAACAGATTGCCTTTCTAATCCAGGATGCAATGGTCTGTTTGGTGACTGCCTTGCCCAGTGCCCTGGGGTGGAAAGATACAGAGTAGTCTGTTTAGATTTCCTAATGTCTTTAGTCTTGCCGAAGTAAAATCTCAGTTGCCTGTGGACATTTAGGGAGTAGAGTATCCTCTCTCCTTGGTTAGTGGAAGAAGGGAAAAATTGGATAGGTGAATGGATTGATTTAGAGAAGTCATTGACTACCTTGGGCATGAAGGAGGGGTTAGTCCTCAGTGTGACCCTGTCCCTATGAGAAATTGTGTAAGGTGAGCATGCCATTAAGGCTTGTAGCTCGGAAACCCTTCTGGCAGAAGTAATAGCCACTAACAGTACTGTTTTCCAAGTACAAAACTGTAGATTGGCTGTATTAGCTGGTTTGAAGGGGGGCTGGGTGAGTTTTTCCAGGATGAAGTTCAGGTCCCATGGAGGGGGGGATAGGCTTCTTAGGTGGTCTGATGTGTAAGACCCCTTTAAGGAAAAGTTTCAAATGTAGCCTGGCTAACAAGGGAGACTCTAGAGGTAAGTAGGCTGATAATGCGGAGAGGTACACTTTCACTGATGAATAGGAAAGTCCACCCTTTATAAATTGACACATATGAAAGGACTAGGGGGGTGTCAGCCTCATAAGGGTCGCTATTCTGTACCAGACACCACTGAGTAAATCTTTCCCATTCAGCAAGATATGATTTTCTAGTAGTGGGTTTCCTGGACTCCCTCAGGACTGATAACACGTCCTCTGAATAGTGGTGTCTGAATGGGGTTAGTAATTTATCACCCACAGAGTCAGGGATAGCATTTTCAAGTATGGGTGTAGGAAAGTTCCTTTGTCTCGTGTCAGGAGGTCCACCTTGTGGGGCAACTTGCAGTGATTGCCCTTGGTTAAACTGTGTAGAAGGGGGAACCAGTGCTGCCTTGGCCAGTAGGGAGTCACTAGCATGATTTTTGGTTTGTCCTGCTTGATTTTTAGAAGGACTTTCTGAATCAGAGGGAGGGGGGAAGGCGTAAAAAAACTTCCCCTCCCAGGTGAAACTGAAGGAGTCTATTTTCCAGGCTTGGGGGGAGTAAGTCTTTGTGCAGACGGTCGGCAGCTGCCTGTTCTGGGGGAGGCAAACAGGTCTATTCGTGGAGTATGTCTAGGAAGACCGTCCTGTCCAGCATCCATTCGTGTTGTGGAGAGGATGTTCTGCTCAGGAGGTCTGCTTGCTTGTTGTCCTTGTGAAGGGTTGTATCTGGCCTGCAGGGATAGGTTGTGCTTAGATGCTAGGTCCCAAATAAGAAGGGCTAGTCTGCACAATTGGTATGCCTTGGTACCTCCTTGTTTGTTGATGTACCACAATAAACAGTGGTATTGTCCGTCACTATCAGAAGAGGACCTGGTAGCAGTAGGGGTATGAAGGTCTGTGGAGCTAAAAGAACTGCTGTCATCTCCTTTATGTTGATGTGTTTGGTTTTCATGGGAGGTTGCCACTGGGATAGGACTCTGTAAGAGTGCAAGGTGGCTCACCAACCAGAGTCTGAGGCATCTGTATGCAATATTTGTGTGGGTTGAGGGGGCTGCAGTGGAAGCCCTGGGTTTAGTTGTACTTGTCTGATCCACCAAATGATTTCTTTTTTAAACAGGGAAGAAGGGGAATAACTTGTTCCAAGTGACTATGGTGTTGTTACCAGATATTTTTGAGATACCATTGCAGTTTTCGCATATACATTCTGGCCAATGATATCATGGGAATGGTTGCTGCCATCAATCCCAGGAGTCGAAGGAATTGCCTTGCAGTGATGGTCTGCGAGAGCAAGACTTCCTGGAAATGGGAAGTTAGAGATAGAACCTTGTCCTGTGGGAGAAAGGCTTTCATTAATTTCGTATTGATTCTGCAACCTAGGAATATCTTGTTTTTGTCCGCGTTCAGGGAGGGCTTCTTGAGGTTTGGAGTGAACCCTAGACTTTGTAGAAGGGACATAGTGAAGTGCAGATGTCTTAAGAGGGAATCTTCGGACTGTGCTAAGATAAAGATGTCGTCCAGATATAGGTAAATCTGGATTCCTTGGATCCTGCAGGAGGCAATGGCTGGAGCTAGGCGCTTTTGTAAACACTCTTGGGACTGTGGATAAACCAAAGGGTAAGGCCATAAATTGGAAATGCGAGGATGGACCAGAGAAATGCAGGAAACGTCTGTGTGAGGCCCAGATGGGAATGTGCAGGTAAGCATCTTTTAGGTCCAAGGTTACCATGAAAGCATTTGAGGGTATGAGGGGTAAGAGTGGGAAGTGACAGCATACTGAAGGAGGGTACCTGCAGGTAAAGGTTTAGGAAGGAGTGGTCCAAAATGGGTCTTCCAGGGCCCGTCCTTTTGAGGGACCAGGAACAGACAGGAGTAGAATCCCTTTCCTTCTTGTCCTGTGGGAACAGGCTCTATTGTGCCTTGTTGTTGCAGGTCTGACAAAATTTGTGGAAGGAGATGGCATTGTTTTTTTGGGGGAAATGGAATGCCCTTCCAGGGGGGAATATGATTCCAGGATAGAAAGTATACTTTTTGATTAATGGTTAATACTCACTGGTCTGTGGTCATTTTTTGCCAGAAGGGGAGACAGTGGGTAAGGCGAGCTGAGAGGTGAAGATGGGCAAGGTAGTCACGCATTATTAGAACCTCCCCAGTCCTAAAAGGGTTGTCTAGGCTGAGGAGGTGGGCCAGTGGGCCTGGATGAGGAATGTCTTCTAGTTCCTCTTCTGGGTCTGGAGGAGAAGGCAGCAGTATTCAGTTTACACCTAACAAAGGATGTCTTAGCCGGGTAGTTCCTATAAAATTTGGATATAGGGGATACCAGGATATGTTTAATATCCTGTAATTCTTTGCTTTTTTCTTGTAGATTCTTAAATAGGTCTGCAGATTGTTTTCCAAAGAGGAAGTTTTGATCCGGGGGGGGCATCCAAGATTTTGGACTTAAAGTCCTCTGGCAGATTCTGTAGTCTAAGCCAAGAATATCTCCTAAGGACAGATGCTGATGCTGCAGAGCGAGAAGAAGCTTCTGCAGCATCGTAGCTACATCTTATGGAGTGTCTAGCCACTTGCAGTGCTAAGGACAACTTGGAGGAGATATCAGTTTTAATGGAACTATCAGGAATTGAAGCCAGCATAGAGGTGGCTTGGGATACTAAGTCCAGGGCATACTTGGGTCATGTGTGTTTTGACAGTTAATGGCTCTGAAGGCCAAAGTGGAGTAAGTGTACACCTTCTTGCCTATCCTATCCATGGATTTGCTATCTTTATCTGTGGGCAATAGGGAGGCAGAAGTTAACAACCTAGACTGTTTATCAGGGGCGGGGGCAATCTCGGCTGGGTCTGCTAAGGGTGGTTTTATGAGGAATTTGTGTTCCTCTGGCACCTTGTAGAAGTGGTCAGGGCACTTAGGTGCAGGAAGCTGCGATTCAGGTGTTCTAGAGGCTGCAGTAAAGGCATCCAAGTATGCAGGAAGAACAAGGGGTACAGCTGTAGGAGAGGGGGACTCCACTTGTAGCAGTTCAAAGTATCTTTTTTGGGTTTCTGTCATTTGGGAAGTATCCCATTTGAAATAGTCTTTCATTTTGGTGATGGTTTCACCAAATGTAATGTCTTCAGGTGGAGAATCTCCTTCCACAAAATCCTCATCAGGAGAATAGTACTCCTTGGGAGAAGCAATCTGGGATGCATAAGAGATGGATTCATCTGAGGAAGAGTAGGTAGATTCATGTTCTTCTTCCTCATGGAGGGGAGCCATGGGAATGGAAGAAGCAGAGGGAGGCCTAGGGCTTAGCAGAGGCAATGAAGTTGGGGGTGAGGCAGAAGGCCTAAGCATCATAAATGCCTGCATAAGAGAAGAGGTGAAGGCTTCCCAGTCTGGAGGGCCTTCAGAAGCAGGCGTAATGTGTTTTGTTTACTGCTTCTTTTTGGTCAGAGTCGGTCTAGGCAGAAGTTGTATCCGAGGTCTGGATCCCGGTCGAAGGAACCACCAAATCTGGTTCCCCCTTGACATCGACAGGCGTCAGTGTCTGTGTCAAAGGAAAAAACTTTAAAGACCAACTCACGTAAGGTTTAGGTATGGCACCTTTTATTACTTGCAGCAAGGAGACAAAACATGTGGATACAGGATTTTGTCCAATTTACTAGTAGGCAGTATGCTTCTTTTATACAGTTCTATGAAATGTTACTTTTTTATGGTTGACGTAGTTAGACACAGACACAGTATTATTCTACAGAAAATGTTACCTAGATTTCCTGCTGACATGTTCAGATTTAAAACTTACTATGTATTACATAGAAAATGTTACTTGGATTTCCTGCTGACATGACTTGATTTATGAAAAACATTTGAGAAAAACAACCTGGCCTTGGGGGCTTATTTTTAGCCTACTACAAACTTTTTATTCTTCAATTGTGCAGTTCTAATATATATGTGTTACATTTCAAGGTACATTTCTAGCTTAGGTACAAGTAAATGCTGATTACATTTTATATTTTCAAACAGCCTTTGTTTTCATTATCAATAGCTTCTGCAGCTGTGTATTTTCTTGTAGCATAAGCGGAAAATCAATAACTCTTTGTTTAAGTCAAATGAGATTAGTAGAAATTAAACATTTATTATTATTTTCATGACATTAGCAGAAATCAAATGCTTTTCTGTTAATTTCCAAAGCATAAGCAGATCATAGCTGCACATATTTTTATGACATAACAGGACTGGAATGTCTCAGCAGCTCGTGCAGATTTATGCAGTGTGAAATAGAATAAATGTGTTAACCCTTTTTAAACCTTGAATTAACTAAGCATATTACTAATACATATTTTTCGGACAGTCTGAAAAAGCTCCTTGGACGTACCGGTAGTTGGCTGTGCATCGGCCTCCATGAGGGAGGTCGATGGAGCCGAAGGATCCACTGAGCGCTGCTCAACTCCTACATCGGTAAGCGGCAGGCGAGGAAGGCCTAGGCATCTTGGCCTTCTTACGCGGAGGTTCTTGGGTGGCCTCTGAAACGGGATCCATCCTGACAGTCAACCATTTGAGGAGTTTATTTTCTAAGTAAGAGTTTAAAGCTGCCAGACGACTATGTAAGGTCTTAGGCACAAAAGATTTACAAATAGGGCAGGTGTTATGGTAGTGTTCCCGGCCTAAGCAGAAAATGCATTTGTCATGGGCTTCCTTATGGGGAATTTGGCGCCCGCATTGGTACTTCCCCTTTTTCCCTTGACATCAGCTAAACACTACAACAACCAAGCCTAAGCAATGTGAAAGACTGGTAAAAAAATTAGAAATGCAAAAACCTAATGGGTTACTTATCTAAAGTCGATTCGACGTCTGAAGACGGCTGAAAAGTTCTAAGGATTGTGCGTGCAGAAGTCATACTTAAGGTCCCTGGTTTATGGCCCTACGTGTGACGTCCCACGCAGATGCAACAGCCAATCTAAAGCTTTTGTTTAATAGCCGGCATACAAGTCGTCTGAAGGCAGGAAATCCCACACCAGGAATACTGCAACATAGGAATAGAAGGACATCTCCTGAAAAATTTTCATTTCGATCAGGATCTAATGCAGGAATGGTTAAGGAGAGGTGAATGTAAACCAAAAGATGAAAGGTTAATACTGGCGGTTCTGGATGGTGGACTATGTACATGTTGGTTTATGGTTGGTCAGAAACAGACAAATGCAGGTTCTGTAAGACAGAACTGGAAAAAAGTCACATGTTGTTGCTGGGTGTGATAAACTAATGGCAGAGTGCCTGTATACTGAAAGGCATAATAATGCGGCAAGACTGTTGCACAGGGGATTATTCAAAAATTACAATACTGAAGTAGTTGAAAACATGAAAACGAGAACCACAAAACATTATAGAAAATTATGAATTTTATATTACACACTGGGGATAACCCATTACCAACAGATCAAAAAATAGCTGCAAGAAAACCAAATATAGTAGCCCATGAAAAGTCAACAAAAGTAGCACTGATTGTTTAAATTGCCACACACAGTAATTACAGTGTCTTATGTACTGAGAGACACAAATTCAATAAATTCCAGGATTTGCAGGCAGAACTGAAAGCAATGAGGGATTCCCAGACAGTTTAAAAAGGAGTAGGAGCAATGGGTCTCATAAAAAAGAATTTACAGTCAAATTTAGATATGCTGATACATGTAACTCCATATGAATTCCAGAATGAATCAATTACGAGCACGTTATGGGTGTTGCAAAAAGAGCACTTTTGCCTAACATCAAAGACTTAAAACAATACTAATTTCACAAACTTTAAACATACTTTGACTTAGGAATGGGGTCCATTCCCATCATGGTATTAGAAACCCAAAAGACTTGGGTAAATTAAACCAGGAGACACCACAAATTAATAAAGCAGAACTATTTACATCAAACCTCAAACTCAATAACATGAAAAAGCTTTGTTTGGCAGCCATATATGTCATGCCTGGTAAAAGCATTAGCACTGTGGAAAATATCTTTTACTGGATATACAACACGAAACAATAACACAAGGTAACCTAAATATAGACTGGCAGCATAAAAATTGCAACACCCTCATCTAATTCCATAAACCTACACATATTTACACAGTTAATTACAGCAGTTACTACAGTCCACAAAAACAATCATATATAAACAATCTTAGACTGGATTTTTTTTAACAGACCCAACAAAATCAGGGTGGCTAACAGCCTTCCAGATAGCCTAAGTAACCATCTACCTATTTACACTCTCAGAAAATTTGAAAATCCAAGATGAACCATACAAGTTACAACCAAGTTAGCAACTCAAAAAAAAAACTTTGATAAAGACACATCAAATATTTAAGATAATATAACTGGAAACACAAAGCTTTGCTCTTGATCTCTGCAGTCACTCAGTTCAATGAGATATTCCTAAAAATTCTCAATAACCTTGCCCCAGTATGTACCAAAAGGGTCAAATCCAATCCTCCACCATAACTAACAAATGAAACTAAAAAATGAATGCTGCTACATGACAAAGCCTAGAAACAGTGGTTCAAAAATACAACAAAAAATAAATTTCAACTTTTCAGGCAACTAAGGAATTGGACAAAACACCAAATAAAACATGACCAGCAAACCTAGTATAACATCTCAACAATAATAATCAAAACAACCCAAAACTCTTCTGGACTTCTGTACACATATTTTTACATCCAGGCCTAACCACCACCCACTACCACATCATCTTCATCTAGCAATACTACTGATTCAATTCCCCACACAGTTTAACTACGTAACCCTCGCAGTACCTACAGCCTCTATCAAATATCTTCATCTATTTGGACTTCAACCCAGTACTTACCATCACCATTAAAAAAAAACCCTCCTAAATAAGCTAAAACCCAATCACCCTAGCTGCTGATCACCTCCACTAAGACAATCTAAAAATGACTGCAAATGCATGTGCTTTGCAGTCTCTATTTTGATAAACAAATCTATTGCCAAAAAATACATTCCTTCCATCTGGAAAAAAAATGACTTATTATACGTTTACACAAAGGTGGAGCATCCACAGATTTTAATAGCTACAGGCAAATTACAATTCTCTTCCCCTATCAAAGATATCTAAAAATATACTCATGCTCAGCTTGTATATCACCTAAATCCAATAATCTGTTCTTGGAAACTCAGCATAGTTTCAGACCTCACCACAGCACAACTACCTCCCTCAAGTTCACCAGCACTGTAAACCAGCAAAGGAACAACAGCTTAGTTTAACTGTATTCCTAGACTTATTCAAAGCATCTTGACACTATCACATAAACATTTACTCAATGAACTTTCTTCTACAGGTCACTCTCAATCCTCCCTTACATCATTCCTTAGTTATCGATCTGTAAGGCAACAAGCAGACAAATGACAAGACTTCTCCTCCTATTTCCCAGCTTCCATAAACAAGCTTTACACTGCCATAGACCAAGCAAATATAGAACAATATGCAGATGATTAGACTTGAATATAAACAGACCCACAATATCCAGAAGTTCTCCAAATTTCTTGCTCTCTT
Organism: Protopterus annectens; assembly: GCF_019279795.1. Lineage (NCBI taxonomy): Eukaryota > Metazoa > Chordata > Ceratodontiformes > Protopteridae > Protopterus > Protopterus annectens. Next base: position 1,452,676,190 of record NC_056729.1, on the reverse strand, counting down.
TAATCAAAAACTGGCTGAAAAATTCAAACCTGCTCCTAACCCCAATAAAACAAAACTGATGCTCTTCACTCCAAAACATTACCTCAGTCAAAAATATTGTTTGTTTACATCTGCAAATAATTCTAAAATTTAGGTAGAGCCACATACTAAATTACTTGCCACTGTAACAGATGACCATCTTAATCTGATCAACATTCTCTTCAAACAATTAAAAAGACACCACAAAATTGGTACCCTTTAGAGGGCAAAAAGTACAGTTTTGTACCTACCATAAATGTAGATGTCCGATAGGTATGCATCTGCAGTCCTAACATATGGGTTGTCCTGCCTCAGGCAGCCCTTCGGTCGGCCGGATTCCAAAGTCTGGGTCTGGCCTCGGCTGATATCGCACTTCACCCGACGTCATAGCTGCTGTTTATTGGGTATAAAGGCATCAGCCGACGCCATTTTCCTCAGTGTTTCTTGCCCCAGATGCCAGGTGCCCTCTGGTAAGGCTAAATTTGGATAAATGCAAATAATTCCAAACAGTAGAGAGCAAACAATATAAGAATATATATATATATATATATATATATATATATATATATATATATATATATATATACACAAACAAATACACCGTAATAGATTCCCCCAGCTAGCTAAAAGAGGGGTAAATACCCTAGGAATACCACAGAGGGGAGGGAGGGTGGGTAATCCTGACTGCAGATGCATACCTATCGGACATCTACATTTATGGTAGGTACAAAACTGTACTATGTCCTTCAAGGATGCATCTGCAGTCCTAACATATGGGTAGAATACCATAGCCAAACTGGGGAGGAGGCACTAAGATAAAGATGGTGTAGTTAAGATCCCTTGCAAAACAGCAGTTGCAAAACCTGCTCGGGATCTAGAATATAAGGGAAGATTATAATGCTTGGCAAATGTATGCACGGAGCTCCAAGTAGCAGCTTCTAAAATGTCTTTGGTAGCCACTCCTCGTAGGAAAGCTGTAGTGGTGGCTGTAGCTCTTGTGGAATGAGGTCTGATATTTTCAGGAGTTGTCTTTCCATGAAAAGAGTAGCAAAATCGAATGCAATTTCCTATCCATTTTGAGATTGTCTGTTTTGAAATTGCTTTTCCTTGCATTCCTGTTGCATATGCTACCAGAAGCTGGTCAGTTTTTCTGCTGGTCTTAGTTCTGTCCAGATAGTAGCGTAATTGTCTGTGCACATCCAAGGTATGTAGTAGTCTTTCCCCCCTGTTCTGTGGGTTGGGGAAGAATGTAGGTAAATGAATCGCTTGGTTCAATGATACTCTGGAGACCACTTTTGGCATAAAGGTAGGGTTAGTTCTCAGAGAGACTCTGTCCTGATGGAAGATTAGGAAGGGCTGTACTGCCATTAATGCCTGTAACTCAGATACCCTTCTTGCTGAAGTGATTGCTAGCAGGAAAGCAGTTTTCCAAGACAAGAACTGTAATTCTGCTGTTGCTGCTGGTTCAAAAGGAGGAAGTGTTAACTTTTCCAGCACAAAGTTGAGATCCCATGTAGGTAAAGGTGGTTTCCTTGGAGGTTTTACATTTTTGATTCCTCTCAAGAACTGCCTGAGTAGAGGATGAGAGAAGACAGGAGGATCCATGTTGTATTCTGCTGAAATTGCTGATGCATGAATCTTAATGGAGGAGTAAGACAGGCCATTGTGGAACAGTTCTGCTAAATATTCCAGGATGTGTGCTGTTTGCCAATGAGACATTTTCTCCCTTTGCTGCACTCCAAATGAGGTATCTTTTCCACTTGGCTGAATAAGTCTTCCTTGTGGAAGGTCTGCGTGCCTCCAGGATAATGTCCTTAACCCTCTGGGATAAACCTGGGTTATTTTGTTTTATGCAATATTCCAAGCAGCTAGCTGCAGTGTTTTCAAGTTTGGATGTAGGATCTTGTAGTTGTCCTGTGTTAGAAGTAAGGGACATAGAGGTAGAGGCCATGCGTGTGTCCAAGACATGCTTCTCAGTAGCGGGTACCAATGTTGCCTCGGCCAGTCTGGAGCTATCAGGATTACCCTTGGCTGATCCTCTCTGATCTTCAGTAGAACTTTGTACATCAAGGGAAGAGGTGGAAATGCATATGCTGTCAGGTTTTTCCAGCTGAAGGAAAGGGAGTCCACCCTCCAAGCAAGTGGGTGGTATGCTCTTGTGCAGAATTTCTTCAATTGGTGGTTGTGTGGGGAGGCGAACAGGTCTATGTCTGGTAGTCCCCATTTCTTTGTTATGGCTTTGAAGATATCTGGATGCAGCATCCATTCGTGAGCATCCGTGGTAGTTCTGCTTAAGGTGTCTGCTAGAGAATTTTCTTTTCCTGGTACAAATCTGGCCTGAAGTTGAATGTTGAGATTCAGGGCCACATTCCACAGGTCCATTGCCATCCGGCATAGAGGATATGAATGTGTACCTCCCTGTCTGTTGATGTACCACATGACTGTGGTATTGTCGGTCCTTATCAGCAGATGACCCCGTTGAAGGAGTGGTCTGAATGCCTGGATCGCATTTTTCACTGCCAGCATCTCCTTTAGATTTATGTGTAGATTCAGCTGGTCTTGAGTCCATAGGCCTTGAATACACTTGTCCACCATGTGTGCCCCCATCCTAGGTCTGAGGCATCCGTGGTGATGGTCTGGCTTGGATGAGGTTTGTGGAAAGGCAAGCCTCTGTTCCACTGACAGGCCTGAGCCCACCACAGGAATTCTTGCTTCAGGCATGGAATTATTGGAATCTGGGCTTCTAGACTGTGCTTGTGTTGAGACCATACATTCCTTAGATACCATTGTAGCTTTCTCATATGTAGCCTGGCATGTGGAACCAATATTATGCATGATGCCATGTAGCCCAGGGCTTGCAGGACTTTCCTTGCAGTAAGCCGAGTTTGTGTTGTTAATGTCATGAAGTAGGCTGGTAGTTGCTTTTGTTTTTCTTCTGTGAGAAAAGCCATCTGAGTTGATGTATCCAGTTCTGCACCCAAGAATGTTATCCTTTGGGATGGTACTAGTCTTGACTTTTGCATGTTGACTGTGTATCCCAAGGCTTGCAACAGTTGTATGACATTTTCCAAATCTTTTGTTAATTTTGCCTTGTTGTCCGCTTGTATTAGGAAGTCGTCCAGGTATGGGTAAATTTGAATTCCCTGAAGCCTGCAATGAGCAATTACTGATGCCAGCCATTTCGTGAATACTCTGGGCGCAGTAGATAAGCCAAAAGGCAATGCTGAGAATTGATAATGCTCTGATCCTGCAAGAAATCTGAGGTGTCTTCTGCAATCTGGTCGTATAGGGACGTGCAGGTATGCCTCCTTGAGATCTAGAGTCACCAGCCAAGACTCCTTGCCCAGCATGGGAAGAAGCTGCTGGAGGGTCAGCATTTTGAATTTTGGAACAATGAGGTATGTGTTCAGTGCGGACAAGTCTAGAATAGGTCTCCATTGATTTTCTTTTCTTGGTACAAGGAAAAGCCTGGAGTAAAATCCTTGGCCTTGTTCCATAGGTGGTACCTCTTCTATAGCTCTCATCCTTAGTAAGTTGTTGACTTGTCTTAGAGCCGCCTGTTTTTGGCTTGGTGGTAGGTTTGGCATTCCTCTCTTTTTTGGTAGAGTGTGGAAGTGAAACCTGTAGCCCTTGTCTATTGTTTGTAAAGTCCATTTGTCTCCTGTAATGTAATGCCAGTTGTCGGAGAATAAGGCTAGCTTTCCGCCCAAGGGTGCTTCCAGTTGTTCCCTGGTAGGCGGAACTAGAGCCAAGTCATTGTGTCTGCCCTGTGGAAGTGGTTGTAGTTGAATCTGTGGCAGTATTTCTCTGGTTGGTAGGTTGCCACTGACGTCCCCTGTAGGCACCCCTAGATTGACCTCTGCCTCCGGGACGTCTATTTCTGCCTCTCTGGGCTCTGGAGTTGTCTGGAAAGGACCAATTCTTTGAAGGCCAATTTCGGCTAAACCTCGGAGGTTGGACCTGTAAGAAATCCTTGACTGTTTGGACAGATTTTGCTTTTTCTTCCACCTTCTTTAGAACCTCCTGTGCAGGGGAGCCAAACAAACTTTGTTTCTCCATGGGAGCATCTAGAAGTTTTGACTTAACATGGTCTGGTATGGATTGTTCTTTTAACCAGGCATGCCTTCGAATCACTGTTCCAGTCATAGCTGATCTAAAGGAAGCCTCCAGTGCATCATAGCCACATTTTAAGGAATGGTTACTGACCTGCTGAGAGTTATGTACCAAATCCTGAAGGGACTTGCGATCTAAAGGTTCAGGAGAAGACAGTTTTTTGTTTATCTGGTCTAACAAAAATTCCTGGTACTGAATCATGTGAAATTGACAGTTCAAGGCCCTGGCCGATAGAGCAGCAGAAGTATAAACCTTTTTACCCCATCTCTCTAATGCTCTAGATTCCCTTTCAGAGGGAAGAGGGTTTTTGGCAGAGGCAGCTGCCACACCTTTAGGGCCCTGTGAAATGGTTTCAGGGTCTGCAACAGGAGCCTTATACAAATGGTAATGTGTGTCCGGGACCCTGTAACATCTGTCTAGTTTGGCAGGGGCCGGAAGAAGAGAATCAGGGGCAGTACAGACATCATTATATGCATCATCAACAACTGCTAGTACTGGTGGAATGGCTAAAGGCCTATGCTGTGGTAAGTGTAAAAAGGTCCTAAGCCTTTTCCTTGAATCTGAAAAATCCTGGCCCTGCCATTGGAAGTGTTCCCTCATAGCATGCAAAGTTTCCCCAAAGGAAAATTCTTCAGGAGGAGAAGCAGAAGGAATGGAGTCTTCTGCATCAGAATCCTCATAAGGAGAATATGGGCCTTCGTGAGGGTCTGAAATGTCTGAGTCATCCGAGGAGTAATCTGTAGAGACAGGTTCCGGGGGTTCAGTCCTAGGCCTCGTCTGGAGGGGGCTGAGAGGCCCTGTCTGGGTGAGGTTGGGATCCCCTGATCAAAGAAATGAGATCCTCACCCAGGCTGAGCATTTGGGAACTAGAGGTAGGCCTATGTGAAGGGGTTTTAGCAGGTAAGGCCTTAGAAGATTTAGCTGCTTTAGCCCTGGCAAAAGCCTTGATAGACATAGAAGCAGGGGGTCTAGCAGCCCCACGTGCAGGGGTAGAAATGCCTAAAGGAATAGTGTCTGAAAAATCCTGGGTGCCTGCTTCTGTAGCAGTAAATTCAGTAGCAGATTCAGCCATGCTGTGTGAGGCCTCGGCTATCGGAGGCATGCTTTTCAGCCGAAGGAAGAACCAGGGGATCGGTTTCAGCCGAAACCGAGACACTCGCGGTTGGCCTAACCGTGGTTTCAGCCGAAACCACAGGCCGCGAGTGTCGGTCCTTTTCCTTGCGTTTTTTAGCTAATTGAGTAGTCGGAGTCTCCGACGGCATTTTGTATGCAAAAGCGGGACCAAAAAACTCCTCTGCAAACTCCGACCGACGTCTAAGTGTCCGTCGGTTGAAGGAAGCACAGGCTAGACAAGCCGATACGTCGTTGTCTGGGCCTAAGCAAGGAAGGCAGTAAGAGTGGAAATCCTTATGAGGTATTTGTTTCCCACAAGTTAAACAATTATTTACTTTGTCTGACATCGGCTGAGGCAAGAAAGAGTCCCCAACGGGGTACTTAGCTTTTTAGAAGTCTTCGGTAGTAGAAATCTCTGGATCTGACCGACCGGCACTTGCGAACAGCTTCTGCTTCGGGCACCGCGCGGCAAGAAAGACTGGGGAAAATGGCGTCGGCTGATGCCTTTATACCCAATAAACAGCAGCTATGACGTCGGGTGAAGTGCGACATCAGCCGAGGCCAGACCCAGACTTTGGAATCCGGCCGACCGAAGGGCTGCCTGAGGCAGGACAACCCATATGTTAGGACTGCAGATGCATCCTTGGAAGGACATCAGTACCTTACAGACCACGCAAGGTACCCCTAGTCTCATCTCATTTGCTTCCAACCCTCTTATACACCCTCACCTATCCTTACAAATCTAAGCAAAACACTAAAATATAAACTAGCCTCTAGTTACAACAAAGTAATAGTTACTAATGTTGCACACCAAACACACCACTCCCAATTCTTTAAACAGCTAAACTAGCTAGAATTTTACTACCTAGCATTCTCAGATAGTTACATCATACAAACTAATATTATCCTGAAAAACACCCTGCATTAAAAAATATACTATTGCCCTACACGCCCCACAAGGGACCTATGTTCTGGTAATAACTTCTACTAAGCACTAGTAAAGTAAATAATTCAGCAGGGGACTCTCTATATAACTGTTACATCTCCAAAAATGGAACACTGTCCCTAAACCAAGTAAAAGTGGCTAACAAACTATAAACTCCAGCTCAAACAATACCGTACCCAATCCTGCTCATCACCAGATTAAGATCTTGGTGAAAAGGTACATTTCTCATTACTTTTTGGTAAAATTTTTTTCTTCTCCACTTGAATAAATACACCCCTCTAACACCACTTCTCATCTTTCTCTTTTTCTAATGGCCCCATCCACTGGTCTACCACTATCCAAGGACATCGGCAAGCATCCCCTATATACACTACAGCATAAACTTGGCTAGCCAGGTGGGTAGCAAAAACATGGCGGGGGGGGGGGTCCTTAAAACTCCTCCCCGTCCCTTCACCCAGTCCCCTCTCCACCTGAAAAACTTGCTTTGGCTGACATGCAAGCATGGGGGGAGGGGTGGCAGCGACCTGGCCACAGACCTGACTTCATTATGATTGACTGCACGTGCATTTGACGAGATGCTTAATTCCCATTAAATCCAGCTGCAGTCAATTGTTCTTCCCTTTCTTTCTTACCCTGTTCCTGGCTGCTGCATAAGACAAGCTGCAACCACCATCATGTCAACCCTACAGCAGTTGACCCAAGCATTCTATCCAAATATATACAGTGCACTAGTAATTCTGGTCACCATGCCAGTGAGTGTTTCCTCTGCATAGTGGTCATTCAGTGCGCTACGACACATTAAGACCTTGCTACGAAACACTATGTCTGACTTACCCTTAAGTGGGTTGGCACTGATGCACATACATGATGACATCGATGTTGATATCACACAGGTGCGGAAAGACTTTGATCCATATAATGATATCCAATTTAATGTTTTTTTAATGTTTTTTTAATGTTTTTCCAAGGAGATACAGCAGACCATTAGGATGACAGCATCTGAGTACTCATGGCTGGTTACACATTGTCGTGTGCTGAGAGTATGCTGTGGATGGGTGGCCTCCTCTTCTGACTGGATTGTGGCCTGCTTGGTGTGAATGGTTTAGGCTGCAGTTGCGAAATAACATGAGAACCAGAGCAGCCAACAGCTCAGCTGGCTTCCCCTTAGACTGGATAGTGGGCTGCTTACTGCGGATGGTTTAGGCTGCTTTTTTAAATGCACCAAAACCAGAGCAGTCAACAGCCCAGCCTGGATGACTTCCCTTTGGATTGGATTGTGGGTGCTTTACTGCAAATTATTTATGCTGCTTTTTTTAAGGTATCAAAACCAGAGAGTCACTGGCTCCCAGAAGCAGTTACTATCAGCTGTGGTTGTGTGAGGTGTGACTGGACCTCTGTGGGACTGGCTGCTGGCTGCCCCTTTTCTTGCTGGTGTGTGGTGGTGTGAACAAATTTTTGGGGGGTTGTTGTGCCATGGTGTGAATGGACCTCTGTATGACTGGCTACTTTGATGTGGTAGAGGGGCTTGTTGCAGTGAATAACTCAGACCATCTTCCCCTGTTGACTGGGTTGTGGGCTGCATCCTGCAAATCACTAAGAATGTTATTAAATGCATCTATACAGCAGCAGCAGCCAATAGCCCAGTCCAGAAGATTTCCCTTTTAACTGGATTGCAGGCTGCATACTCAGAATGGTTTAGGCTGCTACTTTTAAGGTATCAAAACCAAAGCAGTGTGTGTGTATGTGTGTAAATGGACCTCGGTGAGACTGGCTACCTTTATTTGGTACACAGGCTTATTGCAGTGAAACACTACTACTAAACACCAGTTAAGAATAACTGTGGACACCTCAAGAGACTACATTTACGCAGGGCAGCATGGATGCATGGGGGTCAGTTCCAGACCTCAAGAGTACAAACTGAAAAAAAGTACAGTTGTGTACACTTACATAAATGTAGATGTTTGAGTGTATTCACTGTTGCAGTCATCACACTTGGGATATCTGCTTGCAGGTAGCCCTCAGGTGGCTCGAATACCTGAGTACTGGGATTTCTGCGTTGGATGCTGTCACCTCATCCATGACGTCAGGTCGTTAGGGGTATAAAACATGCAGCCGATGCCATTACATCAGTTTTTCTTGCCCCATATGTCAGGAGCCCGCAAAACAGGAAAAGTACAGTTTAGTACACTTACCATAAATGTAGATGTTCGAGTGTATTCACTGTTGCAGTCATTACATTTGGGTAATCTGCTGGCAGGTTGCCCTCAGTTGGCCTGAATAACAAAGTCTTTGGTCCTGCGTCAGTCGCTGTCCCGTCTTCCATGACGTCAGGGGTATAAAACATGCAGCCGACGCCATTTTCCTCAGTTTTTCTTGCCCCAGATGTCAGGTGCCCCTTAAATGTGGAGCAATATATATATATATATATATGTATATATATATATATATATATATATGTATATATATATATATATACATATACATATATATATATATATATACATATATATATATTTATGTATATATATATGTATATATATATGTATATATGTATATATATATATATATGCATGTAATTTAAAACACAAAAAATATACCTCCAAATAAAAGCAAATAAAACAAAAAGGCTTTTGAGCATAGCAACAGAAAGAAGAGGTATAAAAAGAGAAAAGTAGGGGGCTGGCGGGTGGGTAACCAGGACTGCAACAGTGAATACACTCGAACATCTACATTTATGTAAGTGTACACAACTGTACTATGTCCTTCGGGTTTCACTACTGCAGTCATTACATTTGGGTAGAATCCCAAAGGTATGGTTGGGAGGATGGAATTATATAGCATTAGGAGCAGCTATAAGGCCCTGCAGGACAGCAGTGGCAAAGCCTGCTCTGGATTTAGAGAAGAGAGGTAAATCGTAATGCTTGGTCAATGTATGAACTGAGCTCCAGGTAGCTGCTTCTAGGTCTCTGGTAGGAACCCCTCTGAGAAAGGCTGCAGAAGTAGATGCAGTCCTGGTGGAATGGGATCTGATCCCCTTGGGGACAGGTTTACCAAGATGCATGTAGCAGAAATGAATACAATCGCTTAGCCATTTTGAAATTGTCTGCTTTGAGATAGCTTTTCCCTCTGTCCCTGCAACAAATGCCACCAGTAGTTGCTCAGATTTTCTTAGAGATTTTGTCCTGTTCAAGTTGAATCTTATTATAAATATAAATATTGTACACAATAATTTTGTATAGAGGTATTTAAACACTGAGTGCATTTTAAAAGCTCAAATGAGTAGAGATGCATATTACAGTTATTCATTTGAGTAAGTATTTTTAATTTTATAAGCCTTAATTTTATAAGCCTTGCCTTTCGAGTTCATTTTTATTGAATTAATTATTGAATTCATTATTTATTCATTTAATTATTAAGTGAAACAAATTAAAAATATATAGGCTTTAACATTTATCATTAAGATGACTAATTTTAATAATTTTAAATGTTATATCTACACTTAGTATAAGTATTAATTAGTGAGTGACAGAGTTTAGTAGGAAAAGTTTGGGTATATTTTTTGGTGTCTCAGTTTTAAGTTTTAATTCAAACTATTTTAGCAATAGACAAAACAAAATGAAATAAAACATAAACAATAGTTTTTAAAATATGTATTGTTTATATTGATGTAGACATTTGTGTAAATGTTCATTTAAATTATAGTAAAGGTTTTAGTCTAAGAATGTTTAACAAGATGTAATTAATTAATTAATTGTGTTGATGACGTTGGTAGGGGTTATATAAAAGTGCATTGTAAGTATTGGTTGCTGTTTCTGAAGAAGTTGGGGCAGGAGCCCTGACGAAAAGTGTATGATTACTTGCACACTTAAAGCGTAAAAGTGAAATAAAGCGTGTTTGAAAATTTTCCAGCATCGAACTGAGTAGTTTTGGATTGGAATAGTGCTATTACTGTTTGCGTCTGGCTTTGCTGCCCGAGAGAGGTGGAGCGTTGTGCGAGTCAAGTTGAATCTTAGTTGTCTGTGTACATCCAATGAATGCAGAATCTGCTCCCCCTTGTTCTGTGCATTTGGGAAAAAAGTTGGCAGATGAATGGTCTGATTAAGAGCCACACTGGATACCACTTTAGGCATAAAGGATGGATTGGTCCTGAGCGCTACCCTGTCTGGGTAGAAAATAATAAAAGGCTCTACTGCCATGAGAGCCTGTAGTTCTGAGATCCTTCTAGCTGAAGTGACTGCTAAAAGAAAAGCTGTCTTCCAAGAGAGGAATTTTATTGTCCGCAGTAGCAGCTGGCTCACAAGGAGGCAGGGTGAGTTTTTCCAACACAAAATTGAGGTCCCATGCAGGAGTTGGTGCTCTCCTGGGAGGTCTTAAATTTTTTGGCCCCTCTGAGATACTGCTTTAGCAGGGGATGAGAAAGAGGGGAGGCTCTGTGTTATAATGAGCTGAAATGGCAGAGGCGTGGATTTTTATGGAAAAGAAAGATAGGCCCTTGTGAAGCATCTCAGTTAAATATTACAGAATCTGAGGAATAAATGGGCATTTCTGTGCTTATTCCTTGTGCCTGATTCCAGGCAAAGAATCTTTTCCATTTATCAGCATAAGATTTTCTAGTGCTAGGCCTTCTAGCCTCCAAAATGACATCCATCACAGGCTTGCTGAGAGATGTAACTGGTGAAATTAGTTGATTAGCCATGCTGCAAGATTCAGAGTTTGGAGCTGTGTGTGTAGAATTTGAAAGTTCTGCTGAGACAGTAGATAAGGTGTCTGAGGCAGGTACCATGGAGGAAGGTGTGACATACTACGTAGGAGTGGGTACCAGTTTTGGTGAGGCCAGTCTGGAGCAATCAGAATCATTTTTGGTTTTTACTGTCTGACATTTAGTAATCCCTTGGAGAGCAGAGGCAGTGGGGGAAAAGCATAGACTGATGGGTTTTTCCAGCTGAAGGACAATAGCATCCACTTTCCAAGCTTTTTTGTGATGGATTCTTGTGCAGAATTTGTCCAACTTAAAGTTTTGCTGTGAGGCAAAAAGATCTATGTCTGGGCTCCCCCATTTGCATGTCAACATGCTGAAGATTTGTGGATCCAGTTTCCATTCGTGTGGGTCCATAAGATTTCTGCTTAGTTCGTCTGCCAGAGTATTTTGCTTTCCTGGCACGAATTGAGCTTGTAGATGTATTTGGCAATACAAGGCTGTGTTCCACAAGGCCATGGTTAGTCTGCAAAGGGGGTAGGAATGGGTACCCCCCTGCTTGTTTATGTACCACATGACTGTGGTGTTGTCCGTCTTTATCAGTAGTTGTCCTGGATGAAGAAACTCCTTGAAAGCTGTCAGAGCATTCTGTACAGCTAGCATCTCTTTCTGGTTGATATGCAGGTGCAATTGATTTGGACTCCACTCGCTCTGAATGCATCTCCCTGCCAGATGCACCCCCTCCCCCAAGCATAGTCTGATGCATCTGTAGTGAGGGTTTGGGTGGCAGGGGGTGGAATGAATGACAGTCCCTTGTTTTGGTGACAGGCATCTGCCCACTATAGGAACTCTTGCTGCAGGCAAGGAATCATTGTTTCCAGGCTGTGACAATGTTGACTCCATAAGCTTTATAGGTACCACTGAAGTTTCCTCATATGCAGTCTTGGATATGGAATTAGAAGAATGCAGGAAGCCATGAACCCCAAGGCCTGCAGAGTTTGTCTTGCAGATAACTGGGTTTTTGTGGCCACTTGTTTGAAGTAAGTCATCAATTGGATTTGTTTGTCTGGCGTGAGGTAAGCCAATTAGGCAGTTGTATTCAAGACTGCACCCAGGAATGTAATTTTTTGAGAGGGTACCAGTCGTGGTTTCTTTTCGTTTATGGTGTACCCTAGGCAAGTTAGAAGCCTTTTTACAAATGCCAGATGCTGTAGAAGAGTGTCCTTGTTTTTTGCCTGAATTAGACAATCGTCCAGATAAGGATAAATCTGAATGTTTCTTTGTCTGCAAAATGCAATTACTGGTGCCAGGCACTTTGTGAAGACCCTGGGCGCAGTAGATAAGCCAAAGGGCCGTGCAGAGAACTGGTAATGCAAATAGCCTGCTTTGAAGCGGAGGTATCTTCTGCAAGATTCCCTGATTGGGATATGCAGGTAAGCCTCTAAGTCTAGAGTTACCAACCAGGTATCCTTGCCTAGCATAGGCAGTAACTGTTGTAGAGTCAGCATCTTGAATTTTGGAATGTCCAGGAAAGCATATAGAATGGATAAGTTCAGAACTGGACACCATGATTTGTCTTTTCTGGGTACCAGGAAAAGTCTTGAATAAAAACCTTGTCCTTTTTCCTTTTCTGGTACTGGTTGAATAGCCCCGATATCCATGAGGGACATAACTTGTTTCTGGGCCTCTACCCACTGATTTGGAGGCAGATCTGGCCATCCATTTGGAATTGGCTACGTGTGGAAATGAAATCTGTATCCCTGGGATACTATATTTAAAACCAACTTCTCCTGGGTAATTAGATGCCAATTTTGTGCATGAAGTGCTAGTTTTCCCCCAAAAGGGCTGCCAAAAGATAAGTGTTTACCATAGGGGGGTGCCTTGCTACTTCCAGATTTGGAGGAGGAGGAGGCACCCCATTGTTTTGTTCTGTAAGTTCCTTGTGACTGAAACCTGGAGCCTTTGGAGTGTCTGGGTTTGACCCGAGAGGCTCTCGTGGGTACTGGAAATTACCAATTCTTAGTAGGCCAGGCCTACTGAACCTGGGTGGCTGCACTTGTAGGAAATCTTTTACAGTTTGCATAGATTTAGCTTTGTCTTCCATCTTTTTCAAAATTTCTTCTGCCTTATTACCAAATAGACTGTCCTGTTGTAAAGAAGCATCCAACAATTTTGCTTTAACATGATCAGGCAGAATTTGCTCCTTGAGCCAAGCATGCCTTCTTATCACAGATCCAGTTACAGTGGCCCTGCAAGAGGCCTCCAAGGAATCAAAACCACATTGCAAAGTATGCTTTCCAACTTGTTCAGCTGAATGCAATAAATCCTGTAACGCTTTATTTTCCACACAGTAAGAAATCAACATCATTTTCTGTTTAAGTAAGCCCATGACATGCTGCTGACATTTAAGCATATGAAATTGACAGTTTAAAGCCCTGTTTGCCAGGGTTACAGACCTGAAAACCTTCTTACCCCATCTATCCAGCACCCTGGAGTCTCTATCAGAAGGGGTAGCATTTTTAGCAGTAGAAGCCTTACAACCCTTGGGACCCTGTGAAATTGTTTCAGGGTCAGCAGTAGGGTTTTTAAAAATAAATTTGTGGGAGTCAGGAACCCTGTAATATCTGTCTGGCTTACTAGGAGCCGGACACAACGATATCTCCCCAAAGAAAATTTATTACATAAAGCTTTCGGGTCTACACTCTTCATCAGTATAAAGCAATAAAAGTACTACAGCATTTAAATAGGAGAAATCATACAGTCACATGCTTCAGCCCATCCCACAACTTGATAATCAGCTAAATCTTAAAAAGACAACACATCAAATAAAAAATATTAAAAATGCTGTCTGCCTATAACATTATGAAAAATTAAACTTAATTTATAAAAAATGCATCATAATATACTAATACATAATAATATACTATCATACTAGAAATACCATATAATTAGAAATATTACAAATATCTATTATATACAATATTTTAAAATGTGTAAATGCAAATATGCAAACACATACATCCACAAACAGATATATACATACTTATATGTACATATACACACTCTTATAAAAAGCATACATTTAATAGACATGCACAAATATATGCGTTTCATAACTTTTCCCTTTGCCTCTTCATCAATAATGGTGTTAAGCTGACAGCATTATTTAGACCAGGGGACGCATCTGCCTGAAGCCTAATAATCCACTCTAATTCTTTTAACTCTAAACAGTTGTTTAAGTCTCCCTTCCTTAGACTAATATCTACTACAGCCAATACTCTAAATTTAAAAATAAGAAGTTATGTACCTACCATAACGTTCCATGTTAGTTGTCTTCTTCTCGCCTTCTTTCTTGCTGGATGGGTTCGGAGCCGATCCTCGGCTCCGACTCTGCCAATACTAAAGCTCCAGAGCTAATTCCACCGGCTCGAGGCTCCCCTATATCCCACAATGCAAGGCGGTAACTACTCAGATCTCGTTTGATAGCTAGACCAAGCAATTCTAGTCTCCATAGTACGGAGAAAGGTAACCCACCTCTATATAAACCTGAGTGTAAGGTATCCCAGACCTAACAAAAGGGGAAATAGAAGTGGTAGAACGTGTGGGAATGACAACTTCCAGAGGAAGATCACAAAATGAATTCCTATCGATATGTCCAGGCTTGGGGGAGGGAGGGTGGGACGCAAGAAAGACGGCGAGAAGACAACTAACATGGAACGTTATGGTAGGTACATAACTTCTCAATGTTAAGTTGTCTATCTCACCTTCATTCTTGCTGGATGGGACCTCGTCCCTAACACCTTATCCCGGGTGGCCTATCAGAACACACTTGAGAACAGTGGAACCAAAGTTGGCATGGTTTCTGGAGACCATGTCCAATTTGTAATGTGAAATGAAGGTATGAGGAGAAGCCCAAGTGGCAGCTGCACAAATGGAATCTATTGGCAGCCTATCCTGAAAAGCTACGGATGTAGCTAATGCCCTAGTTGAATGAGCTCTAGGTCTTGAAGGTAGTTTTGGATGTCTGATCTCATAGATGAAGGTAATTGTAGAGGTGAGCCATCTAGAAAGGGATACTTTAGTAACTGGAAGGCCCAATTTCCCTTCCGCATACGATAGAAAAAGCTGATCAGACTTCCTGAATTGTTTAGTCCTGTCTAAATAATATCTAAGTTGGTGGTGAACATCCAGAAAATGTAGCTTTTGTTCCAACCTGTTGGAATAGTTAGGGAAAAAGACGGGGAGATCAATCATTTGGTTTAGGTTTGTTTGAGAGGAAACCTTAGGTAAAAAGGATGGATTAGTACGGAGGGATACCCTATCTTTGTGAAACACTAAGTAAGGAGGACGACTGCACAGAGCATGGAGTTCAAATACCCTTCTCGCTGAAGTTATGGCTACCAGAAAAAGTGTCTTCCATGAAAGCAACTTCAAAGAACATGAAGCCGCTGGTTCGAAAGGAGGAAGGATTAAGGATGCCAGAACCAAGTTCAAGTCCCATTGAGGCGGGGGATCTTTGATTGGAGGTTTGAGAAGAAAAACGCCCCTTAAAAAGGCTTTGCAGAGCTTGTGAGCCATGATGCTAGACTCCGAGACACCTACATGATAATTAGATATAGCAGCCAGTTGAACTCTAATGGTAGATGAAGAGCAGCCTAAATGAAAGAGTTCTGCTAGAAAGTCTAGAATAGACTGGATAGGTGCAGTGAAGGGATCTATATTTTTTGATGTTGCCCAAAAGGAGAAGCGTTTCCATTTGCTATTATAAATCTGACTCATCCTCTGAAGGGTTAAGGGTTGGCCAGTTCCCCCTCTGTTTCAGGATCTCAAGGATGTCAGCAAAGGAGACATCCTCAGAGGGGGATCGAGGGGGAACCTTCAGATTCCTCTATGTCAGTGTCAGAGGTGATAGACTCAGGGGAGTCAATGTGCTTCCTCTTGCACTGCCTCTTCCTAGGGGTTTCTCCTACCATGTCAGGAGAGGCCTCAGAAGAAAAGGAAATTCCCAATGGGGAAAACTTGAGGAGTTGGCTCTCTGCGGTCTGATGCAAGGGGGTGGGTAGAAATCACCGCAGGCACTGAAGATGGAGGGGCTGACTGAGCAGACTGTGGGGCAGACACTGGGTTCTAGCACGCTCCGCATGACCTCGAAGGCACCCCTATCGGACAAGGCCGGAGGTCCCCACTCCAAAGAGACAAGGACCCCTCCTGGCACCGACAGGGATGGCTCCGAGGCCGATGTCGGAGCCGAACTCACCAGCGCCGAAGCCCCAAGATGGAGAGCGGGGTCGGACAAGGGTCCGATGCCACTCGCCCCCTCGGAGCCGACGAGGGAAAGCTCGGCGCCGAGATCCCTCCAAGGAGGAGATCGGAGCAGACGACGGAGCCGAAAGGGAAGGTATCGGTTCCGACACGCCAACAGTCATGGCTCCGATGAGCGTCATGGCTCCGATGAGCCCCGGCTCTGAGCTCAAAGGAGTCGGAAGAGGAACACATTGAGGGACAGAAATAGCCGCTGACTGTTGAGTCGGGCTATGCAGAAGTCTACTCACTACCCGTTGCAAATTGTGGTCAGATAGCCTGGAAGACCGTGAGGAATGCAATCTATGGTGCCGAGTGAACGGAGCCGATGGAGGGGGACCTAGACCTCTTCCTCGAAGGTTGCTCCGATAAGAGTATCGCAGCCAACTGAGTCTTATCATCCTCGGCTCCGGCTGGAGCCGAGGTAACACTATGAGGCTTGGAAACATCGGCTCCAGCCGGAGCCAATGTCGAAGCAGTTTTGATGCTTCCAGAGGATGGCTCTGAAGCTGGAGCCGACGGTCTGGAAGTCTTAGCAGGCTTCCCCGACACAGACTGGGTCGGGGGGCCTTCAGGCTTAAACAAGCCACGCAAAATCAATTTATTTTTGCGTTCCTGCAGGACTCTAGGGCTGAAACCATGGCAAACAGCACATGAGTCCTGCAGGTGCAAAGGTCCCAGGCAATACACACAAGAAGTGTGAGCATCTGTCAGAGACATTTTCTGACAGCACGAGTCACACTTTTTGAAGCCTGAGACCTTGAAGTCCTTAGATATACTAAAGGCCTAAGAAAGAAAACACTCACACACACACACAGGCCTTTAAGAAAAATATTAATTTCCAGTCACACTAAAGGACTTGGAGAGGGAGGGGAAGGGGCCTAAGGCCTAAAGTTAAAGGGGAATAAAGGAAGGGATTATGGGCAAAAGAGGTGTCAATCCAATGAAAAAGAGAATTAAAACTAAAAGTTATACTAAGGTAAATAATAGGGGTCTAAAGATTTGTGAAAATAGAAATAATTTTCCACTAACCTGCCAGAGCCGGTAGAAAAGCACCTTGTCAGCTAAGCGGCAAACGAGATCTGGGTAGTTACCGCCTAGCATTGTGGGATATAGGGGAGCCTCGAGCCGGTGGAATTAGCTCTCGAGCTTTAGTATTGGCCGAGTCGGAGCCGAGGATCGGCTCCGAACCCATCCAGCAAGAATGAAGTTGAGATAGACAACTTAACATCGTGCTTTTCACCTTTATCCATAATGTGTTTACTCAAAGCGTTTGTCAATATTTTTCTCCTAATCTCTGACTTATGCTCAACTATTCTCTCTTTTAACTTTCTAGTAGTTTTGCCCACATAAAAAGATGCACATAGTGTGCACGTAAAACAATAAACGACCCTTTCCTCATTACAAGCTGTCATTGTCATTAATGTGAAAACTTCACCATTAGCAGGATGCTTAAAAATGTTCTCTCCTTCATATAAATCATTACAGCAAGAGCAGTTATAGCATTTCCTTGTGCCCATTACTCTATCTATATTCCTAGTTTTTATTCGGAAATCTTTATAACATAATTTCCGCTTTAATGTCTCAGCACTTCTATATCCAAAGCTAGGTCTATCCCCCACTATAGACCTTACTTCAGGCATAGCTAACAAAATTGGCCAGTTCTTCTCTATTATAGTGCTCACACTACGTGTATTCAGATTATAAGTAGTTAAATATCTAACTGACTTCACATCCTTACGTAGGCTATCTTTATACACTGTCATACCCCCCAGTAAAATTGGTTTAAATTTGGTCTGCCACTCGCCCTTCACCTCCTCAATTGCTTTATTAATAAGCTGTTTCAAATAACCACTCTTCTCAAACTCTTGAGCCATAATTTCAATCTGCTCACTAAATATAGCTTCATCTGTATTTAGCTTACTTAGTCTAATGAACTGTGCTTTCAGAATTCCTCTAAATATATGGGGAGCATGCATGCTGTCTTTACTTATGTATCTCGACGCATCAACTTCCTTCCTATATACTTTTGACTCAAATTTATCATTATTCTTAAACAGAGTTACATCCAAAAAGTTGATACTATGATAGGATGCCTCCATTTTAAATTTTAGAAAGTCAGTCGACCCATTCAAATACTGTATATAACTTTCTAACTCTGAATGGGAGCCTTTCCATAATAAAAAACAATCTTCCACAAATTTTTTATAAAACACCACTTTTTCACTAAGATGACTGTTTTTGCTTAATATCACTGCTTTCTCCCATTCATACAACACCAAATTAGCGTAGGTGTTTGCAACTGTTGTGCCCATTGCAACACCAGCAAGTTGCAAATACAGCTTCCCATCAAAAATGAAGACATTATTTGTTAAAACCAACTCCAAAAGAGCACATATGGTTTCAATTTCCCTTCCATACATGTGACTGTATGATTTCTCCTATTTAAATGCTGTAGTACTTTTATTGCTTTATACTGATGAAGGGTGTAGACCCGAAAGCTTTATGTAATAAATTTTCTTTGGTGTGGTATCGTTGTGTGTCGTTTGAAATTGGAAGTAACACCATTGTTGTTTCAGTTACTAGGAGCCGGAGGCAGGGAATCAGGAGCCATGCTGGATTCGGAGAAAACAAAACATCATTGTCAATGTCTAGAAAGTACAGTTTTGTACCTACCATAAATGTAGATGTCCGATAGGTATGCAACTGCAGTCCTGACATATGGGTTGTCTTGCCTCAGGCAGCCCTTCGGTCGGCCGGATTCCAAAGTCTGGGTCCGGCGTCGGCTAATGTCGCCCTTTCCCCGTCAGAGCGCCTGGGGTATAAAAGCGTCAGCCGACGCCATCTTCTTCAGTGTTTCTTGCCCCAGATACCAGGTGCCCTCTAAGGAAGGCAAAATTTTTAAAATAGAGAAGAAATTCCAGACAAGTACAACAACATAAAAACAAATACACCATAAAAGATTATCCCAGGTAGCTAAAATGAGGGGTAGAAACCCAAAAGAATACCACAGAGGGGTAGGTGGGAGGGAAAACCTGACTGCAGTTGCATACCTATCGGACATCTACATTTATGGTAGGTACAAAACTGTACTATGTCCTTCAAGGATGCAACTGCACTCCTGACATATGGGTTGAATACCATAGCCAACCTGGGGGTGGTAGGCACTAAGACAAAGATGGTGTAGCTAAAATGCCCTGCAGGACTGCAGAAGCAAACCCTGCTCTGGATCTGGAATATAAAGACAGGTTGTAATGTTTGGAAAATGTATGCACGGAGCTCCATGTAGCAGCTTCTAAAATGTCCTTTGTTACCACTCCTCTTAAAAAGGCTGTGGAGGTGGCTGTAGCTCTGGTGGAATGTGGCCTGATGTCAGCTGGCACAGTTTTTCCATGAAAAGAGTAGCAGAATTGAATGCAATTTCCAATCCATTTAGAAACTGTCTGTTTGGAAATTGCTTTTCCCTGCAATCCAGCAGCGCAAGCTACAAAAAGCTGGTCAGATTTTCTGAAAGACTTTGTTCTGTCCAAGTAGTAGCGCAACTGTCTGTGTATGTCCAAGGTGTGCAGAAGTCTCTCTCCTTTATTTTGAGGATTGGGAAAGAAGGTAGGCAGGTGAATAGCTTGATTCAGGGACACCCTGGATACCACCTTTGCCATGAATGACGGATTGGTTCTCAAAGAAACTCTGTCCTGATGAAAAATGAGAAATGGTTGTATTGCCATAAGGGCCCGTAGCTCAGAGACTCTTCTTGCTGAGGTTACTGCCAGAAGGAAAGCTGTCTTCCAAGACAGAAATTTCAACTCTGAAGATGCTGCTGGTTCAAAGGGAGGAAGAGTTAATTTTTCCAGCATGAAGTTGAGGTCCCATGCAGGCACTGGTGGTTTCCTTGGAGGGTTGATGTTCTTTATACCTCTTAGAAACTGTCTTAGCAATGGGTGAGAAAATACAGGCGGATCAGTGTTATATTTGGCAGATATTGCTGAAGCATGTACTTTTATGGAAGAATATGAAAGGCCATTGTGGAGCATTTCAGCCCAATATTCTAGGATCTGTGGAATGCTCATCACTGATGGGTCTTGACCCTTTTTGCTGTTCCAGATAAGAAATCTCTTCCATTTTGCTAAGTATGTTTTTCTAGTGGAAGGTCTGCGCGCCTCCAGGATGATATCTTTTACCCTTTTGGAAAGTGTATCCTGAGGAATAGTCATGGAATCTTCCAAGCAGTCAGCTTCAATGTTTTCAAGCTGGGGTGTAGTGTCCTGTAATTGTGCTGTGTCAGAAGAAGTGGCCTTTGAGGAAGGAGCCACGGATTGCTGTGTGTCAAGCTCCGTAGCAGTGGGTACCAGTGTTGTCTTAGCCGTCTGGAGCTATCAGTATGACTTTCGGTTGCTCTGTCTTGATCTTTAGTAACACCTTGGTCATCAAAGGAAGAGGTGGGAAGGCATATAGTGTTAGAGAGTTCCAACTGAAGGAGAGAGCGCCCACCTTCCATGCTTGAGGATGGTATGTCCTTGTGCAAAACTTTTTCAGAAGGTGATTGAGGTGGGAGGCAAAAAGATCTATGTCCAGCCTTCCCCATGCTTGAGTTATTTGTAAGAAAATGTCTGGATGCAACATCCATTCGTGTGGATCCATGATGTTTCTGCTTAGGCTGTCCGCCAGAACATTGTCCTTCCCTGGTACAAACTGGGATTGTAGCTCTATTTTCAATTGTAGGGAAATATCCCAGAGATTCATTGCCAGTCTGCAAAGAGGGTAAGAATGGGTACCTCCTTGCTTGTTTATGTACCACATAACTGTGGTATTGTCTGTCTTTATTAGTAGATGGCCCTGATGCATGAACTTTTCGAAGGCCTTGATTGTATGCATCACTGCCAGCATTTCTTTTTGGTTGATGTGCAGGTGCTTTTCTTTTTGTGCCCATTGTCCTTGAATTCATCTGCCCTCCATGTGCGCCCCCCATCCATGGTCTGAGGCATCTGTTGTTATGGTTTGACTTGTATGAGGCTTGCTGAAAGGCAGACCTTTGTTTATCTGGCTTGCTTGGGCCCACCACAGAAATTCCTTTTGAAGGCATGGAATGAGTGGGATCAATGCTTCCAGGCTGTGGCTGTGTTGAGACCATAGACTTTTTAGATACCATTGTAGTTTCCTCATATGCAGCCTTGCGTGTGGAATCAGAAGAATGCAAGATGCCATGAAACCCAGGGCCTGCAGGATTTTCCTTGCAGTTATCTGAGTGTGTGTTGCTAATTTTCTGAAGTATTCTGGTAATTGTTATTGTTTTTCTTTTGTCAGAAACGCCATCTGGGTGTTTGTGTCCAGTGTGGCACCCAGGAAAGGTATTTGTTGGGATGGTACGAGACTTGATTTCTGAATATTGACTGTGTATCCCAAGGCCTGCAGTAGGTGAATGACATAGTCTAAGTTTTTTAACAAGGCTTGTTGGCTGTCCGCTTGTATAAGGCAGTCGTCCAGGTAAGGGTATATTTGTATCCCCTGAAGTCTGCAGTGTGCAATTACTAATGCCAGGCATTTCGTGAACACTCTGGGCGCAGCAGATAAGCCAAAGGGCAATGCTGAGAATTGATAATGCTCTGAGCCTGCAAGAAATCTGAGGTATCTTCTGCAACTTTGTCTGATTGGGACATGCAGGTATGCCTCCTAGAGGTCCAGAGTTACCAGCCAAGACCCCTTGCCCAGCATGGGAAGGAGTTGCTGTAAAGTCAGCATTTTGAATTTTGGCACAATAAGGTAAGTATTCAGTGCGGACAAGTCCAGAATGGTTCTCCATTGGTTTTCTTTTCTTGGAACAAGGAACAGTCTTGAATAAAATCCTTGGCCTTGTTCTGCAGAAGGAACCTTCTCTATTGCTCTTATTTGAAGTAGGTTTGTTATTTGTTTGAGTGCCTCTGCCCTTTGATTTGGTGGCAGGTTTGGCATGCCATGTCTTGTTGGTAGTGTATGAAAATGGAATCTGTATCCTTTGTCTATTATGTCCAGTATCCATTTGTCCTTTGTAATATTGTGCCAATTTTGTGAGAATAAAGATAATTTTCTGCCCAAAGGTGCTTCTAATTGAGCCCTGGATGGCAGAGTCAAAGTCAAGTCATTGAGATTGTCCCTGCGGAGCAGTGGAAGGTCCTGCCCCACCTCTCTGGTTCGGAGGCTGCCATTGACGTCCTCTGTAGGAGCCTCGAGTTTGCCCTCTACCTCTGCCACGTCTGTTTGCCTCTGAAATGTGTCTGTGTCTGGAAAGGACCAATGCTTAGAAGGCCAATTCCTGCTGAATCTTGGAGGCTGTACCTGGAGGAAATCTTTGACTGTTTGCACTGATTTTGCCTTTTCCTCTATTTTCTTTAAAACCTCTTGTGCAGTAGCACCAAATAGCTTATGTTTCTGTAGTGGTGCGTCCAAAAGTTTAAGTTTCACATGGTCTGGCAATGTTTGTTCCTTTAACCAAGCATGTCTGCGTATGACCGCACCTGTCATTGATGCTCTACATGAAGCTTCCAATGCATCATATCCACACTGAAGGAAATGGTTGCTAACCTGCTGAGTATTATGAACCAATTCCTGTAACCCCTTCCTATCTAATGGTTCAGGGGAAGCCAATTTCTTTTGCAAGTCATCCAACATGTATTCCTGATACTGAATCATATGAAATTGACAATTTAATGCTCGCATAGAAAGGGTGGAAGATGTATATACTTTCTTGCCCCACCTTTCTAAAGCCCTAGAATCTCTTTCTGAAGGAAGTGGATTCGTAGCAGTAGTGGAGGAAACCCCTTTAGGCCCCTGAGAAATAGTTTCAGGGTCAGAAGTATGGCCCTTGTACAGAAATTGATGTGTGTCTGGGACCCTGTAGTACCTGTCTGGCTTGACAGGAGCAGGGGGGAGGGAGTCAGGGGAAACACTAGATTCTAAGTACACATCATCTAAAACTGGAGGAATAGCTAAGGGTCTATGTTGAGGTAGCTTTAAAAATTCCCTTAACCTTTTCCTAGAATCTGAGTATTCTTGGCCTTGCCATTTGAAGTGTTCCCTCATGGAATGAAGCACTTCCCCAAAGGAAAACTCCTCAGGAGGAGAAGCAGAGGGAATGGATTCCTCCGCATCAGAATCCTCGTAGGCCGGGAAGGCCTCCTCCTGGTAGTCTGAAAGTGCAGAATCACCTGAGGCCTCATCGGAGGACTGGGGATCTACCTGCTCAACCCTAGGCCTCTTATCAGAAGGCGGCTGAAAGCCTCTATCTGGATGTGGCTGAGAACCCCTAATTAAAGAAATAAGGTCCTCAGCTAAACTTAAAATTTGAGAGCCAGAAGTGGATCCCAGAGAAACAGATCTTGGAGGGAGAGACTTAGCCTGTTTGGCAGCCTTAGCACGTGTGTAGGCCTTAATGGACATAGACACTGGAGGCCTGGCAGCCCCGGCAGCCCCACGTGCTGGAGTAGTCTTATCCACTGAAATGGTGTCAGAAATATCCTGGGCTACGGTCTCAGAGGGGAGAACAGAAACCGGCACAGAGCGGGCCTCCGGTACCGAAGTAACTGGTGGGGCGGTGTCGCCGGTCTGTAGCGGTTGTGAAACCGGCTCAGAAGAGACAGAGACACTCGTGGTAGGCCTAAGCGTGGTGTCGGCCGAGACCGCGGACCACGGGTGTCGGTCCTTATCCTTCCGTTTTTTAGGTAAATGTGCTGTCGGAAGCTCCGACGGCATGATATAACAGAAATCTTCCCCAAAATAATCCTGTGCAAACTCTGTCCAATGCCTAAGAGTGCATTTATTGAAAGAAGCACAAGCTGTACAGACCGAGACGTTGTGTTCTGGGCCTAGGCAGGGTAAGCAGTAAGAGTGGAAATCCTTATGAGGTATTTGTTTCCCACAAGTTAAACAATTATTAACTTTTACAGTTTTATCTGACATCGGCTGAGGCAAAAAAAGGTCCCCAACGGGGTACTTAGCTTTTTTGAAGACTTCAGTAGCTGAAAACACAGGAGCTGGTCGACCGGCACTTGCGAACTGCTTCTGCTTCGGGTGCCGTGCGGCAAGAAAGACTTAAGAAGATGGCGTCGGCTGGCGCTTTTATACCCCAGGCGCTCTGATGTCGGGGAAAGGGCGACATCAGCCGACGCCGGACCCAGACTTTGGAATCCGGCCGACCGAAGGGGCTGCCTGAGGCAGGACAACCCATATGTCAGGACTGCAGTTGCATCCTTGAAGGACATCAGGAGGTATAGCCTAAAGCCTATGCTGAGGAAGAAGTAAATCCCTAAGCCTCTTTTTTGGATTCTGAAAAATCCTGATTCTCTCAATGAAAATGTTCCCTTAAGGTATGCAAAGTTTCTCCAAAAGAAAAATCCTCAGGAGGAGAAGCAGAAGGGGTGGATTCTTCTGCATCAGAGTCCTCATAAGGAGGGATAGATAATTCCTGATCAGAAGAGGAATCAGAGGAAATGGAAACCTGATCTGAAGTTTCATAATCAGTGCCTTGCCTAGGTCTCTTAGCAGGAGGGGGTTAGGAACCCCTGATCAAGGTAATTAAATCCTCAGTCATTTTGATAATTTGTTTTTTAGGCATAGGGGCCTGAGCATGTGGCCCATGCATCAGTTTTTTAAACAGACGGTTTTGGCCTTGTTTTTGAGGATGGCGTTGGTTTAATATACAAATCCTTAGGCCTGAAAACACCCTCAGATGCCAGCGCCTGCTCAGTGGTTCCGAACTCATCTAAGAGAGAGACATCCGCGGGTACAATACTTGAAGTGTCTCCTGGCATACCGGACTCTGAATGGGTCTCAGTAGAGGCCTGCGAATCAAAAGTAGCTGGTATTAGAGGCTGGGAAAGCACCAAACTGAGTACCGGCGAACCGGCGACTAGCTTAAAAAGAAGCTTTGTCGTTGGTTTTGGACCTCGACGGTCTATCTCTGTCTTTTTCTTTGCGTTTTTTTGTGAATTCCGGTAGTTGGATTGCTAAATGACGACATTTCTGCATAGTTAAATCTTGAACCAAAATATTTAGATGCAAAAATATACCGACGTTTAATAGTGCATTTGTTAAATTTAGCACAAAACCAACAGCAAGGCACGTTGTGGTCAGGGCCTAGGCAAGGAATACTGTACAAATGAAAATCCTTATGAGGTATTTGCTTCCCACAAGTAATACAATTATTAACTTTTACTGACAACGGTAAGGAGCAAGAAAAAGTTTCCCCAACGGGGTACTTAGCTTTAGGTTGAAGACTTTGGTTCTGAAATTCGGAAATGAAAATTTCAGGAGTCGGCCAACGGGCACTTGCGAATTGCTTATGTTTCAGGCACCACACAGCAAGAAAGACGGAGGAAAACAACGTTGGCTGCATGTTTTATACCCCTGACGACCTGACGTCATGGAAGAAGGGACAGCAACTGACGCAGGACCCAAGACTTTGTTATTCAGGCCGACTGAGGGTAACCTGCCAGCAGATTACTCAAATGTAATGACTGCAACAGTGAAACACGAAGAACATCAATCAAATAGTGTGGAACACCTCCAGTAAAAAGTAAATACCATTTCCATAAGATAGAGGCAAAAAAAGAGGATAGTATAGAAAGACAGACGGCTGGAGGGAGGGTAAAGTACAGTTGTGTACACTTAACCATAAATGTAGATTATAGAGTGTATTCACTGTTGCAGTTATTACATTTGGGTTATCAGCTTGCAGGTAGCCCTCAGTCAGCCTGATTAAAAAAGTCTTGGGTCCTGCGTCGGTTGCTGTCCCTTCTTCTATGAAGTCAGGTCGTCAAGGGTATAAAACATGCAGCCGACGCCATTACATCAGTTTTTCTTGCCCAAGATGTCAGAAGCCCCCCTAATAGGAAGCAATTAAATATAACATTACAATGATTTACCTCCAACAAAAAAGCAAATACACCAAAAAGGCTTTTAAGCATAGTAAAGGAAGGTAGAGGTAGAGCCAAAAGAAGTTAGGGGGCTGAAGGGAGGGTAACCAGGGCTGCAACAGTGAATACACTCGAACATCTACATTTATGGTAAGTGTACACAACTGTACTATGCTCTTTGTGTTTCACTGTTGCAGTCATTATATTTCGGTAGATTCCCAAAGCTATGATTGGGGGAGGAATTTAGATAGCATTAGGACAAGCTATAAGGCCCTGCAAGACTGCAGTGGCAAAGCCAGCTCTGGATTTACAGAAAACTGGCAAATGATAATGCTTGGTGAAAGTATGTACAGAACTCCAGGTAGCAGCTTCTAGGATGTCCCTGTAGGGACGCCTCTGAGAAAGGCTGCAGAGGTAGATGCAGCCCTGGTGGAGTGAGGTCTGATCCCCTGGGGGATAGGCTTTCCATGGTGTTTATAGCCGAAATTAATGCAATGGCCTATCCATTTAGAAATGGTTTGCTTTGAAATAGCCTTCCCCTCTCTGCCCCTGCAGCATATGCTACCAGCAGTTCAGATTTTCTTTGAGGTTTAGTCCTGTCCAAGTAGAATCTAAGTTGTCTGTGCACATCTAAGGAATGCAGTATCCATTCCCCTTTGTTCTGTGGATTGGGAAAGAAGGCTGGCAAATGAATGGACTGACAAGAGCCACACTGGATACCATCTTGGGCATTGATGAATGGATTGGTTCTGAGGGACACCCTGTCCGCTTGAAAGATGATGAAAGGCTCCACTGCCATAAGGGCCTGTAATTCAGATACCTTTCTAGCTGAAGTGATTGCTAAAAGTAAAGCCGTTTTCCAAAAAAGAAATTTTAAGCCTGCAGTAGCAGCTGAATCGAAAGGAGGTACCGTGAGTTTCTCCAAAACAAAGTTAAGGTCCCAGGATGGGGTTGGAGCTCTCCTGGGTGGTCTCAAATTTTTGGCCCCTCTGAGGAACTGCTTGAGCAGTGGATGAGAGAAGAGGGAAGGTTCTGTGTTATAATGAGCTGAAACAGCTGAGGCATGGATTTCAATGGAGGAAAAAGACAAGCCCTTGTGAAGCATCTCAGTTAAGTATTGTAAAATCTGAGGTAAATTGAGCGCTGCTGTGCTCATCCCTTGAGACTAATTCCAGGCATAGAATCTTTTCCATTTTTCAGCATAAGATTTATCTAGTACTAGGCCTCCTTGCCTCTAAAATGATATCCATCACAGGTTTACT
This sequence comes from Protopterus annectens, assembly GCF_019279795.1. Taxonomy (NCBI): domain Eukaryota; kingdom Metazoa; phylum Chordata; order Ceratodontiformes; family Protopteridae; genus Protopterus; species Protopterus annectens. Next base: position 1,452,648,857 of record NC_056729.1, on the reverse strand, counting down.
GAGGGATGGTAAAGGAGAGATTATGTAATTAGCCAGGCTGCAAGGTTAAGTGTTAGAAGCTGAGGGTGCAGAATCTGGTTCTCCTACTGAGACAACAGTGAAGGAGTCTGAGGCAGGTGACATGGGGGTAACCGTGACACATTGCGCTAGAGGGGGTACAAGTGTTGGCATGGCCAGTCTGGAGCAATCAAAATCATCCTTGGTTTGTCCGGTTTAATTTTTAGTAGTACTTTAGAGAGCAGAAGCAGAGGGGGGGAGGCATAGATTGATAGGTTTTTTCAGCTGAAGGACAGAGCATCCACTTTCCAGGCTTGTTCATGGGGAGTCCTTGTGCACAACTTGTCCAATTGGTAGTTGAAGCCAACAGGTCTACATCTGGGCTCCCCATTTGCTTATCAACATGTTGAAAATCCTTGGCTCCAGTTTCCACTCGTGTCGGTCCATGAAGTTTCTGCTTAGTCCGTCTGCCAGTGTATTTAATTTTCCTGGCAGGAATTGCGCTTGTTGGTGCACTTGGGAGCTCAAGGCTGTGTTCCACAATGCCATGGTGAGTCTGCAGAGGGGGTAAGAATGTGTACATCCCTGCTTGTTTATGTACCATGTAACAGTGGTGTTGTCCGTCTTTACAATTAGTTGCCCTGGAAGAATATGGTCCTTGAAGGCGGTCAGAGCATTCTGCACAGCTAACATTTCTTTTTGATTGATATGCAGGTGCATTTGATTTGGGTTCCATTTGCCTTGAATGCACTTCCCTGCCAGGTGATCCCCCCCATACATAGTCTGATGCATCTGTTGTTAGGGTTTGGGCAGCAGGGGGTGGTGTGAAAGGTAGTCCCTTGTTTTGGTGGCAAGCCTCTGCCCACCAAAGGAACTTTAGGCGTAGGCAAGGTATGATAGGAATCATTGCTTCTAGATCCTGAGAATGTTGACACCATAGGCTTTTTATATACCAATGTAGTTTCCTCATATACAGTCTTGCATATGGAATTAGAAGAATGCAGGAGGCCATGAACCCCAAGGCTTGCAGTACTTGTCTTGCAGACAGCAGGGATTTTGTGGCCCCTTGTTTGAAGTAGGTTGTCAAATTAATTTGTTTCTCTGGCGTGAGGTAAGCCATCTGGGAAGTTAAGGTAAGCCAGGAAGGTGTGCAATCCAAAATTCAAATCCAAAACGACAAAAGCACACTGGCACCCAAGTTCCTGAAGGAAAAAAACTGCCAAACCATAAAGTCCGAAGGTTACTCTCTTTAATACAAAACTTAACGCTTATATTGAACACTGCGTTTTCTTAAGTTTTGTATTAAAGAGAGTGTAATAGGACAAAAACACAGTGTTCAATACAAGCGTTAAGTTTTGTATTAAAGAAAGTAAACTTCGGACTTTATGGTGTGGCACTTTTTTTCCTTCAGGTACTGGGTGTCAGTGTGCTTTTTCCATCTGGGAAGTTGTATTCAAGCTTACTCCCAGGAATATAATTTGTTGACAGGGTACCATGTGTGATTTCTTTTCGTTTATGGTGTACCCCAGACAAGTTAGAACCCTTTGTACAAAGGCCAGATGATTCAAAAGTATGTCCTGGCTTTCTGCCTGAATTAGACAATCGTCCAGGTATGGGTATATTTAAATATTTCTTTGCCTGCAAAATGCAATAACTGGAGCTAGGCACTTTGTGAATACCCTGGGCGCAGTAGATAAGCCAAAGGGCAGTGCAGAGAACTAATAGTGCATGAAGCCTACTTTGAAGCGTAGGTACCTTCTGCAAGATTCCCTGATTGGGATGTGCAGGTATGCTTCTTTTAAATCTAGTGTTGCCAACCAGGCATCCTTGCCTAGCACAGGAAGTAATTGAAGAGTCAGCATCTTGAATTTTGGAATCTCCGAAAAGGTGTTTAGAGTAGACAGGTCCAGGATAGGATGCCACGAACTGCCTTTTCTGGGTACCAGGAAAAGTCTCGAGTAGAAACCTTGTCCCTTTTCCTCTTCTGGTACCAGTTGAATAGCTCCCATGCTTGAGAGAGAAAGTACTTGTTTTTGGGCCTCTGCCCACTGATTTGGGGGTAGGTCCGGCCACCCGCTTGGCATTGGCAACGTGTGGAAGTGAAATCTGTATCCCTGGGACACTATATTTAAAACCCATTTGTCCTGGGTAATGAGCTCCCAGTTCTTTGCAAGAAGAGCAATCTTTCCCCCCAAAAGAGCAGTCAGTTGATAAGTGCTTGGAAATTTTAAAAGGAAGTCATTGAGACAGTTTCTCATAGGGGGGAGTCTTGTTACTCCCAGATTTGGAAGTGGAGGCCCCCCCCCCCCCACTGCTTAGTCCTGTGTGTCCCCTGGGACTGAAACCTGGGGTTTTTGCTTTGTCTGGGTTTGGCTTGAGAGGGGCTGGAAAGGACCAATTCTTAGAGGGCCAGTGCCTACTAAATCTAGGAGGCTGAACTTGTAAGAATTCTTTAACAGTTTGCATAGATTTAGCTTTATCTTCCATCTTTTTAAGAACTTCCTCAGCCTTGTTGCCAAAGAGGCGGTCCTGATTTAAGGGAGCATCCAACAATTTAGCTTTAACATGGCCAGACAAAGATTGCTCCTTAAGCCAAGCATCCCTTCTGAGCACAGGCCCAGTAACAGCAGCCCTGCAAGAGGCCTCTAAAGAATCAAAACCACATTGCAAAGTACGTTTTCCAACTTGTTCAGCAGAATGCATTAAATCCTGTAATTCTTTATTTTCCACACAGTCTGGAATCAACATAATTTTCTGTTTAAGCAATCCAATAACATGTTGCTGATACTTTAACATATGAATCTGGCAGTTTAAAGCCCTAATGGCCAAGGCTGCAGAAGTATAAACCTTCTTACCCCATCTATCCAGCGCCCTGGAGTCTCCATCAGAAGGGGTAGGATTTTTAGCAGCAGAAGCCTTAATGCCCTTGGGCCCCTGTGAAATAGTCTCTGGATCCACAATAGGATTTTTAAAAAGGAACTTGTGTGACTTAGGGACCCTGTAATATCGGTTAGGTTTTCTGGGAGCAGGAGGCAAGGAATCAGTGGCCAAACTAGATTCCGAAAAAGCATCATCAACAATGTCTAGTACAGAAGGAATAGCTAAAGGCCTATGCTGAGGTAGGAGTAAGAAATCCCGAAGTCTCTTTTTTGAAACAGAAAAATCCTGGCTTTCCCAGTGAAAATGATCCGTTAAAGTATGCAAAGTTTCCCCCAAAAAAAATCCTCTGGAGGGGAAGCAGAGAAAATTGAATCCTTTGCGTCAGAATCCTCAGTAGTAGATAAGGGCAAATCCAGATCATCAGAAGAATCAGAAAAAACAGAACCTTGGTCAGAAGATTCATAACCAACTTCAGTCCTAGGCCTCTTAGAAGGGGGGGGGTTGGCTACCCTGGATTAGAGTTATTAGATCTTCAGCCATTCTTATCATTTGTTTTTTTATGCATAGAGGCTTAAACATGTGGCCTGGGCATCAGTTTTTTAGGCATGGTTCGAGATTTAGGCCTAAGTGAAGAAGGAGGCGTTGGTTTAATATGCAAGTCCATAGGCCTCTATACATCCTCAGAAGCCAGTGCCTGCACAGCGGCTCCGGACCCATCCAAGGTAGAGACATCCGTGGGTTCCATAGTTGAAGCATCTCGCGGCATACCGGACTTCGAATGGGTCTTAGCAGAGACCTGTGAATCAGAAGTAGTGGGTATCAGGGGCTGCGAAAGCGCCTCAATGAGTACCGGCGAACTGAGGACTGGCTTAGGAGAAACGTCGGTGGCCATTTTGGACCTCAGCGGCCTGTCTCTGTCTTTATCTTTGTGTTTTTTCAGAATCCCAGTAGTCGGATGGCTAACCGACGACATTTCAGGATAATTAAACAGAGAACCGAAATATTTAGAAGCAAAAATATACAGATGATGGATAGTGCGTTAATTAAAGCACAAAACCGACAGCAAGGTACGTCGTGGTCAGGGCCTAGGCAAGGAATACAGTACGAATGAAAATCTTTATGAGGTATTTGCTTTTCACGAGTAATGCAATTATTAACTTTTTCTGACATCAGTAAGGAGCAAGAAAAAGTTTCCCCAATGGGGTACTTAGCTTTAGTTGAAGACTTCTGTTCTGAAACTCGAAAAAGAAAATTTCAAGAGTCGGCCGACCGGCACTTGTGAACTGCTTCTGCTTCGGGCACTGCACGGCAAGAAAGACTGATGTAATAATGCCGGCTGCATGTTTTATACCCCTGACGACCTGACGTCATGGAAGAAGGGACAGCAACTGACACAAGACCAGAGACTTTGTTAATCAGGCCAACTGAGGGCTACCTGCAAGCAGATAACCCAAATGTAATGACTGCAACAGTGAAACATGAAGAACATCCAGGACTGCAACAGTGAATACACTCGAACATCTACATTTATGGTGTACACAACTATACTACGTTCTCTGTGTTTCACTGTTGCAGTCGTCACACTTGTGCTGATTCCCAAAGCTGAGGAAGGGTGGAGGCAGTCAAGAAGTAGTAGGGCTGGCCAGCAGGCCTTGCAAGACAGCTGTGGCAAATCCAGCTCTGAATTTAGAAAAAATAGGTAAGTGGTAATGCTTGGTGAAGGTGTATACAGAACTCCAGGTTGCAGCTTCCAGGATGTCCCTGGTAGGGACTCCCCTGAGAAAAGCTGTAGAGATTGAGGTAGCCCTAGTGGAATGAGGCCCGATCCCCTGTGGGGTAGGTTTTCCATGGTGTTTGTAGCAAAACTGTATGCAGAGTGCTATCCATTTAGAAATGGTTTGTTTCAAAATGGCCTTGCCCTCTGCCCCTGTAGCAAAGCTGGCTAGCAGCTGGTCAGACTTTCTGAAAGGTTCAGTCCTGTCAAAGTACAACCTGAGCTGTTTGTGCATGTCCAAGGAGTGCAGGATCCTTTCCCTTTTATTCTGAGGATTAAGTAAAAATGTTGGCAAATGGATGGATTGGTTTAAAGCCACACTGGATACCACCTTGGGCATAAATGATGGGTTAGTCCTGAGGGAAACCCTGTCTGCATGGAAAATAATGAAGGCTTCCACAGCCATAAGGGCCTGTAACTCAGACACTCTTCTTGCTGAAGTGATGGCTAGCAGCAAGGCTGTTTTCCAAGAGAGGAATTTTAACTCTGCTGTAGCAGCAGGCTCAAAAGGGGGAAGCGTGAGCTTCTCTAGTACAAAGTTAAGGTCCCAGGCAGGAGTGTGAGCTCTCCTCGAGGGTCTTAAATTGTTAGCTCATCTCAGGAACTGTCTGATCAGAGGGTGAGAGAAGAGGGGTGGCTCAGTATTGTAATGAGCTGAGATGGCAGAGGCATGACTCTTAATTGATGAAAAGGATAGGCCTTTGTGGAGCAGCTCTGCTAGGTAATTTAGGATTTGAAGCAAGGAGGGCACGGCTGTGTCCTTCCCTTGAGACTGGCTCCAAGAACAGTATCTATTCCACTTTTCTGAATAGTATTTCCTAGTACTGGGCCTCCTGGCATCAAGGATAACATCCAGCACCTGTCTGCGGACGGTTGCTGGTGATGTATTCAGGGAATAAGCTAGGTTTGCAGCCGAAGATGCAAAATCTGTCCCTACTGCTGGGACGGCAGAGAGGGGGTCTGATGTAGGTGCCAGGGTTGCACTGCTGTCAGACTGCGGAGGGGTGGGTACCAGTGCTGGCGCGACAATTCTGTTGCAATAAAGATTGTCCTTGGCCTGTCCTGTTTGATCTTGAGGAGTACTTTTGGAAGGAGGGGCAGAGGTGGAAGGCACAGATTGAGAGGTTTTCCCATGTGTAGGCTAGAGCATCCACTTCCCAAGCTTGGCTGTGGGGAATTCTGGTGCAAAATTTGTTTAGTTGATGGTTTTGGGGGGGACACAAAGAGGTCCACCTCTGGTGTCCCCTACCTGTGTATTACAAGTCTCAATGAGTTTGGTTCCAGTTTCCACTCTTGTAGGTCCATTAGATTTCTGCTTAAGTCGTCGGCCAGCGAATTTTGTTTGCCTGGCAGGAATTGAGCTTGCAGGTGCACTTGGTTGCTTAAGGCTGTGTTCCACAGAGCCATGGCTAACCTGAAGAGTGGGTAGGAGGGAGTTCCCCCCTGCTTGTTTATATACCACATAACTGAGGTGCTGTCTGTCTATCAGTTGTTGTACTGGCAGGATAAGGTATTTGAAGGCTATCGGTGCATTCTGTACAGCTAACATTTCTTATTGATTGATATGCAAGTGAATTTGTCCTGGGCTCCATTTGCCTGCCATGTGAACCCCCCATGCATATGCATCTGCTGTCAGAGTTTGGACGGTGGGGGGTTGTGAGAAAGGGAGTCCCCTTCTTGTGGTTGCAAGCCTCTGTCCACCAAAGGAATCATAGGAATAACCATTTCCAAGTCCTGGGAATGTTGGCACCAGAGACTTTTTAAGTACCATTGAAGTTTCCTCATATTCAGTCTCGCATATGGAATCAGTAGAATACATGAGGCTATGAATCCTAGGGCTTGCAGTATTTTTCTTGTAGATAGCTGGGTTTGGGTGGCCAGTAGTTTGAAATAAGTTGTCAAATAAACCTGCTTTTCTGGAGTGAGGAATACCAACTGGGAAGATGTGTTCAAGCCTGCTCCCAGGAATACAATCTTTTGGCTGGGTACCAGAAGTGATTTCTTTCCATTGATGGCATACCCCAGAGAAGTTAGGAGTCTCTTTACAAATATAAGGTGCTGAAGTAGCAATTCCTGTCTGCCTGAAACAGGCAATCATCCAAGTATGAGTAAATTTGAATATTTCTCTGCCTGCAGTAAGCAATGGCTGGAGTCAGGCATTTTGTGAATATCCTGGACACAGTAGATAAGCCAAAGGGAAGTGCAGAGAACTGATAGTGCATAGAGCCTGCCCTGAAACGTAGATATTTCCTGCAAGATTCCCTTATGGGGATGTGCAGATAAGCTTCTTTTAAGTCTAGGGTGACTAGCCAAAAGTCCTTGGCTAGCATAGGAAGGAGCTGCTGGAGTGTAAGCATTTTGAATTTTGGTACCACCAGGAAGGTGCTTAGGGATGACAGTTCCAGAATAGAAAGCCAAGAGTTCTCTTTCCTGGGCACCAGAAACAGCCTGGAGTTGAAACCCTGTCCCCTTTGCTCAGTTGGCACAGATTGAATAGCCCTGATACTGAGAAGAGAAAGTACTTGCTTTTGGGCCTGTCCACTGGTTTGGACGAAGGTCTGGCAATCCGCTTGGGGTTGGCAGTGAGTGGAAGTAGAATCTGTATCCCTGGGATACAATGTTTAAGACCCATCTGTCCTGAGTAATGTACTCCCAGTTTTTTGCATGCAGGGCGATTTTTCCTCCTAATGGTGCAAGTACTTGGGCATGGCTAGAAAGGATCAAGAACAAGTCATTGTGAACTTTTTCCATAGGGGGTGCTTACCGCTCCCAGTTTTTGAGGAGGGAGCACTCCATTGTTTAGATATGTGCATACCCTGAGAGACTGCAGTCTTTGTGGTCTATTGCCCCTGGGTTTGGGCTGAGAAGGTCTGGAAGGAACTGGAAAAGACCAGTTTTTTAAAGGCCAATGCCTACTGAATCTAGGTGGCTGTACCTGTAATAAATCTTTAACAGTTTGCATGGATATAGCTTTTTCCTCCATCTTTTTAAGAACTGCTTTAGAGACAAACAAACATTCTTGGTTTAATGGAGCATCAAGTAAATTTGCCTTGACAAGGTCTGGCAAGATTTGTTCCTTCAGCCAAGTATGCCTTCTCAGTACAGAGCCAGTGACAGCAGCCCTGCAAGATGCTTCTAAGGCATTAAAACTACACTGCAAAGTATGTTTACCAACTTGGTTTGCAGAATGCATTAAGTCTTGTAAATCCTTATTTTCTGCACAATCAGGAATCAACATTTTTTGTTTAATTAGATGAATAATATGCTGCTGGTACTTCAACATGTGAAACTAGCAATTAAAAGCCCTGATGGAAAGAGTTGCAGAGGTATAAACCTCCTTACCCAATCTGTCTAGAGCCCTAAAATCCCTGTACAAAGAGGTAGGGTTTTTGGCTGTGGAAGCCTTAATACCTTTAGGTCCCTGGGAAATGGTCTCTGGATCCGCAGTGGGATTTTGAGAGAGAATTTGTGAGTCAGGTACTCTGTAGTATCTGTCAGGCTTTCTAGGAGTAGGTGGTAAAGTATCAGGGGTAAGGCTGGATTCCATGAAGACATCATCTACAATATCCAGGACAGGGGGAATAGTTAGAGGTCTATGCGGAGGCAAGTCAAAAAATTCCCAGAGTCTCCTTTTGGACTGTGGGTATTCCTTGCATTCCCGGCGGAAATGCTCCCTTAGGGTATGCAAGGTTTCACTGAAAGAAAGGTCCTCTGGGGGGGAGGCTGAGGGAAATGAATCCTCTGCATCTGAGTCCTCACAGGTAGATAAGGGTATGTCCTGGTAATCACAAGGGTCAGAGTCATCAGACTCATGGTCTGAAGAATCAGAAGGAAAATCAATTCTTCGTCTTTTAGAGGGGAAGGCTGGCTTCCCCTAATTAAAGTAACAGTCTTCAGCCATTCTAAGCATTTGTTTCTGTGGCATGGGAGCTTGAGAATATGCTTTGGTCGGCGGTTTCCTAGGCGTAGTGCGAACTCTGGGCCCAAGAAATTTGTTATTTAGTCATTAACGAAGTAGTCGGTTTGATACGAACAACAGAATGTCCGAATACACTCTCAGAAGCCAGTGCCTGCACAGCGGCTCCAGACCCATCCAAGGTAGAGACATCCGCAGGTTTCATAGTCAAAGAAGCATCTTGAGGCACAACAGACTCCGAATGGGTCTCAGTAGAGACCTGCGAATCTGTAGAAGCATGTAACAGGCTGCAAAAGCGCCTCACCAAGTACTGGCGAACTGGCGACTAGCTTAACGGAAGCATCGTCAGCAGTTTTGGACCTATGCGGTCTGTCTTTGTCTTTGCATTTTTTTGGAAGATCCGTAGTCGAATGGCTTACCGAAGCCATTTCAGAATAAAGAGAATGAGAGCGAAAGAATTTAGAGACAAAAATAGCCAAATGACAACTAGTTCGGGCGTTGAACAAGGCACAAAACCGACAGCGAGGGACGTCGTGGTCTGGGCCTAAACAGGTGATGCAGTAAGAATGAAAATCTCTGTGAGGTATTTGCTTTCTACGGGCAAGACAAAATTGTTAACTTTTTCTGACATCAGTTAGAGCAAGAAAAAAGGATCCCCAACGGGGTACTTGGCTTTAGAAGATTTCAGGTTTGAAACTCGAAAAATGAAAATTTCAGGTAACTGCTGACCAGCACTTGCGAATTGCTTCTGCTTCGGGCTCCCGCACTGCAAGAAAAGCTGATGTAATGGTGTTGGCTGCATGTTTTATACCCCTGATGACCTGACGTCATGGATGAGGCGACAGCATCTGACCCAGAAATCCCAAGACTCTGGTATTCGGGCCAACTGAGGGCTACCTGCAGCCAGATAACCCAAGTGCGATGACTGCAACAATGAAACATGAAGAACATCCTGTCTACAACCCTGCCCCTTATCATGCATTCCTTGTATACTTAAGTTACAAACCTTCCAGCTACACCAATCTAGAAAAGGCAGCCTAAATAGAACTAATCCTATACATACCCTGCTCTCTCACTCAAATCCTATTACCACTGTCCTCCTGTATAACACTAACATCTTCTCCTACATAATTTTTCAACTTACTTCATTACATCTTTTGAATTCTTTACAAACCTTTCTGTACCGAAATGCAAGAACACTAAACTTCTTTACAACATTTTCCCTTCTACAGTATACATTTTATTTATTTCCAGTTTGATAACTGGGGAGGTCCACTGGGCCCAAGGGGCCCATTTTCAGTGGAGGCCAGAGGAGAAAAGCTCCGTGTTACATACAATTAAAACTTGCACAGAATTTTACACTATACAATTATGCACGGAGTTATACATTTTAGAAAACAAATGTAAAATTATATATTGAGATCTAACAATTGAAAAGGAGCAAAGGAGAGGATTAACAAAAATAACTTGAGCACGGTTCAAAAGATAATTACAAAGTTAGATGATTAGAGCACAGTTCATAACATACATACATAGATGGAGAGCGATTTGCTTGTAGTTCATAGCATGCATACATTGTAGATTAGAAAGGTATTTACAGTGCAGGGATGCACTGCACTCAATAACATCAACAACAATCAATAACATCAATTTATTATTGCAAAACTTTAGATTTACCAAAATTGTATAGACTTACAATTGTTGATATAAATACTTCATTGTATACACCTGCCTTGTAATTGTTTTTTTTTTCCGGATGAGTGTTAACTGTTGTTGTTTCAAGAAATGTCTGAAATTCACTTGTTAATATAAACGTACTGTGATGGGAGCTTTTTTCCCCAAAGTCTCCACTGAAAATGGGGTGTGCCCAGTTAGACTTTCCAAATCAGCAGAGACAAATTCTACACGCCACAGAAAGAAGTAAAAAGCCTTTTGGTTTCCCTAAAGGACTTTGTTCTGACAAGGAAGTAGCAGTGTCACTTCGTGAACTCTGTAGACTCCAAGCAGCAGAGGCTGACTTTGTACTACTTCCTGCAACCCTTCCTGACCCACTTGGTACACGAGCTGCTGACATTTTTGAGGGACACAGTCAGTTCAAGCTTTCTTGAGAACTAGAAAATGACCTATCAGACAAGGGGAGAGATGCTGCACTTGTACTCCGTAGCTGAGACTGAAGAGTATTATGATAAGACGATTCCAAGGAATTGTACAAAGCTGATGCTTCTGCAGGAAAGTGAGTTCACAGGCCCCAATATGCTTTTCTAGCCTCAGCTCTTGCCTCACCATCTGCATCATGAATGCCTTTCTTGATGGTATCAACCAGAACAGCAACGTGCCTTTCTAGACAGCGAGTCTACCATTCTTGGAGCAGCAAATCAAGAAATTCATAACACCGCCTTCTGACAGCCACTGATTTTGAAGTGCAATTGCTCGTTATTAAAGGTATCAGTCGCGGTACATGAGTGTTACGAATTACAACACGGACTGCAGAAACTCCTGATGTTGCCATGACTTTGGCAGTATTTGGAACCGAGTTAGGGGACAATGGATTCTGCTCCATGGTCAAACTTATTTCCCAAGACAGCTGCAAGATGCACCACTGTAATGCATGCTTCTCGAACTACTTGAGATCTAAGGTCTTTAGCAGATAATTTAAAGGCACCATCTAGAAGGAAGTAGCAGTACCTGATGCACATCTAATGTAAGAAGAATCCTCTCTCCCTATTTTTTTAGATTCTGGAAAGAACACAACCAGATGATTCAAACTGAACTCTGAATCTTCTTTTGGCATGGAAGGAGGATTAGTATGCAGCATAACCCTATCCTTGTGGAAAACAAGATAAGAGTGCCTACCTTGACAGATTGCAACTCAGTAACTCACCTTGCAGATGTCAGAGCAATAAGCAAAACAGTTTTTCATCTAAAGTACTTCAGATCAGCATAGGCTAATTGTTCAAAAGGTAGCAAAGTCAAATTTTCTAGAATACAGCGGAGATAAATATGCTAGCAAGGGGGTCTCATATGCGACACTCCCTTTCATAAACTCCTTTGCCAAAACAGAAGGAAGAGGGGGATTCAAAGACAAACAAGCAGAGGTGGCTGCTAAATGCAACTCCACATATGATAAACCATCCTGAAATACCTCTCTCAAATACTTCAAGATCAAGATATATTAAACTCAAAAGACCGACTATTACCATTTCAGCACCAATTAGAAAACATCATCCATTTATAAACTTGATATTTTCTAATAGTGGGTTTTCTGACCACAAAACATGTGCATTGCTTCTAAAACCATCTGGATCTACAAACCTGATAAGTATATTTTTTGCACCTTGTCTAACTCTTGCAGTTATATTTAACACTTCTGTCCTGTATTTATTAATTTGGTTGAATTTATCACTCATTCAGCCTGCACTTGTTAAATAAACTCAATCTATTAGTTACTATACAGCTCTTAGATAACAGTAGTCTGATATTTCCTAACCTTCCCTGTTACTGCAAAAGCTGTTTCTGTATCTCCTGAGTCTGCCAAAATATTTATAAATTGTGCAAAGTTTTTTTGTGTTGTAAACATTACTCAGGGTTAGTGAACTTATTTCTGAGGATCTTGGCATTGCAGGAACTCTTATTTTGGTTCTAAAGCATTTATTACTGCACTTGAGCTCAAAACCATTTTGTTTTACATTAAGGGGTTCTTCTGCACTCTGGTGGGAGCAGAGAGCTACATTCAACCCATCCAAGGTGGGAATTACTGGTTGACACGTTAATGTGTTTTCACCCAATTGACCTAAGGGTATAACTTTATAAAAGAATTATATTTTTGTGGGATTGTGCTCATTTATTCAAAGTTTACTTGTGCCTAGCTTGGACACCTGTGACTGCAAGACTTGGATCGATTCTAAAACCATCTGGATCTAAAAAGGTGATGTACTTTTATGTACTTGCTCTAACTATTTTGGTGATATTTAACAGTTCTGTGCTGCATTTATTTATTTGGCAGAATTTATCATTGTTTTTCAGACTGCACTTGTTAAAGAAACTCCATCTCTTTGTTACTGTACTGCTCTGAAGTTGTTTTTAACAGTAGTCTGATATATCCTACCTCATCTATTATTACAAAAAGCTGTTTCTGAGTTTGCCAAAGTACTCCTCAGTATGCCAGAAAAGAAGTTATGTACTCAACATAACGTTCCATGTGAGTTGTTTATCTCGCCTTTATTCTCACTGATGGGTTTGGAGCCGATCCTCGGCTCCGACACGGCCTATAGCAAAGCTCAAGGTTTGCCAGCAGCTCGAGACCAAGCCCCTTATCCCATGATGCACTGCTGGAATTACCTCAGATCTTGTTTGCTGCATGTATATATACCCCTGTAAGGGGAGCACTCCCCAAGAAGGAAGTAGTAGTATTGAACAACCAGGATGATACTAGCCTCTAGGTCAACTGTCAGCCAGGAGGGGTATGGAGGGAGGGACGTGAGAATAAAGGCGAGATAAACAACTTGCATGTAATGTTATGGTGAGTACATAACTTCTTTATATGAAGTTGTTAAATCTCGCCGTTTATTCTCACTGATGGGTAGCGTCCCTAGCACCCGCAATCCTGGGTGGCTCACAGGAGTACATTTTTCAGGACCATGGAACCAAAAGAAGACCTGTCCCTGGAAGCCTTTTCTACTTTGTAATGAGTGATAAAGGTATGAGGCTTAGACCAAGTGGCTGCAGCACAAATGTTGTCAAGGGACAATTTAGCTTGAAAAGCAGAAGACGTAGAAACGGCTCTGGTTGAATGAACCTTTGCTTTGTGTGGCAAAAGTATGTTAGCATTTGCATGAACAAATGAGATACAATCTGATAACCATTTTGAAAGGGTTGTTTTAGCCAATGGTCTACCTTTTCTGGCCTCCGAAAAGGATACGAAGAGTTGATCTAATTTTCTAATATCCTTAGTTCTATCAAGATAAAATCTGAGCTGTCTATGTACGTCAAGTTTGTGCAGCATGTATTCCAATTTGTTGGAATGGTTGAGGAAAAAAGACTGGCAACTCAATGACCTGACTGATATTGGACTCAGAACAGACTTTAGGCAAAAAGGAGGGGTTTGTTCCGAGAGACATTATCAGCATGGAAAATCATGTAAGGAGGTCTGATAGATAATGCTTGAAGTTCTGACACTCTGCGGGCAGAAGTAATGGCCACTAGAAAAATAGTTTTCCAGGACAAAAATTTGAGATCACAAGATGATACTGGTTCGAAGGGGGGAAGAATTATTTGAGACAGCATAAAATTCAAATTCCAGTGAGAATAAGGGATTTTGACAGGTCTCATGTGAAAAACACCTTTAAGAAAAACTTTAGATAACTTATGGGCCATAACATTTAAATCATTGAATCCAAGGTGGAAATTTGATATGACGGCTAACTAAACCCGAACTGTGGCAGCTGCTGCTCCATCCTTAAAAATCATTGTCAAAAACTCTAAAATGGACAACAGAGGAGCTTGGAAAGGGTCAATTTTTTGTATACTGGCCCAGACTGAGAACCTTTTCCACTTACTGCGATATAGTTTTCTGGTGGATGGCTTATGAGAGGACAATAAAATTTGTCTTGTGTCATCTGAGAGTGAATGAAGCCTGGCTATTTGGGGAAGTGGATCAGCCAAGCAGTCAGCTTTAGAGACTGCAAAGAAGGATGGAGGTCCCCTGACGGGTGTATCAGGAGGTCTGGAACTGGGTCCAGGATCCATGGATCCTCCAGCAGATGATGGTGAAGGAAAGGGAACCAAATCTGTCGAGGCCAATGGGGGGGCTAATGAGGATAACAGTCCTTCCCAGCGATTTTACTTTCTGTAAAAACCTGGGTATCAATGGAACAGGTGGGAATGCATATAGAAGACCCGGAGGCCAATCGTGTATGTGTGTCTCTCGGGGGATGTCCCAGAGGTGGTATTAGGACAAAGTAGCTTCAGCATTTGGTATTGATGTGACTGGCAAAGAGGTCGCAGCAAGGCTGGCCCCATTTGTGGAAAATCAAGTCCTCAACGTGTTCCTTGAGAGACTACTCGTGAGGCAACAGGATTGCCCTGCTCAGCTTCTCTGCTATCATGTTGGATTTCCACAGGATGTGCATTGCTAACAGAAAACGCTGGGATGACACAGCCCATTGCCATACCCTGAGGGCTTCTCGAAAAAGGGGGTAAGACTTGGTTCCGCCCTGTTGGTTCAAGTACCAAACCACTGGCATGTTGTCTGTCTGAATTGCAATTGTCCCTAGAGTAAGAGAGTACTGGAAGTACTGCAACGCCAGAAGTACTGCTCTCAACTCCAGAACATTGATAAGCAGATGTGACTCTTGATCCGTCCATGTGCCTTGGGCAGTCTTTCCCTATAAATGCCCCCCCACACCCAGGGAAGCGTCCGTGGTCACAATGGCTACTGGGGGGGGGGGGGGCACAAAGGGTCTTCCTATTGTGACATGAAGAGACGTCAACCACCACCGAAGGTCTCTCTTACCAGAATTTGCGATGAGAATTATATGGTTCATTGGTAACTTCTGGTACGACCATTGAGTGAACAGGAGCCATTGAAGAATTTGCATATGCATCCTTGCAAGTGCAATGGCTAGAATTGCTGCCGCCATCAAACCTAGTACCTTCAAGACCTCTGCGGCTGTAGCTCTGTTTGACACCAATGAGTTGACGTGTTGGCGAAGTGAGACCCTTTCAAATGGAAGACGTAGAGTGGTGGTTGAGGTATCTAACTCTGCTCCTATAAAGATGGTATGCTGCGATGGCGACAAGGCAGACTTTTCAAAGTTGACTATAATACCTAAGTGGTGGCAGAGTGTCAAAGTAGATTGTGTTGCCTGAATCAATTGATGCCTGGTGGTAGCGATGAGGAGCCAATCATTTAGATGTGGAAACACCTGGAATCCTAGACGCCTCAGGTGAGCCGTGACCACTGCCATGCATTTAGTGAACACTCTGAGGGCTGTTGTAAGACCAAAGGGCAGGGCTCGAAACTAGTAGTGATTGGCTCCCAGCAGGAAACGCAGGTGATCTCTGGAGCGTCTGTCCATCTTTATGTGGTAGTACGTGTCCTTGAGTTCGATGGAGCACATCCAATCGCCTTTCCCTAGAAAGGGAAGAATGGCCTGAAGCGTGACCATTCGGAACTTCTCTTTTTTTACAAATTGGTTGAGTCTGCTGAGGTCCATGATAGGTCTCCAGTCCCTTGTTTTCTTTGGAACCAAAAAGAATCTTGAACAAGTTCCGAATCCAACTTGGTCTGGTGGGACTGGCTGGATGACTCTTTCTAGCAACTTGCGGACCACTATGGTTGCTTGTTCCATGAGACTGGGTGGAACATTTGGGATTCTGTTTACAGGAGTGGAAGGGGAAGAGAACGGTATGAAATACCCTGTGGAAATGATGCTTTTTACCCAGTTATCAGACGTATGCTTAGCCAGGCTTCTGGGTACAAAGATAAGCAACCCCCGACTGCCTCCAGAGCCAGACAGCCGGGTCTCCTTTCAGGAGCGCTGGTAGGGCTGACTAGAGAACTGGCCTCTGTCACCCTGCTGTTGCGGACCCCTCTGCCTCACGGGTGGCGTCTTTCATTATAACCCCCTCCTCTGCCTCTAGAGGGGGGGAGGTTCTCCACGTTTGCCTTGAAAGGCTCCCCTGTGCTTTTCAGAACCACATTTTTTCCGCCCTTGGGATAGGGTGGAGTAGGAGTAGAAAAACGGACTCCAACGGCAGATAGAATCTTGCCTTCCTGCTCAAACCTGGTTAAAGCTTCCTTTTCCTTGGGCCCAAACAAGGATGAGCCATCAAATGGGGTGTTGATAAAGGAAGACTTGAAAGGCTCCGCAAAGGAACAGAGACGCATCCAGGCTTGTCTACGCAAAGCAATGCCTGAACTAGCGGCTCTACTCGAACCATCAGCTGCATAAGATATGAGGCGCATGGAGGAGTTCACAATCGAGTTTAGGGTAGAGAGCTGTGTGCTAACTTTGTCAGCAACTCCTGCAGCTACCATACCCTGGAGAGCATCTCCTAGCTCTTTCAGGAGATCTCTTTGTAGTCTTGTAAAATAGGTTAAATAGTTCAGTGATCGAAAGGAAAAGGTCGCTGAACTAAATAAGAAGTTATGTACTCACCATAACACCCCATCTGAGTAGCTAAACTTCATTTGTCAGAAACCTATGGGAATCGGATCAGAGCCGGCAGTTTTCAACAGCTTAGATCCGAGATCCAAGCTCCTCCCCCTACCCATAATCCCCTGCCAACCCTGACTGACCTCAGATCGAGTTTGCCCAAAAGCAGATACTGCTAGAAGATAATCACTCTCAAATATAAAATAGGTAACACACCGTGTAGACTTGAGTATGAAAAACATCCAAAGGTGAGGGGGCAGGAGGGAGGGATGGTTGCCGACAAATGAAGTTTACCTACTCAGATGGAATGTTATGGTGAGTACGTAACTTCTTAATCTGAAGTAGTTAACTTCATTTGTGCAGCAACCTATGGGACAGAGTTCCCAGCTACCTGAACCTTGGGCGGCCTTCATGGAGGGATGTTCCGGAGCACTGCAGAGCCAAAGGATGCTCTCCCTCTGGAGATAATGTCCAATTTATAGTGATTGATAAAGGTATGAGATGAGGCCCAAGTGGCTGCCGAGCAAATATCATCGAAACAGACTAGCTCTAAAGGCCGCAGAGGTAGACATAGATTGAGTAGAGTGGGCATGGACACCCTGAGGTGCGGGCCTGCCAGAACTTTCATATGCTAAAAGGATACACTGTGAAATTCATCTAGACAGCATGACTTTGGACATAGATTTACACAAGTTAAATTTGGCAAAGGAGATGAACAACTGGTCAGATTGCCTATGACCAGATGTCCTGTGGATGTAGAAGCGAAGTTGTCTATGCACATCCAGTGAGTGTAATTTGTATTCCCCTTTGTTTTGGTAATTAGGAAAAAAGACTGGTAGGTTAATGGACTGATTAATATTCGACTCAGACAAAATCTTGGGAAGAAAAGAGGGATTGGTCCTGAGGTAAACTCTATCCTTGTGAAAAATCAAGTATGGGGGTTTTACACAAAAGGCTTGTAGTTCAGAGACCCTTCGAGCCGAGGTGATAGCGACAAGAAAGGCCGTTTTCCATGACAAGAATTTAAGATCTACTGAAGCTGCAGGCTCAAACGGGGGAGCTGTCAAGGCCTGAAGCACCAGCGTTAAATCCCAAGGAGGGACTACATCCTTCACTGGAGGTCTGAGCAGAAAGGTGCCCTTTAGAAAGGTCTTGCACAATTTCGTGGTGATCAAAGGGCCCAGTTAATTTCCCACGTCATAATGAGAGATAGCTGCTAGTTGAACCTTGACTGTGGAGGAGCTAGCCCCCTGATGAAACAGCCCTGACAGGAAGTCTAATACAGCAGGCAAAGGAGCTGTGAAAGGATCCAAATTTCGACATTCCACCCAAATGGAGAAACGCTTCCATTTGCTACTATAGATCTTTCTTTTAGAAGGCTTGTGCGCTGCTACTAGGATAGTTTAACAGGGGAAGAGATACCGGGAGTCCTAGCTACGACTGGAACTGGAGCAGCCAAGCTGTGAGCTTGAGATTGTCCAGGTTCGGGACTGGGAGATCTAGGGGGTGGGATATTAGATCCGGAAGGGGATCCAGAATCCAAGGAGAATTCACCAGATGAGACCAAAGGTAAGGGATTATCCTGCTCCCCAACCAACTGGCTTTCTGCAGAAACTTTAACATCAGAGGAAGAGGAGGGTAAGAATAAAGTAGACCAGGAGGCCAAGCATGCACCAGAGCGTCTCTCGGAGATTCACCCGGGGGGGGGGGGGGGGATGAGAGCGAAGTAGTCATAACATTTTGTGTTCGAGGGAGAGGCAAAGAGATCGCAACAGGGTTGACCCCATTCGGCGAAAACCCGATTCGCTACCTTGAGATTCAGAGACCACTCGTACGGTAAGAGGATGGTGCGACTTAGTCTGTCCACTAGGATGTTGGACCGCCCCGGAATGTGCGTTGCTATGAGAAAACGGTTGGTGGAGATTGCCCATTCCCACACCCTCATGGCCTCTCGACAGAGTGGGTAAGACCTGATTCCTCCTTGTTTGTTAATGTACCAAACAGACATGTTGTCCGTCTGAATCGCAATCGTTCCTACAAGAATAAGGTCCTGAAGTGCTTGCAACGCCAACAGCACTGCCCACATCTCTAGGACATTGATATGCAGTGAAGTCTCCGTGAGGTCCCACGTGCCTTGGACTGTCCTGCCTTAACAATGCCCCCACCCGAGGCGGGAGGCGTCCGTGGTCACCATGGCTAGGGGAGGGGCCATAGAAAAGGGGCGTCCTTCTTGGAGATCCGGAGACTGGAGCCACCATAAGAGGGCCCTCTTGCAAGCCCTGTTGAGGGGAATGGGATGGCTGAGGATATTGAAGGAAGGACCACTGGACTTGGAGGGTCCATTGCAAGACCCTCATGTTCAAATGGGCCATTGGCAATAGATTGATTGCCACCGCCATTGAACCTAGTGCCCTCAGGACCAATTCCGCTGGAGGAGCTGGGGATTGTAAAATGGCCCATACATGTAGCCTCAGGGTTCGTAGCCGGTCCGTGGTCAAAAAGGCTAAGAGCTTGTTTGTGTTTAATCTGGCCACTATGAAGTCTATGGTCTGAGACAGGGCAAGAGACGACTTATCTATGTTGATAGTGATCCCCAGCCGGGGAGCTAGACGAAGTAAGTAGTTTCTGGCTGTGCAGAGTAGATGCCTTGTCGGGGCGGTCAGGAGCTAGTCGCCCAGGTATGGGAAAACCTGAATTCCCTGGAGCCTCAGGTGGGCCGCTATCACCGCTAACACTTTGGTGAACATCCTGGGGGCTGTGGTGAGACCAAAGGGGAGGACCCAGAATTCGTAATGACTGGCTCCTAGCCGGAAGCGGAGGAACTTTCTGGATCGCCTGTCCATCAGAATGTGGTAGCACGCATCCTTGAGGTCCACAGAGCACATCCAGTCGTTCTCCCACAAGAGGGGGAGAATGGATTAAAGGGTGACCATGCGGAATTTCTCTTTGTTTACTGACAGGTTCGGGGGGGGGGATCAAGGATTGGTCTCAAGTCCCCCATCTTTTTTGGCACCAAGAAGAACCTGGAGTAAAAACCCGACCCGCAATGGTCTGGGGGGACGTGTTGGATGGCTCTTTTTTCCAGCAACTGTTGAATTTCCGTTGCTGCGGCCTCCCTCTGATCGGGTGGGACATCGGGGAGGTATCTGGGGCTGCGTGGGTAAAGAAAGAAGGGGATCCGATATCCTCTGGATATGATGCGAAGCACCCTGTGGTCTGATGTGATGGACTCCCAAGCTGCTAGGTGCTTTGAGAAACGCCCCCTGACTGCCTCCAGAGGGGAGCAGTTGGGCAACTCCTCAGGGGTGTTGTGTGGGTTGGTCCGAGAAATGTTCTCTGGATCCAAAGTTCCTCGGGCCCCCTCTGCCTCTAGGGTGGCATCCACCCTGCCCTCCTCTACCGCAGAAGGGCTGGGTGTCTGGAGCGGGACAGGACTGTTGCGACTTCTGGAACCACATCTTCTTCTGTCCCTTTTGGTTCTTGGAGAAGGACCTCTGGGGAGCAGCGATGCGGACTCCTACGGCAGACGTCTTCCCGTCCTTCTCGCTCTGGACCAAAGTATCGCGAATGGTTTTGCCAAAAAGGGCAGAACCATCGAAAGGGGCATTAGCGAAAGATGCCTTGAAGGGTTCCGCGAAATCACAGTGACGGAGCCAGGCCTGACGCCTCATGACGAGGCCCGATCAGCTGGCTCTAGCAGCTCCTTCCTTGGCATGGGACAGTAGCCGCATAGCAGTGTTAGATATAGATCAGAGAGTGGCCATCCGGGTGGAGTGCAACTGTTTGTCCTCCGCCAACATGGATTATGGGTGGCGACGCAGCGTACTCTTTGATAAGGTCCCGCTGCAGTCGAAGAACATGTGCCATGTAGTTCAGCGACCTCAAAGAGAAGTTAGCCGAACTAAAAACCCGCTTCCCTAAATGGTCCATCGACCGAGACTCCTTGCTCGGGGGGTGGACCGAGGGACTCTCCTGAGCTAGTTCCCTCTTGGTGGCCGCCGCCACCAACATGGCATCTACAGGGGGACCCTTACTCCAATGGGACTTGGAGGGGGGGGGGGCTAAGAATTTTATCCAGGCGCTTGGGGACTGGCTCTACAGTGTCCGGCTCCTTCCATGCCCTGGTAGTGATCAAAATCTACCAGGGGGTCGGACGGAGGGGACACCCAAGAGGTACACGGCCTGCTTCAAACGCCTCCAGGAACACGGATTCGTCCGAGGTAGGCTTTGGGGCAAACCACCCCACCTTATCCTGAGCATCTCCATGATGTCACCAAAAGAGACATCTTCGGGGGGGGGGGGGGGGTGATCTTGGGAGGCCTCCTTCCTCCAAATCAGTGTCCTCAGTCAAGGACTCGGGGGAGTCCAGGTGCCTCCTCTTGCGTTTTCGCTTGTGAGGAACCTCCTCGGGGGGGCTGTCTGAGGAGGTCTCACCAGCAACGTCTTGTTCCAAAGGAATGACCTGGGACGTCAAAGCAGGCTGTCCCTGGGGCCGGGTGATGGAAGTCAGGCCCAACAGAGAAGGAGTGCAGGGTGGAGCTGTGGCGGGGGCCTGGAATCTGTCAACAGAGCCCTCTCCACCACGTCGAACACCGAGGGAGAGCTGCTCTCTCTGGGATACGAAAGCAGACCCTCACTCGGATCCGACGGACGGATCGGAGCCGGTGCCAAAGCGATCGGATCCAAGGGACCAGCATGCTCAGACCTGGACGGAGCCGAAGGCATACTGATACCCCCGGATCCGAAGCTCAGCCCTCGGCTCTGAGAGCTCGGATCTGACGAAAATGGACCCGACAGACTCTAGGAAAGTGTCGGCGCCGAAGTACCCGAGACTATCGGCGCCGACACACCCCCGACTCCAAGACTGCCCGGCTCCAAAGACTCCGAGCCCGGGAAGCAGGACGGAGAAGGAGCTATCGTGGCAAAGAAGAGGGTCAAGCCCTCCCCCCCCAGAAGGGGGGGGGCAGGAGCACTCCCATCTGCAGTTGGGCCTGGAGGAATCTTCTCATCATCCGGTCCAAATCTGTATCTGTGAAGCTTCGGGTTGATCTCGATGAGGCCACCTAGGTGGGACGGGAGTGCTGCCTCGATAACCTCGAGGGAGATCGGATCTCCTCCTCCTCAGGACCCGGTGAAAAGCAAGGAGACCAGATCCGAGAAGGAGACCCAGAAGTCCTGGAGGGAGAAGACCGCTTAGCTGGGGGGGGCCGAAGCGGAGGCCTTGGCCCGCCGCTTGTGGTGTTTTTCCCTCCTTTTCTCTTTCCTAGCCTCCTTCTCCTCCGGGCCTAAGGCGGGATGTTGAGTCCCGGCCTGGGGGAGGGAAGCAGGAGTGGCAGCCGCCACAGCAGGAGTCACGGAAGGACCGGAGGTAGAAGCCGAATCCGGGGGCAGACCAACCAGAATCAACTTAGACCTCCGGTCCTTAAGTGCCCTGGGTTTGAACGCCACACAAATGGAACAACCAGAAGAGAGGTGCTCAACCCCAAGGCACAGCACGCACCGAGTGTGGCCATCTGCCGGGGACAGCTTATGGCCACGCTCGGTGCACTTAGAAAAGATAGGCTTTGGGGCCTCAGACATTGTAATTAAAGGAGGACAGCCACACACGTTAGGCCCCAAACACGCACACACAACCCTAACTGAACCACGAGGGAAGTGGGAGGTTAATTACAAAATAATATAAAGTTAAGCTAGGGAGGATTTTAGTCAAAAAGGGACCTGAAAGCACTCACAACCAAGTAGGGTAGGAAAGAGAAGAAAACGTAAAATTTTTCTCACAAAAAACCTTGGAACGCCTGGAACTCAAGATCGAGCTGCTGTTGGTTAAACAGCGGCAAACTAGATCTGAGGTCAGTCAGGGCTGGCAGGGATTATCGGTAGGGGGAGGAGCTTGCAGCTTGGATCTAAGCTGTTGAAAACTGCCGGCTCGGATCCGAAGTCGGATCAGATTCCCATAGGTTGCTGCACAAATGAAGTTAACTACTTCAGATCATGTGTTTCCCATATCTATCCATGATCCTAGAATATGTGGTAGGAGGATGGATAGATGGGGACGTCTCAGATGTTTACTTTTTGGTGGCTTCAGCCACCACCATGGCATCAACAGGCACTCCCTTAGTTAAAAAGGCTCTGTCCACTGGGGCAGAAATGAACCTATTTGGCGTCTGAGGGACAAATTCCATGGCCTCCGGAGACTCCCAAGCCGTACGAGAGATCAGCTCCATGAGCTCATCATAAGGAGGAGAAACCCAAGAAGTGGAAGGTTGAGACCCGAAAGCCTTCAAGAGCACTGACTCGTCTTCAGTAGGGCTTTTGGACTGCCAACCGCCCCTCTGATTAAGGATCTGTAACATCTCCGCAAAGGAGATATCCTCAGAGGGGGTTCGAGGGGACCCTTCTGACTCATCCAAGTCAGTGTCAGATGTCAAAGACTCCTGTGGAGAGTCCAAGTGCATCCTCCTGCACAGTCTCTTCCTGGGTACCTCCTCAGTGGGGGGATCTGGGGAGGAGGAAGCCAGACCTGATGCTGATGATGTCTTTGGAGACAGGACTCTCCTCATGCCATCGAACGCACCATGGCTCTGACGAGATGGAGTAGACGTGTCCGATCCGCATTGAGGCCATGGGCTTTGA
This sequence comes from Protopterus annectens, assembly GCF_019279795.1. NCBI lineage: Eukaryota > Metazoa > Chordata > Ceratodontiformes > Protopteridae > Protopterus > Protopterus annectens. The sequence goes on along the minus strand of NC_056729.1, from coordinate 1,452,625,501 downwards.
GCCCGAGGTAGGAGGCGAGCTCATTCGAGCCGAAGCCCCGATAGGAAGAGTCGGCACCGACAAATCGGTACAACTATCCTCCCTGGACCCGACAGGAGAGAGTCAACTTGAGTCCCCGGTCGGCGCCGAGGACATCCGAGTGGATGGAACCGATCACACCGGTGCAGGTCTCTGCTCCACAGGCTCAACAACTATTGGGTCAGGCTCCTTCGGCTCCGAAAGTCCAGTACGGCTCGGAGGAGGAGTAGTCAAGTCTGGGTTAATGGTCTTCGGCTCCAACAAAGGCGTCAGAGCTGACAAAAATTTAGCAAGGCCTGGTGCCTGTAGAAGCTTCTGTACTAGCCAGTCCATATTCATATCTGAGAGGCTGACAGAAGACTTCAAGGAATGCATCAAAGGTGCTGATTAGGGCAGAGGAGATGAGAGAATCTCAGAGACCAGCTCCAAAGCTGTCGGCTGGCTCCAAACAGAAGGGATACTCGGTTCCGAGGACAGTGGAACCGATGATCCTACACCCTCCATTTTTTTAGTCTTTTTGGATGCTTTCGAGTCACCTGAGGATTTGGAAGACTTTGAGGATCTACAAGTACCATCCTGGTCACCCAGCGCTTCGGAGAAAGGGTGCTGAAGTAAACCCCTATCTACTAATTTCCTCCTTCTATTCAAAAGTACCCTGGAGGAGAAGTGACATATACTGCAAGAATCTTGGAGATGTTTAGCCACCAGACAATAAACACATTGAACATGCCCGTCAGTGACTGACATTTTTTGTCCACAATCCGGACATTTTATGAAGCCAGATTTTGGATGAAGCTTCTCTTTCTCGTCAGACATCTCTATTATCAGATTACACAATTTTAAAGAATTGAAACAACACACTTAGAAATTATCTACCAAAGTAAACCTAAGAATGAGGTTAAATACAAGGCCACCTCTTAGGCCCAACACTATAGAAAAACAAAAGCACACAAAGGGCACTAATCTAAAACTAAGTCTAAGTCTAAAACTATAGAGATGATATATATCTATATATATATCTATATATATATATATATATATATATATATATATATATATATCTATATATATATATATATCTAATCTATATCTATATCTATATATATATGTATCTATATATATCTATATACATATATATGTATATACACACACACACACACACACACACACACACACACACACACACACACACACACACACACACACACACACACACACACACACACTAGCCCATCAAGAAGTCAAGAAAAAAAGTTTTTAAACTTGCAAATAGATGAATCTATCAATTAATAATGGTCCGAGCTATCTTAGGTTCATAGGTTTATACTAGGCTATCTGCCCTAAGGCATTTATAAGCCTAGCCCAAATTTTTGTGGCTTACGCCACCCCTTATATGAAAAAATACTGTGCCCATTAGTTTGTTGTGCCTCTGTCCAGCAGTGACACAGAGATGATTCCCGGGGTAAACCTACGATCTCCCATCCACAGGTCTAGATTCTCTTGAACAGAGTCAGCGAGGTGCTCTGCCTCACATGGACCGGGATTTTATTCCACAGCATAGGGAGTCTCTGAGTGATAAATCTATCCCTCCAGCACGTCCTATTTATATCCGTGCTAAGGTTTAAGTCGCTTGCTCTAGTGGTTTTGGTGGATTTGGATTTTTTGAGGTGGAGCATGTCCATTAATTCCGGGTTGGACATGGCCTTGTATGTCAGGCACATGTCACCTCTGAGCAGACGGTATGCGACTGAATAGAGCTGGAGTTTCTTCAATCTGGCAGCATATGACAGATTTTGGAGTCCCCTTATCTGGAACACAGAGATCTGTGCCATGGCAAACTAGATCCGGGGTAATTCCAGCAGTGCATCATGAGATACGGGGCTTGGTCTTGAGCTACTGGCAAACCTTGAGCTTTGTTATAGGCCGTGTCGGAGCCGAGGATCGGCTCCGAACCCATCAGTGAGAATAAACGGCGAGATTTAACAACTTCACATATATAGTTTTGCAAAGTTTGTGTGTGTTGCGAACATTTCTCTGGGTTATTGAACTTATTTCCAAGGATTCCTGACAATGCAAGAATCCTTACTTTTATTCTAAAGCATTTGTTACTGCAGTTCAGCAAGTTTCCTATGCTTGCATATAAGCCAACCTCTCCAGTTTAAACTCCTCTATAGGAAATGCTCTCCACAGTCTCCCACTGTCCACAGCTGCTCGAAGAGCTGTCAGTTTGCTCACAGGGTGGTACCACTGCAGGTCATCTAATACTACATTACTACACACATTCACTTTCAGTTTTAAGTGACTCTCCCTTACTCCTTCTCATCTAGAAATTGTTTCTCCTTGCGTTAAATAGCCTAGGCTAGATTCAGACCTGCTGAATCTAGACTGTTTGGTATCAGTGTGCTCTTATACCAGCCATCTTACATTACGAGGGCCTTCCTGCACCCTTACAGCATAAGTGTGTAGATCCGGACCCATCTGAGTTTGGGATTGCTGGAGAAATGCTCAGTTTGGGGGTTTCCCATTGGTATTTGTGTTACAACTGTTTAAATCTGCCTGTTTATAAGCCTCACATTTGCATGGGTTTGCCCTCAATTTACTGGAGCTGCTCAACATTTGGCAACTTTAGTCAGAGGTCTGGAGTGCATTTGCACTGAAATCCATGGCATCCAGTGGAAAAAAAAAGAAAAACAGGTGAATTACTACTTCATTTTTGCTAAGTCAAGCTAGCCCACTTCCTTCCCATATACCACATTCAGAAATTTCCTGCCACAATGAACGGCAAAGTTTCCATCACTTCTCCTGTCAGCTTGATTGATACGGGCATCTTGAGGCAATGTAGCAATTGCTTCATGTATACTGACAACCATTTACTCCTACAGCAAGCTAACAGTCTATGTGATGGATGCAAATGCACTGTGGAACTGGAGTCACTTCTTTCATGTAAAAACAAACTACACATCAAACAGGTTCTCAGCACACACGTTATACCTCTCAATCAAACCTCACCACTCACACAAAATAAGGTCACGACACAAACCCACATATGCAGATACACTCACTAAAAGCCTACCAAAAGAACAGAGACCGCACAAACGCACATCATACACACTCACCACTAAGCAAAAAGAAAAACATTACACATATCAACACACATACCCATGTCTCAATAAATAAGCCCCTAAGGCAGAACACATCAAATGTCTTCATCATATGAGACTCCATAGTGAGACACACAGATGTCATCCTCAAGAGAATGGACAAGGAGAAGGTCATGGTCAGCTTCCTATTAGGAGCCACGATCTGACAAATCATGCATGCACTCAACTCACTCAACAATAAGTACCGTTATGACTCTCTCATAGTTCATGTTGGAGTGAATGACTTGAGACGTACCTCTCTGGAATATATGGAGAGACATGATGGAACTCGGATTGTGTGTCTCAGACAAGTATGTCCCTAACACTAAGCAGCATCCTACCCGCACACAGGGGGATGCCACAATATAAACAAAAAATTATTGACTTCAACAATTCTCTCAGCTTCTGCTCCCAGTCCAGAGGGATCCAGTACCTGTCAGCCTGGGAGAATATAGTAAAAGTACAGTTTTGTACCTACCATAAATGTAGATGTCCAATAGATATGCAACTGCAGTCATAACATATGGGTTGTCATGCCTCAGGCAGCCCTCGGTCGGCCGGATTCCAAAGTCTGGGTCCGACGTTGGCTGATGTCGCATTTCTCTCCGACGTCAGAGCGGCTGGAGTACATAAGCATCAGCCGACGCCATCTTCTTCAGTGTTTCTTGCCCCAGATGCCAGGTGCCCTCCAAGGAAGACTGTAATCAAATTGGAAGATAAAACAGGTTTCCAGACAAATAAATAAGCAATAAACAGATACACCATAACAGATATCCCCAGCTAAGGATAACAGGGATAGGAGTGGACCCAAAGGATAGAGGGGAAGGAGGGAGGGAGGGAAAACCCGACTGCAGTTGCATATCTATCAGACATCTACATTTATGGTAGGTACAAAACTGTACTATGTCCTTCAAGAATGCAACTGCAGTCATAACATATGGGTTGAATACCATAGCTTAGCTGGGGGAGGTGGAATGCTCTAAGAAAAGGATGGTGTAACTATCAATCCCTGCAGGACTGCCGAAGCAAAGCCTGTTCTGGATCTGGAATACAGAGGAAGGTTGTAGTGTTTGGAAAATGTATGCACGGAGCTCCATGTAGCAGCTTCTAGAATGTCTTTTGTAGGCACCCCTCTTAAGAATGCTGGAGAGGTGGCTGTAGCTCTGGTGGAGTGTGGTCTGACACTGGCTGGCACACTTTTTCCATGGAAGGAATAACAGAATCTGATGCAATGTCCAATCCATTTTGAAATTGTCTGTTTTGAAATTGCTTTTCCTTGTACTCCAGGGGCGTAAGCTACAAAAAGCTGATCAGACTTCCTACTGGTCTTGGTTCTGTCCAGGTAGTAGCGAAGTTGTCTGTGAATGTCCAAGGTATGCAACAGTCTTTCCCCTTTGTTTTCAGGATTTGGAAAGAAGGTAGGCAGGTGAATTGCTTGATTTAAAGAGACCCTAGATACCACTTTTGGGAGAAAGGTTGGGTTGGTTCGTAAGGAGACCCTGTCTCTGTGAAAGGTTATGAACGGTGGTATAGCCATTAGGGCCTGTAATTCAAACCCTTCTTGCTGAGGTAATGGAAAACAGGAAAGCTGACTTAAAGGAAAGAAATTGTAAATCCAACGAAGCTGCTGGCTCAAAAGGGGGTAGAGTCAATTTTTCTAGGACAAAGTTGAGGTCCCAAGCTGGTACTGGTGCCTTTCTTGGGGGCTTTATATTCTTGATTCCTCTAAGAAATTGCCTTAACAAAGGATGTGAAAACACAGGTGGATCAGTGTTGTATCTAGCTGAGATAGCTGAAGCATGTATTTTTATAGAGGAGTATGAGAGCCCATTATGTAGCATATCTGCCAAATATTCCAGAATGAGTGGGATGCTCAGAAGTGATGCATCATGACCCTTGGTGGTATTCCAAATGCAGAATCTCTTCCATTTGGCTGAGTAAACCTTTCTGGTGGATGGTCTGCGGGCTTCTGTCAGTATCCGCTGAACTTCCTTGGAAAGAGGTAGGTTCAGGTTATTCATGGGATCTCCCAAGCTGTTAGCTGTAGCGTCTGGATGTTGGGATGAACTGCCCTGAAGTTGTGTTGAGTCAAAAGTTGGGGCCATTGGGGGAGGGCCCACATTTTGTTGTGACATATGCTCCGTAGTAGTGGGTACCAATGTTGTCTTGGCCAGTCTGGAGCTATTAGGATCCCCTTGGGCTGCTCTGCTTTGATCTTTAGTAAAACTGTGGTCATCAGTGGCAGAGGTGGAAATGCATAGATTTTTAGGGAGCTCCAGTTGAATGAGAGAGCATCTGTTTTCCATGCTTGTGGATGATATGTCCTTGAACAGAACTTTTCTAAGTGATGATTGAGGAGGGAGGCAAATAGGTCTACGTCCGGCCTGCCCCATGTCGAAGTGAGTCGTATAAAGATTTCTGGATGTAACCTCCATTCGTGGGGGTCTAGGAAATTCCTGCTTAGACTGTCCGCCAGAACATTGTCTTTGCCTGGAACAAACTGGGATTGCAACTGTATGTTTAGGCTCAGTGATTTCTCCGAAAGATTCATTGTCAGTCTGCAAAGGGGGTAAGAATGAGTGCCCCCCTGCTTGTTTATGTACCACATCACAGTGGTGTTGTCTGTCCGTATTAATAGGTGGCCTGGTTGTAGTTGTTGTCCGAAGGCCTTGATAGCATGCATTACTGCCAGCATTTTTTTTTGGTTGATATGCAGATGTGTTTCCTTTGGAGACCATTGTCCTTGAATACATCTGCCCTCCATGTGCACCCCCCATCCAAGGTCTGAGGCGTCTGTGGTCATGGTCTGTGTTATCTGAGGTTTTTTGAATGACATACCTGTGTTTGACTGGCTTACTGAGGCCCACCATAGAAATTCCTTTTGAAGACATGGAATGAGCGGTATGGTTGCTTCTAGGTTGTTGCTGTGTTGAGACCATAAGCTTTTTAGGTACCACTGAAGCTTTCTCATGTGTAGTCTTGCTAGTGGAACCAGGAGAATGCAGGATGCCATGTAACCCAGGGCATGTAGGAATCTCCTTGCAGTCATCTGAGTGAGCTTTGCTAAACTTTTGAAGTAATAAGTTAACTTCTTTTGCTTGTCTTCTGTCAGGTAGGCCATTTGAGAGGCTGTGTCTAGTTTGGCTCCTAAGAAGGTAATTTGCTGGGATGGCTGAAGTCTTGACTTTTGAAAGTTGACTGTGTATCCCAGAGCCTGTAGTAACTGTATGACATAATTCAAGTTTTCTGTCAAAGTTAGTTTGTCGTCCGCTTGTATGAGGCAGTCGTCCAGGTACAGGTAGATTTGAATCCCCTGGAGCCTGCAATGAGCAATTACTGAAACCAGGCATTTCGTGAATACTCTGGGCGCAGTAGATAAGCTAAATGGCAATGCTGAGAATTGATAATGCTCTTGCCCTGCAACAAATCTGAGGTATCTTCTGCAGCTGTGTCTGATAGGGACATGCAGGTATGCCTCCTTGAGGTCCAGAGTAAACAGGCAAGACCCTTTGCCCAGCATGGGAAGGAGTTGCTGTAGAGTCAGCATTTTGAACTTTGGTACTATGAGAAAAGTGTTTAAAGTGGACAAGTCCAGTATTGGTCTCCATTGAGTTTCTTTTCTTGGAACAAGGAACAGTCTTGAGTAAAACCCCTGACCTTGTTCTTGTTGTGGAACTTTTTCTATTGCTTTGATCTGAGCAAGCAGAGAAATTTGCTTGATAGCCTCTGCCCTCTGATTTTGTGGAAGGTTTGGCATGCCCAGTTTTCTTGGCAAGGTATGAAAATGGAACCTGTAACCATGGTCTATGATGTCCAAAATCCATTTGTCCTTTGTCAGTTTGAGCCAATTTTTTGTAAACAGAGATAATTTTCCGCCCAAGGGAGCTTCTGCTTGCTCCTTGGTCAGCGGAACTAGAGGAAAGTCATTGAGAATGTCCCTGTGGGGTGGGAGAAAAGTACAGTTTTGTACCTACCATAAATGTAGATGTCCGATAGGCATGCATCTGCAGTCCTTACAAATGGGTTGTCCTGTCGTCAGGCAGCCCTTCGGTCGGCCGGATTCCAAAGTCTGGGTCTGGCCTCGGCTGGTGTCGCACTTCACCCGACATCATAGCTGCAGTTATTCGGGTATAAAGGCATCAGCCGACGCCATCTTCCTCAGTGTTTCTTGCCCCAGATGCCAGGTGCCCTCTAGGAAGGCTAAATTTGGATAAATGCAAATGGTAACAAATAGTAGAAAGCAAACAAAAAATAAGCATGTATGTACATACATACAAACAAATACACCATAATAGATTCCCCCAGCTAGCTACAAGATGGGCAAATACCCTAGGAGTACCACAGAGGGGAAGGAGAGTGGGTAATCCTGACTGCAGATGCATGCCTATCGGACATCTACATTTATGGTAGGTACAAAACTGTACTATGTCCTTCAAGGATGCATCTGCAGTCCTTACAAATGGGTAGAATACCATAGCCAAACTGGGGGAGGAGGAGAAATAAGATTATGGTGTAGTTAAGATCCCTTGCAAAACAGCAGTGGCAAAACCTGCTCGGGATCTGGAGTATAAAGGTAAATTATAATGCTTGGCAAATGTATGCACGGAGCTCCAAGTAGCAGCCTCTAAAATGTCTTTGGTAGCCACTCCTCGTAGAAAAGCTGTGGTAGTGGCTGTAGCCCTTGTAGAGTGAGGCCTGATGTTTTCTGGAGTTTTCTTCCCATGGTAGGCGTAACAAAATCTAATGCAATTTCCTATCCACTTAGAGATTATCTGTTTTGACATTGCTTTTCCTTCCATTCCTGTTGCATATGCTACCAGTAGCTGGTCAGCTTTTCTACTGCCCTTGGTCCTGTCCAGGTAGTAACGTAATTGTCTATGTACATCCAAGGTATGCAACAGCCTTTCTCCCCTGTTCTGTGGGTTGGGGAAGAATGTAGGTAGGTGGATAGCTTAGTTTAAAGATACCCTGGAGACCACCTTTGGCATAAAAGTAGGATTTGTTCTCATGGACACTCTATCTTGATGGAAGATCAGGAAGGGCTGAACTGCCATTAATGCCTGTAGCTCAGATACCCTTCTTGCTGAAGTGATTGCAAGCAGGAAAGCAGTTTTCCATGATAAGTATTGTAATTCTGCTGTTGCTGCTGGCTCGAAAGGAGGGAGTGTCAACTTTTCTAGCACAAAGTTCAAGTCCCATGCTGGCAATGGTGGCTTCCTAGGTGGTTTTACATTTTTAATTCCTCTCAGAAACTGCCTGAGAAAAGGATGTGAGAAGACTGGAGGATCCAAGTTGTATTCTGCTGAAATAGCTGATGCATGAATCTTAATGGAAGAATAGGACAGGCCGTTGTGAAAGAGCTCTGCCAAGTATTCCAGGATGTTGGCTATGTTTACCAGTGACACACTCTCTCCTTTTGCAGTACTCCAAATGTGATATCGTTTCCATTTTGCTGAATAATTTTTTCTTGTTGAGGGTCTGCGAGCCTCCAAGATAATGTCTTTAACCCTTTGGGATAAACTTGGGTTATTTGGTCTTATGCAATGTTCCAGGCAGTCAGCTGCAGTGTTTTCAGGTTTGGATGCAGGGTGTTGTAGTTGTTCTGTGTTAACAGTAAGGGAACCTGTGGTAAAGGCCATATTTGTTCCCGAGACATGCTCCTCAGTAATGGGTACCAATGTTGCCTTGGCCAGTCTGGAGCTATCAGGATGATCCTTGGACGGTCTTCTTTGATCTTCAATAGCACCTTGTGCATCAAAGGAAGTGGTGGGAATGCATATGCTGTCAGGTTTTTCCAACTGAAAGATAGGGAGTCCACTTTCCAAGAAAGTGGGTGGTACGTCCTTGTGCAGAATTTCTTCAGTTGGTGATTGCGTGGGGATGCAAATAAGTCTATTTCTGGTAGTCCCCATTTTCTTGTAATGGTTTTGAATATGTCCGGATGCAGCATCCATTCGTGGGCATCCGTGGTAGTTCTGCTTAGTATGTCTGCTAGTATGTTTTCGTTTCCTGGCACAAAAATTGCTTGTAACTGAATGTTGAGGCTCAGGGCCACATTCCAGAGTTCCATTGCCATCCGGCATAGAGGGTACGAATGTGTGCCTCCCTGTTTGTTGATGTACCACATAACTGTGGTATTGTCTGTCCTTATCAACAGTTGACCTTGTCGAAGAAATGGTCTGAAGGTCTGAATTGCCAGTTTTACTGCCAGCATTTCCTTTTGATTTATGTGTAGGTGCAGCTGGTCTTGAGTCCATAAGCCTTGTATGCACTTGTCCAGCATGTGCGCCCCCCAACCGAGGTCTGAGGCATCCGTTGTGATGGTCTGGCTTGGTTGAGTGCTGTGGAAGGGCAGTCCTTTGTTTGATTGATAGGCCTGGGCCCACCATTTGAATTCTTGCTTCAGGCATGGGATTATTGGAATTTGGGTTTCTAGGCTGTGCTTGTGCTGAAACCATAAATTCCTTAGGTACCACTGTAACTTTCTCATATGCAGTCTGGCATGTGGAACCAAAATTATGCAGGATGCCATGAAACCCAAGGCTTGCAGGACTTTTCTTGCTGTTAGCTGGTTCTGTTTTGTTAATGCCAAGAAGTAGAGAGGGAGTTGCTCCTGTTTTTCTACTGTTAGAAATGCCATTTGTTGTGATGTGTCCAGCTCTGCCCCCAAAAAGGTTATCCTTTGGGATGGTATCAGCCTTGACTTTTTTATATTGACTGTGTATCCCAGGGCTTGCAGTAGATAAGTGACCCTTTTTAAGTCTTCTGCTAGTTTGTTTTTGTTGTCCGCTTGTAACAGGCAGTCATCCAGGTAAGGGTAGATTTGAATTCCCTGAAGCCTGCAATGAGCAATTACTGATGCCAGGCATTTCGTGAACACTCTGGGAGCAGTAGATAAGCCAAAGGGCAATGCTGAGAATTGATAATGCTCTGATCCTGCAAGAAATCTGAGGCATCTTCTGCAATTTGGTCGTATGGGGACGTGCAGGTATGCCTCCTTGAGATCTAGAGTTACCAGCCAAGACTCCTTGCCCAACATGGGAAGAAGCTGCTGTAGGGTCAGCATTTTGAATTTTGGGACAATGAGGTATGTGTTTAAAGCGGACAGGTCGAGAATAGGTCTCCATTGGTTTTCTTTTCTTGGTACCAGGAAGAGCCTGGAGTAAAATCCTTGTCCTTGCTCCATAGATGGTACCTTTTCTACAGCTCTCATCCTTAGTAAGTGAGTTATTTGCTTTAGAGCTTCTGCCTTTTGATTTGGAGGTAGGTTTGGCATTCCTCTCTTCCCTGGTAGAGTATGGAAGTGAAACCTGTAACCTTGGTCTATTGTCTGCAAAATCCATTTGTCTCCTGTGATGTAATGCCAGTTTACTGAGAATAAGGCTAGCTTTCCGCTTCTAGGGTGCTTCTAGTTGTTCCCTGGTAGGCGGAGCTAGAGCCAAGTCACTGTGATTGTCCTGTGGTCGTGGTGGTGGCTGTATCTGTGGCTGTACCTCGCTGGTTGTTAGCCTGCCACTGACGTCCCCTGTAGGCACCTCTGGATTGACCCCTGCCTCTTGAGCGCCTATTCCTGCCTCTCTGAGCTTTGGAGGTGTCTGGAAAGGACCAATTCTTGGAGGGCCAATTCCTGCTAAACCTTGGAGGTTGGACCTGTAAGAAATCTTTGACTGTCTGGACAGATTTTGCCTTCTCTTCCATCTTCTTCAGCACCTGTTGTGCAGGAGAGCCGAACAAATTGATCTTGTCCATGGGAGCATCCAGTAGCTTTGATTTAACATGATCTGGTAAGGCCTGTTCTTTTAACCATGCATGTCTTCTGATCACTGTGCCAGTCATGGCTGATCTAAAGGAAGCCTCCAGTGCATCATAGCCGCATTTTAAGGAATGGTTACTGACCTGCTGAATGTTACGTACCATTTCTTGAACATATTTTTTGTCTAATGGTTCATCCGAGGACAGCTTTTTAGTTAACTGGTCTAACATAAATTCTTGATACTGGATCATGTGGAATTGACAGTTCAAGGCCCTAGCTGAAAGAGTAGCAGAAGTGTAAACTTTTTTACCCCATCTCTCTAAGGCCCTAAATTCCCTTTCAGAGGGGAGGGGTTTTTTGGTAGAGGTAGCTGCTACAGCCTTGGGTCCCTGGGAGATAGTTTCGGGATCTGCAAAAGGGGCCTTATACAAATGATAATGTGTGTCCGGAACCCTGTAGTACCTATCGGGCTTAGCAGGGGCCGAAGGAAGAGAATCGGGAGCAGTACAAGCATCATTAAAAGCATCATCCACAACAGTAAATACTGGAGGAATGGCTAAAGGCCTATGCTGTGGCAAATGCAAAAAGGTTCTAAGCCTTTTCCTAGAGTCTGAAAAATCCTGGCCCTGCCATTGAAATTGTTCCCTCATAGCATGCAAGGTTTCCCCCAAAGAAAATTCCTCAGGCGGAGAGGCAGAAGGAATGGACTCTTCAGCATCAAAGTCCTCATAAGGAGAAAAAGGGGCCTCTGGAGGGTCTGAATTATCTGATTCATCAGAGGAGCCATCTGAAGAAACTGGCTCAGGGGGCTCTACTCTAGTCCTCTTCTCTGGAGGTGGGTGAGAGGCCCTGTCTGGATGTGTTTGGGATCCCTGGATCAAGGAAATGAGATCCTCTGCTAGACTAAGCATTTGTGAACTAGAACTGGGCCTGTGAGAGGGGGTCTTAGCAGGCACAGTTTTGGTAGTCTTTGCTGCTTTAGCCCTGGCAAAGGCCTTAATCGACATGGATGCAGGAGGCCTAGCAGCGCCACGTGCAGGGGTAGAAATATCCAAAGGGATAGTATCTGATAAATCCTGTGAACCTGCAGGAGCAGGTGGGATTTCAGTAGCAGATTCAGCCAAGCTGGATGAGGCCTCGGTAAAGGGCAAGCTTTCGGCCGAAGGAAGAACCGTGGACTCTGTTTCAGCCGAAACCGAGACACTCGAGGTTGGCTTAACCGCGGTTTCGGCCGAAACCGTGGACCGCGAGTGTCGGTCCTTTTCCTTGTGTTTTTTAGAAATTTGCGTAGTCGGAGTATCCGACGGCATAATGTAAGCAAAAGCGGAGCCGAAAAACTCTTCAGCAAATTCTGACCGACGTCTAAGCGTTCGTCGGTTAAAAGAAGCAGAGGCTAGACAAGCTGCTACGTCGTGGTCTGGGCCTAAGCAAGGTAAGCAGTAAGAGTGGAAATCTTTATGAGGTATTTGTTTCCCACAATTTAAACATTCACTTTTTCTGACATCGGCTTAGGCAAGAAAGAGTCCCCAATGGGGTACTTAGCTTTTTAGAAGTCTTCGGTAGTAGTAGAAGTATTCGGTAGTAGTAATCTCTGGTTCTGACCGACCAGCACTTGCGAACAGCTTCTGCTTCGGGCGCCACGCGGCAAGAAAGACTGGGGAAGATGGCGTCGGCTGATGCCTTTATACCCGAATAACTGCAACTATGACGTCGGGTGAAGTGCGACACCAGCCGAGGCCAGACCCAGACTTTGGAATCCGGCCGACCGAAGGGCTGCCTGACGACAGGACAACCCATTTGTAAGGACTGCAGATGCATCCTTGAAGGACATCCCCTGTGTCACTTCTTTGGTTTGCTGGTTGCCATTGTCGTCCCCTGTAGGATCCTCTGTATTGGCCTCTTCCTCGGGCACGCCTGTTTTTGCCCCTTTGAAATCTTTCAGGATTAGGAAAGGACCAGTTTTTAGAAGGCCAGTTCCTGCTGAATCTGGGTGGCAGAACCTGGAGGAAATCTTTTACTGTCTGAACTGACTTGGCTTTTTCCTCAATGGACTTTAACACGTCTTTAGCATTAGCACCAAAAAGCTTGCTCTTTTCCAAGGGTGCATCAAGAAGCTTTGCCTTAACATGGTCTGGTAAAGGTTGATCTTTTAACCATGCATGTCTACGAATGACTGCCCCTGTCATAGCTGCCCTACATGAAGCTTCCAATGCATCATATCCACACTGTAGAAAATGACTGCCAACTTGCTGAGAATTGTGTACAGCCTCCTGCAAAGGCTTCCTATCTAAAGGTTCAGGGGAGGCCAATCTTTTCTGTAAATCATCTAACAGGAAATCCTGATATTGAAACATGTGAAAGAGACAATTGAGAGCTCTCATAGAAAAAGTAGTGGAGGTGTAGACCTTCTTCCCCCATCTCTCTAAGGACCTTGCTTCCCTGTCGGAGGGCAAAGGGTTTTTGGAGGTGGTAGCTGAAACCCCTTTAGGCCCCTGGGAAATTGTTTCTAAATCAACAGCATGGGCCCTAAAGAAATGAGAGTGGGTTTCTGGGACCCTATAGTATCTGTCAGGCTTGACAGGAGCAGGAGGAAGAGTATGAGGGGTAACACTGGAGTCAAAGTATAAATCATCCAAAACATCAAGCACAGGAGGTATAGCTAAGGGTCTGTGTTGGGGCTTTTTAAGGAAGGTTCGAAGGCGCTTTCGGGAATCTGAATATTCCTGGCCTTGCCACTTAAAATGCTCCCTCATGGAATGCAGAACTTCCCCAAAAGACATATCCTCAGGAGGAGAAGCCGAGGGAATGGAGTCCTCTGCATCTGAATCCTCATAGGTCTGGAAGGGCTCTTCCTGGCTTTCGGAATGAACAGAGTCCTCAGAATCTTCATCTGTGGGAAGAGGGTCAGAGGGTTCAACCCTGGGCCTCTTATCAGGAGGAGGCTGGGATCCTCTCTCAGGATGGGCCTGGGAACCTCTGATCAGGGAAATGAAATCTGCGGCCATGGCCATGATTTGAGTTTCAGGAGTAGGCTGAGGTAAGGCTTTAGCAGAAAGATGCTTGGACTTGCTGGCTGCTTTGGCACGTGTGTAGGCCTTGATAGACATGGACATGGGAGGCCTAGCCGCTCCACGTGCAGGAGTAACCTTATCAACAGCAATGGTCTCGGGCATGTCCTCGGTTTTAGTATCCGGAGGAAAGTCAATAACTGGCGGAGTGGCCTCCGGTATCGGAAGTATCGGTAATGCGGTGTCTTCGGTTCGGAGCGGTGGAATAACCGCCTCAGAGGGAACCGGAGCACTCGCGGTTAGTTTTGGCGTGGTGTCGGTGGAAGACGCGGGCCGAGGATGTCGGTCCCGGTCTTTTAGTTTCTTAGGAGTCTGCGTTGTCGGATGTTCCGACGGCATTGTATAGCCAAATTTATCGCCGAAAAAGTCTTCAGCGAACTCCGCCCGGCGCCTGAGAGTGCGCTTGTTGAAGCGAGCACAGGCGGCACAGGCCGAGACGTTGTGGTCTGGGCAAAGGCAAGGGAGGCAGTAAGAGTGGAAATCCTTATGAGGTATTTGTTTACCACAAGACAAACAATTATTTACTTTTTCAGTAATTTCTGACATTGGCTGAGGCAAGAAAAGGTCCCCAACGGGGTACTTAGCTTTTTTGATGACTTCGGTTTCGAAGAATACAGGAGCTGACCGACCGGCACTTGCGAACTGCTTCTGCTTCGGGCACCGCGCGGCAAGAAAGACTGAAGAAGATGGCATCGGCTGATGCTTATGTACTCCAGCCGCTCTGATGTCGGAGAGAAATGCGACATCAGCCGACGTCGGACCCAGACTTTGGAATCCGGCCGACCGAGGGCTGCCTGAGGCATGACAACCCATATGTTATGACTGCAGTTGCATTCTTGAAGGACATCAGACTAGACAGACCTTGCTGCTTTGCTAGAGATGGTCTGCACTTGTCTCCTCTATGCTTTTTGATCATGGCAAAGGCCCTTGCCTCCCCCATTGCATCTTATTTTAGCCAATATCAAAATAACAAATGTTCCAATGTAACAAAATTTAATCAAGACAAACTCAGGATTGTGCGGCTTAATGCTAGGAGTTTAAACATGAAAGTGCACTCCCTGGAAGCACTCCTCACCTTAGAGGATGCTGATGTCTGCACAGTTACTGAGACATGGTTCAAGGCCAATGAGAGTATCTCAGCTGTGTAAGGCTACAATGCCTTCCACACATTCACACCTCAAAATAAGCGTGAAGGAACCAAAGGTGGAGGTGTATCCATCTTCATTAAAACCAAAAACACTTCTACATGGGTCAAAGAGTATGACTCCCTCAAACTACTCCATGACCAATTAAATAATGGGAAGTACCATGCCACATCATTGCTAGCAATAGGTCCCCCCCACCACTAACCAGGATAAGCAAACAGCCTATCTCGACTTACTGGAATCCCTTGCCATACAGCCTATCACCTTAGTCATGGAGGATTTCAACTATCCTTCCATAGACTGGGGGACATACAAGAGCTAAAACCCGCTCGGCCAGTGGCTTACGGACTAACACAAATGTTCTGGAACAGATAGTCGGCACCCCCACTAGGGGTTCTAATGTTTTGGACTTAGTACTCACTAACATGGGGGTTCACTGTACTTCTCCATGCGTGATGCCCTCCCTGGTTAAGTCAGTCTTGTTTGCAGTAACTACCAAAGCCGACACCCTCATGGGAATGCAAATTATAAAAATGTTACCAAAGCTAACTACAGCCTACTAAGTGATGGTATAAAAAGCTTCACACCACCTGCAAATGCAGACATCAGTGATCACTACTGAAGTGAACACAAATGCCATGTACAAACACTTAAGTGACTGCATAAGCTATGTTGTACCTGACCGGATCAAAACCAGGTCTTCCTAGAAAAGCAAGCCACCGTGGTGGACTTCAATTATAAACAGATTATATAACAAGAAGAAAAGTACAGTTGTGTACACTTACTATAAATGTAGATGTTAGAGTGTTATTCACTGTTGCAGTCATTACATTTGGGTAATCTGCTGGCAGGTTGCCCTCAGCCATCCTGATTAACAAAGTATTGGGTCCTGCGTCAGTTGCTGTCCCTTCTTCCATGACATCAGGTCATCAGGGGTATAAAACATGCAGCTGAGTGATTACATCAGTTTTTCTTGCCCCAGATGAAAAGTACCCACCTAATGGGGAGCAAATAAAATTAAAACACACAAAGTTATACCTCTAACCAAAAGCAAATACACCAAAAAAGCTTTTAAGCATAGTAAAGGAAAGTAGAGGTATAGCCAGAGAAAAGTAGGGGGCTGGAGGGAGGATAACCAGGACTGCAACAGTGAATACACTAACATCTACATTTATGTTAAGTGTACACAACTGTACAATGTTCTTCGTGTTTCACTGTTGCAGTCATTACATTTGGGTAGATTCCCAAAGCTACGGTTGGGAGAAGAAGTTTATACAGCATTAGGGCCAGCTATAAGGCTCTGCAAGAGAGCAGTGGCAAAGCCAGCTCTAGATTTAGAGAAAATTGGTAAATGATGATGCTTGGTGAAAGTATGTACAGAACTCCAGGTAGCAGCTTCTAGAATATCCCTGGTAGGAACACCTTTGAGAAAGACTACAGAAGTAGATGCAGCCCTGGTGGAATGAGATCTGATCCTCTGGGGAATAGGATTTCGATGGTGCTTATAGCTGAAATGAATGCAATGGCTTATCCATTTAGAAATGGTTTGTTCTGAAATAGCCTTCCCCTCTGCCCCTGCAGCAAATCCTACCAGCAATTGTTTAGATCTTCTTCGAGATTTAGTCCTGTCCAAGTAGAATCTTAGTTGTATGTGCACATCCAATGAATGTAGAATCCATTCCCTTTTCTTCTGTGGATTGGGAAAGAAGGTTGGCAAATGGACTGATTAAGAGCCACACTGGAAACCACCTTGGGCATGAAGGATGGATTGGTCATGAGAGCTACCCTCACCGCATGAAAGACTATGAAAGGCTCCACTGCCATAAGGGCCTGTAATTCAGACATCCTTCTAGCTGAAGTGATTGCTAAAAAGAAGGCTGTTTTTTCAAGAAAGAAATGTTAAGCCTGCAGTAGCAGCTGGCTCGAAAGGAGGTAGAGTGAGCTTCTCCAAAACAAAGTTAAGGTCCCAGGCAGGGGTAGGAGCTCTCCTGGGTGGTCTCAAGTTCTTTGCCCATCTGAGATAATGCTTGAGCAGAGAATGAGAGAAGAGGGGTGATTCTGTGTTACAGTGAGCTGAAATAGCGGAGGTGTGGATTGTAATAGAGGAAAAAGACAGGCCCTTGTGAAGCATCTCAGTTTAGTATTGCAAAATATGGGGTAAATTGGGCGCTGCTGTGCTCATCCGTAAAGACTGGTTCCAAGCACAGAATCTTTTCCATTTGTCAGCATAAGATTTTCTAGTACTAGGTCTTCTCGCCTCCAAGATGACATCCATCACAGGTTTGCTGAGGGATGATAAGGGTGAATTTAAGTGATTAGCCAAGCTGTAAGGTTGAAAGTTGGAAGCTGAGGGTGCAGAATTTGATTCTTCTGCTGAGACAGCAGGGAAGGGGTCTGAGGCAGGTGCCATGAAGATATTTGCGACACACTGCACAGAAGTGGGTACCAGTGTTGGCGCGGCCAGTCTGGAGCAATCAAAATCATCCTTTGTTTGTCCTGTTGGACTTTTAGCAGAACTTTGCAGAGCAGAGGCGGAGGGGGAAAGGCGTAGACTGATAGGTTTTTCCAGCTGAAGGACAGAGCATCCACTTTCCATGCTTGTTTGTGGGGAGTCCTCGTGCAAAACTTGTCCAAGTGGTAGTTCTGGGGGGAGGCAAAGAGATCTATGTCTAGGCTCTCCCATTTGCTCGTCAACATGTTGAAAATCTGTGGTTCCAGTTTCCACTTGTGTGGGTCCATGAGTTTTCTGCTTAGTTCTTCTGCCAGTGTATTCAATTTTCCTGGCAGGAATTGAGCTTGTAGGTGCACTTGGTAGCTCAAGGCTGTGTGCAACAATGCCAAGGCTCGTCCGAAGAGGAGGTAAGAATGTGTACCCCCACTGCTTGCTTATGTACCACATAAATGTGGTGTTGCCCGTCTTTACCATTAATTGCCCTGGAAGAATGTAGTCCTTGAAGGCTGTCAGAGCATTCTGTACAGCTAACATTTCTTTTTGACTGATATGTAGGTGTATTTGATTTGGGTTCCATTTGCCCTGAATCCACTTCCCTGCCAGGTTAGCCCCCCCCTCCCCCCCCACCATGCGTAGTCTAATGCATCTGTAGTTAGGGTTTGGGCAGCAGGGGGTAGTGTGAATGGCAGTCCCTTGTTTTGGTGGCAGGCCTTTACCCACCACAGGAACTCCAGGTGTAGGCAAGGTATGACAGGAATAGTTTCCAGGCTGTGACTATGTTGACTCCACAGACTTTTTAAGTACCACTGTAGTTTCCTCATATGCAGTCTTGCATATGGAATTAGAAGAATGCAGGAGGCCATAAACCCCAAAGCTTGCTGTATTTGTCTTGCAGATAGCAGGGTTTTTGTGGCCACTTGTATGAATTAAGTTACCAAATGAATTTCCTTCTCTGGCATGAGGAAAGCCATCTGGGCAGTTGTATTCAAGCTTTCACCCAGGAATGTAATCTGTTGACAGGGTAACAGTTGTGATTTCTTTTAGTTTATGTTGCACCTCAGACAAGTGAGAAATAGAAGTTATGTCCTTACCATAACGTTCCATGTGGAGTGTTCTTCTCGCCTTTGTTCTTACACATGGGTTCGGAGCCGATCCTCGGCTCCGTGCCGGCCTCTTGCAAGCTCTGCATCGAGAAGAAGCTCGAGACAATCTAATACCCACAATCCCCCTCTGCCTTTACCTCAGATCTAGTTTGCAAGCAAACCAATCTACAGAAGAACACATTCATGCTTACATCACATATGCACAGAAAGAATCTACACATAACTATATGTATATAAGCCAAACAGACACATATAAATATATATGCCAACTATGTACACAATATTGCAACAGTAGCAGAATGCTCCTGGCCAGGCATCAAAGAACGTTCTTCCTAAGGGTGGGAGGGTGGGACTGTAAGAACAAAGGCGAGATGAACACTCCACATGGAACGTTATGGTAAGGACATAACTTCTATATGTGATAGTGTTCAATCTCGCCGTTTGTTCTTACACATGGGTAGCGTCCCTAGCTCCTTGTTCCTGAGGAACTCACGGAGGACGTTCTTGAGCACAGTGGAACCAAAGGTTGCCCTGTCCCTAGAAACCTTGTCTACCTTATAATGAGAAATGAATGTATGTGGCTTAGACCAAGTAGCAGCTGCACAAATAGCGTCCAGTGGTAGGCGGGCTGCATGAGCCAAAGATGTAGACACTGACCTTGTGGAATGTCCTTTGGGTTTGTGTAAAAGGGTTTGATTTGAAGAATCGTAGACATAGATTATACAATCCGTTAACCATTTAGAAAGAGTTCTTTTGGTAACTGCAAGTCCTTTCCTGCTATCAGCAAAAGCCACAAAGAGTTGATCTGTTTTTCTGTGATCTTTTGTTCTATCCAAGTAAAATCTTAGCTGTCTGTGAACATCTAATTTGTGTAACATATACTCCATTTTGTTGGAGTGGTTTTTGAAGAAAGTGGGTAATTCAATGGACTGATTAATATTGTTAATAGAACACACTTTAGGGAGGAAGGATGAATTGGTTCGAAGAGAAACTCTGTCAGAGTGAAAAATCAAATAAGGGTGCTTGATGGAGAGAGCCTGAAGTTCAGATACTCGCCTAGCGGAAGTAATGGCTACCAAAAAGAGAGTTTTCCAGGATAAAAATTTTAACGGGCAAGAAGAGGCAGGTTCAAAGGGGGGCAACATTAATTTAGATAACAATAAGTTTAGACTCCAAGGTGACGTAGGAGATCTGACCGGTGGTCTAATATGAAAAATCCCTTTTAAAAAGGCTTTACAAAGTCTGTGAGCCATAACAGGAGCTCCACATTCTTCCACATGGAAATTAGAAATGGCAGCCAATTGAACTCTTAGTGTAGCAGGAGAAGCACCCTGATGGAATAAGTCAGTTAAGAACTCTAATATCTTATTCAAAGGAGCTATAAAAGGATCCACATGGTGTGTATTCGCCCAGAATACAAATCGCTTCCATTTGCTAGCATATGTTTTAGTAGTGGAAGCTTTATGGGAAGCCACCAATATATCCTGGACTGCTGGTGACAAAAGATCAGACCTGGCTAAGTTAGAATTGGAGCAGCCAAGCTGCTAGATGGAGGGACAGGAGCGGGATGGGGAACTCCTGACGAGTGAGTCAATAGGTCTGGCTCTGGGTCCAGAATCCAGGGTCCCCGAATGCAGTGTATCTTCAGGAAGGGAAACCAAATTTGACGAGGCCAGAATGGGGCAATGAGGATTATTGTCCTGTGTAGGTTCCTGGCTTTCTGGAGAAACTTTGATATCAGAGGAAATGGAGGAAATGCGTACAGGAGTCCCGGGGGCCAATCGTGAACCAGTGCGTCCCTGGAGACTTCCCCTGGAGGGAGTAATAGGGCAAAGTAGCTCCTGCATTTGGCGTTCATTGGAGACGCAAACAGATCGCAGGAAGGCTGGCCCCACGTGCGAAAAATCCTTTTCGCCACTGACTGTTTTAGGGACCACTCGTGCGGTAACAGAATTGCTCTGCTCAGCCTGTCGGCTATGACGCTGGATGACCCCGGGATGTGCGTTGCTATTAGAAAGCGACCCGTGGACTCCGCCCACTGCCAAATTCTCATGGCCTCTCT
Source organism: Protopterus annectens (assembly GCF_019279795.1). NCBI lineage: Eukaryota > Metazoa > Chordata > Ceratodontiformes > Protopteridae > Protopterus > Protopterus annectens. The sequence goes on along the minus strand of NC_056729.1, from coordinate 1,452,604,760 downwards.
GCATAGCTGATAGGACTTGGTTCCCCCTTGCTTGTTTATGTACCAGACTACCGACATGTTGTCCGTCTGAACTGCAATAGTCCCTAGAGGAAGAAGGGGAGCAAAGTGTTGCAACGCTAGAAACACTGCCCTCAACTCTAGAACATTGATGTGCAGATTGTACTCCAAATTGGTCCATTCGCCTTGGACTGTCTGTCCCTGAAAGATGCCCCCCCACCCTATCAGGGAAGCGTCCGTGGTCACCGTAACTGTGGGCGTGGGTAGCACAAACGGTCTCCCCTTGGAAAGGTTGCACGTTTGAAGCCACCAGTTCAGATCTGTTTTGCATGTCTTTGTTATAAGAATCTCGTGTGTTAGAGGTAGTTGTTGAAACGACCATTGTGCAAACAGCAGCCATTGTAGGACTCTCATGTGCAGCCTTCCCAAGGGAATTGCAATAAGGGAGGCTGACATGAGGCCCAACACCTTCAGTACTAGTTTTGCAGGAGATTTCCTTGACAAGAGTAGAAGACGTATATGAGTCTGGAGTGATAATATCCTTTCTGGGGGAAGCCTCAGAATCAACTGACGTGTGTTTAACTCTGCTCCTATGAACATGATATTTTGTGATGGCTGAAGTAAGGATTTTCCGAAGTTTACGGAAATCCCTAGGTGAACACACAGTTGAAGAGCAAAGTCTCTGGCCTGTAGTAGTTGACGCTGGGTGGTGGCAGAAAGGAGCCAGTCGTCCAGATACGGAAACACCTGGAATCCTTGGCGTCTCAAGTGAGACGCTACCACTGCCATGCATTTGGTGAAGACCCTGGGGGCTGAGGTCAGACCAAAGGGCAGGGCTCGAAATTGAAAGTGACTGGCTCCCAGCCGGAAGCGCAGATGATCTCTGGATGCCCTGGCCATTTTGATGTGGTAGTATGCATCTTCTAGATCTATTGAGCACATCCAGTCGTCCTTCTGTAAGAATGGAAGGATCGATTGAAGCGTGACCATTCGGACTTTTCTTTCCTGACGAAGGTATTGAGGTAGCTTAGGTCCAGAATGGGCCTCCAGTCCCCTGTTTTCTTTGGAACTAAAAAGAACCTTGAGTAAGTCCCGAATCCTTGCTGGTCCGCTGGGACTGGTTGGATGACTCTTTTTTCTAGCAGCTTTGAAATTTCTATGGCTGCTGGCTCTCGCAGATGGGGTGGTACATCTGGGAGTCTTTTCTTTGGAATGGGATGAGATAGAAAGGGTATGTTGTAACCTCTGGTAACCACGCTTTTTACCCACTTGTCTGTAGTTAAACTTTGCCAGGCCTGAGGGTATAAAGCCAAGCGACCCCCGACTGCCTCCAGAGCAGGACAGTCGGGCCTCCTCTCAGGAGTGCTGGAAAGGTTTACCAGGGAGTGTCTCCCTGTCACCTTGATGTTGCGGACCCCCTCTGCCGCCAGGGCGGCGTCTTCCACCTCTACCCCCTCCTCTGCCTCTAGAGGGGGCGTCTCCCTGTGTGCCTGGGAAAGATCCTTGGGGTTTTCGAAACCACATTTTTCCACCTCGTTGCCCTTTGGGGTACGGTCTGGTTGGGGTGGAAAAACGGACTCCGACAGCAGACAGAGTCTTTCCCTCCTGTTCACACCGGGTAAGGGTCTCCTTTACTTTGGGGCCAAAGAGAGTGGCACCGTCAAATGGGGCGTTTGTAAAGGAAGACTTGAAGGCTTCCGCAAAGGAGCATAAGCGCATCCAGGATTGTCTGCGAAGAGCAATCGCTGAAGCTGCTGCCCTACTCGAACCTTCGCCGCGAGGGAAATCAGCCTCATGGACGAGTTAACAATCGATGTTAGGGTATTAAGTTGCGCTGTCACTTTCTCTGAGACAGCTGCATCTGTAGTACCCTGGAGGGTATCTCCCAACTCTTTGACTAGATCCCTCTGTAGACGTGTAAAATGGGTCAAATAGTTCAGGGATCGCATGGAAAAAGCCGCTGAACTAAAAATGCGCTTCCCGTATCTATCCATCATCCTAGAATCTTTATTAGGAGGATGGACAGACGAAGAAGACTCCGACATCTCCTTTTTCGTGGCTGCTGCCACCACCATAGCGTCTACTGGAACTCCTTTTGTAAGGTACGACTTGTCCTGAGGTGCCGTGATGTATTTATTAGGTTTCCTTGGAACTGGTTCCACTGTGTCAGGAGCCTCCACGCCTTCGAGCAATTAGTTCCATTAGTTCGTCGAAGGGCGGAGTGACCCAGGAGGAAGAAGGGCGAGCACAAATGCCTTCAGCAGAACTGACATCCTCAGAAGGGGGAAGGGACTGCCAGTCACCTCTCTGTTTCAGGATCTCCAATATGTCCGAAAAAGAGACATCTTCCGAAGGTGACTTAGGGGACCCCTCTGACTCATCTAAGTCAGTATCAGATGTCAAGGATTCCTGTGGAGAATCCAAGTGTCTCCTCTTACACAATCTCTTCCTAGGGACTTCTTCGTGGGGAGCATCCAAAGAAGCCTCGGAGGAAGAGGGGGCACCCTCCAGGGGTGGCTGAGACACTGGTGCCCGACGCTTGGATGTGGCCGTGGGTGCAGATGAAGATAACGGCCCTTTATGGGGAGGAGAGGTTGCTTCCACTGATGTGGTTGTCTGGGTAGACAACACCTTCCTCATCAGGTCGAACGCCCGGTCCCGCATCGAAGAGTCCCCGGTTCGAGGAAATGGGAAGAATCCCTGACACGGGCACGAAGGCATCGACCCGAGGACGGAGCCGAATCGATCCGCCGAGGCCCGAGGGGAGAGTCGGAACCAAACGTCGGTTCGACTCGCCCCGGAACCAAGGACAGACCGTCGGCTCCGAGACTCGGTATCGGGTCCGACGGAGTCGAGGTGAGAGGAACAGACCGAGAAAAGGACGGTTCTGGACCCGAGGGCTCCACAATCAGTAGATCAGCCTCTTCCGGCTCCGAAGACTGAATCGGTCTCGGAGGAGGAATGGATGGAGATACAGGGAGGCCTTCAAGTTTCGACACCAACTGGGTGGAAACCGAAATAAGTTTGAGAGGGCGAATGCTCCAATAACTTCTGCACCACGCGATCCACATCGATATCCGAAAGTTTGGAGGAAGAACGGGTCGAAGGAACCGAAGACGGAGCCGACCTCAATAAGGTCGAAGGAGGGAGCTCCATCACCGGTTCCAAGACTCGAGGCTCAGGAACCGATACCAGTTGAACACTCGGCCCGAAGTCTGTGGGACCGGTGATCTAACCTTTGCTGAAGAGCTCGGAGCCGATGACTTGGGCTCCGGCGTCTTCGATTCCTTAGAGGACTTCGATGCCTGGTCAGAAGCATCCAGAGCCTCCTGGAAAGAAGGTTTCAATAGACCTCTGTCCATTAGTTTCCTGCGCCTATCTGTCATGACCCTCCCACTAAAAGAGTGACAGATGGAGCAGTCCTCTTGCAAGTGGAGAGGGCCAAGGCAGTAGACGCAGGAACTATGGTTGTCAGTCACTGACATTTTCTGGCCACACTGACAACGCTTGAAACCTGACTTCACCTTATCAGACATTATAGGAAAGAGAGACAAGTCCAGTAATGCAGTCAAATCCGTTAAAGTTTGTCAAATCCGATAAAATTGTCAAATCCGGTATAAAGAATCCTCAACTATGTTAAATTTATGAAGGGTGTAGGCCCCGAAAAATATTTAACCGATAAAACTAGTTAACGGTACCAAAAACTCAACGAGACCACAACACAATCATACAGAATAATACTGAAACATCAAATAGAAATAGAATTCTAATAAAATATAACAAAAAAAAGTTATATCTTAGCTTAGACTCTCGAGCTAGCTCCCAACGATGCGTATGCAGCAGCGGCAAACTAGATCTGAGGTAAAGGCAGAGGGGGATTGTGGGTATTAGATTGTCTCGAGCTTCTTCTCGATGCAGAGCTTGCAAGAGGCCGGCACGGAGCCGAGGATCGGCTCCGAACCCATGTGTAAGAACAAACGGCGAGATTGAACACTATCACATCCCTTTTTACAAACGCCAGATGATTTAGTAGTATGTCCTGGTTTTCTGCCTGCATTGGACTATCGTCCAGGTATGGATACATTTGAATATTTCTTTGCCTGCAAAATGTAATAACTGGATCCAGGCACTTTGTGAATACCTTGGGTGTAGTAGACAAGCCAAAGGCAGTGCAGAGAACTGATAATGCAAGTAGCCTGCTTTGAAGCATAGGTATCTTCTGCAAGATTACCTGATAGGGATGTGCAGGGTATGCTTCTTTTAAATCTAGAGTTGCCAACCAGGCATCTTTGCCTAGCATAGGAAGTAACTGGTGAAGAGTCAGCATCTTGAATTTTGGAATCTCCAGAAAGGTGTTTAGAGTAGACAAGTCCAGAATTGGACGCCATGATTTGTCTTTTCTGGGAACCAGAAAAAGCCTGGAATAGAAACCTTGCCCCTTTTCCTCTTCTGGTACCGGTTGAATAGCCCCTATGTTTAAGAGGGAAAGTACTTGTTTTTGAGCCTCTGTTCAATGATATGGGGGCAGGTCTGGCCATCCGTTTGGTGTTGGCAACGTGTGGAAATGAAATCTGTATCCCTGGGACACTATATTTAAAACCCATTTGTCCTGGGTTACGAGTTCCCAGTTCTTTGCATGAAGAGCAATCTTTCCCTCCAAAGGGGTGGTTAAAAGGTAAGTGCTTGGTAATTTTAAAAGGAAGTCATTAAGACTGTTTACCATAGGGGTGTCTTGTTATTTCCAGATTTGGAAGTGGAGGCCCCCCCGACTGATTAGTTATGAGAGTCCCCTGGGACTGAAACCTGGGGTTTTTGCTGTGTCTGGATTTGGCTTGAGAGGATCTGGAAGGGGCTGGAAAAGACTAATTCTTAGTAGGCCAGTGCCTACTAAATCTTGGAGGTTGCACTTATAAGAAATCTTTAACAGTCTGCATAGATTTAGCTTTATCTTCCAACTTATTTAGAACTTCTTCAGCCTTATTGCCAAACAAGCAGTCCTGATTTAAAGGAGCATCCAACAATTTACATGATCAGGCAAAGATTGCTCCTTAAGCCAAGCATGCCTTCTAAGCACAGACCCAGTAACAACAGCCCTTCAGGAGGCCTCTACAGAATCAAAACCACATTGCAAAGTACGTTTTCCAACTTGTTCAGCAGAATGCATTAAATCCTGTAAATCTTTATTTTCCACACAGTCAGTAATCAACATAATTTTCTGTTTAAGCAGTCCAATAATATGCTGTTGATATTTTAACATATGAAATTGACAGTTTAAAGCTCTGATTGCCAAGGTTGCAGAAGTATAAACCTTTTTACCCCATCTATCCAGCACCCTGGAGTCTCTATCAGAAGGGGTAAGATTTTTAGCAGTAGAAGCCTTAATGCCCTTGGGCCCCTGAGAAATGGTTTCTGGATATGCAACAGGATTTTTGAAAAAGAACTTGTGGGACTCGGGAACCCTGTAGTATCTGTCAGGTTTACTAGGAGCCGGAGGCAGGGAATCAGGGGCCAAACTGGATTCCGAGAACACATCAACAACAATGTCTAGTACATGAGGTATAGCCTAAGGCCTAGGCTGAGGCAGAAGAAGGAAATCCCTAAGCCTCTTTTTTGAATGAGAAAATTCCTGACTTTCCCAGTGGAAATGCTCCCTTAAAGTATGTAAAGTTCCCCAAAAGAAAAATCCTGAGGAGGGGATGCAGAAGGAATGGAATCCTCTGCATCAGATTCCTCATAAGTAGGCATGAACAAATCCAGGTCATTAGAAGAGTCAGAAGAAATAGAATCCTGATCAGAAGATTCATAATCAAGCTCAGCCCTAGGCGTCTTGGGGGGGGGGGTTTGACTACCCATGATTAGAGTAAACAAATCTTCAGCCATTTTGATCATTTGTTTTTTACGCATAGGGGCCTGAACACGTGGCCTGGACGTTAGTTTTTAGACATAGATGGAGATTTAGGCCTTAGTAATGAAGGCGGTGTCGATTTAATATGCAAGTCTGTAGGCCTGAATGCACCCTTAGAAGCCGGTGCCTGCATAGCGGCTCCGGACACATTCAAGGTAGAGACATCCACGGGTTCCACAGGTGAAGCATCTCGCGGCATACCGGACTCCGAATGGATCTCAGTAGAGGCCTGCGAATCAGAAGTAGCTGGTATCAGGTGCTGCGAAAGCGCCTCACTGAGTACCGGCGAACTGGCAATTGACTTAGGAGAAGCGTCGTCGGTAGTTTTAGTCCTCAGCAGCCTGTCTCTGTCTTTATCTTTACGTTTTTTCCGGAATCCTGGTAGTCGAATGGCTAACCGACGACATTTCTGGATAATTAAACCAAGAACCGAAATATTTACAGGCAAAAATGTACCGATGACAGATAGTGCACTGATTAAATAAAGCACAAAACCGACAGCAAGGTACGTCATGGTCAGGGCCTAGCAAGGAATACAGTACGAATGAAAATCTTTATGAGGTATTTGCTTTCCACAAGTAATGCAATTATTAACTTCTACTGACATCGGTAAGGAGCAAGAAAAAGTTTCCCCAACGGGGTACTTAGCTTTAAGTTGAAGACTTTGGTTCTGAAACTCGAAAATGAAAATTTCAGGAGTCGGCCGACCAGCACTTGCGAACTGCATCTGCTTCGGGCACCGTACAGCAAGAAAGACTGAAGAAATGACGTCAGCTGCATGTTTTATACCCCTGACGTCATGGAAGAAGGGACAGCAACCGACACAGGACCCAAGACTTTGTTAATCAGGCCGACTGAGGGCAACCTGCCAGCAAATTACCCAAATGTAATGACTGCTACAGTGAAACACGAAGAACATCTGTTGTCCAAAAGAAAGAGGAATACCACCCTGCAGAGAAAGAGTTTTGTCTTAAGCCTAAACAAAAAAATCAGAAATCTTCTAGTCTTCTAAAGCAAATTACAAAACTAAAATTGCATCCTTAGTTAAAGAATGCCTTAAGATTATCCTTGGCCAAGTCCAAAGTCTAAAAGGGAATGCCCAACTGTGTATTGAACTGGTTTGTAGCTGTTTCACTCAAACTACACTGGAGGATATCGCCAGCCTGCTAGCGGACAAATTCAGTGCAAACATCACCCCCCACACCTACCATATCTCAAAGCACAACTGGCACCTGCTCTCTGCCTAGTACCTCTACAGAACAGGACATCTCAGTGCTAACCAAGGCCAAATCATGGCCTCAATGGGACCAGATAATATTCCAAGTTGTTTACTAAACAATCTAAAACAAGACCTAGCAGATCCATTCTGCATTCTGTTTAATCATAGCTTAGGAACTGGCTATGTCCCTGCAGAATGGAGAACAGCAACAGTAATCCCCCATCAACTGACCCTAGGAACTACAAACCCACAAGTCTAACCAACCTCTTCTGCAAGGCCATGGAAATAATTATCGTGTGCTTTAACAACAAGGACACAGGTGACATCCAAATGCTGGAACTAACCCAGTTTGGCTTTAAGGGTACATTATGCTCAGTAAACCTGGAAAACTTCTTTCAGAATTTCACCAAAGCCATGGACAAAAGTACGAAAGTGCACACAGCCCATCTCAACCTTGCCAAGGCTTTCTATACAATTCCCCACTCTAGCATAGTTGAGAAACTCTCCCAGACAGGGAATAACCCTCATGTTACTAGATGGGCAGCCAATTTGCTCACCGACAGAACACATTCTTACCAAAATTGGTGACTCCACCTCCACCAGTAGACCCATCACCAGTGGAGTACCACAAGGGTCTGTGCTGGGCCCCTTACTGTCTGGCATCTATTTCTCAGAAATCCAGGCCAAAGTAGACCGCCTTTGGCTTACCAAGTTCACTGATGATTGCAAACTGGGAACAATCAGAGTCCACCAATGATGTCAACATTACAATAAGGGCTAACAAAAACAAATGATTGGTGCCAAAGCCATGATCTAAAACTAAGTGGAAAAATGCATTATTATTCCCTCTGGTAAAATAGAATTCCCTACACATTACAATACTGACAACACCTTGTGAGCTCCAACCCAGTGGTGCGAGACTTGGGAATACGAGTTGATAGCAATCTGAACTTTAATCAAGTTTCCAAAGTGGTAAGAAAAGCCTTCTACATAGTGCACCTTATAATCAAGGGCATAGCAGTCTGGTCAAGGGATGTTATAACTCTACTGTACTCTACCCTCATCAGGCCACTAACAGAGTATAATGCACCCTTTTGCATGTACCTCAACAGACACCTGCAGCAGTTGGAGAAATCTCAAAGGTTTCTCACTAGAAAATACAGGGACTCCAAACCATGACCTACGTTGACAGGCTGAAAGCCCTTGTCACTTCACTCTGTATCTTGTAGGCTGCTGAGAAGCGACTTGTACCTGGCCTATAGGGCAATCTCCAGCCCTTCCCTAATGGCAACAGCACAAGAGTCACTCGCTGTAGGTATCTCAACCTAGCTTGTGATATTAACTCAACATGCTAGAGAGACAATCGTCTCTCTCAGGGACTGCCACTTCTCTGGAATAGACTTCCTATTCACATAAAACAGAGCTCCTCACTGACCCTATTCAAATACAACCTAGACAATTGGATGGGAGACAGCAAATTCACCCCTGCAGAGGCACCCATGTCCCTCAATGACAGAGGTAGCATAGCTGGTGTTGATCACAGACCCACTCTGTTCATAAATTCATTTTGCGAACTACCCAAAAAGAACAAATGGGGATACTTCGGATTAACATTGCTATGTTTATAAAGGCTTTAGGGCCACTAACAGAGTTACCTCCTATGAACCTATGAATTAACACCTACTACATATCCTTATGAAAAAAGTGCCTAGAGGGAGTCAAAACTGAATCATCCAGGCTGTCAAATGAACTTTTTTCTTTGAACTGGGGTGTACCAGTCACCCCTGAGACTGTGCGAACAGATGTAGAATGTGAGGAAGTTTGAGCTAATCATCCATGGCTAATACTATTAAAAGGGAGAAATAAGATTGCTAGGGCCATTAGGGTGTCACCACAACGATCTTTGGTATCTCTCTCTGAACTTTGAGAAGTACCTTCTGAAGCAGAGGAAAGGGTGGAAAAGCATAAAGGAACATTCACATCCAAGGGAAAAAGAATGCATCTGTACTCCATAAGCAAGGCCACAAGGATGTCTGGAACACAAATTTCTCTAGTTGTCTGAGAAAGGATGAACAGATCCACTTGAGGCATTTCCGCATCTAGACTAGATCGTTTAATTCCACTGGCTTGAGCTTTCACTCACGCAGGTTGACCCAGGATCTGCTTAGTATCTCTGCCACAACATTCTGTTCTTATAGAATGCAAGAAGCTTTGACAGTCAGAGAATACTGAGAAGCCAGCTACCAGGCTTAGAAGATAAGACCTCATACCTCCCAGTTTGAGATTCCACATCACTGTGGTGTTGTCTGTTATCACTTAGAGGTCCTAGAGTCTACAGGTGATGAAAATCTTAAAGGTGTGAATCACTACAAACATCTCCTTGATACTGATGTGCTCCCAAGCAGCTTGCACTTGCTTCTCCATAGACACAACTCCTGTCTGACCAGACTGCACCAGAATCAGAGGGAAGAACAGAAGTCCTGGATTAACAGACAACTGTTCTATCCATGACTAACTTTTATCAAACGAAAAGATTCCAAGGAATGAAGGTGCCTAGTCCAACAGTTTCAGACACATTACTAAATTTTTCTTATATCAAGAAGACACAGTGGTATCACAAGAATCATGGATGCCATCAGTCATAAAATTTTAAAGAATTCTTGAGCTGGAGAGAAATTCCTCTTGGAGAATTCCAGAAACACTGTTTGGCAGAATGAATCTTGTTCTAGGGCAAAAAAAGCCATACATGTGTTTGTGTCAATAAGACACCTTAGAAAGAAAAATCTTTGTGACAGGTTCAGAATTGACTTCAGGAGTTTCAACTTGAACACTAGAAGAGAAAGGCCAAAACTTTCTCTAACAATTCCAAACACTAATGCAGACTCTATACAGATCAGCAAGTGGTGCAGCTGTAGCATTGTCACCTCACAACAAGAGGTTCTCAAGATCAATTCTCGGCTGGAGTGCCTTCTCTGTGGAGTCTGCATGTTCTCCCTGCATTCGTGTGGGTTTCCTCCAAGAGCACTGGTTTCCTCCCACGTTACAAAGACATGTTATCTGGAGGGTTTCACCTCAGGCCTCCTCTAAAAATTGGCTTAGTTTCAAGTCCGACTTTACTGGTAAACAAATGCAAAATAAAATAAATAAAATAAGTTGTACAAGTATAGAAAAATATGTCTGCCCATAGTCTAACATTGGGCCACTACGGGGGCAAAACATTCTGTTAACACCTGGAACAATGGATAACCCAAATGGCAATACAGAAAACAAAGTTTGACCCAGAGACAACAGCTCTCAGACACCTACAGAAACAAAGAGCAATAGGGATATGATAAGCATCCTTTAAGTCCAGGGTAGCCTTGAAACAGTTGTTCAGAATAACAAGAAGCACTGTCTGCAGGGTGAGTATTTTGAACTTGGAAATCTTGCTAAAGGTATTCAGAAGAAGCAGGTCCAACTCTGGTCTCAATGCATTTTGTTTTTTGGCAATCATAAAAATTTGGGAATAAAACCTCCTCATTCTCTCAGAAGACGACGCTGGTTCTATGACCTTCACCCATAGTCCAGCCTATGCTTGAGAAGAGGAGGGAAAAACAAGGACTGATCTGGTGGATGAGGAGGATCTCCAGAGAATGGAGGAAGACAATCTTTACACTACCAATCAGTAACCCTTGCCCACAATGTTCAGGACCTACTAATCGTAACCCGCTGATGCCCACATCACCTTGTTGAGAGACAACTTGAGACGTGCAGCACCTGACAGGAGATTTGAAAACGATAGGTGTCTTGTCACAGCAGTCACAATTTGGGAGGGGAGTTATCCTTTTTGGGAGAGGGACTCCTCTTGTTGGACTTGTAACGGTCATCCTGCTGCTGCATTTTTTATCACTTAGGTTTTTGTTAGGCTGGAAAGTACAGTTGAGTACACTTACCATAAATGTAGACGTGAGTGTATTCACTGTTGCAGTCATTACATTTGGGTAATCTGCTGGCAGGTTGTCCTCAGTCGGCCTGAATATCAAAGTGTTGGGTCATGCGTCGGTTGCTGTCTCCTCTTCCATGACGTCAGGTCATCAGGGGTATAAAACATGCAGCCAATGCCATTTTCTTCAGTTTTTCTTGCCCCAGATGTCAAGTGTCCCCCAAATGGGGAGCAAAGATACATATATACACATAAATATAAATATATAAATAAACTGCAAAATATATGTAAATGCAATTGTAACATAAAATTTACCTTCATCAAAAAGCAAATACACCACAAAGGCTTTAGAATATAGTGAAGGAAAGAGAAGTTCTAGAAAAAAAAGGGGGATGGCGGGTGGGTAATCCGGACTGCAACAGTGAATACACTCGAACATCTACATTTATGTTAAAGTGTACACAACTGCACTATGTTCTTCGTGTTCACTGTTGCAGTCATTACATTTTGGTAGAATCCCAAAGCTATGGATGGGAGGTTGGAACAAAATACCATTAGGAGCGGCTATAAGGCCCTGCAGAACTGCAGTGGCAAAGCCTGCCCTGGACTTGGAGAAGAGAGGCAAATGATAATGCTTTGTAAATGTATGAACAGAGCTCTAAGGAGCAGCTTCTAGAATGTCTTTGGTTGGTACTCCTCTGAGAAAAGCTGCTGAGGTAGATGCAGCCCTGGTGGAATGTGACCGGATTCCCTTGGGTACTGGTTTACCATGATACAAGTAGCAGAAACAAATGCAATGACTTATCCACTTTGAAATAGTCTGCTTTGAAATGGCCTTCCCCTCTGATCCTGCAGCAAATGCCACCAGTAGTTGCTCAGACTTTCTTTGAGATTTGGTCCTGTTTAAGTAGAATCTTAGTTGTCTGTGTACGTCCAAGGAATACAGAATCCACTCCCCCTTGTTCTGCGGATTTGGGAAAAAAGTTGGCAAGTGAATAGTTTAGTTAAGAGCCACACTGGATACCACCTTCTTAGGCATAAAGGAAGGATTGGTCCTGAGGGACACCCTGCCTGGGTAAAATGCAATGAAAGGCTCCACAGCCATGAGGGCCTGTAGTTCTGAAACCCTTCTTGCTGAAGTGATTGCCAGAATGAAAGCTGTTTTCCAAGATAAAAACTTTATATCTGCAGTAGCTGCTGGTTCAAAAGGAGGCAGGGTGAGCTTTTCCAGCACAAAATTGAGGTCCCATGCAGGAGTTGGTGATCTTCTGGGAGGCCTTAAATTTTTGGCCCCTCTAAGATACGGTTTTAGCAGAGGATGAGAAAAGATGGGAGGCTCTGTGCTGTAATGAGCCGAGATGGCAGAGGCATGGATTTTTATTGATGAAAAAGATAGGCCCTTGTCAAGCATCTTAGTCAAGTATTGTAAAATCTGAAGAATATTTGGCTTTGCTGTTGTCCATCCATTATGCTTGGTTCCAAGCACAGAATCTCTTCCATTTATCAGCATAAGATTTTCTAGTACTAGGCCTTCTGGCTTCTAAAATGAGATCCATCACAGATTTACTGAGAGGTGGTGTTTGAATAATTACACGATCAGCCACGCTGCCAGGTTCAGAGTTTGGAGCTGATTGTGCAGAATTTGATTACTCTGCTGAGACAGTAGATGAGGTATTTGAGGCAAGTACCACGGAAGGAATTGAGACATATTCCTTAGAACTGGGTACCAGTGCTGGCGAGGCCAGTCCGGGGAAATTAGGATCATTTTTGGTTTTTCCTGTCTGACCTTTAGTAAGACCTTGGGAAGAAGAGGCAGAGGAGGAAAGGCGTAGACTGATAGGTTTTTCCAACTGAAGGATGGGGCATCTACTTTCCATGCTTGTCTGTGATAAGTCCTTGTGCAGAATTTGTCCAGTTGATAGTTTTGGGGAGAGGCAATTAGATCTATGCCTGGACTCACCCATTTCTCTGTTATCATGCTGAAGACTTGTGGATCCAGTTTCTACTCGTGAGGGTCAATAACATTTCTGCTTAGGTCATCTGCCAGAGTATTTTGTTTTCCTGGCAGGAATTGAGCTTGAAGATGTACTTGGTAAGTCAAGGCTGCATCCCACAATGCCATGGCTAGTCTGCAAAGGGGGTAGGAATGTGTACCACCCTGGTTGTTTATGTACCACATAACTGTGGTGCTGTCGGTCTTAATCAGTAGTTGTCCTGGATGAAGTAAGTCCTTGAAGGCTGACAGGGCATTCTCAACAGCTAACATCTCTTTCTGGTTGATAAGCAGATGCATTTGTTTTAGGCTCCATATGCTCTGAATGCATCTCCCTGCCAGGTGGGCCCCCCCCAGCATAGTCTGATGCATCTGTAGTTAGGGTTTGGGTGGCAGGGGGTAGAGTGAAAGACCGTCCCATGTTCTGGTGACATGTCTCTGCCCACGAAAGAAACTCTTGTTGTAGGCAGAGAATGAGAGGAATCATCGTTTTCAGACTGTGACAATGTTGACTCCATAACCTTTTTAGATACCACTGCAGTTTCCTCATATGCAGTCTTGCATATGGAATTAGTAGAATGCAGGATGCCATGAACCCCAAAGCCTGTAGAATTTGTCTTGCAGATAACTGGGTTTATGTTGCAATCTGTTTTAAGTAAATAGTCAGTTGCCTTTGTTTGTCTGGCATAAGGTAAGCCATCTGGGCAGTTGTATTCGAGCTTGCATCCAGGAATGTAATCTTTTGAAAGGAAACCAGTTGTGATTTCTTTTCGTTTATTGTGTACCCTAGGCATGTTAGAAGCCTTTTTACAAACGCCAGATGTTGAAGAAGAATGTCCTTGTTTTCTGCTTGAATGAGACAGTCAGCCAAGTAAAGAGATTTGTATGCTTCTTTGCCTGCAAAATGCAATCACTGGTGCCAGGCACTTTGTACAGACCCTGGGCGCAGTAGATAAGCCAAAAGGTAGTGCCGAGAATTGGTAATGCATAAAACCTGCCTTGAAGCGGAGGTATCTTCTGCACGATTCCCTTATTGGGATATGCAGGTATGTCTCAAGTCTAGAGTCACTAACCAAGCGTTCTTGCCCAGCATGGGCAGAAGCTGCTGTAAAGTCAGCATTTTGAATTTTGGAATGTCAAAGAATGTGTTCAAAATCGATAAATTCAGTATTGGACGCCAGGCATTGTCTTTTCTGGGTACCAGGAACAGTCGAATAAAAACCTTGTCCTTTTTCCTGTTCTGGTACTGGATGAATGGCCCCCATATCCATGAGGGACATAACTTGTTTCTGAGCCTCTGCCCATTGATTTTGTGGCAGGCCTGGCCAACCGTTTGGGACTGGCAAGGTATGGAAATGAAATCTGTACCCCCGGGATACTATATTTAATACTCACTTGTCCTGCCAATTTTGAGCATGAAGTGCTAATTTCCCCCCCAAGGGGGCTGCCAAAAGATAAGTGCTTGGTGATGGTAGAGGGAAGTTTTGAGACTGCTTACTGTAGGGCTGTGCTTTGTTTCCTCCAGATTTGGAGGTAGAGGCACCCCATTGCTTTTGACCTGTGAGAACCCTGTGATTGGTATCTAGAGCCTTTTGAGCACCTGGATTTGCCTTGTGAGGCTCTGTTGGACACAGGAAAGGACCAGTTTTTAGTAGGACAGTGTCTACTAAATCTGGGTGGCTGCACTTGTAAGAAAATTTTACAGTTTGCATAGATTTAGCGGTCTTCCATTTTCTTTAAAACCTCTTCTGCCTTATTACCAAGCAAAGTATCATGCTGTAAAGGTGTAGCCAACAATTTAGCTTTAACATGATCAGGCAGATTTTGCTCCTTGAGCCAGGCATGCCTTCTAATCACAGATCCAGTAACTGCAGCCCTGCAAGAGGCCTCCAAGGAATCAAAACCACATTGCAAAGTATGCTTTCCAAACTGTTCTGCTGCATGCAATAATTTCTGTAATTCTTTATTTTCCACACATTCAGAAATCATCATCATTTTCTGTTTCAATAATCCCATAACATGCTGTTGATATTTAAGCATATGAAACTGGCAGTTTAGGGCCCTAATTGCCAAGGTTGCAGACGTATAAACCTTCTTTCCCCATCTATCCAGCGCCCTGGAATCTCTATCAGAGGGGGTAGGATTCTTGGCTGTAGAGGCCTTTACACCTTTCGGACCCTGTGAGATAGTTTCAGGATCAGTAGCAGGATTTTTGAATAAAAATTTGTGGGAGTCAGGAACCCTGTAATATCTGTCTGGCTTACTAGGAGCAGGAGGTAGGGAATCAGGAGCCATGCTTGATTCCGAAAACACATCAACAATGTCTAATACAGGAGGTATAGCCAAAGGCCTATGCTGAGGAAGAAGGAAATCCCTAAGCCTCTTTTTTGATTACGAGAAATCCTGACTCTCCCAATGAAAATGTTCCCTTAAAGTATGCAAGGTTTGTCCAAAGAGATGCAGATGGGATGGATTCTTCTTCATCTGAATCCTCATAGGGTGGTATCGAAAATTCCTGATCAGAAGAGAAATCAGAAGAAATAGAAACCGGGAGGGGGGGGGGGGGGCTGATCAAGGTAATTAAGTCCTCAGCCATTTTGATCATCTGTTTTTAAGGCATAGGGGCCTGAGCACGTGGCTCATGCATCGTTTTTTTAGTCTTAGAAGTTTTTTTTGCCTTTGTTTTTGAAGCTGGCGTCGGTTTTATATAGAAATGGTGAGGCCTGAAAACACCATCAGAAGCCAATGCCTGCTCAGCGGCTCCGGAACCATCCGAGGGAGAGACATCCACGGGTGCAATACTTTGAGAATCTCGCAGCATACCGTATTCCACATTGGGTCTTGGTAGAGGCCTGGGGCTCAAAAGCAGTGGGTATCAGGGGCTGTGAAAGCACCTCACTGAGTACCGGCGAACCGGCGACTGGCTTAGGAGAAGCTTTGTCGTCGGATTTGGACCTCGACGGTCTGTCTCTGTCCTTTACTTTGCGTTTTTTGTGAACTCCGGTAGTCAGATTGCTATCTGACGAAACTTCAGGGTAATTAAATCTGTTTCCAAAATATTTTGAAGCAAAGACATACAGACACTTAATAGTGCGTTGGTTAAATCTAGCACAAAACCGACAGCAAGGCACGTTATGATCTGGGCCTAGGCAAGGAATACAGTGCAAATGAAAATCCTTATGAGGTAGTTGCTTCCCACAAGTAATGCAATTATTAACTTTTACTGACATTGGTAAGGAGCAAGAAAAAGTTTCCCTAACGGGGTACTTAGCTTTAATTGAAGACTTTGGTTCTGAAACTCGAATGCAAAAATTTCAGGAGTCGGCCGACCGGTACTTGCGAACTGCTTCGGCTTCGGGTACCGCGCGGCAAGAAAGACTGCAGAAAATGGCGTTGGTTGCATGCTTTATACCCGACGACCTGACGTCATGGAAGAGGAGACAGCAACCGACCCAGGACCCAAGACTTTGATATTCAGGTCGACTGAAGGCAACCTGCCAGCAGATTACCCAAATGTAATGACTGCAACAGTGAAACACGAAGAACATCTTCCGTTTAAGAAGCCACTGAAAATTATCCTGTTTGAAGGAGGAAAAACTTGGGAATATAAAACAGTTCTGACACACCTGCACCAATTTACCTTTGTCATTCCAGTTTTTAAGATCTGACTAGCTGCAGAACCAAAGACACAATCAGACTCAATGAGAGCATTGAAAATGCCTTTTTTTTTTTTTTTTTTTTAAACTCATCAGGAAAACTTTGACTGTGAAACCAAAGCAACCTCATCACCACTTACAAAGATGGATTTCTAGGAATAGTGTCAGCCCCTTCTTGGATACTCTAACAGATGTTTTGCCACCCAAGAAACGGTGGAAACCATATAAAACTTTTGCTCAACAGGCAACAATACAACAAACTCTTCTAAACTATATATGTATCTCAACACAAACTTCCACATAAAACACTGATTGTTAAATATTGCAGAAACTACAAAGCTGGACTGTCCATGCTTCTTTCCTGAGATTCTATATACTTGCCTAGTTTATCTTGAGGGACTGGATTTCCAGTAGACAAGACATTTTATTAGAAATGGTAGCTGGAGGGACAGAAGCAGGGACTGCAGATAATGGGACTAAAGAATTAGCAAGGTGGAGGAAACATTCAATTTTCTAAATACTTTTTTTTACGGAGGGCCTCAGTAAGCAAAGGAAAACAAGCGTTCTTAAAAACATCCTAAAATTCCAATATCACTGCAGGGATGGGTTCAAGAAGTGGTTCCTCATCCTTCAAAAGATCACATTCATCCCAGAGTCTAGTCAGCATTTGGGGGAAAAAAACCCATTAATTTTGGTTTTTGTATCAGTTTGTCATCAGAGGAAACAGACTGATCTGACTCGGATAGATCAGAACCCTCAGACACCTGATCCCATTCAAAATTAGATCGATACCAAAAAGACCAGGGGTTGAAGCACTGGTGTTATTATTAACCTAGGTATGCACCTTGCAGTCGACTGCCAGAACAATGGCTCTAGCCATTGCCACCATCTCCAGACGGAAACCTTAAAGTCTCTTCTTAGCCTACACTACATTAGTGGAACTACCTGGGTGACTGGACTTGCAAACATTGGCAATGGATTCTGCACCCCTCACTTCCCTACACTTAAAGAATTTGGTTCTCCTGTACCTGAACCAGAAAATGGTAAAGAACCAGAGAATGCGTCTGACCCTCGTGTCATACACAGTTCTGTACCAACACCACTAGGAGACCTAGAAGTAAAAGATGAGTGGTCTGACTGCTCTTGGCTAAGGTTAATGCGAGAGATACAAGCCATAAAGGTGAGACTTTTTTTGTTTCATTTTTATGTTTTTTAAAGTGCAGATGAGGTAGGTGATTGGGTGGGGTAACAGTTTTACAGTCCATCTAGACAGAGGGCAAAAACTAGCCAGGTCAGTACAAACTACTGGTAAAACAGTACTCCCAGATTACAAAGGGATAACATCTTTATATCCTTCCTTAAATACCAATGTAAAGATTGAATAGAGAAAAACAGAATACTGTACTGAAGCAAAAAGGCATTAAATCAGTAGATGCACACTAAGCACCAATGCATATCATCAAAACCTATAACAAAAAACAATAATTAGTTAATTTCAGTCCCACATGTACAAAAAGTATAAGGAACTAAGTTTAATCTTAAGAAGCAAAATTCCTGTAAAACAAAATGGTACCAAACCATGATTTAAACAAAAAAGTCACCAAATTACTTCATTCACCCATTTATACAAAAATATGAAGAAAACTGTGAAAATTAAAAGTTATGGTCTTACCATAACTAGGCATCTGTGTTGTCTATTTTCATTCTTCCTTAACATACAGGTTCAAATGAGATCCTCAGATCCAACTCAGCTGCTTATTTCAGACTTCGGATCTGACTCTCAAGCTCCTTCCAGTACCCACAATGCACTGCTATATCCCAAAAGCCTCAGATCAAGTTTGCTACCTAACCCCCATTGTACAAACAGAGGCAGGAGATGAAGAAAGAAGGACAGGGCTAAACCTCAACTATAGGTTCCAGTGCAGTCCACTAGGTCTTGCCATGAGCTTTGGATGGGGGAAGGATGGGAGGAAAGTTGAGGAAGAATGCAAATGGACAACACAGATGCCTAGTTATGGTAAGAAAATGACTTAAATCTGATGTGGCCCTTTTCATTCTTCCTCAACGTACAGGAGAGTCCCCATCTATTTTGTGCTTGAGTGGCCCTCATAGAAGGGAATTCCAAAGCACTGCTGAACCAAAGGAGGCTCTACCACTAGAAATAATACCCAATTACAAATGAGAAACAAAAGTAGGAGCACTGGGCCATGTAGCTGCAGCACAAATGTCATCAATACATGTTCTGGACCAAAAAACAGATGATGTGCTCATGGATCTGGTTTAATGAGCTTTGGGAGCCTTTAGTAATGTGTTTTTGAGAGTAAATCCAGGAAATACAATTTGTTATCCATTTAGCTAGAGTGACTTTGGATACTGAATAACCCAGTCTTTTTGGGGAAAACAAAAAAGAAGTTGGTCTGATTTTTAGAATTTTGTCCTATGAAGATAAAAACAACTGTCTGCACACATCAAGGTGGTGTACCATGTATTTTCCTTTGTTGTTAAAATTTGGAAAGAAGACTGGTAAAAGAATGGATTGGTTAATATTACTTTCAGAAGTACTTTAGGTAAAAAGGAAGGGTTAGTCTGCACAGAGACCCTGTTCTTATGAAAAATAATGTACGGATATTTAGAAGAGAGCCTGGAGTTCAGATATTCTCTTTGAAAAAGTGATGGCTACCAAAAAAAATTGTTTTGCATGATAGAAACTTCAAATCGGATTTAGCTGAAGGCTCAAAGAGTTTCGGTCTTAGGCCTTGTTACACAACTCTCTGGTCCCAAGATGGAGAGGGGGATCTTTAACTGGAAGCTTAAAAAAATTCCTTTCATGAAAGCATTGCAAAGTTTAAAATAAGCCAGAGAAACATGAGTGTTACTCATACAAAAATGAGAAATAGCTGCCAGCTGGAGTTCAACTGTAGAAAAACTCGCTCTTTCCTCAAACATTGTCAAGAATTGTAGAATCATAGAAACTGGGGCAGAAAAGGGATCAATGTTTTTATTCAAAGCCAAAAGAGAGAATCTTTTCCATTTACTTTTGTATACTTTTCTGTTGATTCTTTGAGAAAGCAAAATAATAATGTATATGGGGAAGAAAGGTTGGGTTGTCTAACTACTACTCGAAGTAGAGAAACCAGGTGGTTAGTTTTAGAGCTCGAATGTTGGGATGTTGGATCCTTGATGGGTGACAGGAGATCCAAAGTTGGCTCCACTATCCATGGAGGATAATGAAGATGAAACCATAGGAAGGTGAACAATACTTGTACAGGCCAGAAAGGGACAGAGAGACTCACCAAGCTCTTCAGTCTCCTTGCTTTCTGTAATAATTTGGGAATAAGGTGAAGAGGGTAGTGTAAGCATACGAGAGACCCAGAAGCCAAGCATGTATCAGAGCATCTCTCATTGACTCTCCCTGAGTGGGGATCACAGCAAAATACCTGCTGCATTTGTTGAGGAGAGTAACAAGTAGGTCACAGCAAGGTCAGCCCCAATGCCAGAAGATCATCTCTGACACAGTGAGAGACCACTCATGGGACATCAAAATGGATCTGCTTAGATTGCCCGCTAACACACTTGTTTTCCCCAGAATATGCTTTACAATTAGAAAATGGTCTGAAGAGCTTACCCATTCCCATACTCTCATGGCATCTCTGCAAAGGTGGTAAGATAAAGTTCCTCCTTGTTTGCTGATGTATCAGACTACAGACATGTTGTTGGACTGAACTGCAATCATCCCGAAAGGAAGAGCATCTTGGAAGGCCTGCAGCGCTAATAGGACTGCTCTCATCTCCAGGACACTGATATGTAAGTTCGTATCTTGGGGAACTACTTGCCTTGGACCGTTCTTCCCAAGCGCCATGGTCACTGTGGCCATAGCAGTTAGAAATACAAACGGCCTGCCTACAATGTAGATCGGACAGCAACCACCAACTGATGTGTCTTCTGTAAAATGGGGTGAACCTGACTGAATAAGATAGGGGTTGGTATAGAATGGACCATTGTGCAGCTAGTATCAATTGTAGAACCCACATAAAAAAGCATGCCAAAGTAACACAATGGCCACTGCCATGGAACCTAATGCTTGCACTGCTGACCTTGCTGGGGAGCCAAGTGAATAAGGAAGAATTGAACTTGAGTCTTTATCGTTGAGATATGATACTGAGGTAAGGATACTACCTGTTTCATAGTCTCTAGAAAAATGCTGACAAACTACATGCTCTGCACTGGGTTTAAATTCAACTCAGCATGATTTTTGGTTATGCCCAAAGAGTTGTAAATCTGGAGCAAATAGTGTCTGGCATGTAGAAGTAGATGCTTGGAGGAGGTGATAAGAAGTCAACTGTCTAGCCATGGAAACACCTAGAATTCTTAAGAGTCTCAAGCGAGCTGCCACCACTGCCATGCACTTGGTAAACACAGAGGGGGCTGTGGCGAGTGCAAACGGCAGGGCTCTGAATTGGCAATGACTGGCTCCCAGCCAAAATCGAAGATGTCTTCTGGATTGCCTGTCTACTTTGATATGATAGTATGCATCCTGAAGATCTATACAGCGCCTCCAATTTTCCTTGCAAGGACATGGCAGAATGGACTGGAATGTGACCATTTGGAACTTTGCTTTCTTTACAAACTGATTTAAATTGCTTAGATCCAAAATAGGTCTCAGATCCCCTGTTTTCTTTAGCACTAAAAAGAAGCATGAATAAGTGCTGAATTTTATCTGGTCTTGAGGGACCTTCTAATGACTTTTGTTTAGCAGCTTCAGGATCTCTTGTGCTGCTGCCTTCCTCTAACTGGGTGGAATGTCGGGAAGTTTCTTCCTTTAGAGAGGAGGAAGAATGGAAAATGGTATGTACTCTGCAGTGTAAATTTAAGCTAGATGATTGTCACTGTATGAAGTGACACCCTGACCCTATGTGCAAAAATGGGAAAAAGGGGTTATGGATGGAATAACCCCTGGATGTTATGCTTAGCATCCAAGTATCTGGTGTTATGTTTGCCCAGGCGTCTGGGTGCAAAGACTATCGACCCCCGACTGCCTCCAAAGGTGAACAGTCTGGCAGCGCTTCAGGAATGCTGGAAAGACCTGTCTCAGAAAATCTCAAAAGCCCTGACTTTGGGGACCTCCTCTGCCCCTAGAGTGAGATCTGCCATGGAAATCTCCTCCTCTGTCTGTGGAGAAACTGTCACCACATGGATCTTGGAAAGGACTCTGAAATGTGCGAACTACATTTTCTTGCCACTGCTCTGAATCCTGGAAAAGGTTTGTTGAGGCATAGAAAACTTGATTCCTATGGCAGACAGTCTTTTCTCTTGCTCACTGAGTCAGCTTCTCCTTAACTGATGGTCCAAACAGGAACGTGCTAACAAAGGGGGCATTAATAGAAGACGTCATAAAAGGTTCCACAAAGTCACAAAGCTGCATCCAAGCATGTCTCCTTATGGCAAGGCCAGAACCGGCAGCTTGTGAGGTGCTTTCAGTTGTGTGAGTGATCAACCTCATCACAGCACTGGTTATGGACGAAAGAGTGGCCAGTTGAGAGGATGTTGTTTTGAAGTCCACAGCAGACATGGACTCACAGATTATTTGAAAGTTACTTGGTCAAATCTCTCTGAAGCTGAGTGAAATTTGCCAGACTATGTCTTTTTCATTAACAACTCTATCACTCAGTCAGTGGACAGAAATAAATGCCTCAAAATTCACTCAGGAGCAGCACAGACACTGTCAAACCCTAGGCACCTACAGATTATACAAGGGTTTGAGACAATAAAGAAAACAGTGAAAATCTTACTTCAGGAACAGGTGACTGCACAGATACTTCAATGTGTATAGTGGGCATAAAATTGGTTCTTCGTTCAATACCTAAAAATAATTAGACTCTGATAAATGCAACACAGGAATTGTGACAAGACAGAATAAGACTCAGGAAAGACATGGACATGATGGCTAGAGTGTTGCTTAATATAGGTAGATGGATGCATATGCTGAGATTTTCCTCTAGCAGAAAATAAATTATTCCAATTGTTTGGCACAAACAATAAGTTTTCTTTAAAGCTGTTATGTGCCAAAATAAATAATTTCAGAGACATGAACCTAAAAAACAAAAAACAAACAAAAAAAAAACAAAATCAGGCAACCAGCTTGCTTCAGGGATCCTGGCAGTTGGTGCAGAGGGTTAAGGTTGTGAGCTGTAGTTCCCGTGTTACAGGGTATGAGCTCTTCAACCCTCATTTGCTACTGTGCAACCTTTAGCAAACGACTTAACCAACACTGCTCCCAGGTTGCCTCTGAAAAGGGATTTTGTGTCCAGTGGCCTGCCTGGTTAATTAATGGGTATTATTACTTTTATCCTGATGGCAGTACATGCATTTTACCTGTCAGTCTATTTTAGTTATTTTTGATAATATGCTTGTGACTTCTGTACTCTTGCTACCATTATTTTGACCCCTCCCCAATCCTATCCAAAAATCTACACACAGCAGCAGTGTGATCAGCACCATTACAATTTCATTGTATAAAAATCTAACTCAATGATACTGAAAGACAGAGTTCAATCAAAATTCACAAGAGGAATACTAACAGTACCAATCACACTGCACAGACTGGTGGACCAGGTCATGACAATACAATGACACTGCCTTGTCAAAGAAAACAGTAAAAACTGCTTAAGGGGATTACTGGGATTATGGCCCCCACCTAACTTTTTCCATACTCTAACAAAGTTAAATAAATCCTTTAAACCTAACCGTGTACAAGAATATAAGATCTTGCATCCAGAAGGAAGACAGCTTCTTCAGCAAACTGAAGACAAAACCTCACCTTGCTCATTCAGCATCCAATACCTGCTTCATACTTACTCAAAGGCCACAGAGTGGGCAAAGCCCGTCCTAATAATCAGTGGGACATAAGGCAAAAAATAAATATTGAATAGCACGCCAGTCCACCACAGAATGCATACAAGTTTATACCTAAAATTGCCAGCATATCTTCAGCTGCAGTGGGAAATGGGGAAAACTGGCGAAAATCCACAACACAAATAAGGATATTCTAACTCAACAAACAATGCATCCCCCTAACATGAAATAAACCACTGAGATAACAAAGAGGCAAACTTACTGGGAAAAGGTGCCTATGGCCAAGAAGCAAATAAATAAAATTTCAACAGAATAAAAATCATACTATATGGGTCATGTCAGGCAAATGGCAAACTGGCATGCAATCCACTATTAGTTTTCTTTGCACATCCTGCAGTCATTATCTATTCCCAGCTCTTGGGAAGTGGCTCACTGTAGGAAACAAAAAGTGATTAAAAAAAAACAAACATTGTTAGAAATGAACACAATGTTTTAAATGGTTAATCGTCGTGAAATATTTATAACAATGGAGCATGTTCAACTAGTCTGCCATTTTCAGCAAAAATCAATGTCTGAAACTGTAAAGTCTCACTTGACTGCATTAGGATCCATGTTTGCATAAAGGTAGTAAAGACATTTCATTCGTTCTTCAGTTTCGAGGCTGTGGGGAACGAGATACTGGGCAAATATTCTTTCAACAAGCAACCTACAAGACAGAAAAAAAAATGAGTTACTCATCTGTAGGCAAAACTATGAAAACTATACTGTATCACTTCTAGAACAAATTCCCCACATTTTAAACTGAGCCTAAGTTCATGGCATGCAAATACTACTTGACAATAACTGGACCCGAAGTTAGACTGTTTTCTTAAGATTATATATATATATATATATATATATATATATATATATATATATATATATATATATATATATATACACATATACACACACATACACACACGTCTGTGTATGTTTATATATGTGTATGGGTTTTTGAGTGTGTGTGCATGTATATTTCATTTATATATGGCATGTCTTAGAAAGGTTACTTTAGTCTGTTAAATAACATGAAAATTAGACAATTTCATGAGTTATATCTTACCTACAATCCACCAAAAGAATTGGAAAACAAAGTTAAACAGGTGTCTTCTTACTTTATCAGTTGATTAATTTATAAGAGGTACTCCTAGATGAGCACTGTGACAAGAGTTCAGCCTCTGTGCCAGTCATGAATCAGAACTTCTCTCAGACATTACGGAGTTTGGGACATGCACACACTATGATAACACAAGCCGCCAGTTCCAATGTTCAGTACATAAAACATGCTTGCGCGCGCGCACACACCCACACACACACACCCACACACACACACACACACACACACACACACACACACACACACATCCACACCTGAGCCTGGCAATTTCCACAAAAACTATCATTAAGCATCATTATTCATAACAGGAGAGGTCCTAAGTTGGGGGATTTCTTCTCCAGGAAACAGAATTTGACTCCAACCTCCCATTCACCTGCTAACTACCACCACAGAATGCCCAGTTCACCTACTCATTTACCATAGACAACAGTCCAACTGCCCATTTGATCCTCTTGGGTAACACCTGAACGAACTAGAAGCAGAAGCCATCATCCAGATGTCAGTGAAGAAATGGGTTCCCCATCTAATCTCTTCCCACAGTAATCTCTGTGTTCTACAAATGTTACATGCAACGGGTGAATGTATGTTACCATACCCAACAACTCTCTGCAGTGCACTACCGCAACACAGGCCAACAACTGTGGCTGCTACATTTGCATTCTTGCAGGCATCTCCAAGGCAGTATACTGAGCTTCTACTTCTTCCCCCAAGAAAGATGATTTGAAATAGACCGCTCACTCCCATTATTCCCTGCCCAGTCCTTCCAGAACCTGTGCTGTCATTTGAACACTTGCCATATGAGATGAAGTCAGAATGTCATTCCTTTACAAAACAGGAAAGAGGCATATAGCATTTTTAAACTGGACATCGCAGTGATAGCTTTGTCGCCTCACAGCAAGAGGTTCTCCAGTTCAATTTTTGGCTGGGGTGCCTTCTGTGCAGAATCTGCATGTCCTCCCTGCATTCGTGTGGTTTTCCTCTGGGTGCTCCGGTTTCCTCCCACGTTTAAAAGACATGCGTCTGAAGTGTTTCTCCCAGAGCCTCCACTGAAAATTGGCTTTGTTCCAAGTCGAACTCTCCTGGTTAAGAAATGTTAAATAATAAATAAATACATAAATAAACAAAACTTGAGGACAAGCATGCACTCAGGCTTAATCAAACCATGGAGCTGCATGCCTACTATGTAAGCACTTTTATGATGCCACAGCTTGTCAGTCCACCTCTTTGCCTTCCTGCAATTCAAGAAATAAAACAGATTTGACATTACAATACTAAACATGTTTTCTAAGAATATATTACATACTTAGCTGACTTACAAGAAGCTAACAGCAGCTGATCTCAAGTGACCACTCATCTAAGGGAGTTGGCAGATATTCTTTACATCTAAACGAAGATCTTCTGGTACATCAACTTACAAGGCGAAACTAAGTTATTAAAACTAATGCTGACAACCCTCTTTGATGGGTCCTAGACAGGAATGAATCACAAAATACCATCACAGAGAAGAGTCATAAAACAGCACAAAAAAGTAAAATTCAAATAACCCAAGTCCTAGAGTAGTGTATTTCCAAAAAATGACTGACACTCACAGTCAAGGCAACAGCTGCAGGTGAAGAAATATATCTAAGACTAAGTGGCTGCAGTACAATGTCTTAGTTACATTCCTAAAGTACTGTAAGTAGACATTCCTCTTGTGGAGATGGCCTGGACCCTAGTACTTGCTTACTGATCAGTCTCTTACTGAAAACAAAAGATGATCCACTCATTTGGAAAGTGCCTTCTTGGCAACCACAGTTCCCCTCTCCTTAAAGTAACGGAGACAAACAATTGGTTAGTCCTTCTAAACTCAAGCAAACACCTCAGGCTACAGCTATGCTGTCGGTGAACAGATGATGCTAAGGGCCACTTGTGTTCCTTATTTTCAGACACTATGACAAAAACTGTAAAGTTAACACTGTGTTTCAGGAACACTCCTAAAATCACCTTTGAAAGAAATTACAGTGTTATCCTGAAATAATGTCTCTGTTAAAGAAAAGATAAAGCAGAAATCAGAAATCAAAGCTAAAAAGGACCTTGGTACCACACCTTTGTCACTAGAGGAAGAGCCTCTTCTACCTGGCTAGTTAAGATTCTTTCTGGTGTGACTCCTAGCTTTGCACATAAGAATAAGGTCATATAATCCATGCTGTGAGGAGCAAAATCCTCACATTTGGGTGTTCAAAAGGCCCATCTTGCTCTGAGTCAAGAGATCCACTCTCAAAAACAGTCACTGCTAGGAAAAGGGAGATCTAATGCTGCATGGGCCAAAATGGGTGCTGTCAGTAGCATCTAACACCCTAGTCATGGGTGTCTTCAACTATCCCGCCATTAACTGGGAAACTTGTATGAGCCCAAACTCACTCTCACAAAAGTTCCTGGGCTTTGTTAACTCAAAAACCCTGGAACAAATAGTGCACACCCCATAGGGGCTCCAATATTCTAGAACTGGTCCTCACCCAATATGAGTGACCAATGTAACGCCTTAAGTGTAGTGCCCGCACTGGTTAAATTCAACCATAAATCAGTCATTTTTGAAGGAGAAATCAGGCTAAAAAACTTCACCAAAGCCAACTATACCCTCCTAAGGGAAGGTATAATCAACTTCCAAGCTCCAGTTTCCACAGATGGCACGGATGGCTATACAAAGGTATACACTGATGCCCTGTATAAATATCTACACAAATGTACAGACACAGCCATGCTCAATACGATTAAAGCAAGATCCTCAAGAAAAAACAAGCCATCCTGGTGGAAATCTGGCATTAATAAATTATACAAAAAGCGAAAGAAACTGCTATCTAAAAATACAAAAGTGAGACCCCAGAACTGGAAGAGCACTCTCCTCAGCCTAAACAAGCAAATAAGACAATTCGTAAAACCTTCAAAGAGCAACTATGAGAAAAATTTGTGAAATGTAGCCAAGGATAACCATAAGGTTTTCTTCAGCTACGTCCACAACTTAAAAGGTAGGACTCAGATTTGTGCTGAACTAATTGCGGATGACATCACACACTGACCCTGTGGAAAGTTCAAACCTGCTAGCACACAGGTGTGGCGAAAATTTTACGCTCCTATTCCCCCCAAGCATACCAAAAACTATGTCTTCATTAAAAAACAATTGTATTTGCCTCCCATGCACAAGGTACAAGGGTTGATCCTGACCTCTGATAAGACCTTCATTGATCTCCTCCCTCCCTGCATCGCCAAACGGCAAGTCATCAATGCTCTCTTCAAGGCTAAGAACACAGCCTCTGTGGGACCAGATGGCATTCTGAGCTGTGTTCTTAATGTTCTAAAAATAGAAGTTATGTTCTTACCATAACGTTCCATGTTAGTTGTCTTCTTCTCGCCTTCTTCTTGCTGGATGGGTTCGGAGCCGACCTCGGCTCCGACTCGGCCACTCTAAAAGCTCGAGAGTTGGTTCCACCGGCTCGAGGCTCCCCTTATATCCCACAATGCTAGGCGAGAGTTACCTCAGATCTCGTTTGTAAGCTAACCCCAGCTTATAACAGTAACAGTATAACTGTAAAACAGAATCCACCTCTAACAACAGGAAGAAAAAAGGGTGACCTACATCCTGAACCAAGAAATATGCATAATAGCATATGACTAAGAAAAGAGGTGGTAGAAAGAGAGGTCACGATCACAACTCCTCTAGGTCTGTCCAGGCCAGGGGGAAGGAGGGTGGGACGCAAGAAGAAGGCGAGAAGACAACTAACATGGAACGTTATGGTAAGAACATAACTTCTATATGTTAAGTTGTCTATCTCGCCTTCATTCTTGCTGGATGGGACCGCGTCCCTAGCACCTTGTCCCGGGTGGCCTAACGGAACAGACTCCTGAGAACAGTGGAACCAAAATTAGCTCTATGCCTAGAAGCTAAATCCAACTTATAATGAGAAATAAAAGTGTGAGGAGTAGCCCAAGTAGCCGCTGCACAAATGGTGTCAATAGGCAGTCTGTCTTGGAAGGCTAAAGAAGTAGCCAAAGCTCTGGTGGAATGGGCTTTAGGTTTATTAGGCAATTTTTGTTGTCTAATTTCATATACCAGGGAAATCAAAGATGTTAGCCATCTGGATAATGATACCTTTGAAACTGAAAGTCCCTTTCTGCTTTCCGCATAGGAGACAAACAGCTGATCAGATTTTCTGAATTGTTTCGTCCTATCCAAGTAGTACCTTAATTGACGAACATCCAGGCAGTGTAATTTTTGTTCAGACCTATTTGAATACTCTGGGAAAAAGACAGGAAGGTCAATGCTTTGGTTTAGATTTGATGTTGAAACCACCTTAGGCAAAAAGGACGGGTTAGTTCGTAAGGAAACTCTGTCCTTATGGAACAAAAGATAAGGAGAACGACAACTGAGTGCTTGAAGTTCTGAAATTCTTCTAGCTGATGTGATAGCCACCAGAAAGAGAGTTTTCCATGATAATAATTTCAAGGAACATGAAGCTGCAGGTTCGAAAGGGGAAAGAATCAAAGAAGCAAGAACTAAATTTAGGTCCCAAGGAGAAGGAGGATTTCTTATAGGAGGTCTGAGAAGAAAAACTCCTTTCAAAAAGGCTTTGCAAAGTTTGTGGGACATTAGGGCAGATTCAGAAATACCCACATGGAAATTAGAAATAGCTGCCAATTGAACCTTAAGAGTAGATGGAGATGAACCTGCATGGAAGAGTTCAGCTAGAAAATCAAGGACTAGTTGGATGGAAGCGGTGAAAGGATCTATGTCCTTTCCTTGTGCCCAATATGAGAAGCGTTTCCACTTACTCAAATAAATCTTTCGAGTGGAAGATTTATGGGAAGCTATCAATATATCTCTAACAGAGTGAGATAATTGAGGAAGCCTGGCTACGGTTGGAACTGGAGGAACCAAGCAGTGAGGTTCAGAGAGGGGAGGGAGCGATGAAACTGACCCGACTGGTGGATCAGAAGATCTGGAACTAGGTCCAGATTCCACGGTCGCTCCAAAAGAAATCGATGTAGAAAGGGGAACCACACTTGTCGAGGCCAGTAAGGAGCAATGAGGATCAATGAGGCCTTCTGAGCGATAGCTTTCTGTATTACTTGAGAGATCAGTGGGAAAGGAGGAAATGCATACAGAAGTCCCGGGGCCAAACTTGGACTAGAGCGTCCCTGCTGGGTTGGCCTGGTAAAGGGAATAGAGTGAAATATTCTCTGCACTTGCTGTTTTGGGGAGTAGCAAAAAGATCGCAGCAAGGCTGACCCCACTTGAGAAAGATTTCTCTCACTACAGAGTCTTTCAGAGACCACTCGTGAGGCATGAGTATAGCTCTGCTCAACTTGTCCGCAATGTGATTGGACTTCCCGGGATGTGCGTTGCTATCAGAAAACGCTGAGAAGAAATCGCCCATTGCCACAGTCTGAGTGCTTCTCGACACAGGGGTATGATCTGGTTCCGCCTTGTTTGTTGATGTACCACACTACAGACATATTGTCTGTCTGGATTGCAATCGTTCCCAAGGGAAGAGAGTCTTGAAGGGCTTGCAACGCTAAAAGCACTGCTCTCATCTCCAGAACATTTATGTGCAAGTGGCATTCGTTTGGTTGCCATGTGCCCTGGACTGTCCTGCCCTGATAATGCCCCCCCCACCCGATCAGGGAGGCATCCGTTGTCAGAGTAGCAACCGGAGGAGGTGGAACAAAAGGTCTTCCCGACAGGAGCTGGGGGGAAGACATCCACCACATGAGATGCTTTTGCACGCTTGCGTGATCATAATGGTGTGAGACATTGGAAGTTCCTGGTATGACCATTGAGTAAAAAGCATCCACTGAAGGATCCGCATGTGGTATCTGGCCAATGGAAGGAGAGGTATGGCCGCTGCCATGATTCCCAACACCTTCAGAACTAACCTGGCTTTGACTCTGTTGTTGTTGAGAAGAAGTGACACCAATTTGTGAATGTCTGATATCCTTTGGTTCGTTAGCCTTGCAGACATGTTTATAGTATCTAAATTTGCGCCTATGTAGGTAATAGTACGACAAGGCGACAAAACAGACTTTTCGCAATTTATTGAAATACCCAGTTTTTGACAAACGCGAAAAGTATAATCTCTGGCCATCAGAAGGAGATGCTTGGTGGGAGCTGTGAGAAGCCAGTCGTCCAAATATGGAAACACCTGGAATCCTTGTCGTCTCAGGTGAGAAGCTACCACTGCCATGCATTTGGTAAACACCGGGGCAGTGGTGAGACCAAAGGGCAGGGCCCTGAACTGAAAATGACTGGTTCCCAGCCTGAAGCGGAGGAATCTTCTGGAGCGTCTGTTCATTTTTATGTGATAGTACGCATCCCGAAGGTCTATAGAGCACATCCAGTTTCCTTTGCCCAAAAGGGAAGGATGGATTGCAGCGTGACCATCCGAAATCTTGTTTTCTTGACTGATTTGTTCAAGACACTGAGATCCAATATCGGTCTCCAGTCCCCTGTTTTCTTTGGAACTAAAAAGAACCTTGAGTAGATTCCGGATCCTTGTTGGTCTGCTGGCACTGACTGAATTGCTCTTTTTGCAAGCAGTTTTGAAATTTCCAAAGCTGCTATATCCCTTTGAGCGGTGGAACATCTGGAAGGGATTTTTGACTGATTTGGAAAACGAAGAAAGGGGATAGAATAGCCTTCGGAAATGATGGACTGTACCCATTTGTCTTGAGTCAGGGATAGCCAGGCTTCTGGGTACAGTGACAATCTTCCCCTGACTGCCTCCGAAGATGGGCAGTCGGGCAACACCTCAGGGATGCTGAAAGGGCTTGTCAGGAAAGGCTTCCCGATTGCCCTGGTTCTGCGGACCCCCCCTGCCCCTAGGGCGACGTCTACCATTGTTATTCCCACCTCTGCCTTTGGTGGGAAAACGACTCTGTGCGTCAGGCGAAGTCCCTTGAGATTGTTTACGGAACCACATCTTCCCACCCTTCTGGCCTTTGGGGTAAGGCCTAGAAGGAGTCGAAAAACGGACTCTGACGGCAGAAAGGGTCTTGCCATCAGTCTCGCACCTAGTCAGGGTTTCTTTCACTTGAGGACCAAAGAGAGATGATCCATCAAAAGGGGAGTTCGTGAAAGACGCCTTGAAAGGGTCCGCAAAATTGCATAGCCGCATCCAGGCGTGCCTACGTAAGGCTACACCTGTCCCTGCGGCTCTGCTCGCTCCATCGGCCGCATAAGAGAGGAGGCGCATGGAGGAGTTAGATATGGAATTAAGGGTAGCCAGCTGCGTGTTCATTTTTTCTTGGAAACCCGCAGCTGTAGGATCCTTTAACATTTCACTCGCTTCCTTGATCAAGTCCCTTTGAAGACGAGTGAAATGGCACAGGTAATTCAGCAACGCATGGTAAATGTCGCTGAGGAGAACATCCGCTTCCCGTACCTATCCATGGACCTAGATTCCTTGTTAGGTGGATGGACAGGCACTGAAGGATCAGCCAGTTCCTTCTTTGTGGCAGCAGCTACCACCATAGCATCCACAGAAACTCCTTTTGATAAAAATTGCTTGTCTGATGGAGCTGTGATGAATTTAGAGGGTCTCCTGGGAGTGGGGTCCACTGAATCAGGAGCCGTCCATGCCTTCTTAGCAACCACCTGCATGAGGGGGTCGAAGGGGGGGGCACCCAGGAGGTGGAGGGACGAGAGCCAAACGCCTCAAGATACACAGATTCGTCCTCCGAAGGGTTGAGGGCTGGCCAATTTCCCCTCTGTTTCAGGATCTCCAGAATGTCTGCAAATGAGACATCTTCAGAAGGGGAACGCGGAACCCTCAGAATCATCCAGATCTGTGTCTGACGTGATATGCTCAGGTGAGTCTATCTGTTTCCTCTTGCTCTTCCTCTTCCGAGGGGCTCTTCTGCCAAATCAGGAGAGGCCTCGGAAGAGGATGAAATCCCCAGAGGGGGCTCCTGAGGAGCTGGCTCTCTGCGGTCCGGGATGAGGGAGTGAGTCGACTTACCCTGAGGCAGCATAGAGGGAGGGGCGGACGGAGCCGACTGTGGAGTAGAGCCAGGCTCTAACACACCCCGCATGACCTCGAATGCACCCCTGTCAGGCAGAGCCAGAGGTCCCCGCTCCGAGGAGCTAAGAACCCCCCTCGGCACCGACAGTGATGGCTCAGAGGTCGATGTCGGAGCCGAACTCACCAGCGCCGAAGCTCCGAGAGGGAGAGGGGGGTCGGACAAGGGTCTGATGCCACTCACCCCCTCGGAGCCGACGAGGGAAGTCCGGCGCCGAGATTCCTCCAAAGAAGAAAATGGAGCCGACGACGGAGCCGAAGACAATTGTCTCGGCTCCGAAGTAATCACAGTCTCGGTTCCGACACGACCCGGCTCCGAACTCAAAAGAGTCGAAGGAGGAAAGAGTTGATGGACCGGGGCAGGCACTGACTGATGAGTCGGGCTCTGAAGCATCTGGGCTAGTGCCTCGGACTTAAGTAGTCGACTCACCACTCTCTGAAGGTCATGATCGGACAGCCTCGATGACCTAGAGGAATGAGACCTTTGGCTCCGTTCAGACAGCAGGGGAGATCCTGGAGCCGAATGAACGGAGCCAAGAGAAGGTGACCTAGACCTCTTCCTAGTTGTCGGCTCCGAAGGTCTGGTCGGAGCCAACACGGGTACCTCAATAACCTCGGCCCGCCGAGCCGGGAGCCACAGAAACTGTGGACTGAGACTTATCGGCTCCAGCCGGAGCCGATAAAGGCAAAGGTTGAACAACCTGAGGTCTCGGCTCAGAAGCCAGAGCCGAAGACCTCGATGCCTTAGAGGGCTTCCCTGTTGAAACTGACAGGGAATCCTCTGGCTTCAATAAGCCTCTCAGAATTAACTTGTTTTTTCTTTCCTGCAGGACCCTGGGGCTGAAGCCATGGCACACAGCACAGGAGTCCTGCAGGTGCAAAGGCCCCAGACAATAGACACAAGAAGTGTGAGCGTCTGTCAGAGACATTTTCTGACAGCACGCATCACACTTCTTGAATCCGGAGACCTTTGCTTCTTTAGACATTTCCCTAACTGACAGGTGTACACAAACACACACCCAAACACACAAGTTATACCCTGTCAGGAAAAAATTATAATTTTAGTAGTGATACTAGAAATTAAAGTACAATAAAATTAAAGTAAACTACACAAACACTCCACTAGGGAAGGGAAGGCCTAAGGCCCAAAGGAAGAACCAAAGGTTCTTTAGTAAAGAAACGGGAAAAATTAGGGTCGGGGATAAAGTTTTGTGATCTACACTAATCTAAGAAGAATTTAACTTAAAAAGGGGTAAAAAGAGTAACTTTTAGAAGAAAAAGCTAACACTCACCAGGAACCGGTAGAAGCAACCAACCTCGAAGCTGTAGCGGCAAACGAGATCTGAGGTAACTCTCGCCTAGCATTGTGGGATATAAGGGGAGCCTCGAGCCGGTGGAACCAACTCTCGAGCTTTTAGAGTGGCCGAGTCAGAGCCGAGGTCGGCTCCGAACCCATCCAGCAAGAATGAAGGCGAGATAGACAACTTAACATCAAGAGCTATCTACTTCATTAGGCACGCTACTCAACCACAGCCCGAGTACCGACTTTGTCCCCACTGAATGGAAAATGACTACCCCCTCCAAAAGGGCGGCTCAGCAACAGACCCGGGTAACTATAGACCCATAAGTTTAATCAGCCTCAACTGTAAGGCAATGGAGCAAATCATCACGGACCTCATAAATAAGGATATAGGTGACCTCCAATCCTTGGATCTGTCCCAGTTCAGTTCTGTCAAGGGCAAGTCATGCCTGATAAACCTGGTGGACTTCTTCCAAAATGTGACCAGAGCCATAAATGAGGGCAAAGCCTTGCACACAGCCTATCTTGACTTGGCCAAGGCCTTTAACACTATCCAACATTCCAATATCATTGACAAACTAACTCAGTTGAATATCAACCCCTATGTTGTCAGACGGGTTGCAAACTGGCTCAATGATCAACAACACTCAGTCACAGTAGGAGACTTTACCTCTACAAGCAGACCTGTCACCAGTGGGAGCCCACAAGGGTCGGTGCTGGGCTCCCTCCTGTTTGGTATATAGTTCTCAGAAGTCCAGGCCAAAATGGAGGGGCTGTGGCTAACAAAGTTTGTGGATGACTGCAAAATTAAATGCCATCATTGAATTTCCTTGCAATGTCAGTGTACTTCTAAATGGCTTACACAAATCAATGACTGGTTCCAAAGCCATGGTCAAACTAAATGCTAAAAAAATACATCATTCATTTCATTAAAACTATGTCCCTGCTGATTACAAAATAAACAATAATACCCTAAGTACCAATTCAGTAGTGAGAGACCCGGGAACACAAACTGACTGACCTCAACTTTGAGCACCATGTGTTTACTGTGGTGAGGAAGGCATTCTACACAGCTCACCAGATCAGCAAAGGCATCACCTCAAGAGCAAAAGCGGTTTTAACTGCCAGGTACTCATCCCTCATCAGGCCTATTACTGAATATAATGCTTCCTTTGGTATGTACCACACCAGACACCTGTAGCAACTTGACAGACCTCTGAGACTTCTAAAAATAAAATTCAGGGTTTCCAGTACATGTCTTATATGGACAGAATGAAGTCCCTGTCACTGTATTCAGTAGCATACAAAATACTTGGAGGCGACTTATTTATAGTCTGGTTTATAGGGCTATCGCTGACCCAAAAACTAATGGAAATACAGCACATCAGTAACTCAAATGGGACTAGAGTCAACTGCTCCAGGAACCTCAATCTAGCTTGCGACAAACAGGACCTGCTGGAGAGAGAGAGATGCATCTCTCAGAGGTTGCCACTCTTCTGGAATATGCTTCCAATCCATATCAAGCAGAGCACCTCCGTGACCCTGTTTAAGCGCAATCTGGACAACTGGATGGGAAAAGCACTCTGCTTCTCTCCTGGACATGGGTGGTCCTACTAGAAAAACCTTGGGCACAGATGATATCTCTCGTGTAGTATTATAATGGAACTACAGCTAGCCTTGTAAAGACCCTCGGGTCAATAGCCTAGTAACATCCTATGAACTTATGAAACTATGCAATACCCAACTCTAGCATTGTTAAACTTACAGAATTAGGCAAATATCCCTATATAACATGATGTATAGCCAACTTTCTCAGCAATAGGGCCCAAGGAAGTTAGTGGTGAAACCACTTCCTCAAAAGGCAGGTCACCCGTGGAGTCCCTCAGGGCTTCACGCTGGGCCCATTCCTCTTTGGCATCTACTTCTCAGAAGTCAAGTAGAATGTCAAAGACCACTGGCTGACCAAGACTGTGGATGACTGCAAACTGGGAGTGGTCACAGAATTCCCAAAAACACAAACACCTTACAAGAGGGTCTAACACAGGCAAATAATTTGTGCCAAAGCCATGGCTTGATACTCAATGCCAAGAAATGCATTACAGTATCTTTTGAGAAGCTGGCTACCCAAGGAAACTTTCATTGATAAAACACCCCCAAGAGTTGACCCACTACTCAGGGATCTGGGAACACCTGGGGACAGTAATCTGGCCTTCGACCAACATGTGTTCAAGATAGCAAGGACATCCTTCTGTGTTGCTTAGCTCACAAGTCCAGATAAGTCATTGTACCACTACATTCGGCTCTCATCAGACCCATCAATGAGTATAATGCCCTCTTCAGTATGTACCTGTCCAGATGCATGCAGCAACCAGAACATTCGCAAAGGTACCTTACAAAATGAATACAGGACATAAACACAAGGTCATACATGGATCACCTCAAAACTCTATCTCTACACTCTGTTTCCTACAGAAAACCAAGGCATGATCTGTGTCTGACGTACAGGGCATCCCCGGACCCTGTTCTGATGAACCTTTTGCAAATCTGCTAAACAAATAGAATCAGAGCTACTAGATCCAAACACCTAAACTTGGCTTGCAACATAACTAGGACAAGTTGGACAGACTGACATGCATCTCAGAGACTACCATGCTAGTGGTATCATAAGGATCATAGATGTCATAAGACCCACAACCCTGAGGTATTCTCTTGAACTTACAGAAGTCTGAATGGAAAAACCGCAGAAATACATCAAGATAGAGATTACTTTTTCCTGTGGAAGAAATGCTCTTTGAACTGTGGTGCTCAGCAGACATCCGAGGGACACAATTATGTGTGACAACGTCAAAAAAGACTTTTGAATGTTCTCTTGGAATCCCTGCTTGTATAAAAGATTTCTCGTTTAAATGAGAGAGTCATGATACTTTAAAAAGACTTGGCAAAGGTAAGCAAGTTATCTAAAATGGAGAAATATGGATACCCTATAGCCTGCAATGAGTTATAACTGGAGCTAGATACTTTATAAACACGCTTGGTGAAGTGGGTAGTCAAAAGGTTAAGGCACAGAACTGATATCATCCAGACATACAAAACTTTAAGAAATACCTGAAATCTGGGTTAAAAAAGAATGTGATAAGCATATCTTAAATCTAGTGTTGCCAGAAAAAATGTAATGAGGAAAAAGAGGTAACAGATAGTGAAGTGGCTACATTTTGAACTTGGAAAGTTCCAGAACTAGTCAGCAAGCATTTTCTTTCTTTGGTACCAAAATCATCCTCAAGTTAAAAAAAAAAAAAAAAAAAAAAGAAAAAAAAAACTTTCACAAACTGGGAAGGAGGAACTGGCTTTTACTACTCCCTCAGACAACATGAGTGGAAGGATGGGGGGGCAGAGAAATCTGGTCTGGTGGATAAGAAGCTACCCCCTGGAAAGGAGGAATTTCCTCCCAGTGTCATCTGTAACCTCCTTGATAAATGATCTTCAGAAACCATCTGTGTGAAACTATCTGTTGCAAAGAAAGAAGTGGACATCCAGACTTTCAGGAAGGGAAAATGAACCAGAGTGGGCTGCGGACATGGTCTATTAAATAGTCATTCATATTGAGGAGTTTCAGTCTTCTTTTTAGAACCACTTGCCATTGTTTTTAAATGACTGTTTACCAGCATTTTGCTGAGACTGTTAATCTTGTTTTGCCAAAACTGAACGAAGGGTTACAGAAACCCTTGGAAATTTGGAAAAGGAGGGGTAGAAATCTGAGAGATTACCTTTAACTGTTTACCCATTTCATCACACTTTTTGATGACCTCTGCAGCAGAGGGACCAAAAATTAAATCTTTATCCAAAGAAGAATTCAAAATTTCATTTTCCCTTAGTCAACACAATTTAGGTCCATGGAGGGAAAGGATGACAATGGTAGCCATAAAAAAACACATCCTTTAGAAATGTTTTGCAGAGTCTGAGAGAGTCTAATGATGATAATACAAAACATTGTAAAAAATAAATAAATAAATAAATAAACTGTAGCTAAGTGAAATTTGATGGAGCACCTGGCCCCTATATGAAAATGTTCCATAAAAAAGGTCAGTAATTTGAGATGTGGGTTAAGAGAGGACCAATGTGCTATCTGCCATAGAGAAAACTTAAGGCATTTGTCTCTAAATTTTCCAGGTTGAATGTTTCTAGGAACCTGTAATTAATTATATAACTTGTGGTAGGAGCATAGGATCCCCTGTCATCACTGGACATGAAGAAACCAAGTGTTTAATCAAAGGAACATAATAAAAGGGTGAGGTTGGTCAGGTAAGTGAGACAGCACGTAAGGGCACTGTGAAAGAAAGGGTTTTCTTCTTTGATGTGGCCAAAGGGGGGAGAGAAAGAGAACCAAATACAGAATTGCCAGAACAAGGCTATGAGAATGACCTTAGCTTTTCACATCTTTGCTTTCTGCAGTAACTGCAGGAGGTGTTGCACTGGGGAATAAGCATAAAGGAGCTTAATGTGAAAAATGTGTTTTTTGGAAATCACTCTTGGGATACAATGGAGGAAAAAACATTGCACTTGTTGATGAATACTAAAGCAAACAGATTGCAACCAGATTTTTCCACTTGTGAAAAACCTTTAAGGAAGCTGACCTATTAAAAAGGCCACTTAAATGGGAGCAAAGTCAGACTGCTTAACCTGTCCACAATCATGCTGGACATCGGAAAGTGAAGACATGGCCCATTCCCAAGCCTGCAAAGCTTCTTGACGGAGGACATGCGTGGAATCTGCCCAGCACATTTATGTGCCATACCACTGTCCTGCTGTCTGAGCGGACAAACACTGCTTCTTGGAAAAGAAGTTCTTGAAAGGCCCACAATGCAAGAAAGACTGCACTCAGCTCCAGAACTCACCTGTGATCTGCTTTTGTTGGACCACCCTGTTCAAATGATCCCCTCAACCCAGCAAGGCCATGTCCTTGGTTAGAGTGGTTGTTGAAAGAGGCTGAACAAAATATGCTCCTAAGCTGAGGTTTTCTAGTTTTGTCCACAAGGCAAATGAATATCCTAAAGATTCTACTTCAATTGTGTGCAAGTGATGAACCAGTGAAGCAGGTATCTAACTGCTGGAAAATCTTGGCCAACCTCCTCTGTACAAAACTTTCCTCCAAGGACCAAGCCATTGACATAGATGACATCGCAGTGATGCTGAAGTGGGGAGAATGAAGCTCCAAGGCTACTTGCACAGACTTCAGTACTAAAAAAAGCCCAGAGTGCTGAAACTGACAATAGTGCCAAAAACATTTGGACCAGAGTTGATACTGGTAACTCATCACCAATCTTTTCAGGGGGGAAAGGGGGTTGACACTGGTACCAAGGGCACTGATGCTGAGTACGTCGAATCCATTGGTACAGAGAACACTGGCATGGCATCTCACTGGTTCCAATACTCATGGTGCCAAAACAGGGTCTGAGGTAAGAAATGTGATGAACAGGGCTTGGGTATCTTCTTGAGCCTCCACAGACACCCAGAGACCAAGGGGCCACCAAACTAAAGATGAGCCTTCACAAAAACAGTCATCTTCTCCCACTCAAGCCCTGGGCCCCAAAAGGTCCTACAGGAGTGGAAAAAGAAGCTAAAGTGGGCCAGGAAGAAAGAAATCTGGACAGCCCTACTCTCTGAATAAGCTTTCTATTCTTCTCCTTGTAGGAGAGTTGGTCAGCCTTGAAGACTAAGTATTGGAGGCTGATGTAGGAAGGAAAACAGTGGCTATGGAAGATGGCACTAACCATAGTGAAAGTAAATTTGCCATGACAATAGACGTACTATTAGGTCACTGTTTCAGTAGACTAAGCCACTAGGGATACATCCTGCCTTGTAGCAGGACTGGAATAAGTAGGGTCTTGCCAACACGAGTTCTTCCACTGTAGATGCAGAGATGAGCAAGTCATCTATGCAGGAAATATTTTTATCCCTAAAATTAAGATGTGGGCAGCGACTGCAGCCAGATAGCTGGTGAACTTCCACAGACTGTGGTGAGGCCAACTGGCAAGGCTCTAAACTGGTAAAGACTGCCTCCTGCCTAAAAATCAGTGGAATTCCTTCGATGGCTTGGTTGTCCTAATGTTTAGATACATACCTTGTAGATACAAAAAGCACATCAGAACTTAAGGGCTCCTTCCATGTACTCTACCTGACAGAAGCTCAAGCAGACCTCTATATAAAAGACAGCCACAGTGCAAAACAAATCAGAGCTTTCTTGCCCCAAGAAGGGCAGCAAAAGCCCTGAAAGGAAAATGCTAGGAAAGTGTAAGTAAAACAAGAGTAGCTATATACACCAGGGTATATACACCCTGGCAATACATAAATCAAACAAAGAGAAGGGGTGAACGGAGGCTACAGCTACTGCAACAGTGTTCTGTCAGAACTACTGTTGTGTTGCTTACTTACACAACTGTACGCTATTTACAACACTGGATCACTGTGCAGTAGCCTAAACTACAAGGCTAGATTACCACAGATTAGTAACATACAGGGAGGAGAAATTAGATTAAGAATCCAAGAGCTCCTGAAGAACAGTCTCAGCAAAACTTAGTCTGGACCTAGAAAATGAATACAATTTCCAATGCTTTGCAAATAAACAGAGAACCATGTTGCTGCCTCGACAATACTTCAAGTCCACTCCTTTCCAGATAGCCACAGAAGACGACAAAGACCTGGTAGAATGGGCTCTAACCCTGCCGGGAAGTGGCTTTTCTAGTGATAAGAAAAAGGAAACAGCATGGAATAACCATTTCAAAACTGTTTGCTTTGACACCAGCTGTCCTTTACTGTCACATTAACAGGAGACAAATAATCTGATTGGTTTTCCTAAAGAAAGGAGTTCTGTCCACATAGTATGTGAGCTGCCTGTGGACAACCACAGTATGAAGAATTCTCTCTCTCATTTTTTGATTCTGGAAAGAAGACCGGTATATTAATACATCACTTAAAGGTAAACTCTGAAACCACTTTAGGCATAAAAGGAGGACTTACTCTGAAAGAAACTCTGTCCTTGTGAAAAATGAGGTAGGGCTCACTCAGCATAATAGCGTGTAAACCATATAAACCTTCTTGCAGATGGCAGAGCAATGAGTAATGTAGTTTTTCAGAAGAACCTCAAATTAACCTGATGAGCTGGATCAAAAGATGTTCATCTAGTTTTAGCACAAAGTTAAGATCCCAATGAGCAACTACTTGTTTTCTAGGTGAAAAGATATGTGAAATCCCTTTCAAAAACTGCTAGACTTTTGGAAAGGAAGAAAGGGTCGGATCCAATGGCAGACAAGTAGAAATGGCTGACAGATGAATCTTGAAAAATTAGTAAGATCAATCAAAGGACAAAAGCACACAAATAATCAAGAACCAAAGGCAAACATGTCTCAAAAGGGTTCCTGCTCTTTGAATGACACAAAGAAGAAAATCTTTTCCACTTATACATGTATGATTTTATAACAGTTATTTTGGCCTCTTTCACCACTCACCGCATGGTCTTCAAAAAAGAAAGGTGCCCACAAGGAACAAAATTGTACCATTCAGGCAGTCAGTCAACTTAACAGTTTTCAAGTTAGGGCTTATCAACTATCCCGTCTTGTGTGAGTAAATCCAGTCTGTGAAGAAGCTTGTGGGCAATTAGGTGAAAATAGTGTTGGAAGAAATAGCCAGGGAATTACGGCTAGGCTTGTATAGGCCCTAGGGCCGATAGCCTAGTACCAACCTATGAACCTATAATTGCCTTTGGCCAGTTTCAAAATGGCCAAGAACCCCTGATGCATGGGCCAAAGGCAGTCACAAACACAATCTCTGAGAAGACTTTCTGTCCCTTCAGAAGTACCCCTGGTATCAGTATGAAGGGCAGTACAGCACAGATAACTATTCTTATCCAACAGACCGAGAAAGCACCGGTCTTCCAGGCCTGTTTATAAGGAATCCTGCAGCAGAATTTCCTTAACTTCCTGTTTAGAGAAAGGAGGTAAAAAACATCTATTTACAGTGTTCCATACAGTTGGGTCAATTCCTGTAAGAACCTGGGTGCAGTTTTCATTCATGCTAGTCAGTCATGGTCCTGCCTTGCTTGTCTGCTACAAAGTTTTGTTCTAACGGAATATATGGAGCCTGATGAGTTGCAACTTCCCAAACTTGACATCATAGCAAGTATGCAAAGGGAGTAAGATGTGAATGACTCAAAGTCTGTAAAAAAAAATTACTAGAATCAAACACTGTGTAAATACCTTTGGAGTATTAGACCGTTGAAAGGGTAAGACACAGAACTGATAGTATAAGCTACATAGAAAAAATCTTAAGAAATACCTGAAGTATTCACCAATAAGAATGTGACTGCAGGCATCTTTTAAATACAGCTTTGCTTAAAAAGTTAGTAAAGGGATACTAACAGGGTCAAAAGGGATAAACCTATGAACAGTGGGACCCTGATAAAAGACTGAGAAAGGAAATGTCTGGCACAGGTCTCCAAAGTTTATTCCTTCTTTCTTTGGTATCAGAAAAATCTCTGAACATAACCTATTGCCCACTGAGCAGGAAGGCATTTGTTCATTGAAAGCCTGAGAAAGCATTTGCTCAAAAAACGGAGGAAACAGGAATATTTGTTTCACTGGGCAAGAAGGCATTCCCTGAATATGAGGGATGCACTACCACTGTCAACTGTACCCAAGCAGAATGACCCCTCATAACCCATCTGATGGAGATAATCTGATGCCACAGAGGAAGATGTAGATTCAGACAAAAGGGGGAGACTTGGAGGTGAGGTTGGTGATGCTGGTGGGGAGCCAGAATGCGAAAAAAGTCATTTTTACTATTTGGACAGTCACTAATATTAAGAGGCTTTCCTTTCTGTTTTGGAGTCTCCATGTTATTATTTTTAAAACTCTGCTTGCAGGCAAAAATTGCTTTAAGAAAAAAAGAGAACAGTAGTCTCTACCTTGATAGTCACATTGCCACAGTAGCCAGGAAGTCCTTCTACGTGGCACATCTCATCATAAAAGGGTTCTCATCCAGGAAAAAAGAGGTCATTGTTCCCCTCTACTCGACTCTCATTAGACCCATTATAGAGTATAACGCCCCTTTTGGAATGTATCTCACAAGACATCTGCAGCAGCTGGAAAGGCCACAGAAGTACCTCACAAAGAGGATTACTGGCCTCAAACAAATGCCCTACACTGACCATCACAAAAAACTCCAGCTTTACTCTGTAGCATATCGCCTACTCCGAGGTGATCTCTGCCAAACATATAAAGCTATGTCAAACCCAGAGCTGTTGGACATGCTGCACCAAAGAAATCCCAATCCCTCCGAGCTAGACGCTCTAGAGACCTAAACCTTGTCACCACAATAAACAGGACATGCTGGAGGGATAGATTCCTGTCCCAGAGACTTCCCATATTCTGGAACAGGCTACCCATCTATGTCAAGCAAAGTTCTTCATTAGCACTCTTCAAGAAAAATCTTATGATTGGATGGGAAATAGGAAATACACCCCAGGGATCAATTCTGTCTCTCTGCTCGACAGTGGCACAGGAAAATAACTTTCTTGGGTGGCATAAGCCAGGGAACCTTGTTGGCTAGGCTTACATAGGCCCTTGGGCCGATAGCCTAGTACCTACCTATGAACCTACGAGAAAAAGTAGAAAGAAAAATGTTATTCCTTAAAAAAAAAAAAAGAAAATCTGAATATTTAGATCAATCCTTTAATAAAGTTTCAAATTTCATCAAATCTGTTAAAGTCAGCCACAAAAGGGCCAAATAAAACTCTCACCCAGGGCAAAATTAATACCTCATTCTTATTTTCTTGTAAATTTTCATAATGTAACCAAGCAAATCTTCTCATGACTGACACAGATGCAGCAGCTCTGGAAACAGTGTCAATGTCACACAAACACTTTAAAAAAATCTTTGAATACACAAGAAGCAGATAAAATTGGGGCATTCCAAACATTCTTCATCACAGAAGAGGGAAGGTTAACAGTTAACTTTTTATGTTCACAAAAAGGAAAAAAATGTGAGACGGGCAGTTTAAAAATCTGAATGCTGAAGTATCCGAAGAATAAACCTTCTTCAAATATTTGCCAACGTTTCCCCATTCTTGTCAGAGGGGTTGGGATTAACATTAGCTATCTGTTTAGTAGAATCAGAGTTAGATGCAGAGATTACTAAAAGGTCTGTTTTAGGGTTAAAAAATATATTTGTGAGTCTGTAGTACCTTGTATGATCTCAGACCTTCAAAGAGCAGGAGGCTGACTCTCAAATAAGTTGCAACCTTCCAGCAAAAATTCCCTAGAGTGGATAAAATAGGAGAGAGAGCTGCAGACAGAAAAAAACTGTAGCAAATCATATTTTTTCTGGGAAACAGAACATTTATTTTGCTTCCATTGAAATACCTCTTTCATTTTAATGTATTAGAAAGAGAAAAGTCTTCTGGAGGGGAAATATGAATCAACATTTTCCTCAATCTTCAGCTTTTGAAGAAAACACAAACGCATCATCATCATCATCCCTCCAATCCCAGTACTTCTGTCTGAAAAACAAGAGCTGGAAAGAGAGTAAACTTTCTGTCAGAAGAGGAGTTTGTCAAATTAAATGCAGAAATTAATTCTCAAGCATATC
This sequence comes from Protopterus annectens, assembly GCF_019279795.1. NCBI lineage: Eukaryota > Metazoa > Chordata > Ceratodontiformes > Protopteridae > Protopterus > Protopterus annectens. Next base: position 1,452,560,068 of record NC_056729.1, on the reverse strand, counting down.
CCAAGTCTTCTGTGGTGAATCTCTGGAAAAGACTGACCCAATATAGGCTCATGGTATATCAGTAATCATGAACTTTTTCTAGGTTATACAGTAGATGTTCACCCACCTCTTTCCTACAGAACAAGATTGGTTCTCCCTTGCCTGCAGAGGACAGCCCAAAAGCTAGAGGATGTGTCTAGTGCTCCTTAGTGGCTGTAAATGTTACACCAGATGAACTGGGAGAAAAACGATGAGCGGTCCAAGAAACAGGCTCGCCACAGCAGGGTCACCAAAGGAGCCAGTCTGACACCCAAAAACTCCCTACTAACTTTAGTTTTCTTGGAGACAGGGGAAGGGAATACCAAAGACATCAGTAACAGCTCCATGGTTCAGCTGAGAAAATACACTTGAAAATGGGAACAGGAACCTGGAATAGTCAATAACCTTATGATAAAAAATGGTTTAAAGGTAAAACAACACAGTGACACAGTCTGCAAAAGCAAAACATCCTGCCCTGAACACAAATGAATCTACAACATAGGTAGAAACAAAGGAAACAAACTTTAAAAACAGATTTATACAGTTTATTCACACCACAAGCATTCACAAATAAAATTCCCCTGACAAATAATTGCAGTCCAAGAAAATTAATTATCCTATTTTAAAACAAAATATTTCACAGGGAAAAAAAAACACTGGTTTTCCTCAAAAAACTAAGCAGTGGAAGGTTTTCTCCAGCAAAGGGACTTAACTGTTTAGCCTTGAAGGATCAATAGCTGACCATCAGTCCCAAGAAACCCGCAGAAGCAGCGTACTTCAGCAGCAAGAAAGCCCTGAAGATTTTGGCTTTCTGCCTTTTATATGGAGCTCTGCTTTAGTTTCTGGGAATTAAGAGTGCATGGAAGGTGTCCCTTAAGCTTTAAAAAGTTGGCTGATTGGTCATATCCTTGACAGGAAAGAATCCTAACAGCTAAGGCTAATGTAACAAATGACCTAATGCCATACCTCTCAAGTGTACCTCATTACGAGGACCATACCTCATTTGGGGTCTTAAAAAGTTCATGTTCCTCAAAGTTCCTCAGTGTTCCACATTGAAAGACTCCGTCACACATTCAGTGTTAGGAATTTTTTTAAGTGAAATCCATGGTAAATAGAAAGGAATCGTATCACTTCATTAAAAGATCTTTTTTATAAGTAAAACCAGCATATTTTAACCATCCTATGGCCTTCCTAGGTGAAGTTGTTAGTAAGCCATTAGTATGTGTTCCACATTTTGCCCATTTGTTCCACATTATGAGGGCTAGTGTTCCTCATTTTTGAAGATGGAAGGTTGAGAGCTATGCCTAATGCTGAACATGACGCTATTACTAGAGGAACTTTAGCCAGGTAGAACTTGCCTAAAACTGCTGCCTCTGAATCCTACAATCGTCTTTTTTTTCTCTCTTCTCAGGGCAACTAGCCCTGTCACTGACACAGGAAGATTACTTTCCTTCTCCTTCATGTTTCTTACCTATGTAACACTGTTTACATGGTTTTGCTAAAAATGAAAAGCCATTTTGTAACTTTTGTAACTCTTACAGGCTGCAGCATTTATCCCCGGGCCTCCAATGAAAATTTGTTTTGCTTTGCCCAGTGGACCTTCCCAGTAAACAAATGACAAAATACATTTTTGCCTTATTTTTGGCACATATCCTTTAAGAAAACCCTTTAGCACCAATGTATTTCCCTGTCAAGAAGAGTCCTGGAACTAAAGTTTTTTATAGATTAGGCAACGGGAATCAAAATGCTCAACCCTGAGGGGTGGGGATCTTCTCACCACATTGTTTGCAATTCTTAAAAACAAGAGGACTTATACCTGGTATTATCAAAATGGATAAAGACAAGTTCAACAACAGAGGTAATCACAACAATCACTAGCCAATAAACTCAAAAGCAGAACTAGCTTGAAAGACTTCCAACATATCTGCACACTGATCAATAGCTTAAGTTCAGCTCTCCCAATGTGAAAACAGAAAATACAACCACATATATCGTCAACTTAAAATTCAGTTACTGGCTAGTAAGTACACTGCCTTGACTGATGCCTGCAAAAAAAACTAAGAGCCTGAAAGAAAATCAACTAGAAAAGGTGAAGAGAAAACACGGACTGGGAAGAATCCTGCAGCCACTCAGCAAAAAACAGTTATTCAAGTTCCAGCTTTGGTTCCAGACATGGCTTCCAGTAATCTACAGGAAAAATAAGTCAAATATGCCCAGAGATGATTAAAATAAACAAAACACTCAAGGAGTGTATCAACTGAAACAAAAAAGGCTGGATAAAATGCAAGAAGCTTTAAAAACATTTGCAGATGAGCTGATAAAACTGCAAAAATTAGAGGTTGAAATGAAAAGGCTGGATGAGTACGACACTGCTCAAGAAAAGATGTTTAAAAATGTTGCAGTTAGGGGACACAGCACTTATGGAAAATCAGAGATTTTCTGCTGTATCAAAGAAACTAAAAGGAACAGACTACATTAATTTTATGAATATATACATAAGCAACTTAGGGGGTATTCCTCAGCAGCAAGTGTTACTTGAAAGGACATACAGTACGTATGTTTGAAATATGACCAAGAAAAAGCAGCCATGATCTTTACTGGTAAAGATGCAAACCTACCAGCAGAAAGAACTGATCCTGACAAACTTGTGGCAAAATATTAAGCTGGAGGCAGTAGTGTGTGTGTGCAAAATGATTATTCGCTGTACACCAGGCAGAAGAGAAGCAAATTTATCTGGGTAATCAAAGAAGGTAGACAGACAGATGTGAGATTCAAGCTGCTGTATATCTAGCTGTCTTCAGAATATTTCCTAGAGGATCAAAGTCACTTTTTGATGCAGAACAGGCCAGGGAGGAAATGTGAAACTTTGTCCAACAAATGAGCCATCAAGCGGAAGGGGACTCTGCTTCTCACTCCTCTACATAATAAAGCACACAGTGACTTTGTCTGTGACCTTTTCCAGTGTTCCAAAGGAAAATGCTTAAGAGACAGAAAAACACAATTTGACCAGAAGAATCAGGAACACAATGAAACTGATCCAGAATCATCCTCTTCTCTCTCTCTACTTTTTGTTGGTATCAAGAAATAAAGAAATGTAGGCATTACAGTGCAAAAAGTGAAGAAGAGCTAGACAAAAGCATGTTTAACGTAATAGGCAATAATCGTGGGTTATTAAGGTGAGAGACGAGATGCAAAAGTATATAGATCATAATATATGTACATCTGGTAAATTTTCTCTTACTTTTGTATAGGTGAATGTCTGGATTAAGACCTTTAGCTAAATCTAATAAGAAATTTAAAGTGGAAACAAATAAATATTAGTATACTGAATATAAAAGGTTTTCCTTTAGCAATAAATGTTTCAGCTTGTCTTTCAGGCTGCAACAGAGGAATGCATTTTTCTTCTCTCTCTTAATTCTCCATGGATGCAAACTGATAATAGGGCAATAAAAGACATAACACTGTGTGAAGAAAATGAAAACACTGTCATCTGTGTTAGCATGTCTGGCAGGAGACTTGTGTATATTCTCAGATTAACTAGTATTGCATGCCATTATGTCCAATTGTGAAATGTAAATAAGTCTTGTAAAAAGTTCGGTATCTTCCTACTCATACAAAATGTTTAAAGAATCCGTTAGTGTTTTGATACATTTCTAATTGCACATGTTTGTGAAGGACATTCTAAAGTACTGTGGAGAATCAACTGAACAGTAGGAGATGTCATTAGAATGTTCCTGGTTGCTAGATAATTATTTGAACAGCTGATTGACAGGAAAAAGAACTTTTTCACACAACTGACTGATAATTTTTAAAATAAGACAGTTGAGACTGTTAAGCTGTGCAGTTAATCAAGTACTGAGAAATTTTATGAAAAACAGCAGTTTGTGAAAAGCTGCAGTCAGTTACAGTACTGTGCAGTGATGCCTGAAGAAAAGAACACTCAGAACTGTAAGCCTGCCGTTGCCTTGCTGTTGTGTGTTAGATTAGATCAGATACAGTATTCTCTAGTTAGATTAGGAAAGTTTAGTTATTCATATGTGTTTTTTTACAATGATGGACTTCTATCCTACAGTTTAATTTTACATTTCTGGTGATTGAATTCTGGCATTTATTGAAAGTTATTGATTTACATTCTTGTAATCATTTTACTTACTATTAAATGTTTTCATTACTTTACATTGTACCTGGAAGTCAGTGTATTCTTTACAGATTTACATTCTTGTAATCATTTTACTTACTATTAAATGTTTTCATTACTTTACATTGTGTCTGGAAATCAGTGTTTTCTTTACAGATTAAAGTGTGCTTATACCTGTTTGATACTCCCCAAGTCACCTTAAAGGCCTGGTCGCTTCTGGTCATAACTATAATTTATTTTGATAGTTAATTTTCATAATTAGACACCCCTTTAGAAGGGCATGAGGACACTGATTGGTGGTAGCATTACCGTATTAATTTAGGGAAGGGACACAGACGAAAATCTATGTCAGACTTTCCCAGAAGTTTTGGATGTGTGAGATTTAGATTTACTTTGAGTATATCAGAGGTCTTGAACTGGAACACATTGCTCTGAATTGTGTAATAAAGAGCTATATTAGGGATGGACAGAAGTATACAGTCCAGTCCTACATTATAGTATGTGTTCCTGTTGTGCACTTATGGGAAAATTGTAAAATATTACTCCTGTTTAAGTGAAAGTCTCACACTGGAGTCAGTAGTGAAGAGTGAAGCTCCTTAGTTACTAAACCAGGACAGTAAGGGATGTCACATTTTACTGTTGGTAGTCCAGTGGGGTATTGGCCAGACGTCGCATTTAATTGTTGGCAGTCTGGTGGGACACTGGCCAGACGTCACACACTGGTTTCTTCAAGGTTAAAAGTTAATGATGTCTGATAGCATGCAAGTAGTTTTCACATCTGGTGGAAGGGTAATAAAGACAAAAAAAAGTACACAAATATGTATCTTAGCATGGGTAAGTTCAATTTCAGGTTAACTAGGGCCCGTGTAAGCAGCTGTCTAGTTGGCACAAATGTTACTATTAGAAAGATTCAACTTGATTATTTGAAGATGTATGTAGATATGTGCTTGTATTAAGTTAAAAGGTTCTGGGGTGTTATGGGGTTCTGTGTTTTTTTTTGTTTGAGGGTTTTTACTGAAACAAAGTCTTGTAAAATGTGACATAGGTTGCCGAGAAAAAAAAAACAGTATAAAGGATTAACCTGCCAAACATTAGTGGGTGTATGCATCACAAAATATAGAATTAAACATTTAAAAACTGCCATATATAACAGGTGGGAATAACAACGTCTTAACACAATGACAACACTTTCCATATTATCTTGGAATGTGAATGGTCTCACAGATATAGACAAAAATGAAAGAATACTTAATTATATTAAGAAATGCAAAAATGCAAAAAAACAATGCAAAAGGAGAAACATTTGGAAAGAAATGAGCATGTGAATTTGATAAAGAAAGGTTTCCAAAATCAATATGGATATATCAGTGACAAAGGAAAATAAGAATACTTGTATTAATTGTTAGAGGAGCTCCAGTAGAGATAGAAGTGGGAGGAAAAGGAATAAAGATGACAATGTAAGAATTGCAGTAGTAAAAGGCAACTGGCAAGGGATGAGGATTACATTGGCGTGTATTTATATTTCATCTAAAAACTGCTATTTTGGATCTTAAAAAATTGTGGAGAAAAAAAATCAGCTTTCAGCAAGGAATACTGCTTATAGGTGGTGACTAGAATTTGATTTGCAAAAATGAGGATGTATCTGGGGGCCTAGAAGGGAAAAAAAGAGGACAGGTTTCTGAAGAAAGTTTTGAAAATATTTGGTATGAAAAACGTGAATTCAGCAGCAGGAAATTAGAGAGATGTACAAATTTCTCCAAGGTAACATGGGCTACACTGGACAGAAATTATACTTCATAGGAGCATGTCATTTAATTGAGAACTTTGATACATATCCAGTAGTTATTTCAGATCCCGCACCAATAATTACCAAGATAAAAAAGCTGGATAATGAAGTAAGGGTGAGACAATGGTGCTTCCCCACCTACCTGTTAAGAGAGGAATTTAATAATGGGTAGTTGAAATTATCCAGCAGTCCTTGAATGCGATAAAATGAAAGTGGAGTTTAAAAAAGGGTAGAAATAAAAGTAAGGGATATGATTAAGAAATAATAAGAATTATTTAGAGGAATTGGCAAAAGATAAAGTATTACAATATAAGGGGAATCTCTCAGAACAAGAGGAGGTGCCACTGCAGAATACTACAAAGAAAATAAGGGAGTACCTGGATAATATGCATGTATTTAGAAAGACTGTTAAGTAACTCTTTTTGATAATTTCAGAGCACAAAAACTTTTGGCAAAATGACTTAAGCAACAGAAAGCAGAAAGGGTTACTGCCAAACTTAAGAAGCCCATAACAAGAAAAATAACCACAGATCACAGAGGTATTAGAGATATTTTGGAAATTTTATGAACGTTTGCAAAAAGCAGAGAAATAGGGAAATCAAAAAGAAGCACAAATGGAAATATTTATGGAAGACTTAAATATGCCAAGGTTTGTTGTTGAGCCTCATCTACTTCTAACAGTTAAGATACGAGGAGATGAGTTAAGAGTGGTGATGCATAACCAATGTACAGGAAAGTCTTTCTCCATATAGGCCCGTTTCAATTCAAAACCATAAAGTCAATGATGAACACCACCAACAGAAATGATATAACAAGACTGTTAACTAACCTCCCCGTCCTGGCTATGTTTTGAAAAGTAGCGTGCAGGCTCACTCAAATAAACTCGAACCACAATACTGTAGACTGAAATCCATATGTTCACACGTTAAGCGCCTTCATCTGCTTATCGCAGGAAGTCTGCGATAAGCAGATGAAAGTGCTTAACATAAGAACATATGGATTTCAGTCTATAATATTGTGGTTCGAGTTTATTAAATTATTTTTGGATGAAAAAGCTCTCTTGCCTTATTGGAGTGAGCCTGCACGCTACTTTTCAAAACATAGCCAGGACGGGGAGGTTAACCGTCTTGTTATATCAATTCAAAACCATGTTTTTTTATGTGTTTACGCCTATAATAGCTAAAAAAAAAAAAAAAAAAAAAAAAAAAAAAAAAAAGGCAAAAGTGATGCTAAAATTGATTGACACAGACCAATATAGTTTTAGGGAGGGACGACAAACATCTGACAGCATTAAAACAACAATGATCCACAGGGAAATAAAGTTCAAGAAAATAACGCTGTTATTGGTGGGTCTTGAAGCAGAGAAAGCATTCAACAGAGTAAGCTGCGATTTTATATGCGAGTAGGGAAATGGAAGCATTTCAATTTCCTTATACAATAATAAAGTTAATTAGAAGGCTATATGAAGGGATTAGAGGCAAGACCCAAAACAGGAGGGCTCCACTCTAATAAGTTGTGTGAAAGTACAGTTTTGTACCTATCATAAACGTAGATGTTCGAGTGCTCATACAGCTGCAGTCATCACACTTGGGTTATCCTGCCGTCAGGCGGGTCCTCGGTCGGCCGAATTCCAAAGTCTAGATCCGGCGTCGGTTGTCGTAGCTTCTTCCCTGATGTCAGTGCGGCAGGGGTATAAAAGAAGCAGCCGACGCCATTTTCTTCAGTTTTTCCTGCCCCAGATGTCAGGTGCCCCCAGAAGGAAGACAAAACATAATATTATGCAAACATGCAATGTAGATAAATCAAAACAGTAGTTGCAAGCAAATACACCATAAAGAAATACCCCAAATAGGTTGTATGATAAAGGTGTTTGTCATAAGCCCTGTCCTAAGAGGGGATGGAGGGAGGGTAACCTGGACTGCAGCTGTATGAGCACTCTAACATCTACATTTATGGTAGGTACAAAACTGTACTATGTTCATCGTGCATACAGCTGCAGTCATCACACTTGGGTAGAATCCCAAAGCTAAGCAAGGGTGGTAGGTACTAAGTGGAACAAGGAGGGGCTAGAATGCCCTGCAGGACTGCTGTGGCAAAGCCCGCTCTAGATTTTGAGTATAGTGGAAGGTGGTAGTGCTTGGAAAAAGTGTGCACTGAACTCCAAGTAGCTGCTTCCAAAATGTCCTTGGTAGGGACCCCCCCTGAGGAAAGCTGTAGAGGTAGCTGTAGCCCTGGTGGAGTGGGATCTGATGTATACAGGCACTGCTTTTCCATGAAATGAATAACAAAAGCGTATGCAGCGGGCTATCCATTTTGAAATAGTCTGTTTGGAAATAGCCTTTCCTTGAGCACCTGTAGCACAAAGAGCTGCTCAGATTTCCTGAATGACTTTGTTCTGTCCAAGTAATAACGAAGTTGCCTGTGAATGTCCAAGGAATGTAGTAGCCTCTCTCCTTTGTTCTGTGGATTTGGATAAAAAGTAGGTAAATGGATAGTCTGATTCAAAGCTACACTGGATACTACCTTTGGCATGAAGGTAGGGTTGGTTCGTAAGGAAACCCTGTCCTGATGGAAAATGATGAATGGTTGCACAGCCATGAGGGCCTGTAGCTCCGAAACCCTGCGTGCTGAGGTAATAGCCAGAAGGAAGGCTGTTTTCCACGACAAGTATTGTAGCTCTGTTGAAAAAGCCGGCTCAAAGGGAGGCAGGGTCAGCTTTTCCAGTACGAAGTTGAGGTCCCAAGCTGGGACTGGTGGTTTCCGTGGGGGTTTTATATTTTTTGCCCCTCTGAGGAACTGCCTTAATAGAGGATATGAGAATAAAGGAGGATCTGTATTGTACTGTGCTGAAATGGCTGAAGCGTGGATCTTGATGGAGGAGAAGGAAAGGCCACTGTTTAACATCTCAGCTAGGTAATGTAAGATTTGAGGTATATTTAATACCCAAGGATTCTGGCCCTTTTCTTGATTCCAGGAACAAAATTGTTTCCATTTGGCAAAGTAGGTTTTTCTAGTAGAGGGTCTCCTGGCCTCCAAGATGACATCCTGCACCTCCTTGGAGAGGAGAGTCTGTTGGGAAATTAAGGTATTCTCCACGCAGCTAGATTTAAGGTTTTGATCTGGCTGTGAAGGGTTTTGTAGTTGTGCTGGGACAACAGAAGAGCAACTAGAGGTAGGATCCATGGTGGTGAGTGTGACAGGCTCTTCAGGAGAGGATACCAGTGTTGCCGTGGCCAGTCTGGAGCAATGAGAATCATTTGTGGCCTCTCTGCTCTGGCTTTTACTAGAACTTTGGTCAGTAGAAGAAGAGGCGGGAAGGCATAGACTGTCAATGTTGTCCAATTGAAAGAGAGTGCGTCCACTTTCCAGGCCTGTGGATGATAGGTCCTTGAACAGAATTTTTCCAACTTTTAATTTCTGTGGGTAGCAAATAGATCTATTTCTGGCTGTCCCCATGCCTGAGTTATCTTTGAGAAGACTTGAGGATGCAACTTCCATTCGTGTGGGTCTGTCATATTTCTGCTCAAGTTGTCTGCCAGTGTGTTTTCCTTCACTGGCAGGAATTGAGCCTGTAGTTGAATTTGTAATTCCAGTACTGTGTTCCACAGGGTCATAGCTTGCCGGCACAGGGGGTATGAATGAGTCCCTCCCTGTTTGTTTATGTACCACATGACTGTGGTGTTCTCTGTCCTTATTAATAGCTGGCCTGGATGCAGTAGGTCTTTGAAGGTCATAAGAGCATTTTGCACGGCTAGCATCTCCTTTTGGTTGATGTGTAGGTGCTTCTCTTTTTGGGACCATTTTCCCTGACAGCAAGGACTACTGCAGCATCTGGCGTTTGTAATAAAACTGTTAAACTACCATGTAACAGTAATCTGCCATGTGTGCTCCCCAGGCGTAGTCTGAGGCGTCTGTTGTGATGATTTGAGTTGCTTGAGGTAAACAGAAAGGGAGACCTGTGTTTCTTTGGCATGCTTGAGCCCACCACAAAAATTCATTTTGAAAGCATGGTATGAGTGGTATAATTGTTTCCAAGCTGTGGCTGTGTTGAGACCATAAGTTTTTTAGGTACCATTGTAGTTTCCTCATATGCAGCTTTGCACATGGTATCAGTAGGATGCAAGATGCCATGAATCCCAGAGCCTGCAGGACTTTCCTTGCAGTTAGTCTGGTTAAAGTTGCCATTTTGTTGAAGTATTGAGACAGTTGCCCTTGTTTGTCTGGCGTGAGGTAGGCCATATGGGTTGTTGTATTTAAGCTGGCACCCAGGAAAATTTTCTGTTGAGAAGGTATTAGTTTTGATTTCTTTTTGTTCACTGTGTATCCCAGGTAGTTTAACAGTTTTATTACAAACGCCAGATGCTGCAGTAGAATGTCCTTGCTGTCCGCTTGGATCAGGCAGTCGTCCAGATATGGGTAGATTTGTATTCCTTGTTGTCTGCAGAAGGCAATTACTGATGCCAGGCATTTCGTAAACACTCTGGGCACAGTAGATAAGCCAAAGGGCAATGCAGAGAACTGGTAATGGGTTGAACCTGCAAGAAATCTGAGGTATCTTCTGCAATCTTGTCTGATAGGGACATGCAGGTATGCCTCCTTGAGTTCTAACGTTACCAGCCAAGACTCCTTGCCCAGCATGGGAAGAAGCTGCTGTAATGTGAGCATCTTGAATTTTGGTACCTCTAGATATGTGTTTAGGATAGATAGGTGTAAGATGGGTCTCTAATCTTTGTCCTTCCTTGGTACCAGAAATAGTCTGGAATAAAAACCTTGACCTTGTTCTTTTGCAGGTACCTCTTGAATTGCTTTCATATCCATGAGAGTGGAAATTTGTCTTTGTGCCTCTGCCCATTGGTTTTGTGGCAGGTTTGGCATGCCTCTCATTTTTGGAAGGGTGTGAAAGTGGAACCTGTAGCCTCTGTCTATAATGTCCAGAATCCATTTGTCTTTTGTAACAAATTGCCAGTTTTTTGAAAATACGGCCAGTTTTCCGCCCACAGGCTGCCATTATAGCCTTGTTTGGCAGGCATAGGGGGAAGCCATTGTGTCTGCTTTCTAAATGACTGTGGTCTATCTTCTCCACCTCTTGGGGTTGGTGATTGCCACTGTCTAGTTCTGTAAGATCCTTGAGGTTGTCCTCTACCCCTTGGGTGTCTGTATCTGCCCCTTTGAGGTCTGTCCGTGGCTGGAAAGGACCAATTTTGTGAAGGCCAGCTTCTCCTGAAGCGTGGGGGTTGCACCTGCAATAAATCTTTAACTGTTTGCATAGACTTCGCTTTTTCCTCCATTTTCTTTAGTACCTCCTCAGCTTTAACACCGAACAATACATCTTTTTGAAGTGGCGCATCTAATAATTTTGCTTTGACATGATCTGGTAAGGTTTGCTCTTTGAGCCAAGCATGTCTACGTATGACAGACCCCGTGACAGCAGCTCTATAAGAGGCCTCTAAAGCATCAAAACCACACTGCAAGGTACGTTTACTCGCTTGCTCTGCTCCATGCAACAAATCCTGCAACTCTTTCAAATCTGGTTGTTCTGTTTGTGTCATTTTGCTTTTCAGCTGAGATAACAAAAACTGTTGGTACTTTAACATATGGAATTGACAGTTTAATGCCCTCATGGTTAAAGTGGCTGATGTATACACCTTTATCCCCCACCTTTCTAATCGTCTGGAATCTCTCTCTGAAGGTAAAGGGTTTTTAGCAGTAGAGGCCTTAATCCCCTTGGGACCCTGTGAAATTGTTTCTGGGTCAGCAGTATGGCTTTTACAAAGGAACTGGTGAGAATCAGGAACCCGGTAATACCAGTCTGGTTTAACAGGGGCTGGAGGTAAAGAGTCTGGATTAAGACTGGCTTCTGCGTACACATCATCCAAAATATCTAAAACAGGAGGGATAGCCAAGGGCCTATGCTGGGGGAGTAGTAGAAATTCCCTGAGCCTTTTCTTGGAATCTGAGTAATCTTGGCCTTCCCAGTGGAAGTGCTCTCTCAAAGTATGCAGGGTTTCCCCAAAAGAGTAGTCCTCAGGGGGGGAGACCGAGGGAATAGACTCCTCAGCATCAGAGTCTTCGAAAGGGGAATAGGCGTAATCCTGGTCCTCAGAATGGTCTGAAGTAATAGAAGCCTGGTCTGAGGAAGGGTAGTCTTCCTCCAATCTGGGTCTTTTGTCTGAGGGGGGGTTGAGAACCCCTGATGAGAGTTATCAAATCCTCAGCCATTTTAAGCATCTGTTTTTTAAGCATGGGGCCCTGAGAGGAGGTCTGAGAACCCTGTTTTTTAGTTTTCATTGCAGCTTTAGATTTAGTGAAGGATTTAATAGAGAAGGTGGTAGGCCTGAAGACGCCTTCAGAAATGGCAGGCCACACTAAATTTTCAGTTTCCCCGCCAAGAGTGGCGTCGGTATCTGCAGTGGGAATGGAGACCGAGGAACCTGCGACCTCGGGTACTGAAGTCACCGGTAAAATAGTTTCATCGGTAGTCAGGGGCTGCGTAGGCGCCTCGCTGAGAACCGGAGAACCGGTAGTCGGCCTAAGCGTGGTCTCAGTACTCGGTGCAGACCTCGGATGTCGGTCCTTGTCCTTGCGTCTTTTGCCTAAAACTGGCGTCAGTGTATCCGATGAAAATTTTTTGCCAAAGTAATGAAGGGCGAACTCCGCCTGGCGCTTAATAGTGCGTTTGTTGAACCTGGCACAAAAACAGCAGGCCGAGACGTCGTGGTCTGGCCCTAAGCAAGGTATACAGAAAGAGTGGAAATCCTTATGCGGTATTTGCTTCCCAGAAGAAATGCAATTATTAACTTTGTCTGACATCGGTTTGTGGCAAGAAAAGTTTCCCCAACGGGGTACGTAGCTTTAAAGAAGACTTTGGCTGAAATACTGTTTGTAAATCTCAGGAGCTGGCCGACTGGCACTTGCGAACTGCTTCTGCTTCTGGCACCGCGTGGCAAGAAAGACTGGAGAAAATGGCGCTGGCTGCCTCTTTTATACCCCTGCCGCACTGACGTCAGGGAAGAAGCGACGACAACTGACGCCGGACCTAGACTTTTGAATTCGGCCGACCGAGGACCCGCCTGACGGCAGGATAACCCAAGTGTGATGACTGCAGCTGCATGCACGATGAACATCGGAGAACCAAGCAAGGGTGTCTTTCTTTCTTCTTTGTTATTTGTATTATACATAGAACCACTGGCAAAGAAAATAAGGGACTCAGAAATTCAAGCATATAACTGACATGGTATGCAAGAAAAGTTGGCCTTATTTACAAATGATATTATTTTGTACCAAACAGAACCAGAAAAAGGACATCTCGGTGTTGTGGAATATTATAAGACAGTTCCAGTTTTTTTTTTTCCAGAATATAAAATTAATGAAGATGAAACAAAGATTGCTATAAACTATGTACCTGCACATGAACGGGTCCAGCAATCCCCACATTTATGGGGACAAAGTATTTAGGAGTATGGATTAAAATAGATTTGGTTATGGCAGCTACAGATATGTGGGAAGAGACTAAACAAAAAATAAAACAAAAACTGAGAAAGTGGAACCTCTTGCCTATGGATAGCAAGATGCAAGCAGTAAAAATGTTTTTAGTCCCATTAGTTTTATACTCAGGTCAGGCATATTATCAACCAGATGAAAAGTTGTAGACAGCAATTGCTAAAGAAATGAATGATTTTATTTCGGAGTCAAACAGGTTAAACTAATCCCCCAAAAGAGCAATGAGGTTTAGAACTGCCAGATTTGACTGGATATTTTACAACTACACAGTTAAGGCTCTTATACATAACAAAAGCAGAAAGCTAGGACTCAAACTGGAATGCATAATGATGAAGCGGGGGAGGGGGGGGAGTAATTCAAGGAACAAGAAAATAATAGGTTCATAGGTTCATACTAGGCTATCTGCCCTAGGGCATTTATAAGCCTAGCCAGAGTATGTTTGGCTTTCGCCACCCATTTTAAATTAATTTTGCTATGCCCTTTTTCGAGGTTAGTATACTGTGCCTCTGTCTAACTGACACAGAAGTGATACCCGGGGTAAACCTATGATCTCCCATCCACTCATCAAGATTCCTCTTGAAGAGAGTCAATGAGGGACTCTGCCTAACCTGGACTGGGATTTTATTCCATAGTGAAGGGAGCCTCTGGGTTATGAATCTGTCCCTCCAGCATGTCCTATTTATTTCAGTGCTGAGGTTCAAGTCTCTTGAGCGTGTAGCTCGATGGGATTTGGATTTTTTGAGGTGCAGCATGTCCCTTAATTCCGGGTTGGACATGGCCTTATACGTCAGGCACAGGTCACCTCTGAGCAGGCGGTATGCCACTGAGTAGAGCTGGAGTTTCTTTAACCGGAAAGCATATGGCATCTGTTTGAGCCCTTTGATCCTCTTGGTGAGGTACTTTTGGGGTCTTTCCAGTTGCTGCAGGTGTTTGGTAAGGTACATCCCAAAGGGGCATTGTACTCGATTATGGGCCTGATGAGGGATGAGTAAAGAGGCACGATGACCTCCCCTAATCTAGATGTGAATCCCTTCATGATTAGGTGGGCTATATAAAATGTTTTTCTAACCACTTTGGCCACGTGGTTGTCAAATGAGAGATTGCTATCAACTTGGGTCCCCAGGTCCCTAATGACTTCTTCTGTACTTAATGGATTACCACCTATGTGGTAATTTGTGGGCACTTTGTTTTGCCAAAGGGGATGACTATACACTTTTTGGCATTTAGCTTGAGGCCATGGCTCTGGCACCAGTTGTCCGTTTCTATGAGGCCCTTTTGGAGGATGCTTGTGTCGGCTGGAGAGTCGATTATGGCCCAGTTTGCAGTCATCTGCGAACTTGGTCAGCCACAGTCCTTCCCTGTTGGCCTGTACCTCCGAGAAATATATACCAAACAAGAGAGGTCCCAGGACTGAGCCTTGTGGGACGCCACTTGTAACTGGTTTGGAGTCTGACATGGCTCCAGCAATTCTAACCATGTGGGTTCTGTCCTTGAGCCAGATTGCAACCCATCTAGTGACATAGGGGTTTATATTTAAGCTGGTGAGCTTATCTATAATGCCTGAGTGGGGTATTGTATCGAAGGCTTTTGCGAGGTCCAGATAGGCTGTGTGGACCACCTTCCCTTCGTCAATGGCCTTGGTGACTGTTTCAAAGAAGTCAACCAGGTTTAAGAGGCAGGATCTGCCCTTAACAAAGCCAAACTGGGTAGGATCCAGTGTCTGTAGGTCCCCAATATCTTTATTTATGAGGTCCATGATGATCCTTTCCATAGCTTTGCAGACCAAGCTAGTCAGGCTTATGCGGCGATAGTTTCCAGGGTCCGTTGAGGCACCACCTTTGTGGAGAGGGACCACTGTTGCTGTACGCCACTCTTTAGGTACATATCCTGTAGTAAGGCTGAGATTGAACAGTAGTTTATGTTTGGGTTTAGCTCTTCTTGGAGTTCATGTAGGACGCAGCCTAGGACACCGTCTGGTCCCATTGATGCTGTGTTTTTTGCTTTGGAGAGGGCGGCTCCCACCTGAGCATCTGAGATGTCGGGGGGGAGGCACTCTGCTGGGATAGATATTTGCCCATCTGGTGGGGAGGGGGGGGGGGGGAGTTTGCGCTGAACCTGTCAGCTAGGATGTTGGCAATGTCTGTGGGATCAGTGTATTTTTTGTCATTTTGGACTAATTCTGAGTATATCTGAGAAATCCCACCCAGGTTCCTAACATAACTAAAGAAAGCCTTGTGATTATCTTTAGTGTCCTGTGCAATTTTTCTCTCGAAGCTGGCCTTTGACGATTTTATGAGTGCCCTTAGTTTTTTGCTAATAATGATCAGAGATGCCTTCCCTTTTTGGGATTTTGCTCTATCATGTAGTAGCTTCCTCCTCCTATTGTATAGTTTGTTTATGGCTGGGGTCCACCAGACAGGTTGTCTGCCTTTGGAGGATTGGGTCTTGGTTTTATTTGGGATTGCATGATCCATGCATTCCTGAAGGTGTTCATAGAATGCATTTATAAAGGATTCTGCGGTATGGGCCGTATTTTCCACAGGCCCGGGGGTTTTGAAGGATTCCACCTCGGTTTTGAGGAGTGTGAAATTTGCTTTAGAGAAGTTTTTCACTGTGGTTTTCTGGGCAGGGGGTGGGGTCGGGATGTGAATATCCAGTGAGATCAGTTTATGGTCTGATCTTACCAGTGAGGGATACACTTCTGGTATGGAGCATAGAGTCCCCATGTTGGTGATGATCAGGTCCAGTATGTTTTCCCCTCTTGTGGGAGTGGTAACAAGTTGTTCCATAGCATCTGAGTTTATGAATTCTAGGAACCTTTGGGCAAGGGTGTTGGAGCTAGAGTAATGCTCCCAATCTATGTTTGGGTAGTTGAAGTCGCCCAATATAATGGTGTTCGGAGAGACCTTCATATTTTCCAGTGTTCTCAGGAAGGCCGAGTGGGGTTCCTGGGTTTGGGAGGGTGGTCTGTAGCAGGCTATAAACTGGAAGGCAGTTTTACCCACAGTTAGTTGCACATGGATAGTCTCTGATGCTTCGTGCTTTGCCACCAACCTAGAGGTGTGGGTATCTTTGATGAATATTGATACTCCCCCTCCTTTTGTGGTTCGGTCCAAGTTTTGGGGCCGAAAAGCATGGTATGAGGTATAACCTGGTAGTGCTGGGGTGCTCTCGGGAGTCCTGAACGAGTTTTCTGTTACTGCACAGATATCGATGTTCTCCATGCTAAGGAGAGTTTCGAGTGCGTGCATCTTGAGGTTTAGACTTCTAGCGTTGAGTAGCATTACTCTTAGTTTCTTATCCCTTGTGATACCTATGGAGGTGGGTTTGTCTTTTGAGCCTTGCCTAAAAAAGACACTATGGGGGTAGCAAGAGCCTTTGCCAATATCCGAAAGCGCAGGGGTGACAGGTGCAAGCCGTGAATTTTGCTTAAATATCCTTAAGGAGAAAAACAATCATGTGGAATATTATATTCATGAAGTAGCAGAAAGTATAGAAAGAACTACGCAAACACAGGAATGGAGAAAGGAGAAGCTGCTGATAGGGGTGACTTAAATTAGAGATACAGAGAAAGGACAAGGGAGGGCTGGAATTTACTGGAGGAAGCTGGCAAAGGAACTAAGATACTGGGAACAAATAATAACAGAAGGAAATGTAACAGAATGGGTAGAGGGCAAAAAGTCATTAGGATTGCTGGCTAGTACTGCCTTCCTTATGATGGATTTATATTACAGCACAGACAAAGAGAAAGGAATTGGGGAATCCTAAATGAAATACCTGTACTGGTTGAGTTTTTAGTTGAATCTAGAGAAGGTACAGTTAGAAAGGGATAATTAGTAGAGTATATAAAATATGGCACGATAACTACAGGAAATGATCAGAAGAGGTCAGAAAAGATTAGGAAGAGAGAAACAATGGAAGTCATATGTATGGCTCCCAAATATGCAACCAAGTTTAGATGATTTAGGATTTTTGTCTAAGTATTTATATCGATACTTTTACACCACAAGCAGACTCCAAAGAATTTTTCTTCAGGTAGATGGCAAATGTTGGGAGATGTGATGGGGAAGAAAATGGTAACTGGATACATATGGTTTCATAGGTTCATGGGAGGTTACTAGGCTATTGACCCTGAGGCCCTTATAAGCCTAGTCAAGAGTTTAGCCCATGTTTAGACAATTCAGCACCCACAGCCCCTGTCCAGCAGGGACACAGGTGAAATCCCAGGAGTGTATTTTCTGTTTGCCATCCAGTTATCCAGGTTGTACTTAAAAAGGGATAATGAGGTACTCTGCTTGACGTGGAGAGGGAGTCTATTCCACAGATGGGGGAGTCTTTGGGACACAAATCTGTCAAACCATTAAGCCCTATTGATATCACAGACCAGGCTGAGGTTGCACATACGGGTTGCTTGAGTGGAGCTTGACTTGCAGATATGCAGCAGCCCCATCCAGGCGGGATCTGAAATTGCTTTGTATTCTAGAGGTCACCTCTGAGGAGTTTGTATGAAACTGAGCAGGACAGGACTTTAGACTATTTAGGGTAGGTGTTTGAGGCCCTGGATTCTCCTGGTGAGGAACCTCTGCGGTCTCTCCAGCTGCTGCATGTGCTTTGCGAGCTACGTGCTTGAAGGGGGCGTTGTACTCAATAATAGGCCTTATAAGGCAAGAATACAGGAATCTTATGACTTTTGTCCCTGGATGAGATACCCCTACTTATGAAGTGGGCCTTGTAGAAAGCTGTCCGTACAACAAAAGCAACATGGTGCTCAAAAGTCAGGTTGCTGTCAACCTGGGTGCCGAAATCCCTCACTACTGACTGTGTACTTAGGACATTGTTATTAATGTGATAATATGTGGGGACATCACTCTCCCCAAAGGGGGAAGATGATGCATTTTTTTGCATTCAGCTTGAGGGCATGTTTCTGGCACCAGTCATTTGTTTGGGCAAGACCCTCCTGGAGGACGTCCACATCACTTGGGGAATTGATGACTGCGCCCAACTTGCAGTCATCTGCAAACCTGGTCAGCCATAGCCCACTGGTTTTGGCCTGCATCTCAGAGAAATATATCCTGAATAACAGAAGCCCCAAGACTGATCACTGGGGTACGCCACTCGTTACAGGTCTACTGCTTAAGGTGGCTTCCCCTGTTTTGATTAGGTGGCTTCTATCAGTGAGCCAGTTTGCTACCCATCTGGTAACATATGGACTGATGCCTAGTCAAGAGAGTTTATCTACTATGCCCGAGTGGGGAATAGTGTCGAAGGCTTTGGCCATGTCAAGGTAGGTGGTGTGCACCATCTTCCTCTCGTCCATGGCTTTGGTGACTGCCTCAAAGTCGTCGAACAGATTTAACAGATATGACCTTCCCTTGACAAAGACAAACTATGTGGGGTTGAGTGTTTGGAGGTTGCCAATGTCCTTGTTAATGATGTTCATAATAATCCATTCCAAGGCCTTGCAGATCAGGCTAATTAGGCTGATGGGTCTATAATTTCCTAGACTGGTGGATGCTCCACCTTTGTGTAAAGGGATGACAGTGGCTGTCCTCCCCTCGGCTGGAACAAAGACGGCACTCAGGCTTTGGTGACTAGGGTGCCTAATGGTGCTGCAAGTTCATGCCTGAGTTCCTGTAGGATGCAGCCTCGGATGTTATCGACTCCACTGAGGCTATATTTGTTGCCTTTGAGAGAGCAGTGCTGTCCTGTTCTCTACAGAGAAGGGGTGGGGGGTAGGCACTGGGGATGTCCTGATTTACTGATGGGGGACAGAGGGGAGAAGTTTTTGCTGAATCTGACAGCCAGTAGATTGGCTACATCTACAGCATTTTTGTATGTGGTGTCCTTGACCACCAGTTCGGAACATATCTGTGTGCTTTTTTTGAGAATGAGTACATATGTGAAGAAGGCCTTCTGACTGTCTCTAGTAGATGTGGCCAATTTGGACTTGAAGTTGGCTTTAGAGGATTTCACTAGTACTCTTATTTGCATGTTCAGGCTAAGGAGAGACTGCTTCCAACTGGGCACCTGCTCCTTCTTAGTCCTTGACAGCATTTTTTTCCTTTTGTTATATAGTTTATTTATTGCAGATATCCACCATACAGATTTTGTCCCATCAGTTATTCCTGATTCTATGCATCTATATAAATGCTCGTATAGTACTTCAGTGTAGATATGGACATTGGTGCCAGTTCCTACAGTGGGGAAGGGGCCTGTGAAGCTGTTTATACCATCCCTCAGGAAGTTGTAATCAGCTTAGGAGAAGTTTTTTTTTTTTGTTTGACCCTAGGTAAAGGGGGGGGGGGGTCAAGGAAGATGGTGACGTCAAAAGTGACCACTTTATGGTCAGATCATACCAGGGAGGATGATACCATAGGGGTGCTGCAGTAATTACTCATGTTGGTTAATACCAAGTCCAAGATAATATCATCTCTTCTGGGGGGTATCGACTTGCTGTTCCAAGGCATTTGCATTGATAAAATCAAGGAATTGCTCAGCATTTGTCTTCTGACATGAGTAGCTTTTCCAGTCTATGGTTGGGTAATTAAAGTAACCCAGGATTAGGGTAAAGGGTTGAATCTTGACAGATATGAAGAGGTCCAGATATAGGTGGAGTGGGTATCTTGAGTCAAATTTGGGGACCTGTAGCTAGCTATAATTTGAAAAGGGGTCTTTGTCAATGTTTAACTGCACCTGGAGTGTCTCCTGTGTGTCATACTGTTTGACCAGCCTGGAGGTGTGTATGTCTTTAATATATACTGAAACTCCACCTCCTTTTGCTTTGCTGCCCAAAACTTACACAACAATGTTTTGGGGTGTAATGAGTTGACAAACTTTACAAATTCCTTACACAGTACTCTGTTAAGAAATACTGCGTGAGCAAATGACTGCAACCAAGGAAATGATTTTTTAAGAAAGGCTACAGGACCTGAATTCCTTAGACATGGTACCATCTAAATTTTAATTCTAATGGCTGCCAAAAAAGCAATTACTAGAAAATGGAAATCAAAATCTATACCAACTATACTTGAAGTAGTGAATACTGTAACAGAGATAAAAGAATAGTAGGTGGGATCTTTAGAAAAGGGTAGGAATAAATTGCATGGTGAGAACAATGTTTTGGTGGAGGAATGAGGTTTAAGAGAAGATAGCATTTGAATAATTTATGTAGTGTTGTCTAGATTACAGGTTTATATAACAACATATGCAATGTACAATGTTTGTAAACGTGAATTAATATGGTTTGATTACTTTTATATAAATGTAAGTCTGCCTATCTCATCAGTGATACTTCAATAAAGGTGTTAAAAAATAGCTTGAATAACAATAACAGAAAAGCACTTAAACTACATTTGTATAAATTTTGCTTACCATAACAGTAGTTGTTTGAATTATTCACTGCTGAAGCAGCCTTTGATAGCTGGGTTGTATTATGCCCAGGATACAAGTAGCCAGTCTACAAAAAGCTCTGGCTCCCTCCCATACCTATACTCTAAACTACTGACTGACTAGCCTCTTGGAGGGAAATTAGCAGTCAAGAGTGTAGACCACTTCAGGACTGCATTTGACCAAAAACAAAAATCTTGCTCATCCTGAAACACCAAAAGGATACAAGCATACCATTTTTTTATCCCAACAACCAAGTATATACAATAAAAGGGGAATGGTTAGTGCAGTTACTACAGCAGTGAGAAACTGGAACATCTGTTACACAACTTACAAAACTGTACTAGGTTAATCATTCTCACTGCCGCAGTAGCCTTTGACTATTTGGGCTGATTACCAAAGGTCATCCAACACGGCAGGAGAAAGGATAACGGTCCAAGAGCACCTGGAGAATGGTCTTAGCACAACCAGTACTGGACCTGGAAAAGGAATCCAGTATGTAATGTTTTGTAAAAATATGTAGAAAGGACCATGTAGTTGCCTCTAGAAGGCTTCTAGAGTCTACAACTTTTCAATATCCCGTCAAAGAAAACAAGTCTCTACTGGAATGTGCCTGGAAATGTTTATCATGGTGAGAACAACAAAAAAAGATACGGTAAGGAACAGCCAACGTGAATTGTCTAAATTGGCACAGGCTGTCTTTTTCCAATCACATACCAGGAATTCTGAAGCTGTATAGCTTTAACGGACTTGGTATTGACAACTTAATATGAGAATTGGTAAAAGCATGACTAGAGTATATAGCATCTATTATCCCTATCATTCAAGTTCTGAAAGAAATGAGGGAAATGGATGAAAGTAGCAAGGTCATAGATTGAGGATTTTTTTCTACAGATAAACGTATATGCATGGAAAGCAAAAGTGTTAACCAACAGTGAATGGTGCAATCTAGGCACACACTTGGAAATGTCAGAGTAATAAACTAGTTAGTCTAACAAAGAAAATGAATCAAAATAGCCACAATAGCTTGTTCACATATAAATAACTCTCTTAGCATACAGTAAAGCTCTAAATGAAGTGTCACCTGAATAACAAGCAACCATACTTATCGACAGAAAAACCTCTTTGTAGAGCAACTTGAGGAAAATCTGCAATAAAGAGAATGATCCACAGGTAGATATTTATTTACTTATTTTTTGTCTTTACTGACTGTAAGAAGTCCAACTGGGTAAAATCCATTTTCAGTGGAGGCCCAGGATGAAAAGCTCCAGACATGCTGAAATGGCTGATAAGCACCCTTTGCAAAGGACTAAATAGGCAATAAGATAGTAACTCACAAATGTTTAAGAACCAAAAGCAATCTCGGATAGGGCCCTGGTTACGTGTGAGGTACAAACTGGAAAATCTTCTCCAATGGTTCCATGACTACCTGCAGGGAGTCCTGGTACAGAATTTAGTTGGCTGTTTTGAAAGGAGGTGAACAGATTTACTTGAGATTTTCTCCACCACTAGATCCATTGCTAGGAAAAAAAAAAAAAAAAAACATTCAAGTTTTATTTGTGAAGGTCTGCCTTGGCCTTGCTCATCTTGTCTGCCATTACATTCTCCTCCAATGATTTGCAAGATGACTGTAAGGTTGTACAATGCTGCAGAGCAAAGTCGCAAGCCATCACAGCCAGCCTGCACAAGGGGCAAGACCTGGTGCCCCTCTGTTTGCTTAGGTACCATAATGCTGTGGTATTCTCTGTAATCACCTGTAATGGTCCCAGGGACCACACAGGATCACAGGAGGTTACCAGGCTAATGGTTCCAAGGCCCTTATAAGCCTAGCCAAGTTCAACCAGTGTTCCCAAGGGTGTCTGGTTTAAGCAGACAGTAAAATCAGCCCCTGTCCAAGAGGGACACAGGTGGAAGCCCCAGGATGAATTTACGGTTACCCATCCAATCATACAAATTATGCTTTAATAAGGCTAACGAGGGGCTTTCTTTAACATGAATAACACGCTTCTTCCAAAGGTGGGGCAAGCTCTGTTAAGACATGTAACTAAAAGATTCTATAGTGTGGATCACAGCTAACATCTCTAAGATTTATGTGATTTGGCATGTCTGAACTGTCCCCACAGGCATTACACTTTTATCCCCAGTGAAAGTGCTTCCCCAAGCAAAACCAGAAGCATCTTAATGCCACCACCAATGCAATTCTTTCTTGATAAAGCACAAAGCTGGAATCTGAAAACCCCGGCTATTGAATTTTTCTCATGTATAACCTGACAAAAAGAATGACACTCATAAAAGCTGTGACCTCTAGAATCCTGAGATTTTTTCTGGCTAAAGTCTCATACTGACTGGAAAATAGCAGGTAAGTTTCCAGACACAAATTTACCTTTTCCTGTGTTATGGAATCTTTTAAAGAGATCTATAGTGCAATCAAAGTGCAATCCTGTGTGGAAGCCCAGATTAGCAAGGGGTGAAGACACCCAGGACAAGGACTCAGACATCTGGTAAAAGACTCTACAAAACCCAGTAAGTCGCCTTAAATAAGAAAAAAATGTGAATGCCTTGTGATCTGCAATGAGCTATCGCTGAAGCTAGACATTCTGTAAACACCCAAGGAGCTGCAGCTAACTCAAAAGGAACTGCAGAGAAATTAATGTGACCCAGATACAGGATATGAGAAATTTTCTTAAGCCTGTAGCTATGGAAATGCAAAGATACACTTTTTTCAGTCCAATGTTACCATAAAAGTCAGAAGAATGGCTGTTAAAAGACTCTGAAGGATCAACATTTTGAATTTTGGTAGGATTACTAGCTTAGACCAAACGTGGTACGAAAAATCTTTTCTTCCGACAATAAAATCCAGAGATTCGTCAGCAAAGCAAGGTTCAATCACTTGCATACATTTTAGCTTCTTTGCTTTAATGTATGCAAGTGATTGACAAAAGCCAGTCATTGGCTAATTTATCAATTGTTATTAATCATTACCAATTAGCTTTAATTGCAAGCTGTATAAAAGTCAAGCCAAAATGTTAGTTTTTATATCTTGATAAAGCTCGGGAGGTCCTGGGTGAAAGCGCTTGATTTGAATTTGAATTGAACCTTGCTTTGCTGACGAATCTCTGGATTTTATTGTCGGAATAAAAGATTTTTCGTACCACGTTTGGTCTGAAGCTGTGACTTTTGGTTGTATTTACCTGTTCGGGTTATTGTGCTGAATTTTTTGGAGGATTACTAGCTTACTTCACTTAACATTTGTTTACCGGGAAAGTCCAACTTGGAATGAAGCCAATTTTCAGTGGAGGCCCGGGGAGAAATGTTCCAGACAAATGTCTTCGTAACATGGGAGGAAACCGAAGCACCTGGAGGAAACCCAAATGAACGCAGGGAGGAGATGCAGACTCCATACATAAGGCACCCCAGCCAAGAATCAAACTAAAGAACTTCTTGCTGTGAAATGACAATGCTACTGCTGCACCACTGCTCCATCCACATTTACTAACTAGTTGAGAAAGGAAAGGTCTAGAAATAGCTTCCAGGAAAGCTCATTCTTTGAAATTAGAAACATTCTCAAGCATGCACTGAAAATTCTGGGGGGGGGGGGGGGGGGAGTTACGTCCTTTCCATACCGTTCCATCTGTGTTGTTGATCTTCATTCATTCTTGATGAATGGGACTCTGTTCAGACTCCTCAGAACCGGCTCGCCTGTTATACAGTTTGTATCAGCCAAAAACACTTGAGCTAAGACTTTACCCACAATGCCCCTCTCTCCATTACCTCAGATCGAGTTTGCAGCCAAAGTACAGGATAAGAGAAGCCCTGTCGAAGGAGAGCCCTAAAAGCTTTCCAGAAAAAATTCCGAACTTCCAGAAGTCCTTTGGAGGGGGCAAGACGGTGGGATGCCAAGAATGAATGAAGATTGACAACATAGATGGAACATTACAGTAAGGACACAACTTCTTTTATCTGATGTTGTCAATCTTCAGTCATGCTTGACGAACGGGACAGAGTCCCCAGCTACTTTAGATCCTGGGTGGCCCTAAGGAAGAATATTCCTAAGCACCACAGAGCCAAAAGATGCTCTCTCCCTGAAGACCATATCAAATTTGTATTGAGTGATAAAGACATGGGGAGTTGCCCACGCTACAGCTGCACATATTTCTTCCATGGAGGCTTTGGAATGGAACACAGCTGAAGTGGATACAGATCTGGTAGAATGCGCTGTAACAGGCGCAGGCAGCTTGAGGTTAATACGATTGTAAATAAAGGTAACAATCCCTAAGCCATCTTGATAAGGCAGCTTTGGAGAATGCTTTACCCAAAGGTGGACCTGAAAAGGATACAAATAATTGATCTGATTTTCTAGATTGTTTGGTTCTGTCCAGGTAGAAATGTAACTGTCTGTGAACATCTAGCAGATGCAAGCAGTATTCACCTTTATTTAAAAAACTTGGAAAGAAGATAGGCAAAATCTATAGTCTGGTTAATATTAGACGCTGAGACCACTTCAGGAAGAAAGGATGGACTGGTTCTTAACACCCTATCCTTGTGAAAATCATATAAGGGTGTTTCACACAAAGTCTGCAATTCAGAAACTCTATTGGCAGAATTGATGGCCACCAGAAAAAAGTTTTCCATGACAGGAATTTGAAATCGCAAGTAGCTGCTGGCTCAAAGAGCTGTACGACTAAAGATTGTAGTACTAAGGTCAAAGATCATGGAGCTATAGGATCCTTGAATGGGGACTTTAGACATAAAGCACCTTTAAGAAAGGTTTTGCATAAACTATGGGAAATCAAGGTATAATCATCAAAACCCACTGCGAAAATTGGAAATGGCTGCTAAATGGACTTTGGTGGTGGAAGCAGAAGCTTCTAGTTCAAAAAGTGAGGCCAGAAATTAGAAGACCTTGTCTACTGGTGCTGAAAAGGGATCTATATTATTTGTACGGGCCCAGACTGAGAACCTCTCCCCATCTGGTAAGATAGAATTTCCTGGTGGATGGTTTATGAGAAACCAGAAGGATTTTCTGAACTGAAGGTAATTTGTTTTGCCTAACAATTAACGGAATTGGAGATACCAAGCTGTCATTTTGAGATTGTGGAGACTGGGATTAAACAATCCCTGTGGGTGAAACAACAGGTATGGCACTAGGTCCAGAATCCAAGGATGGTGAACCAGGTGAGGCCAAAGGAAGAGGAACCAGACTTGACAGGGCCAACAGGGTGCAATGAGGATCACTTTCCTTCTCAACTTCCGGGCTTTCCTCAAGAATAGGGGGGATCAGTGGAATTGGGGGAAAGGCATAAAGTAGTCCCAAGGGCCAATCGAGGAGGAGTGCATCTCTCAGGGACTCCCTCTATAGGGGAATTAGGGCAAAATAGCTGCTGCATTTGTTGTTTATTGGGAAGGCCAAAAGACTGCAGCAAGACTGGCCCCAGTAATGAAAGATTTTCATCGCTATATTTTGTCTGAGAGACTACTGACGAGGCAGGAAGATGCATCTGCTCAGTTTGTCCATAATCACTTTGGAGCTTTGCAGGATATGCTTTGCTATTAGAAGGCAGTTGGAAGCAAAAGCCCACTGCCAAATCCTGAGGGCTTCCTGACACAGGGGGTAGGATCTGGTTCCACCCTGCTTGTTGATGTACCAGACTACTGACATGTTGTCCGATTGGACTGCAACTGTCCCAGAAGGAAGGACAAACTGAAAGGCTTGCAACACTAAAAGCACTGCCCTCAATTCTAAGACACTGATGTGCAAATTGGCCTCTTGCAGGGACTAAGTGCCTTGGACTGTCCTTCCTAGATAATGTCCCCCCACCCGATCTGGGAAGCATTTGTGGTCACTATGCTTGTGGGCGGAGAGGGAGTGAAGGCGCAGCCCCATAAATTTTCTTCTGACTTCATCCACCAGGATAGATCCTGTTTGTTATTAGAACTGGGTGAGACATTGGTTGTGACAGAAATGACTATGGCGCCGCCAAGAGCCACTGAAGCAGCCTCATGTGATACCTTGCTAAGGACATGGTCATGGCCATAGCTCCCACAGATTGAAAGACTAGAAGAGCAGGAACCTTGTTTTTGGAAATGATTATAATTACCTGCAACCTTAATTTTTGCAGCCTGTGTAAAGGAAGAGAAGCTATACAAGAAACTGTATTGAGGTGTGCTCCTATACATTCCAGATCTTGTGTAGGAGTTAACAGGGATTTTTCTCTGTTGATCAAAACGCCCAAAGATTCTAAAAGGTGCAACATGAAGTCTGTGGCTTGAAGCAGTAGATACCTAGAAAGGGCTAGGTGTGGAAACACTCGGAATATGTGTAGTCTCAAGTGAGCTGATACCACTGCCATGCATTTGAACACCCTGGGGCTGTAGTGAGACCAAAGGGCAACACTCCGAATTGGAAGTGACTAGCTCCCAGCAGAAAGCTGAGGAACCTTCTGGAGCATTTGGCCATTTTTATGTGGTAATATGCATCCTGAAGATCTATACAGCACATCCAATCATTCTCCTCCAGAAAGAGAAGGACAGACTGAACCAGGACCATCCAAAATTTTGTCTGTTGAACAAATTTGTTCAAAAGGCTGACATCTAACATTAGTCTCCAGTCCCGTCTTTTTTTGCACTAAAAAGATCCTCGAGTAAAATCTGGACTTTTTTTTTTGGTCTGGTGAGACTTCTTGGATGACTTTTTTTAGCAGCTTTTGAATCTCTAAAACTGCTAGATCCCTCTGATTGGATGAAGCATTAGGGATTCATTTTTGGAACTATGGAAAGAGATTGAAGGAATCTGGTAACCACTAGTGATAACTTTGGCTACCTGGGTGCAGAGCATTATCATTAGCATGGTTGTTTAAGGAAGTGACAATCTTCCCTCGATTGCCTCCACAAGTAAGCCAATCAGGCCTCCATTCAGGAGAGCTAGTAGGGCTGTCCAGAGAAGGAATCTCTGGAGAAATACCCCCCCACCACCACCACCACGAGGGGAATATTCACCATGTGTGTCCTGAAAAGACCCTTGAGATATTTTGAACCACATTTTTCCACAACTCTGATTCCTAGAGTACCATCGTTGAGGAGAAGAAAAATGGATGCCCACAGTAGAAAGTTTTTTTCCACCTTTTTCACACCTGGCTAGTGCGTCTCTGACTTCGGGGCCAAATAAGGAAGATCTGTCAATAGGAACATTAACAAAGAAAGACTTGAAAGGTTCTGCAAAGTCATATAAGTTCATCCAGGAGTGATTCCTTATGGCAACGCCTGTACCCACTGTCCTGGTCGTTCCTTCGGCTGCATGAGCGATGAGCCACATGGATGAATTTGAAATAGACTCCAGGGTGGCAAGCTGAGAGGAAACCTTATCCCTTACCTTGTCAGACACAGCCCCAAGCTACGGTATCCAACAGCTCTTTTATCAGATCCCTTTGGAGTCTAGTAAAGTGTGTCATGAAATTCAAGGACCTAAGAAGGAAAGTTGATAATGCAAAGACCTGCTTCCCAAACCTGCCTATCATCCGAGATCTTGGTTAGGAGGGTGGACAGTGGAACTCTCCTCAGCAAGTTCCTTGTTGGTGACCACCACTGCCGCCACCATGGCATCTACTGCTAAACACTTTCCCCAAAGTAGATGATCTTCAGGAGGTGTCAAAATTTTATCTGGCCTCTGGGGAATTGGCTCTAAGGAATCGGGAGCCTTCCTCGCCCGCTGTGCTACAAGATTAAAGGTCGGCAGTGGGAGGGTTTACCCAGGAAGTAAATGGGCAAGCACCAAAAGCCTACAAGAACACAGATTCCTCAGAGAACAGGTTGGTAAACTTCCAATCACCCATCTGTTTCAAGATTTCTATGATGTTCCCAAAAGAGACATCTTCAGGGGGAACCCTCCACCTTCAATGTAATCTGTGTCTTCCATGGCACATTCCTCTAGGAAATCTAGACGCTTCCTATTGCAAGTCTTCTTATGGGGTGGCTCTTCAGTGGGAATCTCTGAGGAGGCCTCTGAAGGAGAGGGGCCCTGAATGGGAACATCATGCTGCTTTGGTGCCCTCTGTCCCAACATGAGAGGTGGTCCAGAAGGTTCAAATATGTGACAATCTGACAAAGATGGGGCCAGCTGACAGCCCACAGAAGCTAATGCTCTCTCCATGATCTGAAGGCAGGTCTCCCAGAAGAGGGATGGGAGCCCAGAACTGAGAAAGACAATCTCGGAACCGGGTCACACCCTCCAAAACAGGAGCTGGGGGAGGGTCTGAAACTACCAGGGTTCCAAGGAGCCAAAGATGGTCCTAAGCAAACAATCGGTACTGTACTGCATCCCCCCCCAACAGACAGTCAAACCACAGTCCCGGGTGTCTACAGAATCTAATGGAGTTGAAGACATCAGAGCTGACCCAAGTACCAATGAAGTAGCTTCTGTAGGCACAGAGACAGGTGGAAACGAGATAGTCAAAGTGGTGGGCTCCAAACCTGTAAAGGAGGTCACAGGAGGATAATCCAGAGGAGTTCTGGGAGAACAGGCCTCTGCTCCAAGAGGGAGAGAAGGTCTGCATGGGTGTAGGATGACTCCTGACTGCCAAAAGCTGATACACCAATCTCATTATACCCCTTTGGAAAGGCTTCTGGTTGAGCGGACTGACATCCCCACAGAAGACACTGACCCTATCTATGAAAGGACTGGGGAGTTGACCCAAAAATGGGTCTGCAGAAGGAGAATACCTTGTTCTGGGAAGTACAAATGTTTCGAACTTTGGCACGGTTTGCTGCAGAGCAAATGGAGCAGTTGGAACCAAGTGGGAAGTAAATGGTGGCACCAATGAGGTTGTCGGTGCAGAGACAGTCAAGGCTGGCACCAAAGAGACAGTCAGTGCCGAGGTAACAAAGATCGATGCAGAAACCATAGGTACTGATGAGGACTTAACTGTTAGTGCCGAAGGCTGTTGTTCAATCAGTTTGGAAATTTTACTCCTCGGTTCCGAAGACATAGATGGAAATGGCAATTTATGAGATTTCTGAGTCCAGTGCCAATGGAAAGGTCGGCACGGAGTGGCTTTGGATGACTCTGGCTTAGAAAGGGGGCTTCTTCAAAAGAGAATTTCAACAATCCTTTTAAAATCAGCTTATTCCACTGTTCTGCCAAAGTTCAGGCACTGAAACTTTGGCAGATCTTACACTCAGTTTCTAAGTGGGATGCACTCAAACAATGCACACACGAAAGATGCCCATCTGAATTGGGCATCTTTCTTCCACAATCCTGACAGTGTTTGAAGCCTGACGTACCTTTCTGCTTCTCTGCCATTTTTAAGTAATCACATACACACACTCTTAACAGACAGGACGAAAGCAAGAAACCTCCCAACAATGATAGGAAGAAATACCTATAATAGGTAAAGAAAAGAGGAAGATACCAGCGATGGTATCAAAGAGATTACCTAAGAGGTAAAAGGAGAAAAGGGGAACAAGTTACCAACGATGGCAAAGGAGAATACAGTTAGGTAAAAATGTACAGAAAGATTATATACACACACTCAAAGGGTACAATAGGGAGAAAAAAAATCTACTGTCTAAAAAATATAGATTAAGTTTTGACAGAATATAAAAGGTATAAAGATATTATAAAGGCACTTAGCTGGAGAGCATTAACTGATGCATTTCGTTATCAGAGCGGCAAGAGAGACCTGAGGTAATGGAGAGGGGGCCATTGTGGGTAGAGTCTTAGCTCGAGAGATTTTGGCTGGCGCAAACTCTATAATGGCCGAGACAGTGACGAGGAGTTGGAAAAGAGTCACATTCATCAAAAATGGATGAAGACTGACATCATCAGATACAATGTTTAGTTTGGAGGGTAAGGAGAAATTCCCCTGACAGGAGATGTGTGTATCCAGTGCCAAATGTAACCCTCCTGAACCAGTATTAGTACCAAAGAGTCTGAAACCATGTTGCCAAAATTAAAGATTGACAGCCAGTGTGTGGGAGAGACAGAGACATGGAGGGACAGGAGGGAAGCGAGATGGAATGGTGCCACAGTCACTGTGAATGCGTAGTCTTTTTTTTTTTTTTTTTTAATCAGGATCCCCTTTTTTTCCCCGTTTGCCACAAGATGGTAGGGACTGACTATTTTGTCTTTTATGAGAAGGAGAGGATTTGTAAGATTTACAATCTCTGGGCTTGAATAATTTTAAGTCCCTGAATTAATTTCCTCTATCATCAAACTGAGAACTGGAGGAACAGTAGGTCAAATGAAACCACTTTGTTTAGAGTCGACTTTAAAATCTCAAGACTTCACCTAATCAGAAAACTTCTTAGTACATACACAGGCATTCTAAAAAAAATAGTAGCAGGGGCCCTAGACACAGTATCTGAACAATGCACACACTTCAAAAGTGTTTAGATACTTGACACAGGTTGGACATCGTAGGATTCAGACAGAACTTACCTTCTAAAGGCCCTCTACAAGCTGTCAACACCTGAAAAAATAATCTGGAAGAAGGAAATTATCTAATGAAATGTGTGTAATACCTAACCATCCTGTCTGCAAGGCAAGTCTTGCCATTAATAATTCATTCATAACCCAGAGGCTCCCTTCACTCTGGAATAAAATCCCAGTCCAGGTTAGGCAGAGTCCCTCACTGACTCTCTTCAAGAGGAATCTTGATGAGTGGATGGGAGATCGTAGGTTTACCCCGGGTATCACTTCTGTGTCACTGTTAGACAGAGGCACAGTATACTAACCTCGAAAAAGGGCATAGCAAAATTATTTTAAAATGGGTGGCGAAAGCCAAACACACTCTGGCTAGGCTTATAAATGCCCTAGGGCAGATAGCCTAGTATGAACCTATGAACCTATAAGTGCTCTGACTTTTTGAGGGGGCAGACAGGTGAGGGTAAGGGTTACAACAGGCAGTGTTTAACACATCCCATCCTCCGGTATAATAGGAGGAATGGGTGTAGCACAAGATAAATCCATTTACAAAATATCCCCTCAGTTTAAGAGGGACATCCACTTGTTTCCACAAAAATATATCACTCATCCTGGAACTAGACTGAGAAAAGGAAAACACCTCTAATGGGGGTAGAGAGGAAAAACTCGCTTCTGAATAAGAGTCTGGAGCTTGGGAATCGGACAAAGTGGTGTCTGTCACAATCCTCGGATGCATTTTCCTCAGGAATATACTGACCTTGTTAGTCCTCTGGTACAGATTTCTGCTCTTTGGGATAAAAGGCCTGCAATAAACCTTTAGCCATGATAAGAAAATTATTCTTATGAAAAGACAACATCTCTTTGGATAAGCAATATCTAATCTTTTATTTCCTTTTTATATGTACATTCTAGTAGGAAATGGACACAGAGATGGCACTTCACCCAAACAAGAGGTCTTTTTCCCCAGCCCCTCCAAGAAGAACCTCCTGGACAAACTCCCAAACCCAAATATGATGATTCTGCTATGCCCAGACTGCACAATGGAACATCTACAAGGGACGTGACTAACCTCCTGTCCATGATGATGGAAGGGACTACACCAGAGGAACTCCAGGAAACCAGCAGGTGGTCTGAGGAAAAACAAATGTTAAGTATACAGTCATCCACCAGTGGCTGACTTGTGGTGAGGGAACGGGGTTTTTATTCTGTTCTTTCTTTTTAGGTACAGTAGGAGAAGAAACAGTAGGACCGAAGAAGGAATCTGAGTTACATCCAAGAAAAACGCAGGACTGCTAGTAAATGCTGTTGGGAAGAGTTAGTCAGAATGTAAATTGTCAGAGAAGTGTACACAAGCAGCACACACAAAAACCTCCCTACACAATCCCTCAAAAATCAAAAATTAAAGCACAAGCAGTACACAAAAACTCTGTCAGAACTCTCAAGTTCCTTTCAGAGAAAGTGCATGGAGATAAAACAAGAAATGAAGGCAAGTTCTCACGATGTGTAAACAAGCACTAAAAATACAACTACAGTCCTGAAATATACTTCCTGATGCTTAAAAACCTTAGAGAAAAATGTCTCAAACAGTAAAATGATAAAGGGAAGCTTTTCTGAAGTGTACACAAGCACCATCTGAAGTACATAAAAACACTTCCCAACCTTTAAATTCTTACATTTCAGTTAAGATGTTTCATAAACAGTATATTTCTCTCAAAAAAGAAAAGTCCCAGTAATCAATAATAAACCCCATCATAAAAACAGTGGTTTTTGAGAATAGAATAGACGTGCAAAATCTTACCATAACGATAGATGTTCTCCTCTTCTCTGTTGCTGTATTCATAACATGAGGGAGTTCCCCGCTGAAGGCGACTGGACGTCAGCTAGTATACAAAAGACTTCACTACTGTAGGATGTGTGGTATATGTCACATGTCAGTTGCAATCGGACGTCGACCCAAAAAATGACATACGTGCGCGCCATCCTCAGAACTGACTGCCCCAAGAGAAATGCCAGCCTAAGGAACTAGGGTAAGAATCTTCAAAGAAGAAGCAAGGCAGGAGGAAATGGGGGGTAGGAATACTGCAACAGAAAAGAGGAGGACATCTATTGTTATTGTAAGATTTTACACAACTATTCTATGCCCGTCTATTCATCTGTTGCAGTATTCATAACATGAGCGAAAATACCACAGCTCATGAAGGGAGGAGAGTGAGTAGCAGAGGAGCTTTCCAGAAAACCCTGCAGTATGGCTCTTTCAAACTCTGCTCTAGATTTAGAAATTACATCTAATTTACAGTGTTTGGTGATGGTATAGACTGACGTCCATGTGGCTGCTTCAAGAATCGAGTTAGTGTCCAGTTCCTTGAAAAAGGCCACAGATGAGGCAACAGCCCTGGTGGAATGAGCCCTAACAGATGAATGGAGAGTCTTATCATGGTGAATGTACCAGAAGGAAACAATCTTGGAAATAAGTCTGCTTGGACACAGCCCACCCCAGAGCCCTGGGCTGGTAAGAAACAAAAAACTGATCTGATTTTCTAACAACCTTGGTCTTATCCAAATAAAATCTAAGTTGCCTGTGGACATCTAAAGTATGAAGGACCCTCTTACTAGAGTTCTGGGGAGAAAGGAAAAAGGTAGGGAAGTGTATGGACTGATTTAGAGCTAGGTCATAGAGTACCTTAGGCATAAATGCGGTGTTTGTATGCAGAGACCCCCCTCTCTTTGTGGAAGACCAGAAAGGGTGGTGATACCATAAGGGCCTGTAGCTCAGACACTTGTCTGGCTGAAGATAAGGCTAGGAGTAACAGTTTTCCTGGAACACTACTGAAGAGAAGCTGAGGAAGCTGGCTCGAAGGGTGGGAGAGTCAGCTTTTCCAAAACAAAATTAAGGTCCCAGGGAGGTGGAAGAGGTTTCCTGGGAGGCCTAATGTGTAGGACGCCTTAAAGAAATTGTTTTGCTCAAATCTGCGAGCTAAGGGTACGACAAGAGGCAGACAGGCAGATATGGCTGACAAGTGAGCTTTTAATGAAGAGTAAGACAAACCAGCGTTGAACAATTCACACAAATAAGACAAATCAGGGGAACTTCCACTATTACTGGGTCAGGCTTTCGTTTCAGACACCAAACTCAAAATCTCTTCCATTTTGCTAAGTAAGATTTTCTGGTATTTGGTTTTCTGGCCTCTTGCAGGACTGTGAGCAGATCCTCAAAGCACAGGTGTCTGAAAGGGATTTGTACCCTATCACCCACAAGGTCAACTGAAGAGTTGCCAAATGGGGATGAATTAATCCATTTGTCTTGTGTGAGGAGGTCCACTCTGTGTGGTAACCTGTGTTGACTGCCCTTGGCTAAATGCAGGAGAGGAAACCAGTGCTGTTTTAGCAAGAAGGAGCCACCAGCAAGATTTTTGGTTTGTCCTCCTGAATTCTGGACAAGACTTTTGGTATGAGGGGTAGGGGAGGGAATGCATATAGAAACATCCACTTCCAAGAGAAAAAGAGGGTCGACTTTCCAGACCAGAGGATAGGGCTTTCTGGCACAAAACTGTAGAAATTTGTCTGTTCACGTGTTCAAGGGGGAGGCAAAAAAGTCTTCTTGAGGAGTACCCAATGGTGAACAATGTCTAAAATCACATTCCTTTGAAGCATCCATTCATGGGATGCTGTTTGGGACCTCCTCAGGTAATCTGCCATACAATTTTCACAGGATGTCATGTATACTTCCTGAAGGCTTACCTGGAAATTTGCTGCCAACTTCCAAGCCTGAAGAGCCAGTCTGCATAACAGATGAGACTTGGTCCCCTCTGTTTGTTCACAGACTAGAGGACTGTCATGTTGTCTGTGAACGGCTTCAGAAGTTTTGGTTGTAATCCGGGATGGAAAGTCTTCATGAACAATAGCAGCACTCTAATCTCGCTTACATTGATGTGTTCTTTCAAATGACAGGGAGACCACATCTCTTGTACTTTCAGATGGCCGAAGGTTGCTCCCCAAACTATGAGGGAGACATCTATGTAGATCTCTTGATGAGGAGCAGGAGCGTGTAAGGGTAGTCCTGGGTTGAGGGCCACCTGGTGTATCCACCACTGAAGTTTCCTTCTTCAGACAGGGAACAAGGGGAATGGAGAATTCTGCAGGGTGCTGGTGTTGCATCCAAACTGATTTTAGATACCACTGCCATTTTCTCATGTGGAGTTTGGCTAAGGGGAACATGGGAATGGTAAATGCCAAGAGGCCCAAGACCTTGAGGAACTCCTCTGGCTGTAATGTGGTAAAGCAGTAGAATGTTTTGGAAGTAAGAGATGAGGTTCTGTACCTTTTGTGGGGGGGGGGGGCCTCAAAAGATATGCTTGTATCCTGCACCCCAGGAAAATTTGATCCTGTGAATGGGTGAGAACTGATTTTTTTTAAGTTTATGGTGAACCCCAGATTTTGTAGAAAATTGATGGTGAAGGCAATATTTCATTCCAACTCCTCTGTGGAGGTAGCTAGCAGAATTTAGACCAGATAAGGAAAGATGCATATTCCCTGGAGTTTGCAGTGGGCAATCAAGGCATCAATGCATTTGGGGAACAACCTTGGTGTGGTAGAAAGCCCAAAGGGCAAGGCACAGAACTGACATGATGATACAGAAAAGTGTAAAAACGTCCTGTAGTTGGGATGGATGGGAATGTAAAGATGTGCATCTCTGATATCCAGGATAATCACAAAGGCTTGAGGCAGAATGAGTGGGAACAGAGTCTAAAGGTTCAGCATGCAGGAAGTGGGTACTCGTAGGAAGGTATTGAGATGGCACAGGTCAAAAGGATGCGTCTCCAGGCGACCATCCATCCTGGGCACCAGGAACCACCTGGAGTAAAATCCTTTATCTGTTTGATTTCTGGGGACACACTGGATGGTCCCTTGGTTCAGTAATTTTTAACAGAACTTCTGGGGAAAAAAGCAAATTGTTCCCTGGGAGGATGAGAGATGCCCCTGAAGGAGGGTAACTGATCTCACACCATGAAGTACCCTTTCTGAATAACTGAGAGGACCCAGGCATCTTGGGTTATGCTTTCCTAGGCTGGTAGGGATAGGGGAAGGGGCTGGGAAAGTGGGATGTGGAAGAAGGAAAGCAATCAAAGAGAGGACGACTTGCCTGGAAAGGGACGCTTAGGTGGCAGAGTTGCCAGTGAGGCCCTAGGTTGTTGTGGTCTCCTGTCACTCTTTGTTCTGGGTTGTGTGTGAGGGAATGTCTATGCACAAATACAGGCTTTGCAGGGTAATTTCTTTGGAACTTGGGTCCTGGGGAAACCTTTTATGTCTTCAGGTTAAGGCGGAAGTCTTAGTCAAGAAAATTTTCTTATAACTGTTCCAGAGGCAGCTGCTATGACAGAAGCCTCTGCAGCATCATTTTCTGGAGGGATGTGTTACTGGAAAAGAAGCCCCAAGCACGGTTTTATTTCCCGATTCAGGTAAGCCTGCAATTACCTGTAAAAGTTGGACAAAAATTCTAATGCGAAAGTACAGTTTTGTACCTACCATAAATGTAGATGTCTGATAGATATGCAACTGCAGTCCTTACATATGGGTTGTCCTGCCTCAGGCAGCCCTTCGGTCGGCCGGATTCCAAAGTCTGGGTCCGGCGTCGGCTGATGTCGCCTCCTCCCCGACGTCAGAGCGGCTGGGGTATAAAAGCATCAGCCGACGCCATTTTCCTCAGTGTTTCTTGCCCCAGATGCCAGGTGCCCTCCAAGGAAAGCTAAATTTAGAAACTGGATAAAAAATTCCAGACATACACAACAGTAATAAACAGATACACCATAACAGATATCCCCAGCTAATTAGAAAAGGAGGGAAGTGGTGCCCAATATACAGAGGGGAAGGAGGGAGGGAAAACCTGACTGCAGTTGCATATCTATCGGACATCTACATTTATGGTAGGAACAAAACTGTACTATGTCCTTCAAGAATGCAACTGCAGTCCTTACATATGGGTTGAATACCATAGCCAAGCTGGGGGTGGTAGGCTCCAAGATAAAGATGGTGTAGCTAAAATGCCCTGCAGGACTGCCGAAGCAAAGCCTGCTCGGGATCTGGAATATAAAGGCAGGTTGTAGTGCTTGGAAAATGTATGCACTGAGCTCCATGTAGCAGCTTCTAGAATGTCCTTTGTAGCCAAACCTCTTAGAAAGGCAGTGGAGGTGGCTATAGCTCTGGTGGAGTGTGGCCTGATATTGGCTGGCACACCCTTTCCATGGAAGGAATAACAGAATCTGAATCAATGTCCAATCCATTTTGAAATTGTTTGTTTGGAAATTGCCTTTCCTTGCACTCCAGCAGCGTATGCTACAAATAGTTGGTCAGACTTTCTGTTGGCCTTTGTTCTGTCCAAGTAGTAGCGCAGTTGTCTGTGTATGTCCAAAGTGTGCAGCAGCCTTTCTCCTTTATTTTGAGGATTGGGGAAGAAGGTAGGTAGGTGAATTGCTTGATTTAGAGACACCCTGGATATCACTTTTGGCATAAATGAAGGATTGGTTCTTAAAGAAACTCTGTCCTGATGAAAAATGAGAAATGGAGGTACTGCCATGAGGGCCTGTATCTCCGAAACTCTTCTTGCTGAGGTAATTGCCAACAGGAAAACTGTCTTCCAGGAGAGAAATTGCAATTCTGAAGATGCTGCTGGCTCAAAAGGAGGAAGAGTTAATTTTTCCAACACGAAGTTGAGGTCCCATGCAGGCACTGGTGGTTTTCTGGGAGGTTTGATATTCTTTATTCCTCTTAGAAATTGTCTTAGCAAAGGATGCGAAAACACAGGTGGATCAGTGTTGTATTTTGCTGAAATTGCGGAAACGTGTATTTTTATGGAAGAATAGGAAAGTCCATTATGTAGCATTTCTGCCAAGTATTCTAGTATCTGTGGGATGCTCATTACTGATGCATCCTGACCCTTGTTGGCACTCCAGATATTGAATCTCTTCCATTTGGATGAATAAGTTTTTCTGGTGGAAGGTCTGCGTGCTTCCAATAAGATCTGTTGAACTTCTTTGGAGAGAGAGATATGGGGAGAAGTCATGGAACCCTCCAAGCTGTCAGCTGCAGAGTTTGCAGGTTGGGATGAACCGTCCTGTAATTGTGCTGGGTCAAAAGCAGAGGCCATTGAGGCAGGGGCCACGGCTTGGTGCAAGTTATGCTCCTTAGTAATGGATACCAGTGCTGTCTTGGCCAGTTTGGAGCTATCAAGATGCCTTTCGGTTGTTCTGCTTTGATCTTCAGTAACATCTTGGTCATTAATGGTAGAGGTGGGAATGCATAGATTGTTAGAGAGTTCCAGTTGAAGGAGAGAGCATCCATTCTCCAGGCTTGTGGA
The DNA here is from genome assembly GCF_019279795.1 of Protopterus annectens. Classification (NCBI taxonomy): domain Eukaryota; kingdom Metazoa; phylum Chordata; order Ceratodontiformes; family Protopteridae; genus Protopterus; species Protopterus annectens. The sequence continues at coordinate 1,452,521,472 of NC_056729.1, read as the reverse complement.
TGGTGTGTCCTCGAGCAGAACTTTTTCAGATGATAATTGAGGTGTGAGGCAAAGAGATCTATGTCCGGCTTCCCCGATGCATGAGTTATTTGTGCAAAAATGTCTGGATGCAACATCCATTCGTGCGGGTCCAAGATGTTTCTGCTTAGACTGTCTGCCAGAACATTGTCCTTGCCTGGAACAAACTGGGATTGCAGCTGTATGTTCAGTTTCAGGGACTTTTCCCAAAGAGTCACTGTTAGTCTGCAGAGGGGGTAAGAATGAGTACCTCCCTGTTTGTTTATGTACCACATAACAGTGGTGTTGTCTGTCTTTATTAGCAGTTGACCTTGTTGAAGATATTTTCCGAAGGCCTCGATTGCATGAATTACTGCTAACATCTCTTTTTGATTGATGTGTAGATGCACTTCCCGGGGAGCCCATTGTCCTTGAATGCATCTGCCCTCCATGTGCACCCCCCATCCATGATCTGAGGCATCTGTTGTAATGGTTTGGCTTGTTTGAGGTTTGTTGAAAGGCATACCTTTGTTTAACTGGCTTGCTTGGGCCCACCACAAAAATTATTTTTGTAGACATGGAATGAGTGGGATAATTGCTTCTAAGTTGTGGCTGTGTTGAGACCATAAACTTTTTAGGTACCATTGTAGTTTTCTCATGTGTAGTCTTGCCAGTGGAATCAATAGAATGCAAGATGCCATGAAACCCAGGGCCTGCAGGATTTTCCTTGCAGTCATCTGGGTGAGCTTTGCTAGGCTTTTGAAGTAATCTGGTAATTGTTCTTGCTTCTCTTCTATGAGGAAAGCCATTTGTGATTTTGTGTCCAGTTTGGCTCCTAGAAAAATTATTTGTTGGGATGGCAAAAGTCTTGATTTTTGAATGTTGACTGTGTATCCCAAAGCCTGCAGTAAGTGAATGACATAATTCAAGTTTTTTGTCAAGGCTTGCTTGCCGTCCGCTTGTATAAGGCAGTCATCCAGGTAAGGGTATATTTGTATCCCCTGGAGTCTGCAGTGTGCAATTACTGATGCCAGGCATTTCGTGAATACTCTGGGTGCAGTAGATAAGCCAAAAGGCAATGCTGAGAATTGATAATGCTCTGACCCTGCAAGAAATCTGAGGTATCTTCTGCAACTGTGTCTGATTGGGACATGCAGGTATGCCTCCTTGAGGTCCAGAGTAACCAGCCAAGACCCCTTGCCCAGCATGGGAAGGAGTTGCTGTAGCATCAGCATTTTGAATTTTGGCACAATGAGAAAAGTGTTTAGAGCGGACAAGTCCAGTATAGGTCTCCATTGTTTTTCTTTTCTTGGAACAAGGAACAGTCTTGAGTAGAATCCCTGGCCTTGTTCCTGAGGAGGAACCTTTTCTATTGCTTTGATTTGTAGAAGTTTTGAAACTTGTACGAGTGCCTCTGCCCTTTGATTTTGTGGCAGGTTTGGCATGTCTTGTCTTGTTGGTAAAGTATGGGAATGGAACCTGTAGCCTTGGTCAATTATGTCCAGAATCCATTTGTCCTTTGTTAAAACGTGCCAATTTTTTGAAAATAAGGATAATTTTCCGCCTAAAGGTGCTTCTCTTTGAGCCTTGGTCAGCGGTGTCAAAGCCAAGTCATTGTGATTGTCCCGGTGGAGCAGTAGAAGTTCCCTGCGCCACTTCTCTGATTAGTCGGTTGCCACTGGCGTCCCCTGTAGGAGCCTCGGAATTGCCCTCTCCCTCGGGCACGCCTGTTTTTTCCCCTTTGGAACTTGTCAGTGTCTGGAAAGGACCAATTCTTCGAAGGCCAATTCCTGCTGAACCTTGGTGGCTGAACCTGGAGGAAATCTTTGACTGTTTGCACTGATTTAGCCTTTTCCTCAATTGATTTCAACACATCCTGAGCATTAGCACCAAATAGCTTGTGTTTTTCCAGAGGTGCATCTAGAAGCTTTACTTTAACATTATCTGGCAATGCCTGTTCTTTCAACCAAGCATGTCTACGTATGACGGCCCCCGTCATAGCTGCCCTACATGAAGCTTCCAATGCATCATAACCACAATGAAGAAAATGACTGTTAACCTGCTGTGTATTATGAACCAAATCCTGCAAGGCCTTTCTATCTAAAGGCTCAGGAGAGGCTAACTTTTTCTGCAAATCATCCATCAAGAAATCCTGATACTGAAACATATGAAAAAGGCAATTAAAGGCCCTCATGGCAAGGGTGGTTGAGGTATAAACTTATTTGCCCCACCTCTCCAGGGACCTAGATTCCCTGTCTGCGGGCAAAGGATTTTTGGCCGTGGAAGTGGCCACTCCTTTGGGCCCCTGGGAAATAGTTTCTAGATCAACAGAATGGGCCTTAAAGAGATGTTTATGAGTTTCAGGAACCTTGTAGTATCTGTCTGGCTTAACAGGAGCAGGAGGGAGGGAATCAGGAGAAGCACTTGAATCTGAGTACACATCATCCAATACATCTAACACAGGAGGGATAGCTAAAGGCCTGTGCTGGGGAAGCTTAAGGAAGGTACGAAACCGTTTCCTGGAGTCGGAGAATTCCTGGCCCTGCCACTGAAAATGCTCTCTCATGGAGTGGAGAATTTCCCCGAAAAAAATATCCTCAGGAGAGGCAGAAGGGATAGATTCCTCAGCATCAGAATCCTCGTAGGCCTGGAAGGACTCTTCCTGGGTATCTGAGTGATCTGAGTCACCAGAGGCTTCATCTGAGGAAAGGGTATCTGTCTGCTCAACCCTAGGCCTTTTGTCTGAGGGCGGCTGAGAACCTCTTTCAGGATGAGCCTGGGAACCTCTGATTAAGGAAATTAGATCTGCAGCTAAAGTCATGATCTGTTTATCAGAAGTAGGACCCTGAGATAAAGATTTAAGAGGGAGAGACTTGGCCTGGCTGGCAGCCTTAGCACGTGTGTAGGCCTTGATGGACATAGACACCGGAGGCCTAGCTGCCCCACGTGCTGGAGTAACTTTGTCCACCGGTATGGTCTCAGGCAAATCTTGGGCTTCTGCTTCTGGAGGAAAATCAACAACCGGCACCGGCGTAGGCTCCGGGGCAGAGGTGAATGGTAAAGCGGTGTTGTCGGTCTGGAGCGGTGGAATAACCGCCTCAGAAGAGACCGATGCACTCGCGGTAGCTTTTGGCATGGTGTCAGTGGAAGTCGCGGGCCGAGAATGTCGGTCCCGGTCCTTCCGTTTTTTGGAAATATGTGTTGTCGGTTGTTCCGACGGAATAATATAGGAGTATTTTTCGCCAAAAAAGTCTTCAGCAAATTCTGCCCGGCGCCTAAGTGTGCGCTTATTGAAGCAAGCACAGTCAGCACAGGCCGAGACGTCGTGGTCTGGACCAAGGCAGGGAAGGTAGTAAGAGTGGAAGTCCTTATGAGGTATTTGTTTACCACAAGACAAACAGTTATTAACTTTTGCAGTTTTATCTGACATCGGCTGAGGCAAGAAAAGGTTCCCCAACGGGGTATTTAGCTTTTTGATGACTTCGGTTACTGAAAACACAGGAGCTGGCCGACCGGCACTTGCGAACTGCTTCTGCTTCGGGCACCGCGCGGCAAGAAAGACTGAGGAAGATGGCGTCGGCTGATGCTTTTATACCCCAGCCGCTCTGACGTCGGGGAGGAGGCGACATCAGCCGACGCCGGACCCAGACTTTGGAATCCGGCCGACCGAAGGGCTGCCTGAGGCAGGACAACCCATATGTAAGGACTGCAGTTGCATTCTTGAAGGACATCATGTCATGTGTGCTTTTCAATTTATGGCCCTGAATGCTGGAGTGGCAGAAGTGTACAGTTTCTTGCCTAGCCCATCCAGGATCCTGCTATCCTTATCAGATGGGTAAGAGGGTAGTGAAGGGCAACAATTTTGATGGCTTGTCAGAAGCCACAGAAATTACAGAAGGGTCTGCAGAAGGACATCTGAAGAGAAACTTGCAGTCCTCTGGTACCTTGTAAAAGCAGTTTGGCTTTTTGGGGGCAGGTGGCTGGGAATCTGGTACCTTTAAAGCTGAGGAAAAAGCATTGAGAAAGGCAGGCAAGACAGAATGGATAGCTGATGGGCTAGGTGATTCCACCTGTGATAGGTCACGGTTTCTTTTTTGTACTTCAGATACTAGGATGCAATCCCATTTAAAGTGGTCTCTCATCTTACCTAGGGTCTCTACAAAAGACAGGTCTTCTAATGGTGAGTCTATCATGTGATTCTTCTTCTGGGGATGCATAATCCAAGGGGCAGGGATCTGAGAAGAGTAAGCCAGGGATTCATCTCCTGAAGATGCCTCTTCCTCAGATGTGTCCTCTTCCCTACTTCTTTTAAGTGGAGAGAGAGTACTGGTTGGGGAGGGCTGTAAAACCTGGAGAAGGCCTAAGTGACATAAGTGCATTGAAAAGGCCCTGAGTGAATTGCTGCCAAATGATCGCAAGTTCATTTGGTGGAAATAAGAAGTTATGTTCTTACCATAACGTTCAATGTGAATTGTTCATCTCGCCTTTGTTCTTACACACGGGTTCGGATCCAATCCTCGGCTCCGAGTCGGCCGCATCACCAGCTCTGCATCTTCGAGAAAGCTCGAGGCACAGTAATATCCCATGATCCTCAGGTGCTAACCCTCAGATCTAGTTTGCTAAACCAGAAGAATCCCTTTAGAACTGTGTCTTGAACACTTAGAAACAAACAATACACACTGTCTGGAACCCTGCCCTCAAATAGAGGACAAAAGATGCCATTACTAATGCACAAGAATAAGCTGAATGCTAACAATATCTAGAAAAGACTGAACAAGAATTCAGCTGAACCCGTTCTCCCAGACCGCAGGACGAGGGATGGAGGGGGGGGGGGGGTGTAAGAACAAAGGCGAGATGAAAAATTCACATGGAACATTATGGTAAGAACATAACTTCTTAATGTGAAATTGTTCAATCTGCCGTTTGTTCTTACACACAGGTAGAGTCCCTAGCTCCTTTTTCCTGGGTGGCTCAAGGGAGAACATTCTTGAGTACAGTGGAATCAAACGTCGCCCTGTCCCTGGAGTTTTTGTCTAGTTTATAGTGGGCGATAAAAGTATGTGGTTTTGCCCAAGTTGCCGCTGCACAAATGGTATCTAAAGTCAAACGAGCGGTATGGGCTGAAGAGGTAGCGATCGCCCTTGTAGAATGAGCTCTGGGTTTGAAAGGGAGTTGTTGTTTCGATTCAGCATATACAAAATTTATGCAGTCTGAGAGCCACTTGGATAAGGTAACCTTCGTTACTGCCTGTCCTTTCCTTTGGTCAGCATATGAGACAAATAGCTGGTCTGACTTTCTGTATTCTTTTGTCCTATGTAAGTAAAATCTCAGTTGCCTGTGGACGTCCAATTTGTGCAGTGTGTACTCTAACTTATTGGAGTGTTTTTTGAAGAAGGTAGGTAGTTCAATAGATTGATTGATGTTTTGAATCGAACAAACCTTCGGAAGGAAGGGCGGATTGGTGCGCAAGGTTACTCTATCTGGGTGAAAAATCATGTACGGGGGTCGGATAGATAGAGCCTGCAACTCTGAAACTCTCCTGGCAGAAGTGATGGCAACCAGAAAGAGTGTTTTCCACAAAAGAAATTTTAACGGAGTTGTGGCTGCTGGTTCAAATGGAGGCAACATGAGTTGTGACAGCATGACATTAAGATTCCAAGGGGCTACTGGATTACGAAAGGGGGGACGAAGGTGAAAGGTACCTTTCATAAAAGCTTTACAAAGCCTGTGGGACATAAAAGAACTGTCTTCGCGGCCAACATGAAAATTGGATATAGTCGCCAGTTGAACCCTTATCTTGGATGTTGATGCACCTTCTTGAAAAAGTGTGGTAAGGAAATCTAGTATCTTGTGTAATGGAGCCCCGAATGGATCTATACCTTGTTTGGAGGCCCAGTGCGCAAAACGGTTCCATTTGCTGTTGTACAATTTCCTTGTAGATGGTTTGTGAGAAGATACAATAATTTGTTGTACTGCAGGGGATAGTAACTCCGACCTGGCTAAGATGGGAAGCGGAGCAGCCAAGCTGTCAGTTTGAGGGACTCGAGGAAGGTGTGAGGAACTCCCGACGAATGTGTCAACAGGTCTGGCTCCGGGTCCAGCATCCATGGTTCCTCCACTTGATGAGATTGAAGGAAGGGAAACCAGATTTGTCGAGGCCAGAATGGGGCTATCAGTATTATGGTCCTCTCCAGACGTTTGGCTTTCTGCAAGAACCTGGGAATTAGTAGAACAGGAGGAAAAGCATAAAGGAGACCCGGGGCCAATCGTGTACCAGTGCGTCCCTGGGGACACCCCCTGGAGGGGGTAATAGGGCAAAGTAGCTTCTGCATTTGGCATTCAATGGGGATGCAAACAGGTCGCAGCAAGGCTGGCCCCATCTGTGGAAGATCTCTTCCGCCACTTGAGGTTTGAGGGACCACTCGTGAGGGAACAGGATGGCTCTGCTCAGCCTGTCCGCGATTACGTTGTAAGTCCCCGGGATGTACGTTGCTATCAGAAAGCATCCGGTGGACTTTGCCCATTGCCAAATTCTGAGGGCCTCTCTGTATAACGGGTAAGATCTGGTTCCCCCTTGCTTGTTTATGTACCAGACCACTGACATGTTGTCTGTCTGAACTGTCACTGTTCCCTGAGGTAAGGACTTGTGAAAGTGTTGCAACGCTAGAAACACTGCCCTCAGCTCTAGAACACTGATGTGCAGGTTGTACTCCAAGTTGGACCATTGACCTTGGACTGTTTGTCCTTGAAAAAATCCCCCCCACCCTATAAGGGAAGCGTCCGTGGTTAGAGTTGCTAACGGACTGGGTAACACAAACGGTCGTCCTAATGTTAGATCTTGACTGTGTATCCACCACAAGAGATCCTTTTTGCAAAAGTTCGTGATCAAGATTTCGTGAGATAGTGGAAGCTGTCGATAAGACCACTGGGCGAATAGCATCCATTGAAGAATCCTCATATGCATCCTGCCTAAGGGAACTACGATAAGGGAGGCTGCCATCAAGCCTAGTACTCTTAATATTTGTCACACAGGGACTCTCTTGCTCTGGAGAAGTACTGAGATTTGATGTCTGAGGTCTGACACTCTTGGTGGGGGGAGAGTAACTCGAGCCAGGGGAAGTGTCTAGCTGTGCTCCTATAAATAAGACACGCTGTGACGGCGATAAGACAGACTTTCCAAAATTTACCGTTATGCCTAGCGAGGAGCAGAGGCTGATGGTGTAATCCCCGGCTTGCAGAAGACGATACTCGGTGGTGGCGAATAGGAGCCAGTCGTCTAGATAAGGAAACACCCGGAATCCCCTTCGTCTCAAGTGAGACGCTACTACTGCCATGCATTTGGTGAACACCCTGGGGGCTGAGGTGAGACCAAAGGGCAGAGCGCGAAACTGGAAATGACTGGCTCCCAGCCGGAAGCGCAGATGATCTCTGGACGCCCTGGCCATCTTGATATGGTAGTACACGTCTTTGAAATCTATAGAGCACATCCAGTCGCCCTCCTGCAGAAAGGGAAGGATCGACTGTGGCGTGACCATCCGGAACTTTTCCTTTTTCACAAAGGCATTTAATTTGCTGAGGTCCAAAATTGGCCTCCAGTCCCCTGTTTTCTGTGGAACTAAAAAGAACCTTGAGTAAGTTCCGGATCCTATTTGGTCCGCCGGGACTGGTTGGATGACTGTTTTCGAGCAACCTTCTTATCTCTGCAGTTGCCTGGTCTCACAGACTGGGTGGAACGTCTGGGAGCTTTTTGGAGTTGGGTGACATTCTGATGAATGGAATGTTGTAACCTCTGGTAACTATGCTTTTTATCAAGGAATCTGATGTAAGATTTAGCCAGGCCTCTGGGTATAAAGCCAAGCGACCCCCGACTGCCTCCTGAGTAGGACAGTCAGGCCTGCACTCAGGAGTGCTGGAAGGGCTTCCCAGAGAAAGTATCTATGTCGCCCTGATTTTGCGGACCCCCTCTGTCGGCTGGGCGGCGTCTTCCGTTTCTTCCCCCTCCTCTGCCTCTGGAGGGGGCCTCACTGAGTGGGCTGAAAGGATACCAGAGTCTTTCAGAACCACATTTTTCCGCCTCGTTGCCCTTTGGGGTAGGGTCTAGATGGGGCGGAAAAACGGACCCCTACGGCAGACAGGGTCTTCCCTTCTTGTTCACACCTCATGAGAGTCTCCTTTGCGTTGGCAAAGGAAGACTTGAAGGCTTCCGCAAAGGAGCATAAGCGCAACCAGGATTGCCTCCTTAGGGTGATCGCTAAAGCTGCCGCTCTACACGACCCTTCGGCTGCGTATGAAATCAGCCTCATGGACGAGTTCACTATGGAGTTTAGGGTGTTAAGTTGCGCTGTCACTTTCTTGGCGACAGCAGCATCCGTGTTTCCCTGGAGAGCATCTCCCAGTTCCTCAATGAGATCTCTCTGTAAATGCGTGAAATGCGTAAGGTAGTTGAGCGATCGGATGGAAAAAGTCGCAGAACTAAATACGTGCTTCTCATATCTGTCCATCGTCCTAGAATCCTTATTAGGGGGATGGACAGAGGAAGATGATTCAGACATCTTCTTAGTGGCCACCGCCACCACCACCATAGTATCCACGGGAACCCCTTTTGTAAGATAAGATTTGTCCTGGGGGGCCGTCATGTATTTGTTTGGCTTGCGAAGGACTGGTTCCACTGTATCGGGTGTTTCCCAAGCCCTCCGGGCTATTAGATCCATGAGTTTGTCAAATGGTGGGGTCACCCAGGAGGTAGAAGGTTGAGCCCCTAATGCCTTCAGCAAGACCGATTCATCCACAGAAGGGGTAAGGGTTTGCAAGTCTCCCCTCTGTTTCAGGATTTCCAAAATGTCCGCAAACAAGACATCTTCAGAGGGGGACCATGGGGACCCTTCTGCTTCATCTAAATCTGTGTCAGATGTCAGAGATTCCTAGGGGGGAATCAATGTGCCTCCTCTTGCACAATTGTTTCCTCGGAACATCCTCAGCGGGAGCTTCTGGCGATGCATCCGAAGAACCAAGGTCGCCCTGTGGGGCTGTCTGAGGCATTGGGTCTCGATGCTTGGTAGGGGCCGAAGGCACAGAAGCAGAACGTGGACCTTTTGGGGAAGGAGAAGAAGATACTGATGATGTATGTGTCTGATCAGACAAGACCTTCCTCATGATGTCAAAGGCACCGGTGCCCCGATCCAAAGAAGGTGGTCGTTTCTCCGGAATTGGGACCACGGGCTCCGACACCGAGGACGGATCCGAACTGATCTGAGCCGAGGCACCGAGGGGAAGAGTCGGAACTGACATCTCGGTTTGACTGTCCCCCCGGAACCTAGGAAAGATCTTCGGTTCCGAGACTCTCCGGCTGGTTCCGAAGGAGTCAAGGTCAACAGAGTCGATAGCGCTACTGGAGGCTTCGGCACCGAGGGCTCTACAATCATCGGTTCTTCGATTCCTAGCTCCGATGACTCGACAGGTCTCGGAGGAGGAAGTGTCGAGGGAAAGTACAGTTTTGTACCTACCATAAATGTAGATGTCCGATAGATATGCAACTGCAGTCCTGACATATGGGTTGTCCTGCCCTCAGGCAGCCCTTCGGTCGGCCGGATTCCAAAGTCTGGGTCTGGCATCGGCTGACGTCGCCTCCTCCCCGACGTCAGAGCGGCTGGGATATAAAAGCACCAGCTGACGCCATCTTCTCCAGTGTTTCTTGCCCCAGATGCCAGGTGCCCTACAAGGAAGGCTAAATTTAGAGAATGGAGAAAAAATTCCAGACATTCACAACAGTAACAAACAGATACACCATAACAGATATCCCCAGCTAATTTGAAAGGGGGAGTGGACCGAAAAAAGAGGATTACAGAGGGGTAGGAGGGAGGGAAAACCTGACTGCAGTTGCATATCTATCGGACATCTACATTTATGGTAGGTACAAAACTGTACTATGTCCTTCAAGAATGCAACTGCAGTCCTGACATATGGGTTGAATACCATAGCCAAGCTGGGGGTGGTAGGATCTAAGATAAGGATGGTGTAGCTAAAATGCCCTGCAGGACTGCAGAAGTAAAGCCTGCTCGGGATCTGGAATATAAAGGCAGGTTGTAATGTTTGGAAAATGTATGCACGGAGCTCCATGTAGCAGCTTCTAGAATGCCCTTTGTAGCCACCCTTCTTAGAAAGGCTGTGGAGGTGACTGTAGCTCTGGTGGAGTGTGGCCTGATATTGGCTGGTACACCTTTTCCATGGAAAGAGTAGCAGAATCTGATGCAGTTTCCAATCCATTTTTAAATTGTTTGTTTGGAAATTGCCTTTAATTGTACTCCAGCAGCGTAGGCTACATATAGCTGGTCAGACTTTCTGTTGGCCTTTGTTCTGTCCAAGTAGTAGCGCAATTGTCTGTGTATGTCCAAGGTGTGCAGAAGCTTTTCTCCTTTATTTTGAGGACCGGGAAAGAAAGTAGGCAGGTGAATTGTGTGATTTAGAGAAACCCTGGATATCAATTTTGGCATGAATGAAGGATTGGTTCTTAAAGAGACTCTGTCCTGATGGAAAATGAGAAATGGAGGTACTGCCATGAAGGCCTGTATCTCAGAGACTCTTCTTGCTGAAGTAATTGCCAACAGGAAAACTGCTTTCCAGGAGAGAAATTGCAATTCTGAAGATGCTGCTGGCTCAAAAGGAGGAAGAGTTAATTTTTCCAAGACTAAGTTGAGGTCCCATGCAGGTACTGGTAGTTTTCTTGGAGGTTTGATATTCTTTATCCCTCTTAGAAACTGTCTTAGCAAAGGATGTGAAAACACCGGTGGATCACAGTTGTATTTTGCTGAAATTGTTGAAGCGTGTATTTTTATGGAAGAATATGAAAGGCCATTGTGATGCATTTCTGCCAAGTATTCTAGTATCTGTGGGATGCTCATTACTGATGCATCCTGACCCTTGTTGGCATTCCAGGTGTTGAATCTCTTCCATTTGGCTGAATAAGTTTTTCTGGTGGAAGGCCTGCGTGCTTCCAGTAAGATGTCTTTTACTTTTTTGGAGAGAGAGATATGGGGAGAAGTCATGGAACCCTCCAAGCTGTCAGTTGCAATGTTTGCAGGTTGGGATAAACAGTCCTGTAACTGTGCTGAGTTATAAGCAGAGGCCATTGAGGCAGGGGCCACGGCTTGGTACGAGTTATGCTCCTTAGTAATGGATACCAGTGCTGTCTTGGCCAGTCTGGAGCTATCAAAATGCCTTTCGGTTGTTCTGCTTTGATCTTCAGCAACACCTTGGTCATTAATGGTAGAGGTGGGAATGCATAGATTGTTAGAGAATTCCAGCTGAAGGAGAGAGCATCCACTCTCCAGGCTGGAGGATGATGTGCCCTTGAGCAGAACTTCTTCAGATGATGATTGAGGTGTGAGGCAAAGAAATCTATGTCCGGCCTCCCCCATGTACGAGTTATTTGTGAAAAAATGTCTGGATGCAACATCCATTCGTGCGGGTCCATAATGTTTCTGCTTAGACTGTCCGCCAGAACATTGTCCTTGCCTGGAACAAACTGGGATTGCAACTGTATGTTCAGTTTCAGGGACTTTTCCCAAAGAGTCACTGTTAGTCTGCAGAGGGGGTAAGAATGGGTGCCTCCTTGTTTGTTTATGTACCACATAACAGTGGTGTTGTCTGTCTTTATTAGCAGATGACCTTGCTGAAGAAATTTTCCGAAGGCCTCGATTGCATGAATTACTGCCACGATCTCTTTTTGATTGATGTGCAGATGCAATTCCCGGGGTGCCCATTGCCCTTGGATGCATCTGCCCTCTATGTGCGCCCCCCATCCATGATCTGAGGCGTCTGTTGTAATAATTTGGCTTGCTTGAGGTTTGTTGAAAGACATGCCTTTGTTTAGCTGGCTTGCTTGTGCCCACCACAAAAATTCCTTTTGTAGACATGGAATGAGTGGAATAATTGCTTCTAAGTTGTGGCTGTGTTGAGACCATAAACTTTTTAGGTACCATTGTAGTTTTCTCATGTGTAGTCTTGCCAGTGGAATCAGAAGAATGCAAGATGCCATGAAACCCAGGGCCTGCAGGATTTTCCTTGCAGTCATCTGGATGTGCTTTGCTAGGCTTTTGAAGTAATCTGGTAATTGTTCCTGTTTTTCTTCTGTGAGGAAAGCCATTTGTGAGTTTGTGTCCAGTTTGGCTCCTAGAAAAATTATTTGTTGGGATGGCAGTAGTCTTGATTTTTGATTGTTGACTGTGTATCCCAAAGCCTGTAGTAAGTGAATGACATAGTCCAAGTTTCTTATCAAGGCTTGCTTGCTGTCCGCTTGTATAAGGCAGTCGTCCAGGTAAGGGTATATTTGTATCCCCTGGAGTCTGCAATGTGTAATTACTGATGCCAGGCATTTCGTGAATACTCTGGGCGCAGTAGATAAGCCAAAAGGCAATGCTGAGAATTGATAGTGCTCTGACCCTGCAAGAAATCTGAGGTATCTTCTGCAGCTGTGTCTGATTGGGACATGCAGGTATGCCTCCTTGAGGTCCAAAGTAACCAGCCAAGACCCCTTGCCCAGCATGGGAAGAAGTTGCTGTAACGTCAGCATTTTGAAATTTGGCACAATGAGAAAAGTGTTTAGAGCGGACAAGTCCAGTATAGGTCTCCATTGCTTTTCTTTTCTTGGAACAAGGAACAGTCTTGAGTAGAATCCCTGGCCTTGTTCCTGAGGAGGAGCCTTTTCTATTGCTTTGATTTGTAGCAGTTTTGAAACTTGTAGGAGTGCCTCTGCCCTTTGATTTTGTGGCAGGTTTGGCATGCCTTGTCTTGTTGGTAAGGTATGGAAGTGGAACCTGTAACCTCTATTATGTCCAAAATCCATTTGTCCTTTGTAAAAACGTGCCAATTTTTTGAAAATAAAGATAATTTTCCGCCTAAAGGTGCTTCTCTTTGAGCCTTGGTCGGCGGTGTCAAAGTCAAGTCATTGTGATTGTCCCGGTGGAGCAGTATAAGTCCCTGCGCCACTTCTCTGATTAGTTGGTTGCCATTGGCGGCCCCTGTAGGAGCCTCGGTATTGCCATCTACCTCGAGCACGCCTGTTTTTCCCCTTTGGAACTTGTCTGTGTCTGGAAAGGACCAATTCTTCGAAGGCCAATTCCTGCTGAACCTTGGTGGCTGAACCTGGAGGAAATCTTTGACTGTTTGTACTGATTTAGCCTTTTCCTCAATTGATTTCAACACACCCTGTGCATTATCACCAAAATAGCTTGTGTTTTTCCAGAGGTGCATCTAGAAGCTTTACTTTAACATGATCTGGCAATGCCTGTTCTTTCAACTAAGCATATCTACGTATGACGGCCCCTGTCATAGCTGCTCTACATGAAGCTTCCAATGCATGATAACCACACTGAAGAAAATGATTGCTAACCTGCCGAGTATTATGAACCAAATCCTGCAAGGCCGTTCTATCTAAAGGCTCAGGAGAGGCTAACTTTTTCTGCAAATCATCCAGCAAGAAATCCTGATACTGAAACATATGAAAAAGACAGTTAAGTGCCCTCATGGCAAGGGTGGTTTAGGTATAAACTTTTTACCCCACCTCTCCAGAAGGCGGTGGTACCTCTGACACCGGCTCCAAGACCTGAGTCTCGATCAGAGATAAACGCTTGACGCCTGGCACGAGGTCATAGGAGCCGGCGTCCGAATCTGGAAAGAGGTGCTCGGAGCCGATGACTTGGGATTCGACACTCTTGAAGACTTCGACCCCTTCGAAGACTTGGATACTTGTTCAGCCTTGTCCAGGGCCTCTTGAAATTCGGGTTTAAGCAACCCTCTGTCAACCAACTTCCTGCGTCTTTCCAGCATGACCCTCCCACTAAAGGAATGACAAATGGAATAGTCTTCCTGCAAGTGGAGAGGGCCAAGACAGTAGACGCAGGATGAGTGGTTATCAGTAATGGACATCTTCTGTCCACACTGACATCTCTTAAAGCCTGATTTGGCTTTCTCTGACATTTTGAATATATATGTCCAAAACACAGCACACTTAAAGAAACACACTATATAAATCTAAGTGTAACAATTTTAAAAGTCTAGAATAATAATAGTAATTATAATAAACCAACAGTTTAATTCTGACCTAGCATATTATAGAAATCCAAAACACAGCACACTATAATATATATATATCTATCTATATATATATATATATATATATATATATATATATATATATATATATATATATAAAAGAGTTAAGGCAAAAATTTACAAGAAATTATGTAAAATACTGTCAATCCTGACAGGAAAAAACCCGCAGGCCTTAACTAGAAAAAAATTAAACTAATCTAATCTAAATACACTCACAAATAACAGTCCTATACTATATTATTTATCTTAAACACTAAGAAATAACTATAAGTCTACTAAATGAAGAAATATAGAAAGAATATAGAAAAAATATACTGGCCCGAGCCTCTCATATGCGATCTGCTGCTAGCGGCAAACTAGATCTGGGGGTTAGCACCTGAAGATCATGGGATATTACTGTGCCTCGAGCTTTCTCGAAGATGCAGAGCTGGTGATGCGGCTGACTCTGAGCCGAGGATCGGCTCCGAACCCGTGTGTAAGAACAAACGGTGAGATTGAACAATTTCACATCAAGTGTTTGTTTTTTTTTTGTTTATTATTCCCCTGCAGGTCTGCTTTATGTAGGATAGGAGGGCCAGATGTAAGCCTACATTCGATCAGGTCAGAATCTACCTCTTCCCTAACAAGGATCTGTGGAATCCCCTTAGGGTCTTCCATAATCACAAACCATGGTTTCCCTTGGATATCCCACACGGATAATTGCTCAGCCTCTGCAGACTTGCTAATGCTCATATCCAAAGTGGTCTGGACATCAGGCTCGGCCTGCGAATCAGAGTCGTGAACCGGTCATGTCTTAGGGCTGTCCAACAGGTCCAACACCTGAAGACAGACCTGGTATCCAGAGGTGTAGCAGAAGGTTCAGGCCTTGCTTTATGGACTTCCGCTTCAAAATTGACTCTGCTTTGGGTCCCAAAGATCCCTCCATAGCACTTTCTGCTAGCAGCTTTAAGCATTGATTCTCACGGTATATAGCTAGGGAGGATAATCTACTCCTTACAGCCTTTTTGACAAATGCCTGACAAACAGAGCAGTTTTTGTGGTCGTGGTTTGGACCTAGGCAGTAGAGGCACTAGAGGTGGCTACGCTTGTGTGGAATTTATCGACTTTAATGGCCAATGTCCAATCGCAGCCTACGTGCGACCTACCATACATCCTACAGTAGTGGAATTCTTTCGTATATTGGTTGATGTCAGATCATCTAAGGTGGGGAACTCCCTCATGCTATGAATACTGCAACAGATGAATAGGACGACGACATCTGGTACTAATAAAATTGTGGGCGTTCTTCAAAATATAAAAAATATTTAAAAAGTGTAGAAGGTTTTTCCCATGGGGGCTTAGGAGCCAGAAATGATGCCGGTAGCAAACTGCTGCTCATGTGAAGCCTCAAGGCTATTTTCCTTTGAGGCAACAAAAAAACACTTACTTGGCTACATTCTGACTGCTAATTAGCTAACCTCTTAAGGGGAAATCAGCAGTCAAAATGCAGGTGGGGGGGGGGGCATAGCTTCATGAAGACTGGTAAGTTGAATCCTAGGCATTATATACTAACGAAATAGCCAAAAGCTACTGCAGTTTTGAGAATTATGTACATACACTAAGAGTTTCTTTTTTAATTAACGAGGAAAGGTGATGTTTACAAGTGGGAATAGAACAAGCAAAAGTTTAAATAAAAACTTTAATGAAAAAATACTCAAACTGCAGTAAAAAGAAGTTATGTACTCACCATAACGTTCCATGTGAGTTGTTTCATCTTGCCTTCAATCATCACTGATAGGTTCGGAGCCAATCCTCTGCTCCGACACGGCCGTTTAGCAAAGCTCAAAGATTACCAGTAGCTCGAGACCAAGCCCCTTATCCCAAGATGCACTGCTGGAATTACCTCCGATCTTGTTTGCTGAGAGTACCATACCCTAGAAAGAGGACTAATCTCCCCAGAGAAGAAGAACAATGAAAAACCAGGATGAAGTCAGCCTCCAGGTCAACTATCAGCAGGTGAGGGAAGGAGGGAGGGGCATGAGAATGAAGGCGTGACGGAACAACTCATATGGAACGTTATGGTGAGTACATAACTTCTTTATGTGAAGTTGTTCAATCTCGCCGTTCATTCATCCCTGATGTGTAGTGTCCCTAGCACCCTAAATCCTGGGTGGCTCAAGGAATACATTTTTCAGGACTGTAGAACCAAAGGAAGCCCTGTCCGTGGAGGCCTTGTCCACTTTGTAATGAGTGATAAAAGTGTGAGGCTTAGACCAAGAGGCTGCAGCATAGATATTATCAAGGGGTAACTTTGCTTGAAAGGCCAAAGAAGTAGAGACTGCTCTGGTTGAGTGCGCCTTCACTTTACGCAACAAAGACCTATTAGCAGATGAGTAAGTGTAGGTGATAATATCCAAAAGCCACTTAAGAAAGGGTTGTTTTAGCCACATGTCTACCTGTTCTGGCTTCAGAGAATGAAACAAAAAGCTGGTCTGACTTTCTGAATTCTTTTGTTCTGTCCAGATAAGACCTAAGCTGTCTGTGAACATCGAGTTTGTGCAGCATGTATTCTAACTTATTGGTATGGTTGGGGAAGAACACGGGCAACTCAATAACTTGGTTGACGTTTGCCTTAGAACATACTTTAGGCAAAAAGGAAGGATTAGTCCTAACGGATACTCTGTCAGGATGGAAAATTATATAGGGGGCTTGAGAGATAATGCCTAAAGCTCTGACAACCTGCAGGCATAAGTAATGGCCACTAGAAAAATAGTTTTCCAAGACAGAAACTTGAGCTCACTAGATGATGCTGGTTCAAAGGGAGGAAGAGCAATATGGGATAGCATGAAATTCAAGCTCCAGGGAGAATAAGGAGTCTTCACTGGAGGCCTAATGTGAAAGGTACCTTTGAGGAAGGCCTTGGATAACTGATGTTGCATAATACTTAGGCAATCAATACCTAGATGAAAATTAGATATGGCTGCTAACTGGACCCTAACGGTTGCAGCTGCTGCTCCTTCGTGAAAAATCTCAGTCAAAAATTCTAGTATGGATGACAGTGGAGCTTTGTAAGGGTCAAGGTTCTTATTAGAAGCCCAAATGAAAAATCTCTTCCACTTACTACAATACAATTTTCTGATGGAAGGTTTGTGGGAAGCCAACAAAATTTGACTTGTGTCATATGAAATATTATGAAGCCTGGCTAGACGGGGAACTGGAGCAGCCAAGCTGTTAGCTTCAGTGACTGCAAGGAAGGATGGAGGTCCCCTGACAGGCGAGTCAGAAGATCTGGAAATGGGTCCAGGATCCATGGATCCTCCAAGAGACGATGGTAAAGAAATGGAAACCAAATTGGCCGTGGCCAAAGAGGGGCTATAAGACTGACAGTCCTTCCCAGTGACTTTGCGGTCTGTAAAAATCTGGGTATCAGTGGAATTGGGGGAAATGCATACAGGAGACCCGGGGGCCAATCGTGTATGAGTGCATCCCTCGGTGGTTTTCCCGGAGGGGGTATCAGGGCAAAGTAGCTTCTGCATTCGGTGTTGATGGGGCTGGCAAAAATATCGCAGCAAGGCTGGCCCCATTTGTGGAAAATCCTATCCACAATCTCCTGTTTGAGGGACCACTCATGTGGCAACAAGATTGCCCTGCTCAGCTTGTCTGCTATCACGTTGGATCTTCCCGGGATGTGTGTTTCCAACAGAAAGCGCTGGGATGACACAGCCCACTGCCAAATTCTGAGGGCTTCTCGGCAAAGGGTGTAAGATTTGGTCCTGCCCTGTTTGTTCAAATACCAGACCACTGACGTATTGTCTGTCTATATGGCAATTGTCCCTAGAGGGAGAGAGTCCTGAAAGTACTGCAACACCAGAAGTACAGCTTTCATCTGTAGAACATTGATATGCAAGTGTGACTCTTGATCCGTCCATGTGTCTTGGGCAATCTTTTCCTGAAAATGCCCCCCCCCCACCCTATCAGGGAAGTGTCCGTGGTCACAGTGGCTACGGGGAGGGGGGGGGGGACAAAGGGGCGTCCTATTGTGACATGTAGAGATGTCAACCACCAGTGAAGATCCCTCTTGCAAGAGTTTGTACTCAGAATCATATGGTTCTTTGACAATTCCTGGTAAGACCATTGCGTGACAAGAAGCCACTTAAGATTCTGCATATGCATCCTCACCAATGGAATGGCTAATATTGCTGCTGCCATCAAACCTAGTACTTTCAAGACCTCTGCTAATACAGCTCTGTTCTTTGACACCAAAGAAGTGATGTGCTGGCGAAGAATTGATACCCTTTCGAGTGGAAGACGAAGAGTGGTGGTTGAAGTGTCTAACTCTGCCCCTATAAAGATAATATACTGCGATGGCGACAAGGCAGACTTTTCGAAGTTGACCGTAAACCGAAGTGGTTGCAGAGTGTCAGAGTGGATTCTGTTGCCTGAATCAGTTGATGCACAGTGGTGGAGGTAAGGAGCCAACAGTCTAGGTACAGAAACACCTGGAATCCTAGACGCCTCAGGTGAGCCAAGACCACTGCCATACATTTGGTAAACACTCTGGGGCTGTAGTGAGACCAAAGAGCAGGGCTCGAAACTGGTAGTGACTGGCTCCCAGCCGGAAACAGATGACCTCTGGATGGTCTGGCCATTTTTATATGGTAGTACGCATCCTTGAGATCGACTGAGCAAATCCAATTGTCCTTCCCTAAAAAGGGAAGTATGAACTGAAGCGTGACCATCCGAAACTTCTCTTTTCTTACAAATCAATTCAGTCTGCAGAGGTCCAAAATGGGTCTCCAGTCCCCTGTTTTCTTTGGAACCAAAAAGAATCTTGAGTAAGTTCCAAATCCTGTTTGGTCTGCTGGGAATGGCTGGATGACTTTTTTCTATAGCAACTTGAGGACCTCTGTGGTTGCTTGTTCCCTGTAACTGGGTGGAACGTCCGGGATTCTCTTGACAGGAATGGGGGAAGAAGAGAATGGTATGAAATACCCTCTGGAAATTATGCTTTGTACCCATCTGTTGTTTGTAATATCTAGCCAGGCTACTGGGTGCAAAGATAAGCGACCCCCGACTGCCTCCAGAGCAGGACTATCGGGCCTCCTCTCAGGAGCACTGATAGGGCTGACCAGGGAAATGATCTCTGTCATCCTGGTGTTGCAGACACCCTCTGCCACGAGGGCAGCGTCTTCCATTATTACTTCCTCTTCTGCCCCTGGAGGAAGGTTCTCCACGTGTGTCCTGAAAGGCTCCTTGGGCTTTACGGAACCACATCTTTCCTCCCCTTTGGCCTTTGGAGTACAGCCGAGCAGGGATAGAAAAACAGACTCCGACGGCAGACAGAGTCTTTCACTCCTGTTCACACCTGGTCAATGTTTCCTTTACCTTAAGCCCAAACAAGGATGAGGCATCAAACGGGGTATTTACGAATGAAGACTTGAAGAGCAACGCGAAGGAACAGAGGCACATCCAGGCATGCCTACGAAGAGCAATCCCTGCTCCTGCAGCCTTACTTGACCCATCTGCTGCATATGATATGAGACGCATGGATAAGTTCACAATGGAATTAAGGGTAGCAAGCTGGGCAGAAACTTTGTCAGTGACAACTGCAGCTACAGCACCCTGAAGAGCATTTCCCAACTCCTTAATGAGATCTCTTTGCAGTCTAGTGAAATGGGTCAGATAGTTCAGTGACTGAAGAGAGAAAGTCGCTGAACTGAACATGCGTTTCCCATATCTATCCATGATCCTAAAATCTCTGTTAGGAGGATGGATAGGCGCAGAAATTTCAGACAATTCCTTCTTGGTGGCTGCCGCCACCACCACAGACTCAACAGGGACTCAGACAAGAAGGTTTTAACCGCTGGGGCAGAGATAAACTTATTCGGCCTCCAAGGGACAGGCTCCATGGACTCCGGAGACTCCCATGCCCTATGAGAGACCAGCTGTATCCGCTGGGGCAGAGATAAACTTATTCGGCCTCCAAGGGGCAGGCTCCATGGACTTCGGAGACTCCCATGCCCTACGAGAGACCAGCTGCATAAGCTCATCGTAGGGTGGAGATACCCAGGAGGTGGAACGTTGAGACCCAAAAGCCTTCAGAAGAACCGACTCATCCTCAGTAGGGTTTTTGGACTGCCAATCACCTCTCTGCCTAAGGAACTCAAGGATCTGCGCAAAGGAGATGTCCTCAGAGGGGGGTCAAGGGGACCCTTCTGACTCATCCAAGTCAGTGTCAGATGTCAATGACTCCTGTGGGGAGTCCAAGTGCCTCCTCTTGCACACACTCTTTCTGGGAACTTCCTCTGGGGAAGTCTCAGAAGAGCAGGGGGTGCCCAGTGGGGCAACCTGAGACTCTGGGTCTCCACGTTTAGGGTGGCCAATGGAAGCAGAAGCAGACACATGCACTTTAGGGGAAGAAGCCAGACCTGCTGATGAGGAAGTCTTGGGAGACAGTACTTGCCTCATGGCTTCGAAGGCAACATAGCTCCTATGAGAAGGGGTCAATGGACCCGAAGAAACCATGATCCCCTCCAGCACTGATGCTGTGGGCTCTGAGCCCGAGTGGGGGCGGAGCTCACCCACACCGAGGCCCAGAGAGGAAGAGTCGGCACAGACAAGTCAGTGCTACTATCCTCCATGAACCCAACCAGAGAGTGTCGGCTCCTAGAGTCCCCAGTCGGTGCAGAGGATGTCAGAGTAGATGGAGCCGATGACACTGGAATATGTGTCGGCTCCAAGGGTTCTACAACTATCAGGTTGGTCTCATCCGGCTCCAAAAAACTGATATGGCTCGAAGGAGGAGCAGTCAATTTATGGGTAGTAGTCTTCGGTTCCGACGCCTGGGTCGGAACAGACAGCAATTTAGCTAGGCCTGGAGCCTTTAAGACCTTCTGTACCAGTCGGTCCATGTCCGAATCCGAAAGACTAACACAGGACCTGGAGGAATGCACCGATGAGGTCGACTGGAGTAACGGAGAAGGAGATTCAGAGACCGGTCCCAAGGCAGCGCCCAGGTCCAAAAGGAAAAGACTGTCAGCTCTGAAGGCTGTGGAGCTGAAGTCACAGCAAGTTCCACTTTCTTAGACTTTTTTGGCAGAGTCTGAAGAGGATTTGGAGGACTTCGATGACTTGCTGGCTCCATCCTGGTCAAAGCTTAGACAAAGGCATGCTTAAGAAGACCCCAATCCATGACCTTTCCCTTCCTCTCAGCAAGCACCCTAGTGGAAAAGAAGAGGGAGATACTGCAGGACTCCTGAAGGAGCACCTCACCCAGACAATAAATACATTGAATGTGTCCGTCTGTGACAGACATCTTTTTTCCCACAGTCTGGACATTTTTTGAAACCAGACTTAGGATGTCTGTCTTTATCTTCAGACATAATAATAGACAAATTACATCACCCTTTAAACAACAACAACAACTAAGCAAACACACACAATATTAACAATTCCCAAAAGGCCACACTGTGTGTGCGTGTGTGTGTGTGTGTGTGTGTGTGTGTGTGTGTGAATATGTGTGTATATATATATATATATATATATATATATATATATATATATATATGTGTGTGTGTGTGTGTATGTATGATATATATATATATATATATATATATATATATAAAACAACACAAGAAACTAACTGTATATTTAGTTAATACCCAACTACAAAATGGCGCTAAAGCTACACTACTAAAGGCCAAAGTCAACACTAGCAAAGAAAAGTCCACGAAAACTAACAAGGCCCAAAAAGAAGGTAACATTTTGGATAAGGGAACACTAAGCAATAGTCTAGATATAAAAAAATAAGAACATTTTTAAGAAAAACTTGCTAATTCATTGAATAAGTCTCGAGCAGAGCTGGAAACCAAGAGATGAGTGCCGCGTCAAACTAGATTCGAGGTAATTCCAGCAGTGCATCTTGGGATAAGGGGCTTGGTCTCGAGCTAATGGTAATCTTTGAGCTTTGCTAAACTGCCATGTCAGAGCCGAGGATCGGCTCCGAACCCATCAGTGATGAATGAACAGCGAGATTGAACAACTTCATATCTGACTTTTAACCATGTATTTGAATACAAGCAATTTTAGGTGAGAAAGGAACTTACCTAGCCAAAAATTAAAAGAATCCTTAAAATGCAGGAGCTAATCCTGAGGGCTACTGAAGTGCTCGATGATGGCAGCAAGATATGGAGAGCTAGATGACAGCACTACAAAATGTGATGGGGAAGAGATCAAACTAGCTTGTATTCTCTTTGTTGCAATACAGATAAAGTGTAATCAATGACCAGTCCATCAGTTCCAGTGTCCGGACAGGAACAAAATTTTAAGTCTCCACTGAGAAAGCTCACTCGGACTCTGCCATAGGTTGGTGTGAGGGAAAGGTAATTTTGATTCCTTGTATTGTTCTGCATATTTGTACTACTTTGTTGACTTCTCCTATTTTATATATTGTGGTATACTTCTATTCCACTGTGTTTAATTGCATTCTGTTTTCCACTCCATATTTAAACTAGAACAGAAACCAGAGTGGCCTCTCATGAGTCAGAAAGAAATTTGAACAGGTCACGAAGGGTTAATCTATGAAATGAGGAAGGAGCTAGAGAGTAGAGATTGTATTTAAAGATGTAAATAACATTTGAAGGCTTTGCTGAAAAGCACATGAACTGACACAGACTGCTGTGAGGGAAAAAAGAAGTTATGTTCTTATCATAATGTTCCATCTATGTTGTCGTCTTTCATCTGTCTTCAACTCATGGGTTCGGAGCAGACTCAGCCACATTACATAGCTTGGATTCAGGAGCTGAGCTCCTCCTCCTCCACCCACAATTCCTCACTCCACCATCACTACCTCAGATCGAGATTCCTGAAACAGCCAGAGCACAAGAATAAGAAATACGTGCACCAGAAAAAGTAACACCATCTTCAGGAGCTCAAAGGTTACAGGAAATGGTCTGAGCGCCATGTCGCAGGTCCTCAAAAAAGGAATGGGGATGATGGGGAGAAAGTTGAAGACAGATGAAAGACAACAACACAGGTGAACATTATGGTAAGAAAACTTCTTTATCTGATGATGTTGTTTCATCGGATCTTCAACCCATGGGAGAGAATCCCTAGCTACTTCGACCATGGATGGCCCTAAAGAAGGATGTTAGGAAGCACGGCAGAGCCAAAGGATGCTCGGCTTCTGGAAATTATGTCCAATTTGTAGTGGTTGATAAAGATATGAGAGTTAGCCAACATGCTGCTGTACAGATGTCATCTATGGAAACTTTGGACCAGAATGCAGAGGAGGTAGAAATGGAACTGGTGGAATGGGCTTTCACTTTGTCTGGTAAGGAAATGTGTTTTAAGATTACAAATCAAGTGGATACACTTACAAATCCAATTAGAAATTGTCACTTTTGAAACCGGTCTTCCTAGTCCGGACTTCGAAAGACAAACAAATAACTGATCTGATTTGCGAAAGGATTTGTTTCTATCCAGATAAAATCTCAACTGTCTATGTACATACAGAGAATGGAGTTGGTATTTCCCCTTTGTTATGGAAGTTTTGGAAAAAAAATGGTAGGTTGACCTCTTGATTGATGTTCCCCTCCAAAGCAACTTTTGGGAAAAATGAAGGGATTAGTGCGAAGGGTAACGTTGTCCTTATGAAAAATAAGGTACAGGGGCTTGATGCATAATGCTTGAAGTTCTGAAACTCTCTTTGCTGAAGTAACAGCTATAAGAAATGCAGTTTTCCAGAAGAAGAACTGAAGGTCCACTTTGGCAGCTGGCTCAAAGGGGGGAGATGTTAAGGCCTGAAGAACTAAAGTGAGATCCCAAGGGGGAATGACTTTAACAGGCGGACGGAGAAGGAAAAGTACCCTTGAGAAAACTTTTCAAAAGTTCTGAAGAAGCCAAAGAAGAGGCATTAAAGCCCACATGGTAATTAGAAATGGCTGCTAGTTGCACATTGATGGTAGATGAACTGGAACCTTTGTGAAAAAGGTTAGAAAGAAAATCCAAGATAAAGGGAGTAGGAGCAGAAAAAAGATCAACTCTGTGTTGTTGAGCCCAGACAGAAAACCTCTTCCACTGATCAGCATAGATTTTCCTAGTGGAAGCTTTGTAGGCTGCTAAAACGATATTCTTAGAGGACAACAGCCGAGGAACTCTAGCCATCACTGGAAGTGGATTAGCCAAGCTGTCAACCTGACATTGACAATGTCCAGGTGAGGGTGACCGGAGGGGTGTGAAAAAAGATTCTGAAATGGATGCAGAATCTAGGGAGAACAGATGACACCACAGCATGGGAAGCCAGATTTGTTGAAGCCAGAATGGGGCAATGAGGATGACTTTGCACTTCAACCTCCTGGCTTTCTGAAGAAATTTTGAAATAAGGGGCAAGGGAGGGAATGCATACAAAAGATCGGGGGGGGCCAAGTGTGAACTAGACCACCTCTTGGGGATTCCCATGGTGGAGGATTTAGAGTGAAGAACTTGTTGCACTTTGTGTTTGAAGGAGAGACAAAGAGATCGCAACAAGGATGACCCCATTTCTGGAAGATCATGTTCACCACTATTGGGCTGAGAGACCACTCGTAAGGCATCAGCAGGGTTTGGCTGAGCCTGTCAGCTGGAAAGCTGGACTTCCCGTAATTTGTGTCATGATAAGAAAGCAGTTGGAAGAGATCGCCCATTCCCACCATCTCGTGACTTTTTGACAAAGGGTGTAGGATCTCGTTCTTCCTTGTTGGTTTATATACCAGACTACCGAAATATTGTCTGTCTGGATAGCAATAGTCACGGTCAGAAGACAGCCGTGAAGTGCTTGCAATGCCAGAAGCACTGATCTCATCTCCAAGACATTTATATGCAAATTGATTTCCACGGCTGACTATGTGCCTTGGCCAGTCTGTTCCAGGTAATGCCCCCCCCCCACTGGATGTGTCTGTGATTACCATGGCTGAAGGTGTAGGAGGTAATAAAGGACGATAGACCAGAAGATTTTGAGTGTGAAGCCACCACATTAGAGAAAGTTTGCAGACCCTTGACGATCGTAACGGATAAAAGACAGGAAGATTTAAGAGAGACCATTGCACTGCCAAGGTCTATTGAAGTACTCTCATATGAAGATGGGCTGAGGGAATAATGGTTGCAGCCATAGACCCCAGAGCTCAAAGAACCAGTTTCACCAGAGTGGGGGGGGGGGGCATAGAATGAGTAGAATTTGTCTGATGTGAAGCTGTAATGACAAGATTCGCTGGGGAAGAAGAAGGGCCTTGAACTGTAAAGTGTTGAGACGTGCTCCTATAAAGTCTAGGACTTGAACTGGTTGGAGATGCACCTTTTTCAAGTTGACAACAATTCAAGTATTGAGATAGTTGTAAGATGTAACTCTGGGCTAGCAACAATCTGTGTCTTGTGGAAGCAGTTATAAGCCAGCCATTCAGGTACGGGAATACTTGGAAACCCTGCAGTCTGAAATGGTCTGCCACTACTGCCATGACTTTGGTGACCACCCTGGGGGCTGTGGTGAGACCAAAGGGAAGTACTCGGAACTGGAAGTGACTGGCTCACAACTAGAAGAGGAGAAACCTCTTGGAGTGCCTGTCCATCTTTATATGGTAGTACGCATCCTGGAGGTCTATGGAGCACATTCAGTCTTCCTCCTGTAATATGGGAAGAATGGACAGGATAGTGACCATTTGGAACGTTGTTTTGGCAACTGATTTGTTCAGATCGGTGAGGTCCAGTATAGGTCTCAAGTCCCCCGTCTTTTCTAGCACCAAAACGAATCTTGAATAGATGCCTGATCTGGACTGGTCTGGGGGGACTGGCTGAATGACTCTTTCTTAGCAGACCAAAAATTTCCATGGCTGCTACCTACCTCTGATCTGGTGGAACATTGGAGAGGGTTTTTCTGGGTCTGGGATTGGCCAGAAAAAGAATGTTGTACCCTCTGGATATGATGGACAACACCCAACGGTCTGCAGTGATGGCCTCCAAGGCTGTTGGGTAATGTGATAGACAGCCCACGAATGCTTCCAGAGTGGAGCAGTCGGGCAAACCCTCTTGGCTGTGGAAAGGTTTTCTCCGAGAAAGGACCCCCCCCTCTGCCCCTAGGGCAGTGTCCATTGTTTCCCCCTCTGCCTTTGGAGGAAACCTCTCCCGGAGACTGAAAAGAACAGCTATTAGACTACCACAACCACAGCTTCTTACCACCATGCGGATTCTGGGAAAAGGATCTTTGTGGGGTAGTGAAGCAGATCCCTACAGCAGAAAGCGTCTTCCCATCTTTCTCACTCAGAGTAAGTGTCAGGAATGGACCGAACAAGGCTAATCCGCTGAAAGGGGCGTTAGTGAATGACGACTTGAAGGGGTCATAAAAATCAAAAAGTTGCATCCAGGCATGTTGTCTAATAGCAATACCAGAACTGGCTGCCATACAGGTTCCTTACGCAACATGTGAAACTAGCCTCATAGAGGTGATGGATAGGGCAGTGAGGGTGGCCAGCTTAGAAGAGACAGATCTCTTCTCTTCAGGCGTGGATCCTGTGGGAGGCTGAGCGATCTCCTTGATTAGATCCCTCTGAAGCTTGGTGATGTGGGCCAAATAGTTCAGCGCCCTCAGAGTGAAGGTTGCTGAAGAATAAACTCGATTCCCGAATATTTCCAAAGCCCTAGATTCCCTGATAAAGTGACAGTCAGTGGAACTCTCTTGAAAGTTTATTTTTGGTGCCACTGCAACCATCATGGCATCAACAGGGATACCCTTAGACGAATGGGACCTTTCTGGGTTCCTTCCATGCACTGTGGGGAAATAAGGGTCTATCAAGGGATCCGCAAGGGGAGGGGGGGGGTCACCCAGGAAGTAGAAGGTCCTGTTGAAAATGCCTCGAAAAATATAGATTCTTCTGGATAAGGGTTTTTGGTAGACCACCCAACTTTCTGCCTGAGGATTTCCATGATGTCTTCAAAGGAGACATCAGGTGGGAATCTGGGGGACTCATCTCCTTCCTCAAAATCAAAGTCATCGGTGAGCAACTTTGGAGAAGAGTCCAAGTGCCTCCTCTTGCACCTGTGATTTCCATGGGCCTCCTCAGTGGGAAGATCTGGGGAGCAATCAGAAGGCTGTTGGGGTTCCAGCTGTGGAGCAAGGCTCGAAGCCTGAGGAACAAGCAGTCCCCTAGGAGGACGAGAGGGATGCCTGCTGCACAGATACATAGGGAGCCAACAAAGTATCCGAAGCTGGGAGTGTCAGGGCCCTCACTGGAGTGGAGAGAACTCTCTACACCACCTCAA
The DNA here is from genome assembly GCF_019279795.1 of Protopterus annectens. NCBI lineage: Eukaryota > Metazoa > Chordata > Ceratodontiformes > Protopteridae > Protopterus > Protopterus annectens. The sequence goes on along the minus strand of NC_056729.1, from coordinate 1,452,494,100 downwards.
AAGCCAAAGGAGAGTGAGTACCCAAGGACAACTCTGCCACAGATGAAGCCACAGGCATTGAAAATTCCCAGACCCGCAAGCCCTGGTGCCGAGGAGGCCGTCGGAGCCGAACTGTCAAACGCAGACAGGTAGGGACGGATCCAAAAGCCTCGAGCCCAATGCCCACCCCTTGGATTCGACATTGAAGTCACATCTCCAAGAGTCTATCGGTGCTGAACTGGTCGGAACCAAAGCACTCAATTACCACTGAAGTCAATGTAAGAATATTCATCGGCGCCAAGGTCTCGACACTCGGGAGCTTCAGACCAGAGAGTCGGATCAGAACTGGAACCAAAGGTAAAGGTTAGGGTTGGGTGCTCACGGGCTCTGGAGGGAGACAGAGTAGGCAACACCCTCAACTGCATCTATGCAAGGAGAGAACACATCAAAATCCTGTCCATCTTGGCATCAGAGAAGGAGCAAGGGGACCTGGCAGAGGAAGCAATTGAACCCGGTCTGGAGTGGTGGCTTCGGGAGGTGAAGACTGGGGAAGCGTAGGCAGGAGCAAAATATTTGGCAAGAACCTTGGTGTGGTTGAGTGGGGAGAGGAGCACTTGCGTTCTGGTGAAGGAGAACGAGAAGCCCTGGAATCTGTAAGGCCTCTTAAGAGGCTGGTCTTCCTTGCGGGCTTTCTTTTAGTCGATAGACTTAGCAGGGTGCTCCTGGTCAGCTTTGTAGGGATTCTGGGCTCCTGAAGGAGAGGCCTGCGTAGAAGAGGAGGGAAGCAGGCCCTTCAGAATAAATTTGTTCCTCCTGTAAATAAGCACGTGCTGGTTGACGCCCGTGGAGACAAAGCAGGAGGACTCTAAGTGACTAGCACCCAAGAAATAAACACACAGGGTGTGGGCATTGGAGGGTGATATTTTGTGCCCCCACCCTCTGCAGTTTTTAAACTCTGGCTTAGGGGCTTCGGACATAGAAGAAGAAAAAAAAAAAAACTAAAGCCTGTCTGCAAAGATTTTTTTTTTTTATTGGCACTAGAACAAAGAATGTGCTGAAAAAAACGGTAAGAAAGGAAGACAGGTGGAGAAATAAAATAGTTATTGACATAAAATACTTATTCACAGTAACCTAAATAAACAATCCCAGGAGGAGCTCGACTGGAAGATGCCATTCGTGATGGTGGCAAATGAGACATGAGGGAGTAATGATGGAGTGGGGGAGAGGAGGAGCTCAGCTCTTGGATCCAAGCTATGTAATGCGGTCGAGTTGGATCAGAGTTCGGATCCAAACTCATGGGTTCAAGATCAGATGAAAACATCAGATGGTTAGTTTCTTTATAACACTTCTTGTATATTGTATTGCTTTGTGACTTTCGTCCGTTTTACAATTTCTGGTTTCTCTTCACTGCACTATTTTGAACTGCATTCTGTCTTCCATTACAAATGTAAACTAGGAAAGAAACAAAAGACGTGTCTCTTCCAAGTCACAAATTATGCTTTATCACCCACCAACCATGCTGTTGTCACTTTATCTTTAGTTGCCTGACCGAACTACTCATTTGCCCACATGATTTCTTCCCTCGCCTCTTTTATAGGCTTTTGTCAGTAAATACAAAATGATCATTTTGTAAAGTCACCACACGTAAGTTATATAAATGTATTTATCCTCCCACTGCAATCCATAATGCTGAGTGCCAAACACCATGCAAAAGCTTGTTAAAAATTAGTAGCTCTCTCCTTAGGCAGCTAAATCTAGAGGTAACCTCTTCCTTATCTTTACAACTCCTTATTGCACACTGCAATTCTTAGCACGACCCATTTTTTTTCATCTTAGTTTTAAAATCTGCAACATTCCACTTCTTAGTACTTATCTTGGGATTAGTGCTTCTGTTTTGTTCTTGGTGAGAAAAGGTGCAGAGGAATGATTTCCACTGGGCTCTGTGCATCTTTCCTGATAAGTCCAGTTTCTATATAGGGCATCTACCATGAAAAGCCTATAACAGGCAAGTGAATTCATATCCATCCAGAGATGAATATTCACTCCACATTGCTGTACTGTGTATGTATGTATATACATATATTTATATATATATATATATATATATATATATATATATATATATATATACATATATATATATATATATATATATATATATATATATATATATACATACATATATATATATATACATACACACACACATATATATATATATATATATATATATAGGTTCATAGGTTCATACTATATATATATATATATATATATATATATATATACATAGGTTCATACTAGGCTATCTGCCCTAGGGCATTTATAAGCCTAGACAGAATGTGTTTGGCTTTCGCCACCCATTTTAAATTTATTTTGCTATGCCCTTTTTCGAGGTTAGTATACTGTGCCTCTGTCTAACAGTGACACAGAAGTGATACCCGGGGTAAACCTACGATCTCCCATCCACTCATCAAGATTCCTCTTGAAGAGAGTCAATGAGGGACTCTGCCTAACCTGGACTGGGATTTTATTCCAGAGTGAAGGGAGCCTCTGGGTTATGAATCTGTCCCTCCAGCATGTCCTATTTATTTCAGTGCTGAGGTTCAAGTCTCTCGAGCGTGTAGTTCGATGGGATTTGGATTTTCTGAGGTGCAGCATGTCCATTAATTCTGGGTTGGACATGGCTTTATACGTCAGGCACAGATCGCCCGTATGCCACTGAGTAGAGCTGGAGTTTCTTTAACTGGGTAGCATATGGCATCTGTTTGAGCCCTTTGATCCTCTTGGTGAGGTACTTTTGGGGTCTTTCCAGGTGCTGCAGGTGTCTGGTAAGGTACATCCCAAAAGGGGCATTGTACTCAATTATGGGCCTGATGACGGATGAGTAAAGGGAGGCACGATGACCTCCCCTGATCTAGATGTGAATCCCTTCATGATTAGGTGGGCTATATAAAATGTTTTTCTAACCACTTTGGCCACGTGGTTGTCAAATGAGAGATTGCTATCAACTTGGGTCCCCAGGTCCCTAATTACTTCTTCTGTACTTAATGGATTACCACCTATGTGGTAATTTGCGGGCACTTTGTTTTTGCCAAAGGGGATGACTATACACTTTTTGGCATTTAGCGTGAGGCCATGGCTCTGGCACCAGTTGTCTGTTTCTATGAGGCCCTTTTGGAGGATGCTTGTGTCGGCTGGAGAGTCGATTATGGCGCCCAGTTTACAGTCATCTGCGAACTTGGTCAGCCACAGTCCTTCCGTGTTGGCCTGTACCTCCGAGAAATATATACCGAACAAGACAGGTCCCAGGACTCAGCCTTGTGGGACACCACTTGTAACTGGTTTGGAGCCTGACATGGCTCCAGCAATTCTAACCATGTGGGTTCTGTCCTTGAGCCAGTTTGCAATCCATCTAGAGACATAGGGGTTTATATTTAAGCTGGTGAGCTTATCAATAATGCCCGAGTGGGGTAGTGTATCGAAGGCTTTTGCGAGGTCCAGGTAGGCTGTGTGGACCACCTTGCCCTCGTCAATGGCCTTGGTGACTGTTTCAAAGAAATCAACCAGGTTTAAAGAGACAGGATCTGCCCTTAAAGCCAAACTGGGTAGGATCCAGTGTCTGTAGGTACCCAATATCTTTATTTATGAGGTCCATGATGATCCTTTACATAGCTTTGCAGACCAAGCTAGTCAGGCTTATGGGGCGATAGTTTCCAGGATCCGTTGAGGCACCACCTTTATGGAGAGGGACCACTGTCTGTTGCTGTACGCCACTATTTGGGCACATATCCTGTAGTAAGGCTGAGATTGAACAGTAGTTTTATGTTTGGGTTTAGCTCTTCTTGGGGTTCATGTAGGACGCAGCCCGGGACACCGTCTGGTCCCATTGATGCTGTGTTTTTTGCTTTGGAGAGGGCGGCTCTTACCTGAGCATCTGAGATGTCAGGGGGGCAGCACTCCGCTGGGATAAATATTTGCCCTTTTGGTGGTGGTGGTGGTGGTGGTGGTGGTGGGGGGGAGTTTGCGCTGAACCTGTCAGCTAGGATGTTGGCAATGTCTGTGGGTTCAGTGTATTTTTTGTCATTATGGACTAATTCTGAGCATATCTGGGAATTACCACCCAGGTTCCTAACATAACTAAAGAAAGCCTTGTGATTATCCTTAGTGTCCTGTGCAATTTTTCTCTCGAAGCTGGCCTTAGACAATTTTATGAGTGCCCGTAGTTTTTTTGCTAATACTGATCAGTGATGCCTTCCCTTTTTGGGATTTTGCTCTATCATTTAGTAGCTTCCTCCTTCTATTGTAAAGTTTGTTTATGGCTGGGGTCCACCAGACAGGACGTCTGCCTTTGGAGGATTGGGTCTTGGTTTTACTTGGGATCGCATGATCCATGCATTCCTGAAGGTGTTCATAGAATGCGTTTATAAAGGATTCTGCGGTCTGGGCCGTATTTTCCACAGGCCCGGGGGCTTTGAAGGATTCCACCTCGGTTTTGAGGAGTGTGAAATTTGCTTTAGAGAAGTTTTTCACTGTGGTTTTCTGGGCAGGGGGTGGGGTCGGGATGTGAATATCCAGTGAGATTAGTTAATGGTCTGATCTTACCAGTGAGGGATACACTCCTGGTCTGGAGCATAGAGTCCCCATGTTGGTGATGATCAGGTCCAGTATGTTTTCCCTTCTTGTGGGAGTGGTAACAAGTTGTTCCATAGCATTTGAGTTTATAAATTCTAGGAACCTTTAGGCTAGGGTGTTGGAGCTAGAGTAATACTCCCAGTCTATGTTTGGGTAGTTGAAGTCGCCCAATGTAATGGTGTTTGGAGAGACCTTCATATTTTCCAGTGTTCTCAGAAAGGCCGAGTGGGGTTCCTGGGTTTGGGAGGGTGGTCTGTAGCAGGCTATAAACTGGAAGGCAGTTTTACCCACTGTTAGTTGCACATGGATAGTCTCTGATGCTTCGTGCTTTGCCACCAACCTGGAGGTGTGGGTATCTTTGATGAATATCGATACTCCCCCTCCTTTTGTGGTTCGGTCCAAGTTTTGGGGCTGAAAAGCATGGTATGAGGTATAACCTGGTAGTGCTGGGGTGCTCTCGGGAGCCCTGAACCAGGTTTCTGTTACTGCACAGATATCGATGTTCTCCATGCTAAGGTGAGTTTCGAGTGCATGCATCTTGAGGTTTAGACTTCTGGCATTGAGTAGCATTACTCTTAGTTTCTTATCCCTTGTGATACCTATGGAGGTGGGTTTGTCTTTTGAGCCTTGCCTAAAAGGCACTATGGGGGTAGCATGAGCCTCTGCCAATATCTGAAAGCCCAGGGGTGACAGGTGCAAGCCATCCCTAGGGAAGCATTGTGGCTTGTCGAGCATATCATCCCAAACTGACAGGCATTGGATCCCCTTTGAATGACACCAGTACTTAAGCCAATTGTTGAAATTGATCATCTTGTCTTCATATTGTGGCATAATTCTTGGTGAGGGTAAGATGCTACTCAAGGTCAGGGTCATACCGGCCTGGGCTACAAGCTCAGAGAGCTCCTTTATGTCTCTTTTCATGTAGTCCAGGGAGGTACGTCTCAGGTCATTCACACCAACATGGACAATGACCGAGTCATATTTGTACTTGCCTTGGAGTGACCTGAGTGCTTGTGTTATGTGGCGGTTCCTAGCGCCCAACAGGCTGCTCACCGTGACCCTCTCCTTGTTCAGCCTGGTGAGCGGGACGTCAGTGTGCCTGACGATGGAGTCACCTATTACAAGTGTATCAGGTGTGTTGTTTAGTCTTAAGGGCTGTGACTGTTCGGCACACTGGCTTTGTGAGATATGTGTTGCACGTGGTTTGTTTTGGGGTAGCGGATGCTTGGGTGGTCTGCTTTGGAGGTCTCTGCTGCTTAGACAGATCTTTATTTAGAGCCTCCGAGTATGTTTTTGTGTGATTATGTGTTTGGTTTGCTGTCGTGGTAGGTCTATGTGAGACTGGAATTGTAGTGAGTGTGGTTTCCTTCTCCTCCTGACTGGTTATGCCAGTACTGAGTTGAGAAAGCTTAGCCTCCAGTTTGGCTATATGGTTGCATCTCTCACATGTGTTGGAATTTGTTGGGAGGAGGAGAGGGTTGTCTGTGTACATGAGGCAGTTGTAACATTGCCTCAAGATTCCCAGATTCACCAGCTGGACCGGAGAGGAGATTGACAACTGAACTTTGGACATGCTAGAATAATATTGGGAATTCCTTAATTGAAAACAAGGGCCAGTGGGGAGTGAGGGTGTAGTGCTTTTAATTTTTAGTGCTGACTTAAATAATTGCTTTAGTGAGCAAGTGCCAGGTAACTTAAGTGCAATGTGTTACAGGTAACTTAAATGCAAAAACGACAGACAATAACTTTCTTTCAAGTGAAACAAGGAAATAAGTACAGTAAGCAATGCAGATATCACTAGTGATCCTGAGAAGCCGCATATTAGGTGGAATTAGCGTTCCAGGGAAATAACAAGCAAACAAACAACAAGCATATAAACAAAGCTAGATTCAGCAGGCCTGGATCTAGTCTATGCTACAGAAAACAAGGTGTACCAATTTCAGTAAGATACAGTTCAAATATTCAGGCACTATAAGCCTTTAACCAGAAATTCCCAGCTCAGAAGGGCAGAGTCCAGCCTCTCCTCCCACAGACCACGAACCCTCTTAATGTAAAATAACTGGCCTGAAAGCCCAAGTGCTTAAACCAGAATTAATACACTTTTAGAATAACAGACACTTAGCCCTCAATCAGCAGTTCCCAACCTAGAAGGATGTGTGCTACCTGTTCTGCCACTACAGTGCAGACCACAAACCCTCTCAGTGCAAAACAACTGGTCCAAAGCCCAAGTGTTTAAACCAAAAGGCTTAGAATGAGTTACACACCAAGCAGTAATAAATACAACTGAGTACTTTTAAGATGATGCAAAAGTAAAATAAAGTAGGTAGAAACACAAGTACAGTAAAAGCAGATGAAAATTTTTTTTTCTGAACAAGTGCTGAGATCAAAGAAACAGATTTGAGTGCTGAAACTAGAAAACTGGCTAGTTATAAGAAAAAAAAAAAACTAAGCTAGAAAGCTTCCCTCCAACACAGAAGGGTTTGGGGGCTCACAAGCCTACAAATAGTCTATACCCCTTAACAGGAAAGGAAGGAAACAAGCTTATTTTTTTTTTCTGTTTCCCAGATGCTCTCTTTGTACACAGTAGGAGTGCCTGAAATCAGAATATGATCTCACTGCACTCAGTTGAGTGAGCAAATGAGAAGGGCCTAGAAGGAGTATCCAAACACAAATTTACAAGAGGGGCGGGCAGTTTCAAGGCCACTAAGATTAACTGAAGAGCAGAGTCAAAACTTCCAGTTCAGTTAATATTCCTGCAACACAGTCAAAATCAATTTAAATACTGTATTTTTTTGAAAAAAAAGTGCAGATAAAGGTACTTAAATTCTCTTATACGTCCAGTTGAATACAGCAAGTTCTTAGCCGGCCAAAGCTGAGGTTTTTAAGCAGAAAATATTTCACACTGTACCACTTAAATAGGCAAAGACAGGAAATCAAATAATGTGGCTACCCCCACACCTGTTATTACTAGCAAATAACAAAATTCAGCAAACACTGACTAACTTCCAGTTCAGTTAATATTCCTGCAACACAGTCAAAATCAATTTAAATACTGTATTTTTTTGAAAAAAGTGCAGATAAAGGTACTTAAATTCTCTTATACGTCCAGTAGAATACAGCAAGTTCTTAGCCGGACAAAGCTGAGATTTTTTAAGCCCAATACATCTACCTAATGCCAAAGAAGCAAAGACAATAGCCTACATGCGTCTTACTGTCAAGCAGCAACTGTAGTAACAAAAAAGGAAATATTCACATTTACACAGATTATCTTATCCTGAACAAATTTTAAAGAAAAAAAACCCTCCGTAACACCCTAAACATTCTAAGGAAATAAATACTGGAAAGAAAAGTAAAAAAAAATACTCTCATAACTTATCAAATAGAAATAACTAAATGTAACAGTCAATGACTACTTGAATGAGATATTTTCAGTGCCTGGAAAAATAAAGATACTACTTGGGGTAAAAAGACTACTTAGACAATTTGCAAAACTGGATACAAAGAACCAGAGTCAGTGTACTGCTTGTGAGACATACCACTCCACAAATGATGGAATTAGAAACAAATGAAAGATCAGGGTCCCATACACAAATGCCACCACAATGTTCCACACAAACCCAAGAACAAGAGTGACATTATAAAAAAATAACTCACTTGTCATCAATGCTGTTCTGGTAGTAGATATGCAAAAGCTTATCCTTTATCCAGCTTACTTTTTCTCCTGCTTCTTTCCCAGCTTCATTATGAAGACAGTATTTCTTGTACAACTGAGCAAGGCCTATCATTGCTTCTTTTCTCACTCTCCACTAAAAAAGAACAAAAATATGTTTATTCCATAATGGAAAATCACCAGCTAGTCAACATTTTTAACCATTACTAACCAAATTGTGTAACAAATCATTACCAGTAAAGACTAAGGAATACCTTAGGAATCTTTTAGGTCACCGTTTTTCTTTGAGCCTTAAGCACCCAAAGGAGGGCGGCAAAAAATTATAAGGAAAAGGTAAACTAATTTTTTTTTTATAGCATTTCACTGTCAACAGTGCAAAACTGAGGAAAGGAAGGTACTCGATGGGTGACCGCTATGCCATAGTTAGGATTGGCAGGCAATCAACCTTTATGATGGCTGCAGCAGCTGTACAGAGAAGGGAACTGAATGTTCGTTTAAGAACAAATAACCTGGTAAATTTACTGGAGCACAGCAAAATTAGCCTGTGAAAATGGGGACAATCACAAGAAAAATACACCACAAAAAAAGTGGCATTCTCCATGCTACTGCCAGTGAACAGCAAAGGTGATTATGTAATACTTTACATTAAAGACTTCAATATACAGTGAAACTAGTACAGAACCTACAGTCATGACTTTACTGCAGACAGAAGAGCTACCAGAAGGGAAGCAAGGCTATGACCTGTGATGGCATAATGATAGATAACTAATCTGAATGTTTCAGTACCAAACATTTAAACTTGCCAAGGAAAGAGAGCACAACAATTCAAAACAGGTGAGGTCTGATCCCTCAAAAAAAAAAAAAAAAATTGGGAAAAGACACAAAACAGCACAGAAAGTTCTATTAATACAGAACAATGAAATCATTCAAATTTTAATCTCAAAAGTTACAACAGTGGAATGAGTATGCAAAAAGAGGCAAGCTTTCTAGAAATGGATGGCAACTAGCATTACAGTTTATGTAACAAGTTCCATTGGCAAAAACACTCAAGGAGGTGCAATACCTGGATACCATGACAGCTAAATAAGGTGCACAAAAAAATGAATGACTGGCACGACAATGTACAAATACATATAAATTAAAGGCAAAAACATGAAAGGTACAGCTCCGAGAAGGACCAGCTCTCTTAAAGGAAGGGATCACACCAACAGAGGTAGGACGAAAAGGGAGAGAGAGAGACAGCTTTACAGAGAATGTAAGCAAGTAGTGAAATTACGATGCTTAAACATATTTCTCATATTACTTTCTCAAAGAGAGAAAATGGATAAAGAAATGTGTAACATGGCAGAAAAAAACAGCACTGTTAACTGAACATGACTGTAAATACTGGTGCACCTCTATCGCAAGTAAACACATGACTAGGGGCAAAAAGTGCCCTACGTGAAGCAGAACTGGGGTACCTACTAAGGGCATTAAAATCTTAGATCTTATCCTCTCAAAATGGGAAGTAAACTGGCGGAAAATCTCAGTGTAAAAACATCAAGTCACCTATAGGATACCACTATCCTCCCCCAAAAATAAATTGTGTGTTAAGTACTCATCACATTAACTTCAAATGAGCCCTTTACAGTGGATGGAACACCAGAGTACATTTAACACACACTCTCACATGGCTTCTTCACTAAATCTTCAATATACATCCCTCCTTGGAACTCCAAGAATATACAGCTATTGGTTCAAAGGCACTTCACAGCCTCAATCTATGGCAGAAGCATCAGATATGACACAGGTTTACAATTACATATACTGTGACACAAAGACAGTCAAAAGTTAAAATACATGAAAAATGTAGAGAGCGGCAAAGACGTTAATGCATATATTCATACAACTCTGAATTCTACATAACTGAACTGAAACAGTCAACGGAAATGCCAAGGGTGAAGAGTGACCAAATACTTTTGCACAGCTCAATAACTAAAGAATAAAGTCATATACACATAACTTACATATTTTAATAAAAAAAAAAAAAACGTAATGAAATTCGAAAATCACTCTGGACAGGAAAATATGAAAGGGATTCAGGATGGTTAGATGGGGAGGCTACCGTTCAGGGTGGAGGACAGCATGTCATGTAAGAAGCATGGTACTGTTGAAAGACGCTTTCAAAGACAAGCAACTGTAAGACTTGCTTAAATTATTACCTGCGGTGAACCCCAATGTTAAACTACTAATCCACATTTCAGAAAAAAATTAACTGCATCCAAAAATATTGCAGTAGAAACAGACAACAATGGGCAAACCAATATACTTAAAATAGCTTAATCATCTGAAATCTAGCATAAAGAAAAAAGCTCTAGGAGGAACAGTCGATACCCATCTGTAAAGAGGCTGTTAGTTCAGCAGTAACACCAACACAAAATATTTTCCTTTCACATTTATAATTCAGTAAGGCTTTCACTAATTTGGAGAGAAAAAAAAAAAAAAAAAAGGTACTTCTGTATTATAGCAACCACATTTTTAACAGCCAGACCATTTGCTTCACAATCATGCGTAATGCAACACCTTTTTTTTTGTCATGTAGTGAATAAAATTTAGAAAACATACTAAGTATGCCCATGTTTGTGCATGCACTTCACACACAATGTTTCTGTTATTTCAAGTCAGCCTGCTGCCACTTTTTTGTCGTGGCAGTACATGTCACACTACTGTGATTTCATTTGTTTGGATACCACAGAATGAGTAATCCACATTATTACACCATGAAAAAAAAATATATATATATATATATATATATATATATATATATACATATATATATATATATATATATATATATATATATATATACATACACACACACACATACATACTTGTTTCCTGCCTTTCTAAGCTAGTATAGTCCATTTTCAGGTTAGTGCTGAATTCAGGGCTGTGTTACAAATCTCTGCGTTTGCCCATACCTTACTTGGATAGAAGGAAGTTTCTCTGTTCACCTGTGAGAAAGGGGAGCTTTGAGCAGCCTATCTGCCCCTGGAGGAGTGGTTTCAGCCCAGAAATTAGTAGTTTATTGGCCATTTTGGGCTAATTTCTATCTCCATTTCCTTGCTATAAATTCCAAATTTGCCCGGTTTTGCACACAAGGTAGCCCCGGATAGCCAAAACCATTCCCGGCTCCACAAAGTCTCCTCTTCAATTTTTCCCTTGGAACTAGACAAACTTTCAACTTAAGCACTTGAGCCATTCATTTCTCAGCCTGGCACTTGCTCAAAACTTATAGCAAGTACTTATAAACCCTAGCACTAGACCCTCCTGCACTGTACAGAAGGACAAGGCGCTCTATTCGACTTAACCAGCCATCCTGTAAAACAGTTCACTGTACCTATCCAGGCATGTCCTCCAAAGGGCAGTTTCAGGTGTACTCTCCAGTCCAACTGGTGAATCTGGGCATTTTGAGGCAATGTTACAACTGCCTCATGTACACAGACAACCCCCTCCTCCTGCCACCAAACACTAATACATGCGAGAGATGCAGTTATACAGTCAAACTAGAAGCTAAGCTCTCTCAACCCAAGACTGGATCAGACAGTCAAGAGAAGGGAAATACTTGCATCACACCACCAGTCTTACATAGACCCATTAAACCAGCACCGGCAAAAAACACACAAATACATGGAAACATACTTGGAGGCTCTAAATAAAAATTTGAAAAACCAACAGAGACATCCAAGCAACCTCCACCCCCCAACACAAACCATGAAACACATACTTCACAAAACCAGTGTGCCATGCAATCACAGCCCTTAAGGCAAAATAACATACCCAACATACTAGTAATAGGTGACTACAGTCAGGCACACTGACGTCCCACTCGTTAGGCTGAATAAGGAGAAGGTTACTGTTAGCTGCCTGTCGGGTGCCAGGATCTGCCACATAACACAAGCCCTCAGGTCACTCCAGAACAAGTACAAATATGACTCTTGTCATTGTCCATGTTGGTGTGAATGACCTGAGCCGTACCTCCCTGGACTACAGGGAGAGAGACCTGGAAGAACTCTCTGATCATGTAGCCCAGGCCGGTATGACTCTGACCCTGAGTAACATCCTGCCCTCACCAAGAATGATACCACGGTATAAAGAAAAAATTCTCGATTTCAACAACTGGCTAAGTTTCTGGTATCATTCAAAGGGGATTCAGTATCTGTCCACCTGGGATGACATGCTCGACAAGCCACGCTGTTTCGCTAGAGACAGCTTGCACCTGTCACACTTAGGCTTTCAAATACTTGCCAAGGCTCTTGCCACTCCCATAGTGCCTTTTTTTAGGCAAGGCTCAAAAGGCAAACCCACCGCCATAAATAGCACAAGTAACAAAAAAAATGGGGGTAATGCTACTCAATGCCAGAAGTCTCAACCTCAAAATGCACGCGCTCGAGGCACTCTTCAGTATGCAGAAAACTGATATATGTGCAGTAATAGAAACCTGGTTTAAGGCTCCAGAGAGCACCCCAGCACTAATAGGCTAAAACTCATACCATACATTTCAGCAACAGAACCCAAACCGAAATACAAACGGCGGGGGTGTATCCATATTCAGGGATACCCACACCTCCAGGTTAGTGGCACAGCACGATGATTCAGGGATCATCCATGTGCAACTAACAATGGGCAAAACTGCAATTCAAATTGTAGCTTGCTACAGATCACCCACCATGTCCCAGGACCCCCATTCCGCGTTTCTGGAAACACTGGGAAACAAAGGTCCAACCAAACACCCTAATATTGGGTGATTTTAATTACCCAAACATTAACTGGGAGAACTACTCAAGTACTAACTCCCTTGCCCAACTTTCCTAGAATTTATAAACTCAAACGCCCTGGTTCAATTGGCTAACACTCCCACCAGAGGTGACAACTTATTGGACCTGGGCATCCCCAACATGGGCGACCGGTGTTCCACACCAGAGGTCAACCCCTCGCTGGTTGGATCTGACCATAAACAAATCACTTTGGATATCCATATTCCGCCCCCTCCCCCGGACAAGAAAGCCACCATGAAAAACTTTTCAAAAGCAAACTTCACGTTACTTAAGACTGAGGTGGAAAGTTTCAAAGCCCCCATGCTGAAGGATAATACTGTCCAAGCTGCAAAATCCTTTACTAATGTACTCTACGGACAGCTACAAGAATGAATGGATCGTGCCATCCCAAGCAAAAAGTACTGTTGTGTACACTTATCATAAATGTAGATGTTAGAGTGTATTCACTGTTGCAGTCATTACATTTGGGTAATTTGCTGGCAGGTTGCCCTCAGTCGGCCTGATTAACAAAGTCTTGCATCCTGAGTCGGTTGCTGTCCCTTCTTCCATGACGTCAGGTCGTCAGGGGTATAAAACATGCAGCCGACACCATTACATCAGTTTTTCTTGCCCCAGATGTCAGGTGCCCCCCAAATGGGGAGCAAAATATATATAGGTTCATAGGTTTATAGGTTCATACTAGGCTATCTGCCCGAGGGCATTTACAAGCCTAGCCCATCGTTTTGTGGCTTACACCACCCCTTTAGTATGGGGAACTATACCCATTATTTTGCTGTGCCTCTGTCGAGCAGTGACACTGAGGTAATCCCTGGGGTATATCTGCGATCTCCCATCCATTGGTCAAGATTTCTCTTGAACAAGGCCAGCGAGGTGCTCTGCCTCACATATACCGGGATTTTGTTCCACAGCATAGGGAGTCTTTGGGTGATGAATCTATCCCTCCAGCATGTCCTATTAATAGCCGTGTCGAGGTTTAAGTCTCCTGCCCTTGTGGCTCTGATGGATCTAGATTTTTGTAGGTGAAGCTTATTCATCAAATCTGGGTTTGACATGGCCTTGTATGTTGGGCAAAGGTCACCTCTGAGCAAGCGGTGGCGACTGAATAGAGCTGGAGTTCTTTCAGTCGGGCAGCATAGGACAGATTTTTGAGACCCTTTATCCTTTTGGTGAGGAACTTTTGTGGCCTATCCAGCTGCTGCAAGTGTCGGGTCAGATACATTCCGAATGGGGCATTGTACTCAATCATTGGTCTGATGAGTGATGAGTAAAGGGAGACTATGACCTCCCTTGATCTAGATGAGAATCCCTTCATGATAAGGTGGGCAATGTAGAAGGTCTTCCTAACCACTTTAGCTACATAGGTGTCGAATGACAGACTACTATCAACCTGGGTCCCCAGGTCCCTGATAACTTCTTCTGTGCTCAGTGGATTGCCACCTATTTGGTAGCTAGGGGTAACCTTGTTTTTCCGAAGGGTATGACTATGCATTTTTGGCATTTAACTTTAGGCCATGGCTCGCACCAGTTATCCGCTTCTGTGAGGCCCTTCTGGAGGATATCTGTGTCAGATGTGTTTTTATATATATATATATATATATATATATATATATATATATATATATATATATATATATATATATATATATATTAGATATTAGATATTCTATATATATATATATATATATATATATATATATTAGATATATAGATTATATAGATATATAGATTTTATACATATATATTTATACACATACACATATAAAATTGGTAAGTGGTAATGCTTGGTGCAAGTAAGAACTGAACTCCAGGTAGCAGCTTCTAGAATATCCCTGGTAGGAACATCTCTGAGAAAGGCTGCTGAAGTAGATGCAGCCCTGGTAGAATGAGATCTGATCCCCTGGGGGATAGGTTTTCCATGGTGCTTATAACAGAAATGAATACAATGGCTTATCCATTTAGAAATTGTCTGATTTGAAATAGCCTTATTATCTGCCCCTGCAGCAAATTCTACCAGCAGTTCAGATTTTCTTCGAGATTTAGTCCTGTCCAAGTAGAATCTAAGTTGTCTGTGTACATCCAATGAATGCAGAATCCACTCTCCCTTGTTCTGTGGCTTGGGAAAGAAAGTTGGCAAATGAATGGACTGATTAAAAGCCACACTGGATACCACCTTGGGCACGAAAGATGGATTGGTCCTGAGTGACACCCTGTCCGCGCATGAATGATGATGAAAGGCTTCACTGCCATAAGGGCCTGTAATTCAGATATCCTTCTAGCTGAAGTGATTGCTAAAAGGAAGGCCGTTTTCCAGGAAAGAAATTTTAAGTCTGCAGTTGCAGCTGGCTCGAAAGGAGGTAGAGTGAGTTTCTCCAATACAAAACTAAAGTCCTAGGCAGGGGTTGGAGCCTTCCTGGGTGGTCTCAAGTTTTTGGCCCCTCTGAGATACTGTTTCAGAAGAGGATGAGAGAACAGGGGGGGGGGGGGTCTGTGTCGTAATGAGCTGAAATGGCTGAGGCATGGATTTTTATGGAAGAAAAAGACAGGCCCTTGTGAAGCATCTCAGTTAAGTATTGCTAAATTGGGCAGTCCTGTGCTCATCCCTTTAGATTGATTCCAGGCACAGAATTGTTTCCATTTGTCAGCATAAGATTTTCTAGTATTAGGTCTTCTGGCCTCCAAAATGGCATCCATCACAGGTTTGCTGAGGGATGCTACGGGGGAATTCAAGTGATTAGCCAAGCTACAAGATTCAATGTTTGGAGCTGAGGGTGCAGAATTTGGTTCTCCTGCTGAGACAGTAATGAAGGTGTCTGAGGCAGGTGCCACGGAGAACTGTGTGACACTGCGCAGGAGTGGGTACCAGTGTTGGCGAGGCCAGTCTGGAGCAATCAAAATCATTTTTGGTTTGTCCTGTTTGACTTTTAGCAGAACTTTGGAGAGCAAAAGCAGAGGGGGAAAGGCATAGACTTAAAGTTTTTTTCCAGCTGAAGGACAGAGCATCCACTTTCCAGGCATTTTTGTGAGGAGTTCTTGTGCAAAATTTGTCCAACTGGTAGTTCTGGGGTAAGGCAAAAAGATCTATGTCTGGGCTCCCCCATTTGCATGTCAACATGTTGAAAATCCGTGGTTCCAGTTTCCATTCGTGAGGTTCCATGAGGTTTCTGCTTAGTTCATCTGCCAGAATATTCTTCTTTCCTGGCACGAATTGAGCTTGAAGTTGTACCTGGTAGCTCAAGGCCGTGTTCCACAATGCCATGGCTAGTCTGCAGAAGGGGTGGGAATGTGTACCCCCCCTGCTTGTTTATGTACCACATAACCGTGATGTTGTCCACCTTTATCAGTAATTGTCCTGGATGAAGGTAGTCCTTGAAGGCCGTCAGTGCATTCTGTACAGCTAGCATTTCTTTTTGATTGATATGAAGGTGCATTTGATTTGGGCTCCATTTGCCTTGAATGCACTTCCCTGTCAGATGAGCTCCCCATGCATAGTCTGATGTGCCTGTAGTTAGGGTTTGGACAGCAGGGGGTGGTGTGAATGGCAGTCCCTTGTTTTGGTGGCAGGCCTCTGCCCACCATAGGAACTCTAGGCACAGGCAAGGTATGATAGGAAAAAGTTATGTTCTTACCATAACTTTCCATGTGAGTTGTTCATCTTGCCTTTGTTCTTACACGTGGGTACGGAGCCATCATGGGAGTACATTCCTGAGAACAGTGGAAACAAAGGAAGCTCTGTCCCTGGAGGCCCTGTCCACTTTGTAATGAGTGATAAACATATGTGGTTTTGACCAAGTGGCGGCTGCACAAATGGTGTCCAAAGGCAAACGAGCTGCGTGAGCTAGAGATGTGGATACCGCCCTAGTGGAATGAGCTTTCAGCATGTATTCTAAGGTCTGATTAGTTGTAATATACAAACTTTATGCAATCTGATAATCATTTAGACAAGGTAACTTTAGACACAGATAGCCCTTTTTTGTTATCAGCGTAAGAGACAAAAAGCTGTTCAGATTTTCTAAAATCCTTTGTTCTGTCCAAGTAAAATCTCAACTGTCTGTGGACATCAAGTTTATGTAGCATATACTCCATTTTATTAGAATGATGTCGGAAAAAAGTGGCAACTCAATAGACTGATTAAGATTAGTCTCGGAGCAGACCTTCGGAAGAAAAGTGGGATTTGTCCTGAGAGAGACTATCAGGATAAAATACCAAGTAAGAATTAGTAGAGCTTATTAGCGGATTAGAAAGAGCTTGAAGTTCAGAAACTCTACGAGCTGAAGTAATAGCCACCAAAAATAATGTTTTCCAGGATATGAACTTCAAGGGGCAAGAGGATGCAGGCTCAAAGGGAGGAAGCATCAGCTGAGATAATATTAAATTTAAGTTCCATGGTGCAGCTGGTTGTCTGATGGGTGGCCTTAGGTGATGAGTCCCTTTCAAAAAGTCTTTACATAAATCTGTGTGGCATAAGATTAGATCCTTCAATTCCCAAGTAAAATTTAGATATGGCGGCCAACTGAACTTTAATAGTGGCCGCTGCAGCACCTTCCTGAAAAATCGTTGCAAGAAATTCCAGAACCATATCAAGAGGGGCAACACAGGGCTCAATAACTTGTTGAGAGGCCCAGTAAACAAAAACGTTTCCATTTACTACTGTACAGTTTCCTAGTGGAGACTTTATGAGAGGAAACCAGAATATGTTGTACTTCGGAAGACAGATTATATGACCTGGCTAGGCTGGGAAGTGCAGCAGCCAAGCTGTCAGTTTGAGGGACTGAAGAGAGGGGTGAAGAACTCCTGACGAATGCGTCAGAAGGTCTGGCACTGGGTTCAGAAACCAAGGTTCTTCCAGTTGGTAATGATGAAGAAAGGGGAACCATATCTGCCGAGGCCAAAAAGGGGCCATCAGAATAACCGTCCTTCCCAAGCCCTTTGCTTTCAGTAAGAATCTGGGAATCAGTGGGGTTGGAGGAAAGGCATAAAGGAGACCCAAGGGCCAATCGTGCACAAGTGAATCACTGGGACTGTCCCCGAGTGGAGGGTTCAGGGCAAAGTAGCTTCTGCATTTGGCATTCATCGGAGATGTAAAAAGGTCGCAGCAAGGCTGGCCCCATCTGCGGAATATCATTTCCGCCACATTTTACTTGAGGGACCACTCGTGGGGTAACAAAATTGCTCTGCTCAATTTGTCCGCTATCACGTTGGAGTTCCCCGGTATGTGTGTTGCTAATAGAAAGCGCCCGGTGGACACAACCCACTTCCAAATCCTCAAAGCTTCTCGGCATAAGGGGTCAGATTTGGTTCCCCCCTGTTTGTTGATATACCAGACCACCGACATGTCTGTTTGAATCGCAATCGTCCCCTGAGGTAGAGTCTCGTGAAAGTGCTGCAACACTAAAAGCACTGCTCTTAAATCCAGGACATTGATGTGCAAATGACATTACATCTCTGACCAAGTGCCTTGGGCAGTCTTTCCCTGAACCCCCCCTCCACCCTATCAGGGAAGCATCCATGGTCACCGTGGCTACTGGAGGGGGTAATATAAATTGTCGACCTACTGTCACCTGGTGGCTGTTCAACCACCAGAGAAAGTCTCTCTTGCAAGAATCTGTCAACACAATCTTGAATGACATTGGAAGCTGTTGGTAGGACCACTGGGTGAAAAGCAACCATTGGAGTATCCGTATGTGCATCCGGCCAAGAGTTACTGCTCTGAGGGAAGCTGCCATTGTGCCTAAGAGTTTTAAAACCTGAGAGGCCGGTACTTTCTTTTCTTGTAACAAGCATGACATCTGATTTCTTAGAGAGGTGACTCTTTCTAGAGGTAGTTTGACCATAGCAGTGGTGGTGTCTAGGTCTGCTCCGATAAACGAGATATGCTGCGATGGCAAAGCAGATTTATCGAAATTTATGGTTATTCCTAACCGAGAACAGAGATTGATCGTATGAAACCTGGACTGAATGAGTTGATGCCTGGTGGTGGTGGACAGAAACCAGTCGTCCAGATACGGAAACATCCGGAATTCTAGACGCCTCAGGTGAGCCGTAACTACTGTCATACATTTGGTGAACACTCTGGGGGCTGTAGTGAGACCAAAGGGCAGAGCTCGAAATTGGTAATGACTGGCCCCAGTCAGAAACGCAGGTGACCTCTGGATGGTCTGGCCATTTTGATATGGTAGTACACATCCTTGAGATCTAAAGAGCACATCCAATTGCCCGTTCCCCGGAACGGTAGTATTGATTGGAGCATGACCATCCGGAACATCTCCTTCTTTACGAATGCATTGAGTTTGCTGAGGTCTAAGATGGGCCTCCAGTCCCCGGTTTTCTTTGGAACTAAAAAGAATCTGGAGTAAGTTCCGGATCTTATCTGGTCCGTCTGGACTGGCCGGATGACTTTTTCTAGCAGGTTTTAAATTTCTGTGACTGCTTGATTCCTCAGACTGGGTGGAACATCTGGGATTCTTTTTGTGGGTAACGGGGGTTCTATAAAGGGAAAGTACAGTTTTGTACCTACCATAAATGTAGATGTCCGATAGGTATGCATCTGCAGTCATAACATATGGGTTGTCCTGCCTCAGACAGCCCTTCGGTCGGCCAGATTCCAAAGTCTGGGTCTGGCCTCGGCTGATGTCGCACTTCACCTGACGTCATAGCTCCTGGGGTATAAAGGCATCAGCCGATGCCATTTTCCTCAGTGCTTCTTGCCCCAGATGCCAGGTGCCCTCTAGGAAGGCAAAATTTGGATAAAAGTAGAAAATTCCAAACAGTAGAAAGCAAAAAGTATATATACATATATACATACAAACAAATACACCATAATAGATTCCCCCAGCTAGCTAAGAGAGGGGTAAGTACCCTAGGAATACCACAGAGGGGAAGGAGGGTGGGTAATCCTGACTGCAGATGCATACCTATCGGACATCTACATTTATGGTAGGTACAAAACTGTACTATGTCCTTCAAGGATGCATCTGCAGTCATAACATATGGGTAGAATACCATAGCCAAACTGGGGGAGGAGGCACTAAGATAATGATGGTGTAGTTAAGATCCCTTGTAAAACTGCAGTTGCAAAGCCTGCTCGGGATCTAGAGTATAAAGGAAGATTGTAATGCTTGGCAAATGTATGCACGGAGCTCCAAGTAGCAGCTTCTAAAATGTCTTTGGTAGCCACTCCTCATAGGAAAGCTGTAGTGGTGGCTGTAGCTCTTGTAGAGTGAGGCCTGATATTTTCAGGAGTTGTCTTTCCATGAAAAGAGTAGCAGAATCGAATGCAATTTCCTATCCATTTTGAAATTGTCTGTTTGGAAATTGCTTTTCCTTGCACTCCTGTTGCATATGCTACCAGAAGCTGGTCAGTTTTTCTGCTGGTCTTAGTTCTGTCCAGACAGTAGCGCAGTTGTCTATGTACATCCAAGGTGTGTAGTAGTTTTTCCCCCCTGTTCTGTGGGTTAGGGAAGAACGTAGGTAAATGAATAGCTTGGTTCAAGGATACCCTGGATACAACCTTTGGCATGAAAGTAGGACTGGTTCTCAGAGACACTCTATCCTGGTGAAAGATAAGGAAAGGCTGCACTGCCATTAATGCCTGTACCTCGGATACCCTTCTTGCTGAAGTGATTGCTAGAAGGAAGGCAGTTTTCCAAGATAAGAACTGTAAGTCTGCTGATGCTGCTGGTTCAAAAGGGGGAAGTGTTAATTTTTCCAGCACAAAATTGAGATCCCATGCAGGCAGAGGTGGTTTCCTTGGAGGTTTTACATTTTTGATCCCTCTTAGAAATTGTCTGAGGAGAGGTTGAGAGAAGATAGGAGGATCCATGTTGTACTCTGCTGAGATTGCTGAAGCATGAATTTTAATGGAAGAATAGGACAGGCCACTGTGGAACAGTTCTGCTAAGTATTCTAGGATGTGTGCTAGGTTTGCCAGTGTGACATCTGTTCCCTTTGATGCACTCCAAATGAGGAATCTCTTCCATTTGGCTGAGTATGTTTTCCTTGTGGAGGGTCTGCGAGCCTCCAGGATAATGTCCTTGACCCTCTGAGATAAAACAGGTTGGTTTTGTTTTATGCAATTTTCCAGGCAGTTAGCTGCCGCGTTTTCAAGTTTGGATACAGGGTCTTGTAGCTGTTCTGCGTTAGAAGTAAAGGCCATAGAGGTAGAGGCCATGAGTTCGTCCGAGACATGCTTCTCAGTAACTGGTACCAATGCTGCCTTGGCCAGTCTGGAGCTATCAGAATTACCTTTGGCTGTTCCTCCCTGATCTTCAGTAGAACTTTGTACATCAATGGGAGGGGTGGAAAGGCATAAACTGTCAGGGCCTTCCAGCTGAAAGAAAGGGAGTCCACCCTCCAGGCTTGTGGGTGGTATTCTCTTGAGCAGAATTTCTTCAGTTGGTGGTTGAGTGGGGAGGCGAACAGGTCTATCTCTGGCATTCCCCATTTCTTTGTTATGGTTTTGAAAATGTCTGGATGCAGCATTCATTCGTGAGCATCCGTGGTAGTTCTGCTTAATCTGTCTGCTAGTGAATTCTCTTTTCATGGTACGAATCTGGCCTGCAGTTGAATGTTGAGATTCAGGCCAAGGTTCCACAGATCCATTGCCATCCGGCATAGAGGGTAGGAATGTGTGCCTCCCTGTTTGTTGATGTACCACATGACTGTGGTATTGTCCGTCCTTATCAGCAGGTGTGCTTGCTGGAGGAATGATTTGAATGCCTCGATTGCATGCTTCACTGCCAGCATCTCCTTTAGATTTATGTGTAGATTGAGCTGGTCTTGGGACCATAGGCCTTGGATACACTTGTCTTCCATGTGTGCGCCCCAGCCTAGGTCTGAGGCGTCCATGGTGATGGTCTGCCTTGGTTGTGGTTTGTGGAAAGGCAACCCTCTGTTGGTCTGGCAGGCCTGAGCCCACCACAGGAATTCTTTTTTCAGGTATAGAATGATTGGTATCATGGTTTCTAGACTGTGTCTGTGTTGAGACCATACATTCCTTAGGTACCATTGTAATTTTCTCATATGCAGCCTGGCATGTGGGATCAAGATTATGCAGGATGCCATGTAACCCAGGGCCTGCAGGACTTTCCTTGCAGTAAGCTGAGTTTGTCTGGTCAATGCCATGAAGTAGACTGGTAGTTGCTTTTGTTTTTCTTCTGTGAGAAAAGCCATCTGAGTTATTGTGCCCAGTTCTGCACCCAAAAATGTTATCCTTTGGGATGGCACTAGTCTTGACTTCTGTATGTTGACTGTGTATCCCAGGGCTTGCAGCAGTTGTATGACATAGGCCAAATCCTTTATTATTTTTGTCTTGTTGTCCGCTTGTATTAGGCAGTCGTCCAGGTATGGGTAGATTTGAATTCCCCGAAGCCTGCAATGTGCAATTACTGATGCCAGGCATTTTGTGAATACTCTGGGCGCAGTAGATAAGCCAAAGGGCAATGCTGAGAATTGATAATGCTCTGATCCTGCAAGAAATCTGAGGTGTCTTCTGCAATCTGGTCGTATAAGGACGTGCATGTATGCCTCCTTGAGATCTAGAGTCACCAGCCAAGACTCCTTGCCCAACATGGGAAGAAGTTGCTGTAGGGTCAGCATCTTGAATTTTGGTACAATGAGATATGTGTTCAGTGCGGACAAGTCGAGAATAGGCCTCCATTGAGTTTCTTTTCTTGGTACAAGGAATAGTCTGGAGTAAAATCCTTGGCCTTGTTCCATAGATGGTACCTTTTCTATTGCTCTCATCCTTAGTAAGTTGATGGTTTGTTTTAGAGCCTCTGACTTCTGGCTTGGTGGAAGGTTTGGCATTCCTCTCTTTTTTGGTAAAGTGTGGAAGTGAAACCCGTAGCCTTTGTCTATTGTTTGCAAAGTCCATTTGTCTCTTGTAATGCAATGCCAGTTTTTTGAAAATAAAGCTAGCTTTCCGCCCAAGGGTGCTTCCAGTTGTTCCCTGGTAGGCGGAATCAGAAAAAGCAGAAGTGGCGTAAAACAAAACGCTGAACGCCCAAGAACCAGGAAAGAACTGCTGCTAATTCAAAATTGTGTGATCAGCAAGCAAAGGAGCAGGCTGTTGTAACTTAAACTTTTATTTAACAAGACTGCAAGGTTAAGCGCTTTCACCCACGCTAATGTGGGCTTCATCAGACCAATTAATAACCATGACTACAATGTATATATACTGATTTTGGCGCCAAACAATACTATAACATAAAAGCCATGGCTGTAATATATGCAAATCATACAAGTCCAATAATAACTATAAAATGTTAATAACTCAAACGTCCTCTTGATAAGACAACTGTGTGCTTAAAAATATATAAGCCTGTGAATGAGATTTAGAAGTATAAAATACGTAATTTTAAATATTAGTATAAAAATGAAATAAAATGTACATATAAATGTGAAAATGTACATGTAAATATCAATCCCCTATAAATTACATACAAAGTAATAAATTGTTAACATGTATTAATTTCATCAAAAAATACAATTGAATCAAAACTTATACATCACTAATAAAATACTTTACTAAAATATTTCACTAATACACTTTTAAATATCCAAAATTAGTTTGACCGCTATATAGTCATTTAATCCAGGTGGGGTTGTGGCATCAGTTAATATTTGCCAATATCATTCCCTATATGCTAATTTGCCCTTAATATTACCCCCTCTGGGATCCATTTTAATAGTTTCCAAAATGCTAAATCTAAACTCATGGTCATCACCTCTAATCAAACAGTGTTTGGCTAACGCATTTTTGTCATCTTTCTTCCTAATGCAATACAAATGGGCATATATTCTCTTTCTAAAGTGTTGTTCCGTCTTACCAATATAAAAAGAGAAACATGAAGTACATTTCGCCAAATAAACTAAGTATTTGGTGTTACAGTTTCCTCTCATAGGATGTATTTTGGTCTTATTGTAATTTTTTAATACTATGTCTCTTTCATCCGAAATGTACTTGCATTGTGCACAATGACCACATTTGTTATAGGTTCATACTAGGCTATCTGCCCGAGGGCATTTACAAGCCTAGCCCATAGTTTTGTGGCTTACGCCACCCCTTTAGTATGGGGAACTATACCCATTATTTTGCTGTGCCTCTGTTGAGCAGTGACACTGAGGTAATCCCTGGGGTATATCTGCGATCTCCCATCCATTGATCAAGATTTCTCTTGAACAAGGCCAGCGAGGTGCTCTGCCTCACATATACCGGGATTTTGTTCCACAGCATAGGGAGTCTTTGGGTGATGAATCTATCCCTCCAGCACGCCCTATTAATAGCCGTGTCGAGGTTTAAGTCTCCGCCTTGTGGCTCTGACGGATCTAGATTTTTGAGGTGAAGCATATTCATCAAATCTGGGTTTGACATGGCCTTGTATGTTAGGCAAAGGTCACCTCTGAGCAAGCGGTGCGACTGAATAGAGCTGGACCTCTTTCAGTCGGGCAGCATAGCACAGATGTTTGAGACCCTTTATCCTTTTGGTGAGGAACTTTTGTGGCCTCTCCAGCTGCTGCAAGTGTCGGGTCAGATACATTCCAAATGGGGCATTGTACTCAATCATTGGTCTGATGAGTGATGAGTATAGGGAGACTATGACCTCCCTTGATCTAGATGAGAATCCCTTCATGATAAGGTGGGCAATGTAGAAGGTCTTCCTAACTACTTTAGCTACATGGGTGTCGAATGACAGACTACTATCAACCTGGGTCCCCAGGTCCCTGATAACTTCTTCTGTGCTCAGTGGATTGCCACCTATTTGGTAGCTAGGGGTAACCTTGTTTTTCCCGAAGGGTATGACTATGCATTTTTTGGCATTTAACTTTAGGCCATGGCTCTGGCACCAGTTATCCGTTTCTGTGAGACCCTTCTGAAGGATATCTGTGTCAGATGTGTTTTCTACTATGGCGCCCAGTTTGCAGCCATCTGCAAACTTTGTCAGCCATAACCCTCCTGTGGTTGCTTGTACTTCGGAAAAGTAGATGACAAACAAGAGTGGGCCCAGGACTGAGCCCTGTGGTACACCACTTGTGACAGGCTTTGAGTCTGACATGGCACCAGCAACTCTGACCCTGTGGGTTCTGTCACTCAGCCAGTTTGCAACCCATCTTGTGATGTATGGGTTAACATTTAAGCTGATGAGTTTTTCAATGATACCTGAGTGGGGTATTGTATCGAAGGCCTTCGCCAGATCGAGGTAGGCTGTATGGACTGCCTTTCCCTCATCAATGGCTTTGGTGACTGTTTCAAAAGTCAACCAAGTTTAGAAGGCATGACCTGCCTTTGACAAAGCCAAACTGGGGTGGATCCAAAGTCTGCAAATTGCCTATGTCTTTATTTATAAGGTCCATTATGATCCTCTCCATGGCTTTGCAGATAAGGCTTGTCAAGCTAATGGGCCGGTAATTTCCAGGGTCGGTGGAGGCACCGCCTTTGTGAAGTGGGACCACAATTGCAGTGCCACTCCCGGCATGTATCCAGAGGTAAGACTATGATTAAACAGCTGTCCTAGCTGTGGGTTTAATTCCTCGTTGAGTTCGTGGAGCACACAGCCGGGGACACCATCAGGTCCCATGGATGCTGTGTTTTTTGCTTTGGAGAGAGCAGTTCTCACTTGGGCGTTGTAGATGTTTGGGGGGCTGCAATCGCTTGGTATAGATATCTCTCCTTTTGGGGGTGAGGGGGGGGGGAGAAGTTTGCACTGAACCTGTCAGCCAGTATGTTGGCAATGTCTGTAGGATCAGTAATCTTCACATCATTTTGAACTAGTTCTGAGCATATCTGGGAGAATAAAATGAACTCTGTATAGCCTTATTCTTGCTGCTTGTTTCAAATAAATGTTTTAAATTATGTCCCATCCTATATACAAAACTAGGTTTTGATCCCAATAAGTTTGTAAGTTCATCATTCACCAATAGACTGTGCCAATGCTTAGTCATAATTTCCTTTATCCTGTTACTAAAAGGACCGTATTCTATAACACACGATCTATTGTAAGGTTTTACACTCAACATTTCCTTACTATCAGTATGTACCCCCCGTAGAGTTAGTACATAGAGTCCCCAATATAGGGGCATACTTAGTACTCCATTGTGCCATCACTTTAGTGCTTACATTTTTCATCATACTGGGATTATAACCCCTACTAGAAAATAAATGTGTGATAAAATGTATTTCTTTCACCATATCATCATAATCGGAGGTCATTCTTAGTGCCCTTATACATTGTCCCTTGTATATGTTGCACTTTGTTTTGCATGGATGGCAACTTTCAAAATCTATGTATGAATTAGTGAATGTTTCCTTTCTGTGTATGTTGGACTTAAAAACAGAATTTTTTCTACTGACTAAAGTGTCTAAATAAGGAACCCCTGTGTTACTACAAGTGTAAGTGAATTTCAAAAAATCACTACTACGATTTAAATATGTAACAAAATCATAAAAAGAAGACTGGTCACCTTCCCATATTAAATAAATGTCGTCCAAGTAACGGGAATAATATAATATTTTTCTCTTATATTCACTGGTGAAGATGGTTTTCTCTTCCCAATTTAACATGACGAAATTTGCGTAGATGGGGGCGCAAGCTGCTCCCATGGCAACGCCCTTCACTTGTCTAAAGATTTCTCCCTCGTAATATATAAAATTGTTTCCCAGAACTATTGACATTAACTCATCAATGAGTCGAATTCTGTCCCAATCCAAGTTACTATATTTGAACATACTGTCACTAAAAGCCTCCAATCCTTCATTTTTGGGGATACACATAAAAAGGTCTATGACATCTATAGAAGCAAACAAAAGGTTGCCATCACTCAAATGTGTAGGATATCTGGCCAGAAATTCCCAAGAGTCTTTCACCATATGTTCCACTTTATTGTAAATGTGTTTAAGCTGTGAATCTATAGCTACACCTATAGGAAAGGTTTTCGATTTACTACCTGACACTATGGGTCTAAAAGGTGGGTCCGCAATGTTTTTATGCACCTTAGGTATACCCACCAATGTGGCCAAAATGGGATGTTCAACTTTGAGAAACTGGTGTAGATCCTCAGTAATTCTGTTGTCCAACATATATTCCTCAAGGTATAAATCTATCTTTTTGTACGCTATATTCAGCTCATTTAGGGAGATAATTTCATAATTATCCTGCACATGGAGAATGTCAAATAGTTTGCTATTATAAGACAAATTGTCATATATCACCACTCCCCCTCCTTTGTCGGGTTTCATAATTCTGATACTGTCAGTAGATCTTAAATCGTCTAAAATTCTAATTTCATCAGTGTTGAGATTAGACATAGCCTTCCACTTTCTAAGCTGTTTGTTTGTGTGGTAAATTTCATGCGTGACCAGCTTTTCATATCTGTTAACCTCTTTGCTCATTGGTGGCATAAATTTACTTTTAGACTTCAAATTGTCAACTTCAGTGTACGTACGGTCTTCTCTACCAGAGGGGGTGGTGTCCTTAAACAAAATAGCTAAATTCAACTTTCTAACATATTTCTTTAAATCACATATGTAATCTACTATTTTGAATTTAGTCATTGGTATGAATTTCATACCTTTAGCAAATAAACTGAAATGGGCTTTACTCAACTCCATGTTCGTGTAGTTAAAAATCTGAAAATTATTATACCTGCTGATATTTCCTTCGTGCACTATATGTAAATGTTGGTCATCATCTGTAACAATCTAAACAACTATCAATGTTCACCACTTTCTCTGTCCCCTGAAATTTTTCTTCCTCCAGGTGTTCCCTTTTGTCCAGTTCTTGTGTACCTCTCTGTTGTTTCCCTGATAAAAATTTCCTGAATAATCAATATCCCTGTACATCTCGTGATCTCTAATGTCTCTATTTTCCCCAAAGTCCCTATTAAAATTTTGCAAGTTGTTTTTCCATAAATAAACTCTCCCTGCATTGTATTGCTCCATATCTCTGATAACTTTTTTATGTTTCCTGTCATATGTCTTGTCTGTTCTGTTATTCGCTAGTTCATACTGTTTGTAATATAGCTTTTCCCAATTAGGAAACATTAAATCATTTAAAATCCTCTCATTCAAACATTCAATAGTTTCCAATTCTTTACATAATTTGGCATCGTTATATTTAATAAGCATATGCATAAATTCCATGCCAAATCGATCAAACATTTTGTTAAAGTCAGAACGTACTTCCTCAGTAAGGTCAATACCCATGGGGACTTTGTGAAACCGAAGTCCCATCGGTACTATGTTCAAATTAATACAGTGCAAAAGATAAGCATTATCCAGTTTAATTCCATTTATAATGTTCAATTTCTTACCAAAGTCATAAATGGCATCTTTCAATGTTCCTTTTAGTATGTGTGTTTGATTGTTGACATTAACTTTATACTTATCAAACGCACACTCACAATCAAGGAATTCTTTCAAACAGTGTTCTTTATGTAAATCTTTAGGTTTACTAGCCTTATTAGTTTGCTTATTAGATGAAACAGTACCTGGAATAACAAAGTCCTTGTTCGCTACATTAGATTAAGTCTTCATATTCTGACTGTGTTTGGGTCTGGCCCCCGTTCTCCTAGCTTCATCGGAAATATTTCCAAAGGAAAAATCAAATGTGAATTCCGTTGGCGCCAATCTACTATTCACAAGTTCAGTTAAAACCTCTTGGTGAGGTAAATCAATTGCGTTACCCACACTGTGTCTGGAAATTTGGCCATTAGGTAACTCGGGTGAAGAAGTGATAACAAAATCTTGCTGCTCCTCAGTATTGACCATATGTCTATTAGCTTGCTTCAAACCATTACGGTGTAGTTGGAAATCCCTTTTATCGGTTCGAGTGGAGTTGTTGTGAACTGCTGGACGAACCTCCGCTTCACGATAAAACATCTCTCCACTTCGTGATATGAAATTATTCACTAACTCGAATAGCTTGCCAAATTCACCCCTTAGCGAATTCAATTCGGAACGAAGATCCGACAATTCATTTACTTTGTCAGGGGAGTTGGTTGCTTCACCTTCCTGGTTCATGATGAACCAACAACAGAACAACCAGCGTGTAAAATCCAGAAAAAGCAGAAGTGGCGTAAAACAAAACGCTGAACGCCCAAGAACCAGGAAAGAACTGCTGCTAATTCAAAATTGTGTGATCAGCAAGCAAAGGAGCAAGCTGTTGTAACTTAAAAAACTTTTATTTAACAAGACTGCAAGGTTAAGCGCTTTCACCCACGCTAATGTGGGCTTCATCAGACCAATTAATAACCATGGCTACAATGTATATATACTGATTTTGGCACCAAACAATACTATAACATAAAAGCCATGGCTGTAATATATGCATATCATACAAGTCCAATAATAACTATAAAATGTTAATAACTCAAACGTCCTCTTGATAAGACAACTGTGTGCTTAAAAATATATAAGCCTGTGAATGAGATTTAGAAGTATAAAATACGTAATTTTAAATATTAGTATAAAAATGTAATAAAATGTACATATAAATGTGAAAATGTACATGTAAATATCAATCCCCTATAAATTACATACAAAGTAATAAATTGTTAACATGTATTAATTTCATCAAAAAATATAATTGAATCAAAACTTATACATCACTAATAAAATACTTTACTAAAATATTTCACTAATACACTTTTAAATATCCAAAATTGGTTTGACCGCTATATAGTCTGGAGTAAAATCCTTGGCCTTGTTCCATAGATGGTACCTTTTCTATTGCTCTCATCCTTAGTAAGTTGATGATTTGTTTTAGAGCCTCTGACTTCTGGCTTGGTGGAAGGTTTGGCATTCCTCTCTTTTTTGGTAAAGTGTGGAAGTGAAACCTGTAGCCTTTGTCTATTGTTTGCAAAGTCCATTTGTCTCTTGTAATGCAATGCCAGTTTTTTGAAAATAAAGCTAGCTTTCCGCCCAAGGGTGCTTCCAGTTGTTCCCTGGTAGGCGGAATCAGAGCCAAGTCATTGTGTCTGTCCTGTGGAAGTGGTTGCAGTTGCAGCTGTGGCGGTACTCCTCTGGTTGGCAGGTTGCCACTGACGGCCCCTGTAGGCACCCCCCTTGATTGACCTCTGCCTCTTGGGCGTCTATTTCTGCCTCTCTGTGCTCTGGAGTTGTCTGGAAAGGACCAATTCTTTGAAGGCCAATTTCTGCTGAACCTTGGAGGTTGGACCTGCAGAAAATCCCTGACAGTTTGCACAGATTTTGCTTTTTCTTCCACTTTCTTTAGAACCTCCTGTGCAGGGGAGCCAAATAAACTTTGTTTCTCCATAGGGGCATCTAGGAGTTTAGACTTAACATGGTCTGGCAAGGATTGCTCTTTTAGCCAGGCATGCCTTCGAATCACTGCTCCAGTCATAGCTGATCTAAATGAAGCCTCCAGTGCATCATAGCCACATTTTAAGAAATGATTACTGACCTGCTGAGAGTTGTGTACCAAATCCTGAAGGGACTTACGGTCTAAAGGTTCAGGAGAGGAAAGCTTTTTATTCAGCTGATCTAACAAAAATTCCTGGTACTGTATCATGTGAAATTGACAGTTTAAAGCCCTGGCAGAAAGAGCAGCAGATGTATAAACCTTTTTACCCCATCTCTCTAATGCTCTTGATTCTCTTTCAGAGGGTAGGGGGTTTTTGGCAGAGGCAGCTGCAACACACTTAGGGCCCTGAGAAATGGTTTCTGGGTCTGCAGCGTGGGCCTTATACAAGTGGAAGTGAGAATCCGGGACCCTGTAATATCTGTCAGGTTTGGCAGGGGCCGGGGGAAGAGAATCAGGGGCAGAACTGGCATCATTGTATGCATCATCAACAACTGATAGTACAGGTGGTATGGCTAAAGGCCTATGCTGTGGTAAGTGTAAAAAAGTCCTTAGCCTTTTCCTAGAATCAGAAAAATCCTGACCCTGCCATTGGAAGTGTTCCCTCATTGAATGTAGAGTTTCCCCAAATTAAAATTCTTCTGAGGGGGAGGCAGAAGGAATGGAGTCTTCTGCATCCGAATCCTCATAAGGTGAGTATGGTCCTTCCTGATGGTGTGATAAATCTGATCCATCCGAGGAATAGTCAGAGGAGAGAGGTTCAGGGGGTTCAGTCCTAGGCCTTTTTTCAGGATGGGGTTGTGAGGCCCTGTCTGGGTGAGGTTGGGATCCCCTGATCAGAGAAATAAGGTCCTCAGCAAGGCTGAGAATCTGAGAACTTGAGGAAGGTCTGTGAGAGGGAGCTTTTGTAGGTAAGGCCTTGCAAAGTTTAGCTGCTTTAGCCCTGGAGAAGGCCTTAATAGACATAGAAGCAGGGGGTCTAGCTGCCCCACGTGCAGGAGTAGAGATGTCCAACGGAATGGTGTCAGACAATTCTTGTGTGCCTGCTTCTTCGGTAGGAATTTTTGTAGCCGACTCAGCCGGGGCCTCTGTGGCCTCGGTTATCGGAGGCATGCTTGCGGCCGAAGGAAGAACCGAGGACTCGGTTTCAGCCGAAACAGAGACACTCGCGGTAGGCCTAACCGTGGTTTCAGCCGAAACCGCGGGCCGCGAGTGTCGGTCCTTTTCCTTGCGTTTTTTGGCTAAATGTGTAGTCGGAGTCTCTGACGGCATTTTATATGCAAAAGCGGGACCAAAAAACTCTTCTGCAAACTCCGACCGACGTCTAAGTGTCCGTCGGTTGAAGGAAGCACAGGCTAAACAAGCTGATTCGTCGTGGTCTGGGCCTAAGCAAGGAAGGCAGTAAGAGTGGAAATCCTTATGAGGTATTTGTTTCCCACAAGTTAAACAATTATTTACTTTGTCTGACATCGGCTGAGGCAAGAAAGAGTCCCCATCGGGGTACTTAGCTTTTTTAGAAGTCTTCGGTAGCTGAAATCTCTGGATCTGACCGACCGGCACTTGCGAACAGCTTCTGCTTCGGGCACCGCGCGGCAAGAAAGACTGAGGAAAATGGCATTGGCTGATGCCTTTATACCCCAGGAGCTATGACGTCGGGTGAAGTGCGACATCAGCCGAGGCCAGACCCAGACTTTGGAATCCGGCCGACTGAAGGGCTGCCTGAGGCAGGACAACCCATATGTTACGACTGCAGATGCATCCTTGAAGGACATTGAGGTAACCTCTGTTAATTATATTTTGTACCCAAGAATCTGAAGTAATTCCTAGCCAGGCGCCTGGGTACAAAGCCAAGCGACCCCCAACTGCCTCCAGAGTAGGACAGTCAGGCCTCCTCTCAGGAGTGCTGATAGGGCTTGCCAGGAAACTGCTCCCTGCCATCCTGGTTTTACGGACCCCCTCTGCCGACAAAGCGGCTTCTTCCATTATTGCCCCCTCCTCTGCTCCTGAAGGGAGGGTCACTACGTGTGTTCTGGAAAGCTCCTTGGGACTTCCGAAGCCAAATTTTTCCACCTCTTTGCCCTTTGGGATATGGTCTAGTAGGGGTGGAAAAACTGACTCCTACGGCAGATACAGTCTTCCCTTCCTGCTCACACCTAGTGAGGGTAGTCTCAACTTTAGGCCCAAACAATGAAGAGCCATCAAACGGGGTACTGACAAAGGAAGACTTGAAGGCTTCCGCAAAGGAGCACAAGCGCATCCAGGACTGTCTCCGCAGGGCAATGGCTGAACGTGCTGCTCAACTCGATCCCTCGGCTGCATAGGAAATGAGCCGCATGGATGAGTTGACGATGGAATTAAGGATAGAAAGCTGAGCTGCAACTTTTGCCGAAATAGGCTCATCTGTGTTACCCTTTAGAGTATCTCAGAGTTCCTGAAGGAGATCTCGTTGAAGTAGAGTAAAATGGGTCAAGATGTTAAGCGATGTCATGGCAAATGTTGCAGAACTAAAAATGCGTTTGCCGTATCTGTCCATAATCCTGGTATCTTTATTAGGAGGATGGAGAGTAGAAGTAGTCTCCGACATCTCTTTCGTGGTGGCCGCTGCCACAACCATGGCATCAACAGGGACTCCTTTGGTGAGGAACGATTTCTCTTTTGAGGGGCAGTGATGAATTTATTGGGCCTCCGAGGGGCTGGGTCCATGGTGTCAGGGGATTCCCATGCCCTTCGAGTGACCAGATCCATTAGTTCGTTGAAGGACAGAGTAACCCAGGAGGTGGAGGGTTGAGACCCAAAGGCCTTCAGGAGCACTGACTCATCCTCAGTAGGGCGAATGGACTGCCAGTTAGCTTTCTGCTTAAGTATTTCTAAAATGTCCGCAAAGGAGACATCCTCCGAGGGGGACCATGGGGACCCTTCCGGTTCCTCTAAGTCGGTGTCTGATATCAAGGATTCCTGAGGGGAATCCAAATACCTACTCTTACAGAGTATCTTTCTGGGAACTTCATCAGTGGGGGCGGCTGGTGAAGTTTCAGTAGAGCAGGGTTCACCCAAAGGGGATACCTGAGGCTCTGGATCTCGTTGCTTAGTAGGTGCTTTAGACGAAGAGGCAGAACTCTGCATCTTCAGGGAGGAAGAGGAGAGACTTGTAGAGTGGGTCTGAAAAGACAACACCCTTCTCGTGGCATCAAAGGCCCCTGTGTCTCGGCCCGAGGAGGCCACCTGTTCCGAGGAAGACGGAGGCCTCGCAGTTGCCGAGGCCGAGGGCTCCGAACCAGAGGACGGATCCAAGCTCACCTGCACCAAAGCCCTGAGAGGAAGTGTCATAACCGACACGTCAGTTTGACTCTCCTCCCTGGAACCGACGAGAGTGTGTCTGATCCGAGACTCTTCGAAGGGCACCAAAGATGTCAGGGTGGGTGGAACCGAGGTCACTGGAACAGGACTCTGCTCCACGGGTTCCACAACCATCAGATCTTCTGCCTCCGGCTCCAAAAACCTGGGTAGGCTCGGAGGAGGAGTAGTCACAGGCAATAGGGCGGGAACAGTGCTTGAACCCAGTTGGGACGAAGCCGAGAGCAGTTTAGCCAATGCCGGGTTCTCCAAGAGCCTCTGCACCACACGGTCCACATCAATATCTGACATCCTCGAAGAGTGGGTCGAAGGGGCCAAAGAAGCTACAGACCTAAGTATTGGAGATTTTAAAGTCAACGATACCGGCTCCAAAACCAAAGGTTGGCTCCGAATCATCGATTCGGCACACGGTTCCGAAGACATAGGAACCGGTGACTGCACCTTAACAGAGGTGCTCAGAGCTGAAGACTTAAGCTCCGAGACACCCGAGATGACTTCGACCCTTTCAAAGACTTGGAGGTCTGGTCGGACTTGTCCAAAGCTTTCTGAAACTCCGGTGTTAAGAGACCTTGATCAATCAGTTTCTTACGTGTCTCTAACAAAACTCTGCCACTAAAAGAGTGGCAGATGGAACAATCTTCCTGCAAATGAAGAGGTCCCAAATAAACAAGAAATGTGGTTATCTGTGATTGACATTTTTTGACCACAGTCACATCTTTAAAATCCAGACTTTTGCTTTAGGTCAGCCATCATGTCCAAGAGAAAGCACAGTTATCAGATCCCTAATAATATCAAGCACAACAGTAAAATCCAATAACAAAGAAGAGAAACACAGAGAAAGCACAATTATCAGATCCCTGATAATATAAAGTACAACGGTACAATCCAATAATAATCTAACAACAATCTTGCCAAAAAGTGGTATAGGGAAGAAAATTGACCGATCCCTGCACAACTATAGCAAAGGATGAAACCAACTGAAGAGAAGGCAAGGCCCAAGAGCAACTCGCTCCAATAAAATGCACTAAATAGGGACAAAGCCCTAAAATAAAGACAGTATAACAAGGGGAATACGGTTATAAAAACAGATAGATAGATATATATATAAAAAGTAAACTTAGCTGTAGAAAATACTTCTTAACAAACCTTCACTGGCCCGAGCACACTGAAGACTTGTGATCCGTTGCAGCGGCAAACTAGATCTGAGGGTTATTCAGAAAGCATCATGGGATAGGTACTGTGCCTCGAGCTACTGAAAGATCTTGAGCTTGGAAAGCGGCCGACTCGGAGCCGATGGATCGGCTCCGTACCCACATGTAAGAACAAACGGCGAGATTGAACAACTTCACATTCATTGTTTCCAGGCTGTGACAAATGTTGACTCCATAAACTTTTTAAGTACCACTGAAGTTTCCTCATATGCAGTCTTGCATATGGAATTAGAAGAATGCAGGAGGCCATGAACCCCAAGGCTTGCAGTATTTGCCTTGCAGATAGCAGGGTTTTTGTGGCCACCTGTATGAAGTAAGTCACCAAATGAATTTGCTTTTCTGGCGTAAGGAAAGCCATCTGTGCAGTTGTATTCAAGCTTGCACCCAGGAATGTAATCTTTTGAAAGAGTACCAGTTGAGATTTCTTTTCGTTTATGGTGTACCCTAGACAGGTTAGAATTCTTTTTACAAACGCCAGATGTTTTAGAAAAATGGCCTGGTTTTCTGCCTGAATTAGACAATCATCCAGGTATGGATATATCTGAATATTTCTTTGCATGCAAAATGCAATTACTGGAGCCAGGCATTTTGTGAATACCCTGGGCGCAGCAGACAAGCTAAAGGGAAGTGCACAGAACTGATAATGCATGCAGCCTGCTTTGAAGCGTAGAAATCTTCTGCAAGATTCCTAGATTGGGATATGCAAGTAAGCCTCTTTTAAGTCGAGAGTTGCCACCCAGGCATCCTTGCCTAGCATAGGAGGTAACTGGTGAAGAGTCAGCATCTTGAATTTTTGAATGTCAAGAAAGGTATTTACAGTAGACAGGTCCAGAAATGGATGCCATGATTAGTCTTTTCTGGGTACCAAGAAAAGTCTGGAGTAGAAACCTTGTCCCTTTTCCTCTTCTGGTACTAGCTGAATAGCCCCCATGTTTAGGAGGTAAAGTACTTGTTTCTGAGCCTCTGCCCACTGATTTGGGGGCAGGTCTGGCCACCCGTTTGGAGTCAGCAGCATGTGGAAATGAAATCTGTATTCCTGGGACACTATTTAAAACCCATTTGTCCTGGGTTATAAGTTGCCAGTTTCCCCCCCCCAAAGGGGCAGCTAAGAGGTACGTGCTTGGTAACTTCAAAGGGAAGTCATTGAGACTGTTTTTACCATAGGGTGGTGCCTTGTTGTTTCCAGATTTGGAAGTGGAAGCACCCCATTGCTTGGTTCTGAAAGTCCTTGGGACTGAAACCTGGTGCTTTTGGAATGTCTGGGTTTGGCTGTAGTGGCTCAGGAAGGAGATGGAAAGGACCAGTTCCTAGTAGGCCAATGCCTACTAAATCTAGGAGGTTGCACTTATTTATTTATTTTACATTTGTTGACTGGGTATATGTCCGTTTTCAGCGGAGGCCCGGAGAGAAAAGCTCCATATATTCAGACATATAAGATTTACATAATATAAGAGTACAATCTAGCATATCAGATGAAAAAAGAAAAAATATGATTATAGTAAAGACACACTTGTAAGAAATCTTTCACAGTTTGCATAGGTTTAGCTTTATCTTCCATCTTCTTTAGAACTTCTTCAGCCTTATTGCCAAATAGGCGGTCCTGCTGTAAAGGAGCATCCAAAAGTTTTGCTTTAACACGATCCGGCAGAGATTGCTCCTTAAGCCAAGCATGCCTTCTAAGCACAGACCCAGTAACAGCAGCCCTACAAGAGTCCTCTAAAGAATCAAAACCACATTGCAAAGTATGTTTGCCAACTTGTTCAGCTGAATGCAATAAATCCAGCAAATCTTCAATTCTCCACACAGTCAGAAATCAACATAATTTTCTGTTTAAGCAGTCCCATGATATGCTGCTATTTTAGCATATGGAACTGACAGTTTAAAGCCCTGATTGCTCAGGTTGCAGAAGTATAACCCTTTTTACCCCATCTATCCAGCGCCATGGAGTCCCTATCAGAAGGGGTAGGATTTTTAACAGCAGAAGCCTTAATGCCCTTGGGCCCCTGAGAAATGGTTTCAGGGTCTGCAACAGGATTCTTGTAAAGGAATTTGTGGGACTCAGGAACCCTGTAGTACCTGTCTGGTTTGCTAGGGGCTGGAGGCAAGGAATCAGGGGCCATACTGGATTCTGAAAACACATCAACAATATCTAGTACAGGAGGTATAGCCAAAGGCCTATGCTGAGGAAGAAGGAGGAAATCCCTAAGCCTCTTTTTGGATTCAGAGAAATCCTGACTCTCCCCATGGAAATGTTCCCTTAAGATATGTAAAGATTCCCCAAAAGAGAAATCCTCAGGTGGAGAAGCAGAGGGAATGGAATCCTCTGCATCAGAGTCCTCATAAGTAGGTATGGACAAATCCAGATCATTAGAAGAGTCAGAAGAAACAGATTCCTGTTCAGAAGATTCATGGTCAAATTCAATCCTAGGCCTTTTGGAGGGGGGGTTGACTACTCCTGATTAGAGTAATTAAATGTTCAGCCATTTTGATCATTTGTTTTTTAGGCACAGGGGCCTGAAGATGTGGCCTGGGTGTCGTTTTTTAGCACTGAAGTTGGAGTCGGTTTAATATGCAAGTCTGTAGGCCTGAATACCCTCTCAGAACCTGGTGCCTGCTCAGCGGCTCAGGACCCATCCAAGGTAGAGACCTCCGTGGGTTCCATCTGTGAAGCATCTCGCGGCATACCGGACTCCAAATGGGTCTCAGTAGAGACCTGCGAATCAGAAGAAGCGGGTATCACGGGATGTGAAGGCGCCTCACTAAGTACCGGTGACTGGCTTAGGAGAAGCGTCGTTGCCAGTTTGGACCTCAACGGCCTCTTTTTCTTTGCGTTTTTTAGGTATTCTGGTAGTCGGATGGCTAACTGACATCATTTCTGGATAATTAAACTGAGAACCGAAATATTTTGAAGCAAAAATGTACTGACGACGGATAGTGCGCTGATTAAAAAAAGCACAAAACCGACAGCAAGGTACGTCGTGGTCAGGGCCTAGGCAAGGAATACAGTACAAATGAAAATCCTTATGAGGTATTTGCTTCCCACAAGTAATACAATTATTAACTTTTACTGACATCGGTAAGGAGCAAAAAGATGTTTCCCCAACGGGGTACTTAGCTTGTATTTGAAGGCTTCGGTTCTGAAACTCGAAAAGAAAATTTCAGGAGTTGGCCGACCGGCACTTGCGAACTGCTTCTGCTTCGGGCACCGTGCAGCAAGAAAGACTGATGTAATGGCATCGGCTGCATGTTTTATACCCCTGATGACCTGACGTCATGGAAGAAGGGACAGCAACTGATGCAGGACCCAAGACTTTGTTAATCAGGCCGACAGAGCAACCTGCCGGCAGATTACCCAAATGTAATGACTGCAACAGTGAAACACGAAGAACATCCAAGACTCACTCCTCCAAGAAAAGGAAACCAGTCTGGTGGACTCCTGCCATAAACAAGCTATACAATAGAAGGAGGAAACTAGTACAGAAAAGAGTAAAATCCAAAGAAGGGAAGACATCCCTGATCAGTCTCAGCAAGTAACTAAAATCCCTCATAAAATCATCCAAGGCGAGCTTTGAAAGAAAAATTGCCAAGGACTCCAAAGATAATCACAAGGCATTCTTTAGCTATGTCAAGAATCTAAGTGGCAATGCTCAGATCTGCTCGGAGTTGGTGCAGAATGGCACCAAATACACTGAATCGATCAATATCGCCAACATCCTGGCAGACAGGTTCAGTACAAACCTCACCCCCCTCTCACCCTCAAAAGGGCCCATAACCATACAAGAAGAATGTAGAGTCCCTGAAATCGCAAACACTCAGGTTAAAACAGCCCTCTCCAAAGCCAAAAACACAGCATTAATGGGACCGGATGGTGTTTCAGGCTGCGTCCTACACGAGCTCAAAGACGAACTAACACCTCACCTAAACACAATGTTCAAACTCAGCCTCTCCACAGGCTACATACCCATAGAGTGGCGCACAGCAATGGTTATTCTGCTCCACAAAGGTGGAGCCACAACAGACCCCAAGAACTATCGCCCTATAAGCCTGACTAGCTTGGTCTGCAAGGCTATGGAGTGCATAATCATGGAACTCATTAACAGAGACATTGGGAACCTCCAAACACTGGACCCTACCCCAGTTTGGCTTTGCTAAAAGCAGGTCATGCCTCCTAAACCTGGTGGACTTCTTTCAGACAGTTACCAAGGCTACAGACGAGGGAAAGGTGGAATACACAGCCTACCTAGACCTCGCTAAGGCCATCAACACCATTACCCATTCTGGTATTATAGACAAGCTCACCAGCCTGAACATAAACCCCTACGTCACAAGATGGGTTGCCAACTGGCTCACGGACAGAACCCACATGGTGAGAGTTGCGGAAGCTAAGTCCGTCTCTAAACCAGTTACAAGTGGTGTTCCTCAGGGCTCAGTCCTAGGACCCCTCCTGTTCGGCATATACTTCTCAGAGGTACAGGCAAGCACAGGAGGACTATGGCTGACCAAATTCGCAGACGACTGCAAACTAGGGGCTATAATTGACTCTCCGGCTGACACAGACATACTCCAAAAGGATCTCACTGAGACTGATACCTGGTGTCAAAATCATGACCTCAAGCTAAATGCCAAAAAGTGCATAGTCATCCCCTTTGGAAAAAACAAAATACCCACAAACTACCATAGGTGGTAGTACCCTAAATACAGAAGACGTAATAAGGGATCTGGCGACCTAAGTAGATAGTAATCTCACCTTTGATAATCACATTGCCAAAGTGGTTAGAAAATCCTTCTACGTGGCCCACCTAATCTCAAAACGGCTCGC
Organism: Protopterus annectens; assembly: GCF_019279795.1. Lineage (NCBI taxonomy): Eukaryota > Metazoa > Chordata > Ceratodontiformes > Protopteridae > Protopterus > Protopterus annectens. The sequence continues at coordinate 1,452,454,303 of NC_056729.1, read as the reverse complement.
ATCCAGATCAAAAGAGGTCATTGTGCCCCTCTACTCATCAGACCCATCTTAGTACAACGCCCCATTTGGGATGTACCTTACAAGACAGCTGCAACAGCTGGAAAGACCACAGAAGTACCTCACCAAGAGGAGCAAAGGCCTCAAACCGAAGCCCTATGCAGCTCGACTGAAGAAACTTCAGTTGTACTCAGTTGCATACCGCCTACTCAGAGGTGATCTCTGCCTAACATACAAGGCCATGTCCAACCCAGAATTGATGGACATGCTCCACCTAAAGAAAACCTTATCCCCTCGACCCACACGCTCTAGGGATCTAAACCTCACCACAACAATAAATAGGACATGCTGGAGGGATAGATTCCTGTCCCAGAGACTTCCCATGCTTTGGAACAAGATCCCAATCTACATTAGGCAGAGCTCCTCGCTAACACTCTTAAAAAGAAACCTTGACAAGTGGATGGGAAACAGAAAGTTTACCTCTGGGATCACTTCAGTGGCTCTGCTGGACACAGGCACAGGGAATTAATCTAAGGGGGTGGCGAAAGCAAACACATTCTGGCTAGGCTTATAAATGCCTTTGGGCAGATAGCCTAGTACCCACCTATGAATAAAATCAAACATCGCTATACCACAATATTTCTTTATCAGAACATATCCCCCCTTCACAAAGCAAAATACATCGGTGTTACCAACTTTCTCAGTTAAAATCGAGCACAAAATCACCTGTCAACATCATGCACCCTTCTCGTGTGAAATAAGTAAAAATGCAGTGGTTCGTTTGAACATCGGTTAAAACAATGGTTAAAAATACAGCAGTTTACCTACAGCAATTTCACCATGTCTGTGTTTTGCTTGTCTAACAACTGCAAAGTGAAAGTAGTGCAAGTGAAAGTTGGATAGCAGTCATGATCCCTGAAGCATGCGTGTGTAATGCACGCAAAACTGGAAGAGGATTTCTGAGACTGTTCCTCTTCGTAAAAGGCATGTAAATGTTTGGTTAGTACCAAGGAGCAAGAATGACAGTTTGCAGTGGGTCATGCAGTCATATCTGTGGAAGTATGCACATTTTGCAACCGCGAAAATGTGCTTGCAATAACACGCCAAGTACCAAAAAAATGATATACTTAGACTTTAGCTTTAACTACTTCACAAAAAGTACAGTTTTGTACCTACCATAAATGTAGATGTTCAAGTGCTAATACAGCTGTAGTCATAACAGATGGGTTCTCCTGCCGTCAGGCGGGTCCTCGGTCAGCCGAATTCCAAAGTCTAGGTCCGGCGTCGGTTGTCGTCGCTTCTTCCCTGACGTCAGTGTTACAGGTGTATAAAGGAACCAGCCGACACCATTTTCTTCAGTTTTTCTTGCCCCAGATGTCAGGTGCCCCCAGAAGGAAGGCAATAATAAATTTGTGTGAAAATGCAGTGCTATATAATCAAAATACAGTAGTTGCAAGCAAATACATCATAAATGAAAACCCCAATCAGGTTGTATGAGGATGTGTTAGCCTATAGGGCTGTCCAAAGAGGGGAAGGAGGGAGGGAAACCTGGACTGCAGCTGTATTAGCACTCGAACATCTACATTTATGGTAGGTACAAAACTGTACTATGTTCGACGTGCATACAGCTGCAGTCATAACAGATGGGTAGAATCCCAAAGCTAAGAAAGGGGTGGTAGGCACTAGTTGGAACTAGGAGGAGCCAAAATGCCCTGCAAGACTGCAGTTGCAAAGCCTGCTCTAGATTTGGAGTATAATGGTAGGTTGTAGTGCTTGGAGAAGGTATGCACAGAACTCCAAGTGGCTGCTTCCAAAATATCCTTGAGAGGTGGCTGTGGCCCTGGTGGAATGAGATCTAATGCCTGTAGGAACAGTTTTGCCAGGAAAGGAATAGCAAAAGCGTATGCAGTGGGCTATCCATTTTGAGATTGTCTGTTTGGAAATTGGCTTCCCTTGAGCTCCTACCGCATAGGCCACAAAGAGCTGTTCTGATTTTCTGAAAGGCTTTGTTCTGTCCAAATAATAACGCAGCTGTCTGTGGATGTCCAAGGAATGTAGTAATCTCTCCCCTTTGTTTTGAGGGTTAGGATGAAAAGTAGGTAAATGTATGGCCTGATTTAAAGCTACCCTGGATACCACTTTAGGCATAAAGGACGGGTTGGTTCGTAAGGAAACTCTGTCCTGATGGAAGATGATAAAAGGCTGGACAGCCATGAGAGCCTGTAGTTCTGAAACTCTACGAGCGGAGGTGATAGCCAGAAGGAAAGCTGTTTTCCAGGACAAATATTGCAAATCTGATGAGGCAGCTGGCTCAAAAGGAGGCAAGGTCAATCCCAAGCAGATATTGGTTGTTTCCTTGGAGGCCTTAAATTCTTAGCCCTTCTGAGGAACTGTCTTAAGACAGGGTGAGAGAATAAAGGTGGATCAGTGTTGTATTCTGTGGAAATGGCTGAGGCATGTATTTTGATGGAGGAGAAACAAAGTCCACTGCTTAGCAGTTCAGCCAAATATTGTAGTATTTGAGGTAAATTCAGTTTTCCAGGATCCTGCCCCTTTTTCTCATTCCAGACACAAAAACGTTTCCATTTTGCGGAGTAAGCTTTTCTAGTTGATGGTCTTCTGGCCTCCAAAATGACATCCTGCACCTCCTTGGAGAGTAGGGCCTGTTGAGATGCTAAGGAATCTTCCATGCGGCTAGATTGAGTGTTTTTAGCTGGCTGTGAAGAGTTTTGAAACTGTGCTGAGTCAGAAGAAGAGGCATTAGAGGCAGGGTCCATGGTGGGGAATGCGTCAGGCTCCTCAGGAGTGGGTACCAGTGTTGCCTTCGCCAGTCCAGAGCAATGGGAATCATCTTTGGTCTGTCTGCTTTGGTCTTTAATAGAACTTTGGGCAGCAGAGGAAGAGGGGGGAAGGCATAAACTGTCATTGATGTCCAACTGAAAGAAAGAGCGTCCACTCTCCGGGCCTTTGGATGGAAGATTCTTGAGCAGAATTTTGTCAATTGATGATTCTTGTGGGAGGCAAAGAGATCTATGTCTGGCCTTCCCCATTCTTGGATTATTTCTGTAAAAACTTTTGGATGCCATTTCCATTTGTGTGGATCTGTCATATTCCTGCTTAGGTTGTCTGCCAGCGTGTTTTCCTTGCCTGGCAAGTACTGTGCTTGTAGTTCCATTTGCAAGTCCATGGCCATGTTCCAAAGTGACATGGCCAGTCTGCATAGGGGGGTAAGAATGTGTTCCTCCCTGTTTGTTTATGTACCAAATAACTGTGGTGTTGTCCGTTCTTATCAATAATTGACCTGGTTGTAGAAGGTCCTTGAAAACTATAATAGCATTTATTACTGCTAGCATTTCCTTTTGATTGATGTGAAGGTGCTTTTCTTTTTGGGACCATTTAACCTGAATGCACCGATCTGTCATGTACGCCCCCCAGGCGTAGTCCGAGGCGTCTGTTGTGATGACTTGATTTGCTTGAGGCTTGCTGAATGGAAGACCTGTGTTTGTTTGACATGCTTGAGCCCACCACACAGACATGGAATTAGTGGTATTATTGTTTCCAAACTGTGGCTGTGTTGAGACCATATGTTTTTCAAATACCATTGTAGTTTCCTCATGTGCAGCTTTGCACATGGGATTAGTAAGATGCAAGATGCCATGAATCCCAGAGCCTGCAGGATTTTCCTTGCAGTCAGCCTGGTGCAATTTGTTAGTGTTCTGAGGTATTGTATTAGTTGCTCCTGCTTCTCTGGCGTGAGGTAGGCCATCTGGGTGTTTGTGTCCAAATTGGCACCCAGGAAAATTATCTTCCGAGAGGGTATTAGCCTTGATTTCTTTTTGTTGACTGTGTATCCCAGAGATTTCAAAAACATTATTACATAAGCCAGATGTTTCAGAAGAATGTGCTTGCTGTCCGCTTGGATCAGGCAGTCATCCAAATAGGGGTATATTTGTATCCCTTGAAGTCTGCAGTAGGCAATTACTGATGCCAGGCATTTCGTGAATACTCTGGGTGCAGTAGATAAGCCAAAGGGCAATGCAGAGAATTGATAATGGGTTGAACCTGCAAGAAATCTGAGGTACTTTCTGCAATTTTGTCTGATTGGGACATGCAGGTATGCCTCCTTGAGGTCCAATGTTACCAGCCAAGACTCCTTGCCCAGCATGGGAAGAAGTTGCTGTAGAGTGAGCATCTTGAATTTTGGTACAAGTAGAAATGTGTTTAGGATGGATAGATCCAAAATAGGTCTCCAATCTTTTCCCTTCCTTGGCACCAGAAATAGCCTGGAATAAAAACCTTGACCTTGTTCGTGCGTAGGTACCTCTTGAATAGCTTTCATGTTTATGAGATCTGTAATTTGCTTTTGTGCCTCTGCCCTTTGATTGTGTGGCAGGTTTGGCATGCCTCTCATTTTTGGAAGGGTGTGAAAATGAAATCTGTAGCCTCTGTTTATAATGTCCAGGATCCAATTGCCCTTTGTGACAACATGCCAATTTTTTGAAAATAATGCCAGCTTTCCTCCTAAGGGGGCTGCCATTTGAAACCTGGCTGACACGCAAAGGGGAAAGTCATTGGGTTTGCTTTCTGAAAGATTGCGAGTTGTCATCACCACCTCTTTGTGTAGGGGCTTGCCATTGTCTGCCTCTAAATGATCCTTGGGATTGTCCTCTGCCCCTCGGGCGCCTGTATCTGCCTCTTTGGAGTCTGTCTGTGGCAGGAAAGGACCAGTTTTTGGAAGGCCAATTTCTACTAAAACGTGGGGGTTGAACCTGTAGAAAGTCTTTCACAGTTTGCATTGATTTAACCTTTTCCTCCATTTTCCTTAATACCTCCTCAGCATTAGCACCAAATAGTACATCCTTTTGAAGTGGGGCGTCTAGTAATTTAGCTTTGACATGATCAGGCAAGGCTTGTTCCTTGAGCCAGGCATGCCTACGTATGACTGATCCTGTAACAGCAGCTCTACATGAGGCCTCCAGAGCGTCAAAACCACATTGTAAGGTATGCTTACCGACTTGTTCTGCACTATGCATCAAATCCTGCAACTCCAAGTCTGGTTGTTCATGTTGTGACATTTTACTTTTCAATTGTGATAACAAAAACTGTTGGTATTTTAGCATATGAAACTGACAGTTTAAGACCCTCATGGATAAGGTAGCTGAGGTATATACCTTTTTCCCCACCTTTCTAAGGATCTGGAATCTCTCTCGGAGGGCAATGGATTTTTGGCAATGGAGGCCTTAACTCCCTTGGGGCCCTGTGAGATGGTTTCTGGGTCAGCAGCATGGCTTTTGTAAAGAAATTGGTGTGAGTCAGGAACCCTGTAGTACCTGTCAGGCTTAACTGGAGCTGGGGGTAGAGAGTCTGGGTTAAGGCAGGTCTCCGAGTAAACATCATCTAGGATGTCCAAGACAGGAGGTATAGCCAGAGGCCTATGCTGAGGTAACAAGAGAAATTCCCTGAGCCTTTTCTTGGAATCTGAATAATCCTGGCCTTCCCAGTGGAAGTGTTCCCTTAAGGTATGCAAGGTTTCCCCAAATGAGTAATCCTCAGGGGGGGATACAGAAGGGATGGACTCCTCTGCATCAGAGTCTTCAAAAGGGGAATAAGAATGTTCCTCATCATCAGAGTGCTCTGAAATAATGGAGCCGTGGTCAGAGAAGGGAGAATCTTCCTCCACTCTGGGCCTTTTGTCCAGTGGGGGCTGAGAACCTCTGATTAGAGTAACTAAATCCTCAGCCATTTTAAGCATCTGTTTCTTAGGCATGGGGCCTGTAGATGGGCCCTGTGTAGCTGGTCTCTTAGGGTGCAAGGATGCTTTAGGCTTGGTGAAAGCCTTGATGGAGAAAGAAGAGGAAGGTCTGAAGACACCTTGAGTGGAGGTGGACCTGTCCACATTCTGAGTTTCAACGCCAAGAGTGGCTTTGGTATCTGTAGTCGGGGTGTGGGCCGAGGAGCCTGCGACCTCGGGCACAGGAGACACCATCAAAGAAGTGTCGTTGTTAATCAGGGGCTGCGTAGGCGCCTCGCTGAGAACCGGATCACGTGTAGTCGGCTTTGGCGTGGTGTCAGTAGAGGCCGCGGACCTCGTGTGTCGGTCCTTGTCTTTGCAGTTTTCAGACAAAACCGGAGTGGGAATATCCGACGACATAGTATAGTTAAATGCTTTCCCAAAATAATGCTGTGCGAACTCCGCCCGACGCTTAATAGTGCGTTTGTTGAATGTAGCACAAAAGCGACAGACTGAGACGTCGTGGTCTGGGCCTAAACAAGGTATACAGAGGGAATGGAAATCCTTATGCGGTATTTGCTTCCCACAAGAAATACAATTATTAACTTTGTCTGACATTGGTCTGAGGCAAGAAAAGTTTCCCCAACGGGGTACTTAGATTTTAAGAAGACTTCGGTTTCCAAATTTTCATAATTTCAGGAGCTGGCCGACCGGCACTTGCGAACTGCTTCTGATTCGGGCACCGCGCGGCAAGAAAGACTGAAGAAAATGGCGTTGGCTGGTTCCTTTATACCCCTGTCGCACTGACGTTAGGGAAGAAGCGACGACAACCGACGCCGGACATAGACTTTGGAATTAGGCCGACTGGGGACCCACCTGATGGCAGGGGAACCCATCTGTTATGACTGCAGCTGTATGCACGATGAACATCTTAGGTGAACAATGTCAAGCAAACTTTGGGACACAATTGACTGCAAACACAAGGGCTAAACAAAGCAACAGAAGCTGGAGTCTATTTTAGTTTTTCAAAACTGTAGACAAAAATTTGTCTAAAAAATATACTTTTACAAGCAATGGAAAAATAAAAAAAATGTAGTGTTTGGATTGCCCAAACTACCTATATCAAGCTGGATGTTGTACTCAGACTGGGTCCCCTGACTGATGGCAAAAACTGCCCTGTAACTACTCTTGCCCTCAGCAAGACAGTGATGTAATCTTTCAAGCTGCAAACTACCACCCTGAATTCTTATTTCAACTAATTCCTGCAGTAACTTCTTCAGGGTCTATCTGCTTCCATAGTAACCAGAAGAAAAGCATCCCCTCCATATTTGAATGTTACTATGGCACAAAAATGAGGAGTTGTAGTACACCTGTATTAGTAACTTGTAATTAGTAAAGATGACAGAGTGTCTTAACTTAGAGTCTGCATGCCCTCCCTGGGTTAAAATGGGGTTTATCTGGGTGCTTTGATTTCCTCCCTCATTCTAAAGAGAATAGGTGGACCGGATACTCTACATTGGCCATAAGAGAGTGAGACAGTGTGAGAGTGAGACAGTGTGAGAGTGAGAGTGAGACAGTGTGAGAGTGAGAGTGAGACAGTGTGAGAGTGAGAGTGAGACAGTGTGAGAGTGAGAGTGAGACAGTGTGAGAGTGAGAGTGAGACAGTGTGAGAGTGAGAGTGAGACAGTGTGAGAGTGAGAGTGAGACAGTGTGAGAGTGAGAGTGAGACAGTGTGAGAGTGAGACAGTGTGAGAGTGAGACAGTGTGAGAGTGAGACAGTGTGAGAGTGAGACAGTGTGAGAGTGAGACAGTGTGAGAGTGAGACAGTGTGAGAGTGAGACAGTGTGAGAGTGAGACAGTGTGAGAGTGAGACAGTGTGAGAGTGAGACAGTGTGAGAGTGAGACAGTGTGAGAGTGAGACAGTGTGAGTAAAACGGAAGAACAACCGCTGCAGGACTAGCCACCAAGATAATTATCACTGTTGAAGTGACACCCTAACCACATGTGCAAAAATAGGATAAAGAGGTTGTGGGTAGATGGAGAAATGCAGACTATTCACTGTTGCAGTCCTGACTTTTGGGATTTCTGTCAGCAGCTGGCCCAGCTGGTGGCACTGACTTCCCAAGACCCACCTTCCCCCACGGACCCTGGGTGACACACACTCGTCATTAAGAAAGGTTGTTGAAGTTATAACACATGCTTCATGTGGTACCATCTTCAGTCAAGTCTTGCTCTGGCCAAGGTCAGTTTGGAAAACACCTGCACAAAAGCCCTACTGGACCAGACAGTAACAAGTCCTCCTTACCCCCAGGTCTCCACTGAAGCGTCTAATCAACATCTCTAGGCAGAAAGTTCAGGAAAATGAAGAGGGGGCAAGATAGGAAAGATAAAGATAAAAAGGTTAAAGAGCCATCCCAACCCCAGGTGTAGAGGATGAGAGAGAGAGAGAAGGGGGCAGGAGGGAGGCCATCTGTACTGTAACAGGCAGTATCTACATTTAGGTTCCTAAGACACTTATACTATGTTTATCATACCATTCATTGCTGCAGTTCTGACTATAGGAAGCATTCTCAAAGTATTAAGTAGGAGGGCAGTTGGCTGGAGAAAGATGACTAGGATACAGAAAAGCTTTGCATGAGAGCAAAAGTAAATCTTGCTCTAGATTAAGAATTTAGCCCTAAATTGCAATTCCTAGACAATGTGTGAACAAAGGTCTTAAGTTTTAGCCTCACCAACAGCTTCCACACTAACCCCCCCAAGAAAGGCTGTGGTAGTCGCAGCAACTCTAGGAGAATGGGCTTTGACATGCCCAGGAACAGATTTGACATGAGCTATATTAACAGTATGGATGCAGTTAGAACAGTCACTTGGAAGGAGTTTATTGACTGGTTTCCCTTCTCCCCCCTTTCTAAGTGAGCAAAAAAAAAAAAAACTCTTCAGTCTTCCTAATGCTGAAGTTCGATGCACGCCAAGCAAATGAAGGGTTTCCCCACTGTTCTGGGGATAAGGAAAGAATGAAGCAAGTGCACAACTTGGTTAACAAATGGCTCAGAGACCACCAATGGCACGGAGGCAGGGTTGGTACAGAGGTCACACTGTCCTGATGGAAGAGTACATAAGATTCCCATAACATTAAAGCCTGACGCTCTTCTAGCAGAGGTGATTTTTACAAGAATTAGACATCTTTCAAGACATGAACTGTAGGAGAAAATCAGCAGCTGATTAATTCACTCAGAGCTCAGGAAGTTTGCACTGTAACCTCCAATGGGCAGAGCCTAAGCCTTTTGACAGAATCAAATTATGTCCTCACATTTTGAACAAATGTTCATATTTCTGGAAATATAGGGGATATGAAAAAGTACAGTTTTGTACCTACCATAAATGTAGATGTCCGATAGGTATGCATCTGCAGTCCTTACATATGGGTTGTCCTGCCTCAGGCAGCCCATCGGTCGGCCGGATTCCAAAGTCTGGGTTCGGCGTCGGCTGTCGCCCTTTCCACCACGTCAGTGCGCCTGGGGTATAAAAGTGTCAGCCGACGCCATCTTCCTCAGTTTTTCTTGCCCCAGATGCCAGGTGCCCTCTAAGGAAGGCTAAATTTGGAGAGATGCAATAAATTCCAAACATGCACAGAAATATAAAACAAATACACCATAACAGATAACCCCAGCTAGCTATGAGAGGGATAAGTACCCAAGAAATACCACAGAGGGGAAGGAGGGAGGGTAAACCTGACTGCAGATGCATACCTATCGGACATCTACATTTATGGTAGGTACAAAACTGTACTATATCCTTCAAGGATGCATCTGCAGTCCTTACATATGGGTAGAATACCATAGCCAATCTGGGGGTGGTAGGATCTAAGAAAAGGATGGTGTAGCTAAAATGCCCTGCAGGACTGCCGTAGCAAAGCCTGCTCTGGATCTGGAATATAAGGGTAAGTTGTAATGCTTGGAAAATGTATGCATGGAGCTCCATGTAGCAGCTTCTAAAATGTCCTTGGTAGTCACCCCTCTTAAGAAGGCTGTGGAGGTGGCTGTGGCTCTGGTGGAATGAGGTCTAATGTTAGCTGGCACAGTTTTGCCATGAAAAGAGTAACCGAATCGAATGCAATTCCCTATCCATTTTGAAATTGTCTGTTTGGAAATTGCTTTTCCTTGTACACCAGCAGCATATGCTACAAACAGCTGGTCAGTTTTTCTGTAAGTCTTAGTTCTGTCCAAGTAGTAGCGCAACTGTCTGTGAATGTCCAGGGTATGCAGAAGTTTCTCCCCTTTGTTTTGTGGATTTGGAAAGAAGGTAGGCAGGTGAATAGCTTGGTTCAATGAGACCCTGGATACCACCTTTGGCATGAATGAAGGATTGGTTCTCAATGAGACTCTGTCCTGATGAAAAATAAGAAATGTCTGTACTGCCATGAGGGCCTGCAACTCAGATACTCTTCTTGCTGAGGTTATGGCCAGAAGGAAGGCAGTCTTCCAAGACAGGAACTGTAGTTCTGAAGATGCTGCTGGTTCAAAGGGAGGTAGAGTCAATTTTTCCAAAAGGAAGTTAAGGTCCCATGTAGGCACTGGTGGTTTCCTTGGAGGATTGATGTTTTTAATTCCTCTTAGAAACTGCCTTAGGAGAGGATGAGAGAAGACAGGTGGATAAGTATTGTATTCTGCTGAAATTGCTGAAGCATGAATTTTTATGGAAGAGTAAGAAAGGCCATTGTGGAGCATTTCTGCCAAGTATTCCAGGATATGTGCCATGTTCATCACTGTCGCATCTAGGCCCTTTGTGGTGCTCCAAGTGCAAAATCTTTTCCATTTTGCTGAATATGCCTTTCTTGTGGAAGGCCGGCGAGCTTCCATGATGATATCCTTCACTCTTCTTGGATAGCTTATCCTGGTGAGGAGTCAAGGTATTCTCCAGGCTGTCAGCTGCAAGGTTTTCAGGCTGAAGTGCAGAGTTTTGTAATTGTGCTGTGTCAGAAGAAGTGGCCATTGTGGTAGAGGCCACGGTTTCGTGCGTGACATGCTCTTTAACAATGGGTACCAGTGCGGTCTTGGCCAGTCCGGAGCTATCTGAGTCACTTTTGGCTGCTCTGTCCTGATCTTCAGTAAGACCTTGGTCATTAATGGAAGAGGTGGAAATGCATACACTGTTAGAGTATTCCAGCTGAAAGAGAGAGTGTCCACTTTCCATGCTTGTGGGTGGTATGTCCTTGAGCAGAATTTCTTCAGCTGATGGTTGTGGTGGGAGGCAAAAAGATCTATGTCCTGCCTCCCCCATGATTGTGTTATCTGAAGGAAGATGTCTGGGTGCAGCATCCATTCGTGTGGATCCATGATATTTCTGCTTAGGCTGACCGCCAGTATATTGTCTTTTCCTGGCACAAACTGGGATTGCAGCTCTATATTGAGTTTTAGGGAAAGTTCCCAAAGATTCATTGCCAGCCTGCAAAGAGGGTAGGAAAGGGTACCTCCTTGCTTGTTTATGTACCACATAACTGTGGTATTGTCTGTCCTTATTAGCAGGTGGCCTTGATGCAGAAAGTGTTTGAAGGCCTCGATTGCATGCATCACTGCCAGCATTTCCTTTTGGTTTATGTGCATGCACAATTCCTTGTGACCATAGTCCTTGAATGCATCTGCCCTCCATGTGTGCTCCCCATCCATGGTCTGAAGCGTCCATTGTAATGGTTTGGCTGGTTATTGGTTTGCTGAAGGGCAGACCCCTGTTTGACTGGCTTGCTTGAGCCCACCACAGAAATTCCTTTTGAAGGCATGGAATGAGTGGTATCAAAGCTTCTAGGCTGCGACTGTGCTGAGACCATAAACTCCTTAGGTACCACTGTAGTTTCCTCATATGCAGCCTTGCTTGTAGAATCAGAAGAATGCAAGATGCCATGTAACCCAGGGCCTGTAGGATTTTCCTTGCAGTCAGCCGAGTTTGTTTTGTCAGATTTTCGAAATAATCCTGTAGTTGCCTTTGTTTTTCTTCTGTGAGAAAAGCCATTTGGGTGGTTGTATCTAGTTTCGCACCCAGAAAAGTTATTCTTTGGGATGGAACAAGTCTTGATTTGTGAATGTTGACTGTGTATCCCAAGGCCTGAAGTAGGCGGATGGCATAACTCAAGTGTTTTACCAAAGTTTGTTGGCTGTCCGCTGTATAAGGCAGTCGTCCAGATATGGGTATATTTGAATCACCTGAAGTCTGCAGTGTGCAATTACTGATGCCAGGCATTTTGTGAATACTCTGGGCGCAGTAGATAAGCCAAAGGGCAATGCTGAGAATTGATAATGCTCTGAACCTGCAAGAAATCCGAGGTGTCTTCTGCAACTTTGTCTGATAGGGACATGCAGGTATGCCTCCTTGAGGTCTAGAGTTACCAGCCAAGACCCCTTGCCCAGCATGGGAAGGAGTTGCTGTAGGGTCAGCATTTTGAATTTTGGCATAATGAGATAAGTATTCAGTGCGGACAAGTCGAGAATAGGCCTCCATTGTTTTTCTTTTCTTGGGACAAGGAATAGTCTGGAATAAAATCCTTGGCCTTGTTCTGTGAGAGGAACCTTTTCTATAGCTTTCATTTGCAATAGGTTGGAAATTTGTTTCAAAGCCTCTGCCCTTTGATTCGGTGGCAAGTTTGGCATGCCTTTTCCTTTTGGTAATGTATGAAAATGGAACCTGTATCCTTTGTCTATTATTTGCAGTGTCCATTTGTCCCTTGTAATACTGTGCCAATTTTTTGAGAATAAGGATAGCTTTCCGCCCAAAGATGCTTCCAATTGAGCCCTGGTTGGCGGGGTCAAGGTAAAGTCATTGAGTCTGTCCTTGTGCAGCAGTTGTAGGTCCTGCACTATCTCTCTGGTTAGGAGGCTGCCATTGACGTCCTCTGTAGGAGCCTCTAGCTTGCCCTCTACCTCTGGCACGCCTTTTCTTGCCTCTTTGAAATCTCTCTGTGTCTGGAAAGGGCCAATTCTTAGAAGGCCAATTTCTGCTGAATCTTGGTGGCTGGACCTGGAGAAAATCTTTGACTGTTTGTACAGATTTAGCCTTTTCCTCAAATTTCTTTAAGACCTCCTGAGCAGTGGAGCCAAATAACTTTTGCTTTTCCAGTGGGGCATCCAGAAGCTTTGCTTTAACATGATCTGGCAGAGTTTGTTCCTTCAGCCAAGCAAGCCTACGTATGACTGCACCTGTCATTGCTGACCTACATGAAGCTTCCAATGCATCATAACCACACTGCAAGAAATGGTTGCTAACCTGTTGGGAGTTATGTACCAGATCCTGAAGTGACTTGCGATCTAGGGGTTCAGGTGAAGACAGTTTTTTATGCAATTCATCTAACAAATACTCTCGGTACTGTATCATATGGAATTGACAATTTAATGCCCTCATAGCAAGAGTGGAAGTAGTATACACTTTTTTACCCCATCTCTCTAAAGCCCTGGACTCCCTTTCAGAAGGGAGTGGATTTTTAGTAGTGGCAGTTGCAACCCCTTTAGGGCCCTGGGAAATAGTTTCTGGGTCAGCAGAGTGGGTCATGTAAAGGAAATGATGCGAGTCTGGGACCCTGTAGTACCTATCGGGTTTGACAGGAGCCAGAGGAAGGGAGTCAGGGGTAATGCTAGACTCAGAGTACACATCATCAATGACATTCAAAACAGGAGGAATAGCCAAAGGTCTATGCTGAGGTAAATGCAAAAAAGTCCTTAATCTCCTCCTGGAATCAGAGAATTCCTGGCCCTGCCATTTGAAATGCTCTCTCATGGAGTGAAGGGTCTCCCCAAAGGACAGCTCTTCAGGAGGGGAGGCCGAGGGAATAGATTCCTCTGCATCAGAATCCTTGTAGGCCGTAAAGGCCTCCTCCTGGTAGTCCGATAGAGCAGAGCCATCTGAGGCCTCATCAGAGGACTGGGGATCAGTGGGCTCAACCCTGGGCCTTTTGTCTAGAGGAGGTTGAGAGCCCCTGTCCGGATGTGGCCGAGAGCCCTTAATTAAGGAAACAAGGTCCTCAGCTAAACTTAAAATCTGTGAACCTGTAGTGGATCCCTGAGGAATAGCCTTGGGAGGCAGAGATTTTGGCTGTTTAGCAGCTTTAGCCCTTGTGAATGCCTTTATGGACATGGATGCAGGAGGCCTGGCTGCTCCACGTGCTGGCGTAGTTTTGTCTAGAGAAATGGTGTCGGATGTTTCCAGAACACCGGTTTCTGAGGGAAATTCTATAACCGACTCAGAAGAGGCCTCCGGGGCCGAGGTTGTCGGTTGTGCGGTTTTGACGGTCGGAAGTACCAAGGACTCTGTTTCAGCCGAGACAGAGACAATCGCGGTAGGCCTAGGCGAGGTTTCAGCCGAAACCACGGTCTGTGTGTGTCGGTCCTTGTCCTTCCGTTTTTTTGGTTAAATGAGAAGTCGGAGTCTCTGACGGCATATTGTAACAGAAACTAGCCCCAAAAAATTCCTCTGCAAACTCCGCCCGACGCCTAAGAGTGCGTCGATTGAAGGAAGCACAAGCGGTACAGGCCGAGACGGCGTGGTCTGGGCCTAGACAGGGGAGGCAGTAAGAGTGGAAATCCTTATGAGGTATTTGTTTTCCACAAGTTAAGCAGTTATTAACTTTAAGCGTTTGATCTGACATCGGCTGAGGCAAGAGAGAGTCCCCAACGGGGTACTTAGCTTTTGAAGTCTTCGGTAGCTGAAGTTACAGGAGCTGGCCGACCAGCACTTGCGAACTGCTTCTGCTTCGGGCACCACGCGGCAAGAAAGACTGAGGAAGATGGTGTCGGCTGATGCTTTTATACCCAGGCGCTCTGACGTCGGGGAAAGGGCGACATCAGCCGACGCCGGACCCAGACTTTGGAATCCGGCCGACCGAAGGGCTGCCTGAGGCAGGACAACCCATATGTAAAGACTGCAGATGCATCCTTGAAGGACATCTATAAATAGCAAACTCTTCAGCACAAACTATTTTTATAGTGGTAGTATTCTTTAGGTTCTACTATAAAAATAGTTTGTGCTGAAGAGTTTGCTATTTACAGTTTTCATATCCCCTATATTTCCAGAAATATGAACATTTGTTCAAAATGTGAGGACATAGTATTCTTTAGGTTCTAACCTGCAGTGGTGGTGCTGTGGTAGCGTTGTCGCCTCACAGTAAGACGCTGGCTGGTTCGATTCTCAGCTAGAGCGTGTTCTGCAAGGAGACATGCGTGAATGGGCGTACCTTCGTTGAAGGCTGTGCCATCAGGGCTGGTAACTCGGCACGTAAAGATCAACTACCAATCATTAGCGGACCGCAGTTCTGCTGTGGCGACCCCTAACCGGGAAAAGCCGAAAGACACAACATTCTTTAGGTTCTAGGTTTTAAACCAAATTTTATAAATCACAGTAAACATAGTAGCTACTACAGTTGTAATATTTTGTAAATGACTTACAATATCCCAGCAACCACTCAAGTTACACATATACTGTCAGCAGCATTTTATTCATCTAGCTGAGAGCTTTCATGTGAGGCTAAGACGTTCTGTCTTTGTTACTTGATTGTTGAGATATTTACAAAAATGTGAAAATTATATCTATATAAATTAAGATCACAAAAAAACAGTTAATATCTATTTACCTGCATTAGACAAAGGTAAAATATTTATGCAGTCAAGTCTGCCATTTTGTAAGCTTTAAGATGAAATATTTTAATACCTTGTACATAGCAAGGTTTTGGAATTACTGATGCAAATATGAACAAGCAATACTTGACACCTAGAGGCATCTGTAGGAGTTAACTGCAAATGCACATGGAGGCATCCCTCAGATGTTATGAGTTACAAAGATCCAAGACCAATTTCTCTAAAATACAGTTAAGAATCCATTTTGGAGCACTCACTTTTCTTGGTGGCCTAAGGTGCAGGAACCCCCTTAAACTGAACGGAACAACTGGATTACAAGGGTAGGTCCATGAATAAATAGGCTAAAACAGCAGAGGCATGCTCTTTAAAAGATGCAGAAGAGTGAAAATGTTGAAAATAGATTGATAGATAATCCAAGATTACTGCCATTTCAAACCTGTTGGGTCTTGGTTTCTAAAAAGGTATCAGGGAAGAATCTTCCCCATTTCACAAGGTATGCTTTCCTTATGTTTAGCATCCTAACCTCATTTAAAATTTTATGCACAACCTCTAAGTACATCTCTTTTTGGGATTAATGCTAAATTAACCAAGCTGTCAGTGTCCCAGTTGGGGTGTAGAAGGGACCCGTTGTTTTCCTGATTAAAGGTCCATACAATGAGGTAGCGTTGTCGCCTCACAGTAAGACGCTGTCCGGTTCGATTCTCAGCTAGAGCGTCTTCTGCGTGGAGACATGCGTGAATGGGCGTACCTTCGTTGAAGGTTGTGTGTCAGGCTTGGCAAGCCGGTACGTAAAAATCAACTGCCAATCATTAGCGGACCGGAGTTCCGCTGTGGCGACCCCTCACCAGGAAAAGCCAAAAGACACAAACAATGAGGTAACGCTTTCCATCTTTCCTCTGATAAGCTGTACAGAAGTAAAAATGCACAGATGTCCCCCTACTTACCATAATCACAGACGTTTGAGTAGGTCAATGCTGCAGTACTGAGACTTCCAAGACAGTTGCATGTTTAGTAACAGCATAATTCTAGATCTCCCAGTGTGAAAAAAGAAACTCATCAGAGAAGGTCAGTGGGCCTATATTTCTGGGTAAATTTCATAACTGGCTAGTAACTGCACTGCCTGGAAGCCAAGAAAAAAGAAATAGAGGTCCTGAAGAAAATCAGCTACAAAATCTAAGGAAAAAACACCGACTAGGAAATGTACTGAAGCTGTTGAGCAAAAAAGCAGTGCAAGCCCCAGACATGACTTCCAGTAACCTAGAGAAAAGTATAAGACAACTGCACACAGACCTCATTAAAATAAATTTAACCCTGATGGAGTATAGCAACTAAAACAACAAAAAGCTAGAAAAAAATGGAAGAAGCTTTAAACAGATACTCAGATGAGGTGATAAAACTGCAAAACTCAGAGGTTGAAATGAAGGGGCCTCAAACATCTACCCTACACAGATAGGTTAAAGGCCCTGTCCCTCTACTCAGTCTCCTACAGACTCCTCAGAGGTGCGCTCTGACTGGCATATAAAGCAATCTCAGACCTAGCCTTGATGGGACATCTGCATATCCACAAGTCAAACTGCACTCGAATAACCCGCACTCGTGACCTCAACCTGGTTTGTGACATCAACAGGACTTGTTAGCAGGACAGATGTGTCCCAGAGACTTCCCCCTTCTGAGGAATAGACCCCCGCTCAACATAAAGCAGAGTACCTCATTAACCTTTTTTAAGCGCAACCTGGATAACTAGATGAGGAACAGAAATTACACTCCTGGGATTCCAATTGTGTCCCTGCTAGACAGGGGCATCAGGTGCTGACTTGTACGAACATGGGCTAAATTCTTGGCTAGGACTGTAAGGGCCTCAGAGCCAATAGCCCAATATGAGACCGCACAAGAAGAGATGTTTCAAAAAATAAGAAGAAGACAGAGCACAGAGAGAAATTTTTCTTCTATCCCAAAGAACCTGAAAGGAACAGACTGTATTCATTTTGTGAAAGCACAAATAAGCAACTAGAGTGGTATTCCACAACAAAAATTGTTAACTGAAAGGACACACTGTGCATGCTTCAAGCCTGGCTATGAGAAAGCAACATAGACCTTTAAAAATAAAGATGCAATATTACCAGCAGAAGCTGTTGATTCTGACAAAATTGTGGCAGAAGTGCAAATTACCAAAAGTGAGAGACAGCAGAGTGTTTCGGGAGAATGACTACTCATTGTACACCAGAGAAGAGGAGGAATAAATTTATTCCATTAATCAGGGAAAAGAAGCAGGTGCGAGATTCAAACTGCTGTACCCAGCTATCTTAAAAATATTTTCCCTTGAGGGACAAAATCATTTTTTGATGATGCACATGCTAAAGAGGAACTACAAAGTTTGCCGAACAAAAAGTGAGCTGTGAAATAGAAGACTCTGCTTCTTGTTCTTCTGTTAATAAAGACCATAGAGAGACTATGCCAGTGAAACATTTTCCAATGTTTTAACAGAAAATGCTGGAGAGAAGGAAGGCAGCATGAGGGCTGACAAGAAGAATCTAGAGTACGTTGGAATGGAAGCAGAGACAGGATTTGGGAGATGGCAGATTAACAGGAATAAAATCAGTAACTTGGAAACTGACAAATGTTGGATTAAAAAGCAATAATTATATTTGTGAAACATGACAGAAAAAGGAAACTCTAGAAATACTGGACTTCTCTGGACTTTATTCAACTTGTAGGGGACTCTTAAGCATATGCCTCATTTCATGTCAATGTTGGGAAAATACTTTGGAGAGGGGAAGAGAATGGGAGAAAGTTAACGGAGTAAAAAATTTTTTCTTAATGGTACTATTTTAATAGTGCATGATTTTCTTTGCAAGCTATAAGCTTATCTCAGTTATTTTCAAGTGTAATGGGGTTTATAGGTGCTCCTGTTTTTTTTTTTTTTTTTTTTTCTCCCACCTGTCTTTTGTCTTGTACAGTTTTAAAAAATGTAGGCACTGCAAAGTAAACACCGTAAAAACACCATGACAAAATAAAAATTAGTGCGCTTTTTTCATTCCTGCATATGGGAACAACTGGATTAAGGCCCTTAGCTTGATCTAGTAACACGTTTTAATAGAAAGCAAGTAAATGAGCAATATTGAATATTACAAGGCTTTTCCTACTAAATAAATGCACGCTTAGCAATTTTGTACCTAGTTCAAGTGTCTAAGAGGCAATCAGATAAAAGAGAAATGGCTAAGAGAAAATGTTCTCTGAAAACATTCAAGTGTTTTCCCGGCTGAGAAAGCTATAAAGGCCAAGACAAAAAACAGCACTTAGTAGAAACACATGCTACATCACGCGTCTTAACATGGATAACCTTTCTTTTATGGTAACTCAAGTCCGAGTGTGACATTTGTTCCTATTAAGAAGGTAAAACTCCAATATTTGAAGATGTACATAGTTCTGTGTATTAAGTTAATAGGTTTTACGGGGTTATTGTGTGTGTGTTGTGTGTGTGTGTGTTGTGTGTATGTGTGTTTCGACACCGAGATTGCCCGATTTGAAGGGATATTTCAGAGCTACAGAGTTAAGGCTCCTATACATAGTACAAGCAAAAACCTATAGTTCAAAGTAGAAAGGGATGATAAAAAGGGGAAAGCTCAAAAAACAAGGAAACTGGCATTTTGGATGCATACCTTTAAGATGAATAACGACAATCAAATAAAATATTACATTCATGAAGTAGTAGAAAGTATTCTAAGAACTAAGCAGGAATAGAGAAATGAGATTCTGCCAATAGGGATGACTGCAATTGGGGATACAGACATTAGGCAAGAGGGGGCTGGAATTTACTGGAGAAAACTGGCAAAGAAACCAAGCTATTGGGAGAAAATAACTTGAGGGGGAAAAGTAATAAAAGGGAAGATGCCAAGAATTTATTTGGCCTGCAGGTTAGAGACTGCCTTCCCTATTAAGGATTGACATCAGAGTATAGGCAAAGAGAAAGAAATAGGAGTCCTACATAAAAGACTAGCACTGGTAGAGTTTTTAGTAGAATCTAGAACAGAAGCTGCTGTTAAAAAATGAATAATTAGTAGAGTATACAAAATATTGCATGAAAACTTTAAGAATCAGTAACGCAAGATTAGAAAGGATTGGGAAGAGAGACTGGAAAAGTAAATCTAAGAAAATGGGGATATACATTTGTCTGCCAAACATGCACGAAAAACTAAAATATTTGAGATTTTTGTTACGAAATGTTTACATAAAGCAGCGGTGGTGCAGCGGTAGCGTTGTTGCCTCATAGCAAGAGGTTCTCCTGTTCGATTTTCGGATGGAGTGCCTTCTGTGTGGAGTCTGCATGTCCTTCCCGCGGTCGCATGGCATTCAAAAGACAAGCATGAATGGGCGTGACTTCGTTGAAGGTTGGGCGTCGGGCTGGCAACTCAGCACCATAAAAATCTACTGCCAATCATTAGTGGACCGGAGTTCTGCAGTGGCGACCCCTAACTGGGAAAAGCCAAAAAGATAAAGAGGAAGAAGTTAGGAAATGTTTACATAGATATTTTTATACCCCAAGTAGATTCCGGAGAATTTTTCCTCAGGTAGAAAGCAAATGTTGGAGGTGTAATGGAGAAGAAAGAGGAAACTGGGAACATATTTTTTGGGAGTGTACTCAGTTGGCAGACTTGAAGGATTCTTTGCAGACTACTCTATCAGAGATACTGGGTGAACAAATTGGTGTAACTAGGTAAATGATTTTTCTGAGCTATGATACAGAATCCAAATTGTCTCGACACAGTAATGCCTTGTTGTGTCTTATTATTGTGGCTCCCCAGTAAACCAACTGTATTCTAAGTAGTGAATACAGTAACAGATAAAACAAATGGAGTTGGAATCTTTAGAAAATTGCAGGAGCAAATTACATAGGAAAAATGGGAACTGTGGGAACAATGCAAACAAGGGAGGAATGAGGTTTAAAAGAAGGCAGGATTTGAATGAGCTACATAATGTTTCACTGATAATGACTGGGTAGACAAGTTATGTATAATGTTTGCAACTAAAATAATGTCAATATGGTCTGTGCTGTAAAATACTTGCCACTAGGACTGTCTCATTATGGTTTGTTTTCAATTGTATAAATGTATGATTGCGTATGTCATAAGTGACAAAGATGCTTCTCATTAAAGAAAAATCCTGCAGCACAGATTCTTCTGTCCTTCTAGAAGGAGAAGGAAAAGGCTGCTACTCAAAAATATTTCCAGTTCCAAAAAAGATCACCTGGAGGCCCATCTTGGACCTCTCAAATGTAAACAAGTTTCTCAACATTCCAAAATTCAAAATTCTTACACTGCAAAAAAATACTCCCCATGAACGTACAAGATGTCTTCATGGTCACTCCAGACCTAAAAGAAGCTTACCTCCATGTCCTCATAGCAGACAGTTAAAAAAAGTACCTATGATTTGTAGCAACAGCAGATGGTCACAAAAAGTAGAGTAACAGCAAAGCAGCAGCCAGAGTAAAGTGCAGTGGCACAGTTAAGTAAAAGAATCAAAATAAAACAAGACCACTGACGCTAATGTAAGACGATTTAATGAGAATCCAAGTAAAAATCCAGGTAAAAATCCAAAGACGACATGCAAAGCTTTCAGGTAACAAGTACCCTTCCTCAGTGCTAATACTATCGAACTAATACATATTCCTTTTAAACCATAGATGTTAATTACACAGCCAATAAAGCATTCAACACTCAGCATTTAACATTTGATATTTTAAAACGATAGTATATGAAAGGTAGATCTTTATAAAAAAAAATGTACAGGAAGGGCACTTGTTACCTGAAAGTGTTGCACGTCTTCTATGGCTTTTTACCTGCATTTTTAGTTGGATTCTCATTAAATCATCTTACGTTAGCCTCAGTGGTCTTGTTTTATTTTGAGTCACAAAGAGTACCTATGATTAGTAGCAACAGGTTCTCGCCTCCAATTCTGTGCATTACTCCTCCATAGACAGTGGTCACCTTCAGGGAAGGTCCACTTCAAAGATCCTAGATGCGCTGGAGATCATCGTAGACTGCTTTCAAAAAGGTAGGTCACTACTGAAATTTTCAAAAATCTCAAATTCTTCCTGAAACAAGTATCTTCTTTCTGGCAACCTTTATAGATTTGGACGAACAGAAAGCTTTCCTTCCAAAGGACAAGTTTCCTTTCTTGATAGTCTAGCTGCTTTCAAAGCAACTTGTCCCTTGAAGATAATTCCTGAGGATAATGGGATGCATGGCATCCTGCATTCTCAAATCCACAACCAGTTCAGCAAGCAGTTAACACTTGGCTAATTCCAAAAGAAACTACAAGCTTCCCAAAGCAAGGATCAGGATGGAAGAATTGTCATTTGTACCATTACTGAAAACACAGCAAGAGATAAATATTCTGCATTATCATGATCCCACCGGCAAGGTTACACATGAGGAAACTTTAGTGGTTTCTGAAAAATTCTTGAGAGCAGTATTCCCAAGCCTTGGAAACCCTACCACCTCTCCTTCAACACCTGAAAAATAAACTCCTATGCTGTAAGAATGCCATTCAAAGGAACCCAGAGCAATTTTTTTCTACACCAGAAGCAGACAATACCATCACTACAGACAGTTCAGACATCGCTTGGGGGGCCCACTTAGGTTCCATGAAAGTGTATGATATTTGGTCTCCTCAGCAGAGGAAACTGTATATAAATCAGAAAAAGCTACTTGCAGTCTACCTGGTCATAAAAGCCTGTCATCAGAATTTAAGCCCAGGGACCCTGCAAATCTGGACAGACAACACCACAGTGATATTGTACATAAACAAGGGGGAAGTCTGTCATATCCTCTGTGTAGCCTTCCCAGGAAAAGCATGCTGGCTCAAGAAACATGGCTAAAGCTCAAGGCTTCTTGTATCCTGGGTCAGAACAATACCCTATCAGATTTTCTAAGCAGAGACCGCTTTGCTGGACGTCGCTTCCTCTTGTCACCATCCAGTCTGTTTAAAATCATCTTCACGAGTCTGTCTTCTACTTTCCTACACATGTGCCTGAACCAGTGTAATCTGCTCTCTTTGACTTTTTCTGTAATTGGTGCTACTTTAGCTTCTGCTCTTATGCCCTTATTTCTTTTGTCCCATAGTGTGCATCCTACCACCCATCTCAGGTATCTCATCTCCATCACCTCCAGCTTCAACTACTCTGCCTTTACTGCAAAGGTTTCTGTACCATACCACTGTTTTCTGCACCTTAATTTTCAGCTTCTTTGCCATTCTTCTGTCATACAGTACCCCAGACACTGTCAGTTTGCTGTAGCCCATCTGACTCTAGCTTTGACCTCATCATTCAAACGTCCCTTCTCTTCAACCACCCCTCCCACATACTTGACGCTGTTCACTTGTTCCACTGTTTTCTGTTCTATCTCAGTTTTCAGCTGCTTCTGATTTCCCTCATTTGCTGCCATTCCAACTGTCTTGTGTGTACTCAGTTTCATGGGTTCATAGGTAGGTACTACGCTATTGGCTTTAAGGCCTATATACGCCTAGCCAAATGGTACCCTGGCTTTTGTCACCCAAGAAAATTATTTTCCTGTGCCGCTGTCAAGCAGAGCCACAGAAGTGGTCCCCGGGGTGAATTTCCTATCTCCCATCCAATCATCAAGATTTTTCTTGCGTGCTAATGAGGAGCTTTGTTTGATATAGGCAGATAGTTTATTCCAGAGTAATGGGAAGTCTTTGGGACAGGAATCTATCCCTCCAGCATGTTCTGTTTATTGTGGTGACAAGGTTTAGGCCCCTAGGTAGTACAGCTCGGAGGGACTGGGATTTCTTTACGTGGAGCATGTCCAACAGCTCTGGGTTTTGACATAGCTATGTATGTTAGGCAGAGATCGCCTCTGAGTAGGCGATATGCGACAGAGGAAAGCTGGAGTTTTTTGAGACAGTCTGCGTAGGGCATCTGTTTGAGGAAGGTAATCCTCTTTGTGAAGTATTGCTGCGGCCTTTCCAGTTGTTGTAGATGTCTTGTGAGGTACATATCAAAAGGGGCGTTGTACTCTACAATGGGTCTAATAAGTTATGAGTAGAGGGGGAACAATGACCTCTTTTCCTGGATGAGAAACTTTTTGTGATGAGGTGTGTCATGTAGAAGGATTTCCTGACTACTGTGGGATGTGATTATCAAAGGAGAGACTACTGTCCACCTGTGTCCCAAGGTCTCTTATCACACTTTCGGTGTTAAGTAGACTACCGCCTATGTGGTAGTTCATTGTTAGAGTTTTTACCAAAAGGGATGACAATGCACTTTTCGTCAATGAGCTTGAGGCCATGGCTTTGACACCAGGCATCTGTCTCAGTGAGGCCCTTTTGTAGGATGTCCACATCGTTAGGAGTTTTGATTATGGCTCCTAGTTTGCAGTCATCTGCGAACTTTGTTAGCCAAAGACCTTCTGTGTTAGCCTGTACTTCAGAGAAGTAGATACCAAACAGGAGAGGACCTAGGACTGAACTCTGTGGTACTCCACTTGTCACTGGTCTGAAGTTGGTTTTAGTCTGCTACTTTCACAGTGTGGGTTCTGTCAGTGAGCCAGTTGGCAACTCATCATGTGACATAGGGATTTATACCTAGTTTAGTGAGTTTGTCTATAATTTCAGAGTGGGAGATGGTGTTGAAAGCCTTGGCGAGATCTAGATAGGCTGTGTGAACCACCTTACCCTCATCTACGACTTTGGTAACCGCTTCAAAGAAGTCTATCAGGTTTAGGAGAAATGATCTGCCTTTTACAAACACGAACTGGAAAGGGTCCAGAGTTTGGAGACTACCAATGTCATTGTTTATAATTTCCATGATGATATGCTCCATAGCCTTGCAGACCAGGCTCGTCAGACTAATGGGGCAGTAGTTCCCGGGGTCAGTGTTGGCTCCAACTTTGCGGAGTAAGATAACCGTCGCTATGAGCCATTCAGTGGGCACAAAGCCTAAGGTGTGGCTATGATTGAACATGGTACTTGGGTGGGGTGCCAGTTCGTTCTGTAGTTCATGTAGAACGCAGCCTGGGATGGTGTCAGGTCCCATGGATGCTGTGCTCTTGGCTTTGGAGAGTGTTTTTACCTGTGCAGCCGTGATTACAGGTACTTTGCATTCTTCCGGTATAGAGGTGGGCCCTATAGGGGATGACAGAGGGATAACGTTAGCACTGAACCTATCTGCCAGGATGTTGGCAATATCAGTTAGTTCTGTATATTTAGTGCCAGTGTGCTGTAACTCACAGCAGATCTGAGTGTTGCCACTGAGATTCTTGACATAGCTATAGAATGCTTTGTGGTTGTCTTTAGAATCAGTGGCGAGTTTGTTTTCGTAACTAGCTTTGGATGATTTTATGTGGGATCTCAGCTTCTTACTGAGGTGACCACGGAGTTCCTCCATTCATGGGATTTTATTCTTTTTTGCAACAGTTTCTTACTTCTGTTATAGAGTTTGTTTATAGCAAGGGACCACCATATTGGCTTCCTTTTTTTGGAGGATAGCATTTTGGTTCTGTTAGGGATTGCACGATCCATGCACTTGTGTAAGTGCTTATAAAGTGCAATTGTATAGGATTCAGCAGTATTGTCCATCAGCATGGGTGTCGTGAAGTTTGCCACTTCTGTCTTAAGAAGCATGAAGTTGGCTTTGGAGAAATTTTTTACGGTGGTTTCCCTAATGAGGGGTGGGGGTGGGATGTGGATGTCTAGGGTGATTTGCTTGTAGTTGGATCTGACCAACAAGGAATTGACCTCTGAAGTGGAACATTGGTTACCCATGTTGGTAATGACCAGGTCTTGTATACTGCTGCCTCTGGTGGGGTGTGGATAAGTTGATCCAAGGCACTGGAATTTATGAATTCCAGAAAACGTTGAGCACAAGAGTTGGTACAGGAGTAGTTTTCCCAGTTAATGGTGGGGTAGTTGAAATCACCCATTATTAGGGTGTTAGGTTGGTACCTTAATATTTTCCAGTGCATCAAGAAATGAGGAGTGGGAATCCTGGGGCATAGTGGGGGATCTGTAGCAAGCTACAATTTGAATTATGGTTTGCCCAGAGTTAGTTACACTTGAATAATCTCAGATGCATTATGCTGAGCAACTAGCCTGGAGGTGTGGATATCCTTAATGAATACAGACATGCCTCCGCCTTTAGTGCTTCGGTCCAGGTTAGCGGGCCGAAACGTGTGGTATGAATTACAGCCTGGTAATGCAGGGGTGCTCTCTGGAGCCTTGAACCAGGTCTCTGTCACTGCACAGATGTCGATGTTCTCCATTTTAAGGAGTGCCTCGAGTGAGTGCATTTTGAGGTTTAGATTTCTAGTATTAAGTAGCATTACCCTCAGATTTTGCTTGCTTGAAACCTGCTATGGTGGTGAATTTGTCATTTGAATCTTGCCTAAAAAAGGCACTACAGGGGTGGCAACAGCCTTAGCCAGTATCCGGAATCCTACGGGTGACAGGTGCAGGCCATCTCTGGCAAAGCATTGTGGCTTGTCGATCACGTCATCCCAGGCAGACAAATACTGGATCCCCTTAGAATGACACCAGAAGCTTAGCCAATTGTTGAAGTCAATCATTTTGTCCTTGTACTGTGGTATCATTCTGGGTGATGGCAGGATGCTACTCAGGGCTAGGGTCATACCTGCCTGGGCTACAAGATTAGAAAGATCCACCATGTCTCTCTTCATGTAGTCCAGGGAGGTACACCTCAAGTCACTCACACCAACATGGACAATGACAGAGTCATATTTGCACTTGCTGTGCAGTGACCCGAGTGCATGCATTATGTGGCGGATCCTGGCACCTGACAGGCAGCTGACAGTAACTTTCTCCTTGTTTAGCCTGGTGAGTGGAACATCAGTGTGCCTGACTATAGAGTCACCTATGACTAGAGTGTTGGGTACATTGTTATGCCTTGTGGGCTGTGTTTGAGTGGCACACTGAGTTTGTGGGCTATGTGTCATTTGGATTGTGCTGGGGGGGTGGAGGTTGCTTGCGTTTCTGCTTTGGAGGTCCCTGTTGATTGGGTAGATTTTTTTTGACAGCCTCCGCGAATGTAGGTGTGTGTTTTGTGTTTGTGTGCGTGTGGTTTGGTGGTGTAGGTTTTGAGGGAGTATGTGATGAGTGTGGTGCAAGTGTTTACCTTCTCCTCTTGACTGTCTAGTCCAGTCTTGGGTGAAGAGAGTTTTTCTTCCGGTTTGGTTATATAAGTGCATCTCTCACAGGTCGTAGTGTCTGGTGGTAGGAGGAGAGGGTTGTCTGTGTACATGAGGCAACTGCTGCATTGCCCCAAGATGCCCAGATTCATCAGGTAGACAAGAGAAAATACCAGGAGCTGACCCTTAGACATGTTTGGATAGGTATTCAAACACACACAAAAAACTGAAAAGTTTTAGACAACTGCGAAAACAATGAGTGAATCCAACAGAACACTGCCACACGATAATTCCAAAACCTTTACTTAACGTTTTCGTGTACAAAAAATAAATACACTTCTTCAGACAAGTATTACTGAAACCTCGTGTGAGTTTAAATATACTCACATACCAACAATTGTATTCAATTACCTAGCAAATTCATCAATTAAACAATTTAACAATTTACTTTCATTTTAACCTCCTTAAAAACTGCAACTTGGTATAAAAAGCACATTAAGAAAAAAATTCTTAATTAAAAACTGATTACTTAAACCTAATTTTCTTCACTATATTACAAACCATAAAATAATATACAGAAAATAAGAATATTATTATATAAATACATATTAAATTCATAAGCTTCTATATGTTTATATTAAATTTTTATATATAAACTAACACCATATAAAAACTTATAATCATATTCATATAATACAAAAGTCTATTACCTAATAAGAGCTTTTTGTTTTAAAAGGCATTTTATGGAGCATGTCCCATTAATCCCTGGATAAACATAGGCATTAGTTTTAAGTTGCCATAACAACTCGCTTTCTTCCAATTTAAGGTGCCAAGGGCCACCTCTAGGGTTTGTATCTATCTTTTGGACCACATTGAACAGAAAACTATGATTATTATTTTCAATAATATGTTTTGCCAATGCGTGATTTAATATAAACATATAGAAGCTTATGAATTTAATATGTATTTATATAATAATATTCTTATTTTCTGTATATTATTTTATGGTTTGTAATATAGTGAAGAAAATTGTTTTCCCATGTTTGGATAGGTGCTTATTAAGTACTAAAAAACTGTTTTCCTCTAGACAAGTTAGGAAAGTTGACTGCTGTATTAATTTGTAGCTTATTTAGTGCTTACAATGAGTTCTGAACAAGTGCTGAGCTCAAACAAACAGATTTGAGTACTGAAACTAGAAAACTGGCTAGTTCTAAGAAACAAAATTAAGCTAGAAGGCTTCCCTCCAACACAGAAAGGATTGGGGGCTCAGAAGCTTACAAACAGTCCCGGATACAGCAAATCTGTATCTGAACTAGACAACTTATAGGAAAGGCAGGAAACCAGCTTAGAATTTTTTTTTTTGTAAAGTGGAAAGGGGAAAGGATGAGCAAAAGCTAACTGGGTTGGCCTTCTCAAATGCTCTCCCTGGAATAGCTAGAATGAGGTAATGACACTAGACTGGGAGGAGTGTCCCAGATCAAATTTACAGTACGGTCAGGCAACTGCAAAGCCACCAAATATAAAAACAGGATACCAAGAGGGAGGGAGAGTGAGAAACAAAAATCAGAACCTACAAACCCAACCAGATGCTTAACAATTGTAGAAACTTCTACTTAATACCTCACACACAGTGAGTAAAATAAAAGTACTATAAATAACTCAGAAATAAGCAAAAAAACAGGATACTTAATGTTATATATCACATCATAGCTCTCAAGCTTCCATATCCAAAATGAGGAACACTAGCCCTCATAATGTGGAAAAAATGGGCAAAATGTGGTACACATACTAATGGCTTACTAACAACTTCAACTAGGAAGGTCATAGGATGGTTAAAATATGCTGGTTTTACTTATAAAGAAGATCTTTTAATGAATGAATATGATTCATATCCATTTCCAATGGATTTCACTTAAAAATTCTTAACACTGATTGTGTGATACTCTTTCAATGTGGAACTTTGAGGAACTTCGAGGAACGTAAACTTTTTAAGACTCCAAATGAGGTACGGTCCTCGTAATGAGGTAGACTTAAGAGGTATGTATCACAGATTACTTAGCTCAGAGCCCTTCCTCCGATTAGCTCAGCATGAAATGGCAGAAATAGTCACAAGTTAACTTCTTAAGTAACAAAGTTGAAACCTGAAACAACTTTAAAAAAAAGCTTGAAAGAACCAATGAGGTGCTTACTCCAAGGCGTAGTCCAGGAAACCCCAGTCAGCCAATGACCACAAACAATTCACACTCACTGAAATACTATACTAGCCTTGGCTAAGCTATGATGGCCTGGGATACGCTCAAACGCACAGCCTCTACTAACAAACAACTAGGCCCAAAATCCCATGTACCTTCAGTTTTGCATTCCATTATCCTATCCTTTGCTGAAGTTCTTCCTCAGTCTGCCTGTAATGACACATTGTCTGCATATAGCAAGTTGACCTGCCACCTTCCAACTCGTTTGCTAAAGTTGCCCATCACAAGTATGAAAAGCACTGGGCTCAGAGATGAAACCTGATGCACACCTACCTGCACTAGGAACCCCTTTGTAAGACAGACCACTATATTACTGGAGTCATTGGGTCCTTATATGCAGCTTGCACTAATTCTACCAATGTTTCTGGGACTTCAAACCACCACAGAACTGCACAAATCAGCTTTCTAGGGACCTTGTCAAATGCTTTCTCTAGATCCAGGAATGCCCAGGATGGACTCTTTCCTCATCTCTAGCTACTTCTCAAGTATCTGTCTCACTGCAAACATCAGGTCAGTTGTGCTGCATCCTGATCTAAATCTGAACTGCTCATTTCCCATCTTACTTTCAACTACTCTGCACATAGTTTTATCAATCACCTTCTCCAGACCTTTCATGCAGGAGTTTGATACCTCAACATTTGCCCAGAGCTGTTAATGTCCCCTGTGATGTTCTTCGTGTTTCACTGTTGCAGTCATAACTGTAGGGTATTCCTGCCGGCAGGCAGCCCGAGGTCGGCCAGAATTCCAAAGTCTGAGTCCGACGTCGGCTGTACCAGCAAGTACCTTGACGTCAGAATGTAGAGGTGTAAAGCTGACAGCCGACACCATCTTCTCCAGTCTTTCTTGCCGTGCGGTGGAAAGCAGCTCGCAAGTCGTTGGTTGGCGGATTCCAGACAACGTGCTTTGCTTGTCGTCGGTCCGAAGACGACTTCTTCTCTTCTAAAGCTAAGTACCCCGTTGGGGAAACTTTTTTCTTGCTCCTCCGATATCAGAAAAAGTTTATTTATTTTATTATTTATTTTACATTTGTTTACCGGGTTGGTCCAACTGGATACATATCCATTTTCAGCAGAGGCCCGGGGAGAAAATCTCCACAATAAAACCAACACATTGAACTTACATACAGATAAATTCTTATTGACATAATAGGAAGAGACACAAATTAAACATACAATTAAATTCAGTATTCCATGATATGTAAATAACAGAATTATGGAAACACTAAACAATATACAGGAGGAGATACGATTGTAGGGATCTAGAGCAATACGAGAAAAGAGAGGCCATTAGGAAGTGGCATGAGGGTGATAGGGGACTTTCAGGATTAGTCCGGATTTGCACAAGGACATAGCCAATGAGCGTTAAGGAATGATTTAAGATTAATTTTGAAATGGCTGAGAGAGGTAGCTTGTCTTAGGTTGTAAGGAAGGGAATTCCATAGCTTTCCAATGGAATTGGCATAAAGAGCATCACCACCCGAATTATTAGATTTCGTAGTTTGTACCAGGACACTATTTGAAGATCGAAGGCAGTTGAGATTGGAGTAGGGAGTCAAAAGTTTGTTCAGTGAGGGGGTTTTATCTGGTTCCTTAACTATTTTAAATGCTTCAGTAAGTTGGTTAAGTTTGAGAAGATTGGGGAGTTCTAACCAGTCAAGTTTCCTTAGGTTAAGGCAGTGATGAGTACGGTAAGGTTCTCCTGTTACAAATTTGGCAATATGGTTATAAGCAACAGAGAGTTTGTTAAGCTCGGTTTTATTGAGGAAGGAAAGTACCGGAGAGGCATACAATAGGGTGGAGAGAAGGTGAGTACGTGCAATGGTTAGCTTGGTATTAGGAGTAAGAAAGTTCTTAATTCTGTACATGGAACCAAGTTTCTTGTTTACTGTCTTTATGGTTTGACTGATGTGCATGTCAAATTTGAGCTTGTGGTCAATAGTGACACCTAGTAGTTTGGTGTTGGTGACAGGCTCGATGATGGTGCCGTTAGTGGACTGAACGTGGAAGGTCATATTATTAGAATGTGGAGGGTGTTGCCCTAAGGAAGTAGCTACGGTGGGGAAAATTAGTAGTAACTTAGTTTTTATTGGATTTAGGATAAGCTTCCGTTCAGTGAACCATTTTTCAACTGCAGTAAAGCAGTGTTGGGTGACTTACTGGAGATTATGGAGAGATACATCAGAGCAGATCAGGGTAGAGTCATCTGCATATTGAATGCAGGTGGCTTTGGGGATGACTGAATGGAGATCATTTATGAATACGGAGAAAAGAAGGGGACCAAGTATAGAGCCTTGGGGAACTCCTACGGTGTTAGGTAGCAAGTGAGACAGCTTGCTTTGCCACTGAACTGATTGTTGTCTACCAGAAAGGTAAGCATTAAACCAGCTTAGGGCTAAGTTACCGAGGTGAAGGGTTTCGAGGGTGTGGAGCAACAGTTGGTGATTGACCATATCAAAGGCTTTTGACAAGTCAAGAAAGAGAGCAGAAGTAATTAATTTGTTGTTACGGTTGCTGTTGACTGAGTCAACAAAGGAAAGGAAGGCAGTGGTTGTACTATGATGGGGGCGAAAACCATGTTGAGTTTTGGACAAAAGATTGTTTAGGGTGAGATAGTGTAGGAGTTGCTTGTGAGCACACCTTTCCATTATTTTTGCTATTGGGGACAGTATTGCTATGGGTCTGTAGTTTGAAGTTTCCGTGGAGGAGTCTCCCTTATGAAGTGGGATGACGTATGATATTTTCCAAAGAGAGGGGATTGTGGCCTCTGTTATAGTTCTGTTAATCAAGATTGAGATGGGGTAGGCTACAACATCTGATGCTATTTGTAGGTATTCAGCTGGGAGACGATCAGCCGATAGGGTGGATGGTTTAAGTTTCTTCAATAGGGTTCTAATATAGGAGGTGGATATTGGTTGAAGGTTAAAGGCGGGTAGAGATTTGCCAATAGCATTGGTTGTGGAGGAGGAAGAAGAAGGTAACTGACTGGCTAGGGACTGGATGGTCTCGGTGAAAAAAAGAGTTAAACGTATTAGCTACTTCTTCAGGATCTTTACCAATAAGTTTCTCGGGGGTAGGGGTAGAGGATTTCCCAGAATGAAGGAGGTTATTAAAACCTGCCCAGAACTTCTCTGGGTTATTCTGGTGTTTATCCTGGAGGTGACAGAAATAGTTCTTTTTATCCCGGGTAATATCTGATTTAGTAGAATTTCTAAGCTGCTGAAATTTAATACGATCTAGAGGTGCTTTCGTGGTTCGCCACTTATCCCATGCCTGGTCTCTAAGCTTAATTTTTGATTTGGTTTCTTTGGTTAGCCAAGGTGCTATCCGGACCTTGGATCTGATGAGTCGGTTAGGTGCATGAGAGTCCAGTATATTTAGGAATGTGTCATTGAAGTATGTCACACTCTCATCTAGGGGAAGTGTTTTTAACATGGACCAGTTGCAGGATTTGAGTTCTGCTAGGAATTGTCCTGGGAGAAATTTCTTCTTATTTCTAACAAGTCTATATATAGGAGGGTTTGTGCACGTCAATTTATGTTTCATTATGAAAGTGACAAGGTGGTCACTGAGGTCATTGGGGAGGGTCCCAGTGGTATAATTATGTGTGTCTTTATTGGTAAGAATCCAGTTGATGGTGCTTTCTTTTCGATTAGCATTTCCAATTCTTGTCGGCGATATAACGTTTTGGGAGAAGCCATGTAGGTTAATGGGCAGGGGATTCATCTGGTCAGAGAACTGTGACCATTCAATGTTAAAGTCGCCCAGTACAATGGTTTCTTGAGGGTAGTTCGTGGCTAACCAACTTAGGGTTAGTTCTAAGGTTTCTAAGTTTTTCCCGGGTGGGATGTAAACTACAATAAGACTGATACTTTTATGTTTGTTTAGGCATATTTTTAGGGTAATTAGTTCCATATTAGAGACCTTGGGAGGTTGTAATGGATTCCAAATGATATTCAATGTGTTTCTAAACATTACAGCTATTCCACCACCCTTTTTTTTTATCCGATCAACCCTTAGTATATTATACCCAGGTGGGAGAATCTCTTCATCCTTTGTGGATGGTTTGAGCCATGTTTCAGTTAGACACATGATGTCTGGGAGATGTGAGGCTAATATAGCATGTAGATTATGAACTTTGTTATTTATACTTCTTAGATTAAAATGGAAGATGAGGAGAGAGCTAGGAGATCTTAGAGCTAATATTGGGGTGACAGAGTCTAGGTTAGTAGTTGGGCCTGGGTTGGGGTGTATATCACCATCTTTAGCAATACATTTTTTCAGATGGCCTATGAGTCTAAGTAGTTTGCATAGTATCTTTAGACCAAATTTTGTAGTGGTTACTTTAGGGTAACGTGTTAGATACACATTTTTAAAGCATGATGTTGTAGTAGGGTAGTAGGAAGGAGAAATCAGATTAGAGGGAACATTTGTGTAATTGCAGGTGTGACCATTGGGGAAGTGAATACCCAATAGAGTTTGGTTTTCATACCTCGATGAGAAATAAGGGATAAATAAGAGTAGAGCTGTAAGTGGGATGATAGAATTCATTACTTTACCCATGAAGGAAGGATGGCTAAAGGAGGAAGTTAGGAAGACCTGCTAAGATATTGGTAGATAGCCGGGATTGTAGGAGGAGATATATTAAATTACAGGGGGGCTATAATTGGATCAGAGTTGAGTGGGATGGGTTTGTTGACCTGATAAATATAGAGATAGTGGGGGCGGGTGGGATATGGGGGCAGGGTGGGGCGCGAAGCGAGGGCGAAGCGGAGCGGGGATACACCAGTCAGGAGTTTGCAGGGTCTTAAGGCCAGCTGCATGTGAGTATAGAAGACTGCTATTAAACCGCAGTTTATTCCTTATGCTTAAGACCCAATTGCATGTGATAGTTGGCAAGTTAGGTGAAGTTTTTGACCAGCTACTTGGTTACACACTGGCTTTATTAAAAAAAAGTAAAGGGACTTGAGATATTAGTATTTTTGTAGGCTGTTTAGAGAAGGGCTGCCAGGTTAGGTGAAAGGTACTGTTCTGTTGCCTGCCAGCGAGACGCTTTCCAGTATTATTAAAACGTAACAAGGGTATTTTTTTACCCTATTTCCTTGGGGATAGTTTATAATGGTATTTATAGCAGGAACCAGCCTGTGCATTCGCACCGTGGTAGCAGTCCTTCAGCGTCACCGCCTAATGTCTGGGAGCCACGCGGTTATTGTTTAAGGGGGGCTACCTAAGATGAGATAAAAGGAACAGACAGAGATTTAGTGTAGAAGTAATATAATGCCCTAGACTAGGAAAACCTATAAGCACTACAATCTAATTCAAGTAGTTAGAGGAAATCTACTAGTTGCATGTTCAGCAGAAGAAAGGATTAATAACTAGGTACAGTCAAACCATAAATGCATATACCCACAGTGAACTTTGTTTTAGAAATAATCATTCAGTTCAAACAGAGATATAAGGCGCCAACATGTCGTCTATGATAGAGCATTTAAAATTAGGCTACACACGTAGTTTAATGCCAAGGATAGCTTTGGTGTCAAGTAATTTGCCACATTACCAGAAGTAGGAACAAATATGACGTTCCTCAGTCCTACAACACAGTGCGCTTGGACATATATTCACCACAAATAGTTAGATAAACCAATGAATATTCTTACAAACATTCTGATTAGTCAAACTGCATTGCGAGTAAGCTATTCGACTAAAACTCAGTGCGATTATACATAAATGACCACAAGTTGTTAAGAAACACAATGCTTACTCAGACAAACATTCACATTAATCAAACTGTATTTAGGCTGCAGTAAAACGCTATCGTTTTACCTGATCACTTTAATGCCTCCTTTAAATCTGATTTCAGTCAAGCTGGGCACATAAAATGATGCACATTCAGTTATATCCAGAATAAAGGTTATACAAAAGGAAAATAACACAATGTCACAGTTTATAGCATACCTTAAGGCAGGAGCAGGCGAGCGACAGGGGAACACAACAGTACCCTTTTTTGTTTTGAAAATGGCGGAAAAACTTGTAGGGACTATGAAAACTCGCTGACGTCAGGGGATACACCAGTCAGGAGTTTGCAGGGTCTTAAGGCCAGCTGCATGTGAGTATAGAAGACTGCTATTAAACCGCAGTTTATTCCTTATGCTTAAGACCTAATTGCATATTGCATATATTGCATTAATAATTGTATATTGTGTGGAAAACAAATACCTCATAAAGATTTCCACTCTTACTGTCTTCCTTGCTTAGGCCCTGACCATGACATTTCTTGCTGTCGGTTTTGTGCCAGGTTTAATTCTCATACTATTAAGCGTAGGTACGATTGGGCCTTGAATTATTTCGGTAGACGGTTCAATTATAGGATGTCGTCGGATATTTTACCGACAACCGGAATTCACAAAAAACGCAAGGACAAGGATAGGCCTCCGAGGTCCAAACAGGATACTTTGCAGCCGGAGCCAGCTTCGGGTTCGGCGGTCGTCAGTGAGGCGCTTTTGCAGCCCCTGTCGTCAGCCACTTCGGAACCGATGGCCGACACGGACTCCCATGGGGAGCCAATTAGGCCCAGTATGTTATCTGCTGCAGGACCTTCGGACATCGCTCCTTCAGATGGGTCGGGAACCGCTGTGCAGGCACTGGCTTCTGAAGGGGTTTTCAGGCCTTCTCATGTCACTATTACTACAAAGACAAAGGCAAAGTCAAAGACTCCAGTTAAGCCAAGGGTTTCTTCTCAAGCTTCTATGGATTCAGCTCCCAAGACCCAGAAACAATTATTCAGGATGGCTAAAGATTTGCTTACTATGATTAGGGGTTCTCACCCCCCTCCTGAAAAAAGGCCTAGACAGGATATTCCTTACGATTCCTCTGATCAGGCTTCTGTGTCATCAGTCTCTTCCTCTGACCAGGATTATTCTTTTCCTCCTTATGAGGATTCTGATGCAGAGGACTCTATTCCCTCTGCTTCTCCCCCTGAAGATTTTTCTTTTGGGGAAACCTTGCATGAGATGAGAGAGCATTTTCATTGGGAAGGTCAGGATTTTTCCGCTTCCAAGAAGAGACTTAGAGAATTTCTCCTTCTCCCACAACACAGACCTTTGGCTATTCCTCCTGTTCTTGATATTGTGGATGATGCTTTCTCTGAAGCTAACCTGAATCCTGATTCCTTTCCGCCTGCTCCTTCTAAGCCGGATAGATTTTACAGAGTCCCTGATTCCCATCAATTTCTGTTCAAGAACCCTTCTGCAGATCCTGAAACTACTTCTCAGGGCTCCAAGGCTGCAAAGGCCGCTTCATCTAAAAATCCTATTCCCTCTGTAAAGGATTCTCGTGCCTTGGACAGATGGGGCAAAAAGGTGTATACTTCTGCTACTCTTTCTATTAGAGCTTTAAATTGCCAGTTTCATATGTTTAAGTATCAGCAATTTCTTTTGTCTGTTTTAAAGCAAAAACTTTCAACCTTACCTGCATGTGCAGAGGACAAGGAATTACAGGATGTATTGCATGCAACTGAACAAGTTAGCAAACATAGTTTACATTGTGGTTTTGATGCCTTGGAGGCTTCTTGTAGGGCCGCTGCCTCTGGTACTGTTATCAGGAGACATGCTTGGCTTCGAGAGCAGAATTTACCTGAGCAAGTTAAGGCTAAATTGTTAGATGCCCCTGTTCAGCATGATGTTTTGTTTGGATCTAAAGCTGAGGAGGTTATTAAAAAGATGGAGGATAAAGCGAAATCTATGCAGACTGTTAAAGATTTCTTACAAGTTCAGCCTCCTAGATTTTCTAGAAATTGGCCCTCCAAAAATTGGTCCTTTCCCACGTCTGACAGGCCTCAAAGGGGAAGATATAGACGCTCCAGAGGTCAGGCTCAGGCACAGGCCTCTTACAGGTCCAGACAATGGACTGCTTCATCACTTAGGGTAGAAGACAGATCTCAATCACAAAGGAAGCAGACCCAATGACACTCTCTGTTGGGCTACAGGTCCTCCTTGCCTGGAAGCCCCTCTTGAAGGAAAACTTTCTCTCTTCTACCAAAATTGGACTCATATTACCCAAGACAAATGGGTTTTGGACGTGATTTTAAGAGGTTACAAATTCCACTTTCATACTCTGCCAAGGTCTATCGGTTGGCCAGATCTGCCAAAACATCAATGGTCAGAGGCCTTAAATCAAGTGGACACTTTATTGGCCATGAGAGCCATAGAACCTGTTCCACTTTCAGAGATGGGAAAAGGTTTTTACTCAAGACTATTTCTGGTCCCAAGAAAACAAAACTCATGGAGACCTATTCTGGACCTTTCAGTATTAAACACCTTTCTGGAAATTCCAAAATTCAAGATGCTTACTCTACAACTTCTTCTTCCAATGCTCTCCCAGGATGCTTGGATGGTGATATTGGACTTAAAGGAAGCTTATTTACACATCAGGCAGGAATGCAGAAAATACTTCAGATTCAAGGCAGGTTCGAGGCACTTTCAATTCTCTGTACTGCCCTTTGGCTTATCTACTGTACCTAGAGTCTTTACCAAGTGTCTGGCTCCAGTAGTGGCTTATTGCAGACTCCAAGGGATTCAAATTTACCCCTATCTGGACGACTGCCTTATTCAGGCGGACAGCAAAGACCTTTTACTTCAACATCTGCATTTTGTTCAACGTCTTCTCCTACTACTGGGATTTTCAGTGAACACAAAAAAGTCGCATTTGATCCCCTCTCAGCAAATGATCTTTTTGGGAGCTCTTCTAAACACAAGCTTGCAAAGGGCCTTCCTCACTCCAGAAAAACAATTACAGCTGGCCTCAATTTTCAAAACCTTGGCTACTTTAACTCAGCTCACTGCAAGGAAATTCCTGCAGGCAATGGGCTACATGGCTTCTTGCATCCTGTTGATTCCAAATGCAAGGCTTCATATGAGAAAACTTCAATGGTGCCTAAAGAGTGTATGGTCACAGCATTACCACAGTCTGGACACAATGATTCCACTGATTCCCTGCCTCCAAAAAGAGTTCCTTTGGTGGTCCAGGGCTTGTGCTTTAAACAAAGGGAATCCCTTTCGTCTGCCTCAACCTTCTCAGACCATAACCACGGACGCTTTGGATTATGCTTGGGGAGACATTTGCCAGCAGGGCTCTTGGACAAAGAAGCATCTTCTCTGGCACATCAACTTGAAGGAAATGTTGGAAGTCCAAAATGCTCTTCTAGCCTTCCAGAATCTTTTGAAACCAGGGCCTCTTCTGATTCGTACAGACAATACCACAGTCATGTGGCACATAAGCAAGGGGGCTCTCACTCTTACCCCCTTTGCAGACTAGCCATGAATTTATGGGACACAGCTCTAAATCAGAATCTGCATCTTCAAGCTCAATTCATTCCAGGAAAACAGAACCTCTTAGCAGACAGCCTAAGCAGAAACCTTTTGGATCCTCACGAATGGATGCTGGACACCAACTTATTCAGCAGGATTACTGCAGTTTGGGGTTGTCCTCAGATAGATCTGTTTGCATCCCATCTCAATCATCAGTTGCCTCTCTTTTGCACCAGGTCCTTCCACAAAACAGCTTGGAAAGTGGATGCCCTGTCATTCAGCTGGAGGAATCTTTCGGGATATGCCTTCCCTCCTCTTCCTCTTCTGCCTCGGGTGTTACTGAAAATAAAACAGGACAAACCCAAGATTATCATTTTGATGGCTCCAAATTGGCCTCGGCAGTTTTGGTATCCAACTTTAAAACACCTATTCTTGGAACCTCCTTGGATTCTACCTCTGATCCCTTCTCTTCTGTCGCAGCATCAGGGTCAGCTGCTACACTCTCAAATCAAGACTCTATGCCTGGCAGCTTGGCTCTACAATGGCCTTTGATTCCTTCATCTCTTCCCAAACAAGTTTTGGATGTTCTTTTAGAAGCTAGGCGGCCTAGCACTAGAAAATCTTATGCTTCTAAATGGAAAAGATTTTGCATTTGGATGCAGGATCGAGGTTCTGATCCTCTTTTGCCTGATATTTCCTCCATTTTGGTTTACCTCTCTGACCTTTTGCTTAAAGGCCTCTCTTTTTCCTCCATCAAAATTCATGCTTCTGCTATCTCGGCTCATTTCAACACTGATCCTCCCATCTTTTCTCACCAGCTGGTGAGACAATTTTTGAGAGGGGCTAAGAATTTAAGACCTCCCAGAACTCCTCCTGTTCCTGCTTGGGATCTTAATTATGTCTTGGAGAAACTTACTTTGCCTCCTTTTGAGCCTGCTGTGGCTTCGGATATCAAGTTCTTATCCTGGAAGACAGCTATTTTATTGGCATCGACTTCTGCCAGAAGGGTTTCAGAGTTGCAAGCTCTCATGGCTGTGGAACCATATATTATCTTCCACCAAGACAGAGTTTCCCTGAGGACCAATCCTACATTTATGCCTAAGGTGATTTCTAAGGTGGCTCTAAATCAGACTATTCACCTTCCTACCTTCTTTCCAAATCCTCAAAATAAAGGGGAAAGGATCTTACATTCATTGGACGTACACAGACAACTACGTTTTTACCTGGACAAAACTAAGGATTTCAGAAAATCTGATCAATTGCTTATCTCTTATGCCTCCAGTTCTCTAGGTAAGGCTATTTCTAAACAAACTATTTCCAAATGGATTGCTCATGGAATAAGGTTTTGTTACTCTCACTATAGGAAACAGATTCCAGGTATTGTTAGAAGTCATTCTACTAGAGCAGCTGCCAGTTCAGCAGCTTTTCTCAGAGGAGTTCCTACCAAGGACATTTTGGAGGCTGCCACTTGGAGTTCAGTGCATACTTTTTCTAAGCACTATAATCTCCCTTTGTGTTCTAAGTCTAGGGCAGGCTTTGCCGCTGCTGTTTTTCAGGGTCTTCTAGCTGCCCCTTCTTCTGCATAACCTCCTCCCTCATTCACAGCTTTGGGATTCTACCCTACAGTTATGACTGCAACAGTGAAACACGAAGAACATAGTACAGTTGTGTACACCCACCATAAATGTAGATGTTCGAGTGTCTTCACTGTTGCAGTCGGTGTTTCCCTCCCACCAATCCCTTCTTATTTTTGCTTGTTCTCTCTTCCACTTCCTTTGTGGTGTATTTGTGTTTCTTTTTGGACACCTTTTGGTTATTTTGGGGGCTTCTGATATCTGGGGCAAGAAAGGCTGGAGAAGATGGTGTCGGCTGTCAGCTTTATACCTCTACGTTCTGACATCAGGGTACTTGCTGGTACAGCCGATGCCGGACCCAGACTTTGGAATTCTGGCCGACCTCGGGCTGCCTGCCGGCAGGAATACCCTACAGTTATGACTGCAACAGTGAAGACACTCGAACATCTACATTTATGGTAGGTGTACACAACTGTACTTTCTCAAACTCTGGCACTAGTTTGATTATTCTCCAGTCATATGGGATATTCTTTTCTCTCCACACTACTATGAGCACCATCAGGAGCCACTTCTCCCCTATCTCACCCACCATTTTTATCATCTAAGCCAGCTGCTGTCCTTAATTCTTCTAGGGTGAACACCTCCTCTTCTCTCACTGCAGGCTGTTGTCTGGGGCATTACAGCTTCTGTGGGGTTTCCTTCATTAAGAAGCTACTGAAAGCATTCCATCTATCTGCCTATGATGTCCTGTGGACTGCTAAGAAAGTTGTTGCTAACCCTCCTTACAAAGGATGTCTGACTATCTTCATTACCATTCTTGTCTTTGCCTTGCAACCTGATAGGAGTTTCTTTGTGCCATCCATTGAGTCACTTTCCAGAAGTTGGTAGAGTGCCTCGGATGTCTTGTTCTTTGCTATTTTAGCTCCTCTCTTAGCCTCTGTAAGCCAACTGATTCCTTCCTAGCCTGGTCTGTCTTTTTATCTCCCACTTTTTTCTGCACTCTTTCTTTTGATGACTTCCTGGACTTCAGTATTCCACTACTAGTTTTCTTTATGTAACTTATTTCCATACTTGGCTCAACCGCATATCTGTTCTGTAACCCTTACACATGCTGTTTTGAGGTACTGCCATTCTTCAACTCCACCCATTTATGCCTCTTCTTGAGGCACTACAGTCTTGTGCAATTCCTTGAACTGTTGTGCTTTCTCTCCAGTCAACTTCCTGGTCTTCAGCCTGGTCTCTGTTGACCCCACAGCCTTCTCAGTCCACTGATTGCAGCTGATTGTGGCAAACAGAGGTTTATGCTGTGGGCCGACTGTTTCAATAGTGATGACTTTGCAATGACTGATTCGACCTAGCTCCAGTTTCTTACTAGAAGTCTACCTGAGTTGCATGTTGGCCACTTTTGTTTCTGATCCTGCGACTCTCTCTCTTTTAGAACTACGTGTTGGCTACCATCAAGCCATTTGGTATACATAAAGTGTAGAAAGTACAGTTGTGTACACTTACCATAAATGTAGATATTAGAGTGTATTCACTGTTGCAGTCATTACATTTGGGTAATCTGCTGGCAGGTTGCCCTTAGTCAGCCTGAATTCCAAAGTCTTGGGTCCTGCATCGGTTGCTGTCTTCTCTTCCATGACCTCAGGTCGTCAGGGGTATAAAACATGCAGTCAACGCCATTTTCTTTACTTTTTCTTGCCCCCGATGTCAGGTGCCCCAAAAGGGTAGCAATATTATATATGTGCATCAATATGAACTTCACCTTCATCAACAAGCAAATACACCACATAGGTTGTAGAAGATAGAGAAGGAAAGATAAACTGTAGAATGACAGGGGGATGGAGGGAGGGTAACCTGGACTGCAACAGTGAATACACTCCAACAACTACATTTATGGTAAGTGTACACAACTGAACTATGTTCTTAATGTTTCACTGTTGCAGTCATTACATTTGGGTAGAATCCCAAAGCTATGGTTGGGAAGCTGGAGCTAAACAGCATTAGGTGAGGCTATAAGGCCCTGCAGCACTGCAGTGGCAAAGCCTGCCGTGGATTTAGAGTAGAGAGGCAAATGGTAATGCTTTGTAAAGGTGTGAACAGAACTCCAAGTAGCAGCCTCTAGAATGTCCTTGGTTGGTACTCCTCTGAGAAAGGCTGCTGTAGTAGACGCAGCTCTGGTGGAGTGAGGCCTAATGGCCTTGGGCACAGGTTTGCCATGGTGTAAGTGGCAGAAATGGATGCAATGGCTTATCTTCTTTGAAATTGCCTTTCCTTCTGATCCTGCAGCATATGACACTAGTAACTGTTCAATTATTCTTAGAGCTTTAGTCCTGCTCAAGCAGAATCTTAGCCGTTTGTGTAAGTCCAAGGAGTGCAGAATTATCTCCCCTTTGTTCTGCGGATTTGGATAAAAAGTTGGCAGATGAATTGTTTGGTTAAGAGCCACACTGGAAACTACCTTAGACATAAAAGTAGGATTTGTCCTCAGAGACACCCTGTCTGGGTAAAATATGATAAAAGGCTCTACATCCATGAGGGCCTGTAGCTCTGAAAGTCTTCTTGCTGAAGTAACTGCTAGCAGCAGAGCTGTCTTCCATGATAAGAACTTTATATCAGCATTAGCAGCTGGTTCAAATGGAGGCAGGGTGAGCTTTTCCAACACATAATTGAGGTCCCATGCAGGTAATGGTGATCTTCTAGGAGGCCTTAAATTGTTGGCACCTCTAAGATACTGCTTTAGTAAAGGATGAGAAAAGATTGGTGGCTCTGTATTGTAATGAGTCGAAATGGCAGAGGCATGGATTTTGATTGATGAGAAAGATGGGCCTTTGTCAAGCATCTCAGTTAAG
The DNA here is from genome assembly GCF_019279795.1 of Protopterus annectens. Classification (NCBI taxonomy): domain Eukaryota; kingdom Metazoa; phylum Chordata; order Ceratodontiformes; family Protopteridae; genus Protopterus; species Protopterus annectens. Next base: position 1,452,411,823 of record NC_056729.1, on the reverse strand, counting down.
TATTGTAATATCTGAGGAATATGTGGTTCTGCTGTATCAGTTCCTTGTGCTCGATTCCATGCACAGAATCTCTTCCATTTGTTTGCATAAGATTTTCTAGTACTAGGCCTTCTAGCTTCCAAAATGACATCCATCACAGCTTTACTGAGAGGTGTCATTTGTAGAATTACAGGATTAGCCATGCTGCCAGGTTCAGAGTCTGTAGTTGATTGTGCAGGATCCGACTGTTTTGCTGGGACAGTAGTTGTGGCTTTTGAGGCAAGGTCCAAGCTGGGTATTGAGACAAGTTCCTTAGGATTGGGTACCAGTATTGGCGGGGCCAGTCCGGTGCAATATCATCTTTGGTTTCTCGTGTCTGACTTTTAGGAGGAACTTGGGTAGAAGAGGCAGAGGAGGAAAGGCGTAAACAGATAGATTTTTCCAAATGCAGGATAGGGCGTCCACTTTCCATGCTTGTCTGAGTTAAGTCCTTGTGCAGAATCTTTACAGTTGATAATTTTGAAGAGAGGCAAATAGATCTATGTATGGGCTCCCCCATTTCTCTGTTATCATGCTGAAGACTTGTGGATTTAGTTTCCACTCGTGAGGATCCATAAGGTTTCTGCTTAAATAGTCTGCCAGAGTGTTTTGTTTTCCTGGCAGGAATTGAGCTTGAAGATGTATTTGGTAGGTCAAAGCTGTGTCCCACAGTGCCATGGCTAATCTGCTAAGGGGGTATGAGTGTGTGCCCCCTTGCTTGTTTATATACCACATGACTGTGGTGTTGTCAGTCTTTATCAGTAGTTGTCCTGGATGAAGTAAGTCCTTGAAGGCTGTTAGGGCATTTTGAACAGCTAGCATCTCTTTCTGGTTGATATTTAGATGCATTTGATTTGGTGCCCATATGCTCTGAATGCCACGTGGGCCCCCCAGGCATAATCTGATGAGTCTGTTGTTAAGGTTTGGCTGGCAGGGGGTAGCGTGAAGGGCCATACCATGTTTTGGTGACATGAGTTTGCCCACCATAGAAACTCCTGTTGCAGGCAGGGAATGAGAGGAATCATTGTTTCCAGACTGTGTGAGTGTTGACTCCATAAACTTTTTAGGTACCACTGAAGTTTCCTCATACGCAGTCTTGCATATGGAATTAGTAGGATGCAGGATGCAATGAAGCCCAGAGCCTGCAGAATTTGTCTTGCAGAAGACTGGGCTTTTGTTGCCATCAGTTTGAAGAAAGTAGTCAGTTGCCTTTGTTTGTCTAGCGTAAGGTAAGCCATCTGGGCAGTTGTATTCAAGCTTGCACCCAGGAATGTTATTTTTTGAGAGGGTACCAGTCGTGATTTATTTTCGTTTATTGTGTACCCTAGGCATGGTAGAAGCCTTTTCACAAACACCAGGTGTCGTAGAACAGTGTCCTTGTTCACTGCTTAAATGAGACAGTCGTCCAAGTAAGGATATATTTGTATGCTTCTTTGTATGCAAAATGCAATTACTGGTGCCAGACACTTTTGTAAAGACCCTGGGCGTAGTAAATAAGCCAAAGGGCAGTGCAGAGAATTGGTAATGGATTAAGCCAGCCTTAAATCTGAGGTATCTTCTGCACGACTGTTTTATTGGGACATGCAGGTATGCCTCTTTTAGGTCTAAAGTCACCAGCCAAGCATTCTTGCCCAGCATGGGCAGAAGCTGCTGCAAAGTGAGCATTTTGAATTTTGGAATGCCGACGTATGTGTTCAAAATCGATAAATCCAGTACTGGCCGCTAGGCCTTGTTCTTTCTGGGCACCAAGAACAGTCGAATAAAAACCTTGTCCTTTTTCCTGTTCTGGTACTGTCTGAATGGCCCCCATATCCATGAGGGACGTAACCGGTTTCTGTGCCTCTGCACATTGACATTTTTGCAGATCTGGCCAACCATTTGTCATTAGCAGAGTGTGGAAATGAAATCTGTATCCCTGTGATACGATGTTTAGTACCCACTTGTCCTGGGTTATTAACTGCCAATTTTGAGCAAAAAGTGCTAATTTTCCCTCTATGGGAGCTGCCAACAGATATGTGCTTGGTGTAGACAGAGGGAAGTCATTGGGATTGCTTTCTGTATGTTTGCGCTTTACCTCCTCCAGATTTGGAGGTGGATGCGCCCCATTGTTTTGACCTGTATGAATCTTGAGCCTGGTACCTGGAACCCTTAGGGCATCTGGATTTGCCTCTGAGCTCTGTCTGACACAGGAAAGGACCAATTTTTTGTAGGCCAGTGTCTACTGAATCTTGGTGGCTGCACTTGTAAAAAATCTTTAACAGTTTGCTTAGACTTAGCTTTGCCTTCCATTTTCTTCAAAACCTCTTCTGCCTTAATACCAAACAAAGAATCATGCTGTAAAGGTGCATCTAGCAATTTAGTTTTAACATGATCAGGCAAATTTTGTTCCTTTAACCAGGCATGCCTCCTAATCACAGATGCAGTAACTGCAGCCCTGCAGGAGGCCTCTAAAGAATCAAAACCACATTGCAAAGTATGCTTTCCAACTTGTTCAGCTGCATGCAATAATTCCTGCAATTCTTTATTTTCTGCACATTCTGAAATCAACATAATTTTCTGTTTCAGCAATCCCATAACATGTTGTTGGTACTTAAGCATATGGAATTGACAATTTAAGGCCCTGATTGCCAAGGTTGTAGATGTATAAACCTTTTTTCCCCATCTGTCCAGTGCCCTAGAATTTCTGTCAGAGGGGGTAGGGTTCTTTGCTGTGGAGGCGTTAACTCCCTTTGGACCCTGTGAAATAGTTTCAGGATCAGCATCAGGGTTTCTAAATAAAAATTTATGTGAGTCGGGGTCTCTGTAATATCTGTCTGGCTTACTAGGAGCCTGACGTAAGGAGTCAAGGGTCAAGCTTGACTCCGAAAACACATCATCCACAATGTCTAAAACAGGGGGAATGGCTAACGGCTTGTGCTGGGGTAGAAGAAGGAAATCCCTGAGCCTCTTTTTTGATTCTGAGAAGTCTTGACTTTCCCAGTGAAAAGGCTCCCTCAAAGTATGCAAGGTTTCTCCAAATGAATAATCCTCAGGAGAAAATGCAGATGGAATAGATTCCTCAGCATCAGAAACCTCACAGGGAGGTATAGATAATTCCTGATCAGAAGAAATAGAAACCTGATCTGAAGGTTCATAATCAGTGTCTTGCCTAGGCCTCTTGTCTGGAGGGGGATGGGTACCCCTGATCAAGGTAATAAGGTCTTCAGCCATTTTGATCATCTGTTTTTTTAGGCATAGAGGCCTGTGCACATGGCTCATGCGTCAGTTTTTTAGGTTTAGGAGTTGCTTTTGTCTTTGGTTTTGCAGCTGTGGTCAGTTTGATGTACAAATGTTGAGGTCTGAATACACCCTCAGAAGCCGGTGCCTGCTCAGCAGCTCTGGACCCATCTGAGGTAGATACGTCTGTCGGTCCAATACCTTGAGTATCTTGTTGCATGCCGGACTCCACATGGGTGTCAGTAGAGGCCTGCGACTCGAAGGTAATGGGTATCAGGAGCTGCGAAGGAGCATCACTGAGTACCGATGAACTGGTGACTGGCTTAGGAGAAGCTTCGTCGTCTGTTCTGCATCTCGACTGCCTTTCTCTGTCCTTTTCTTTACGTTTTTTAGGTACTCCGGTAGTCGGATTGCTATCAGATGACATTTCTGGGTAGTTAAATCTGTTTCCAAAATACTTTGATGCAAAAATATACCGACGCTTAATAGTGCGTTGGTTAAATCTAGCACAAAACAGACAGCCAGGCATGTTGTGATCAGGGCCTAGGCAAGGAATACAGTATAAATGGAAATCCTTATGAGGTATTTGCTTCCCACAAGTAATACAATTATTAACTTTTTCTGACATCGGTAAAAAGCAAGAAAAAGTTTCTAGCGGGTACTCAGCTTTAGTGAAGACTTCAGTTCTGAAACTCAAACTCGAATATTTCAGTAGTCGGCTGACCGGCACTTGCGAAATGCTTCTGCTTTGGGCACCGTGTGGCAAGAAAGACTACAGAAAATGGCGTCTGCTGCATGTTTTATACCCCTGACGACCTGACGTCATGGAAGAGAAGACAGCAACCTACGCAGGACCCATGACTTTGGAATTCAGGCCGACTGAGGGCAACCTGCCAGCAGATTACCCAAATGTAATGACTGCAACAGTGAAACATGAAGATCATCAGACTCACCTTTATTACAGCTGACCAAACCCTGTGGACACAGGCAGCCCTCAAATCCTGTTCGGTCTGTCCCGATATGTGCATTCAGGTCATCCATTATCAACACCAATTCATGCTGTCCTATTTTATCTAGAAATTCCTGCAGTTGCTGTCTGAATGCCCTCTTTTCCTCACTATTACAACCCTGCTGTGGGGCACAAGCTGAGATTATGAATATTGCTGTCACTACATGTGAATCTGATTGCCATTGAGATTGTCATTAATTCTGATGATATCCCTCACTGTTTTCTAAAAAGTACAGTTTTGTACCTACCATAAATGTAGATGTTCGAGTGCTAATACAGCTGCAGTCATAACAGATGGGTTCTCCTGCCGTCAGGCGGGTCCTCGGTCGGCCGAATTCCAAAGTCTAGGTCCGGCGTCGGTTGTCGTCGCTTCTTCCCTGACGTCAGTGCGACAGGGGTATAAAGGAACCAGCCGACGCCATTTTCTTCAGTTTTTCTTGCCCCAGATGTCAGGTGCCCCCAGAAGGAAGGCAATACATAAATTTGTGTAATAATGCAGTGCAATATAATCAAAATACAGTAGTTGCAAGCAAATACATCATAAATGAATACCCCAATCAGGTTGTATGAGGATGTGTTAGCCTATAGGCCTGTCCCAAGAGGGGAAGGAGGGAAACCTGGACTGCAGCTGTATTAGCACTCGAACATCTACATTTATGGTAGGTACAAAACTGTACTATGTTCATCGTGCATACAGCTGCAGTCATAACAGATGGGTAGAATCCCAAAGCTAAGAAAGGGGTGGTAGGCACTAGGTGGAACTAGGAGGAGCCAAAATGCCCTGCAAGACTGCAGTGGCAAAACCTGCTCTAGATTTGGAGTATAATGGTAGGTTGTAGTGCTTGGTGAAGGTATGCACAGAACTCCAAGTGGCTGCTTCCAAAATATCCTTGGTAGGAACTCCTCTGAGAAAGGCTGCAGAGGTGGCTGTGGCCCTGGTGGAATGAGTTCTAATGCCTGTACAGTTTTGCCATGAAAGGAATAGCAAAAGCGTATGCAGTGGGCTATCCATTTTGAGATTGTCTGTTTGGAAATTGGCTTTCCTTGAGCTCCTACCGCATAGGCCACAAAGTGCTGTTCTGATTTCCTGAAAGGCTTTGTTCTGTCCAAATAATAACGCAGTTGTCTGTGGATGTCCAAGGAATGTAGTAATCTCTCTCCTTTGTTTTGAGGATTAGGATAAAAGGTAGGTAAATGTATGGCCTGATTTAAAGCTACCCTGGACACCACTTTAGGCATAAAGGACGGGTTGGTTCGTAAGGAAACTCTGTCCTGATGGAAGACGATAAAAGGCTGGACAGCCATGAGAGCCTGTAGTTCTGAAGCTCTAAGAGCTGAGGTGATAGCCAGAAGGAAAGCTGTTTTCCAGGGCAAATATTGCAGATCTGATGATGCAGCTGGCTCAAAGGGAGACAAGGTCAGTTTTTCCAGAATGAAATTAAGATCCCAAGCAGGTATTGGTTGTTTCCTTGGAGGTCTTAAATTCTTAGCCCCTCTGAAGAACTGTCTTAAGAGAGGGTGAGAGAATAAAGGTGGATCATTGTTGTATTCTGCAGAAATGGCTGAGGCATGGATTTTGATGGAGGAGAAAGAAAGTCCACTGCTTAGCAGTTCAGCCAAATTTTGTAGTATTTGAGGTAAATTCAGTTTTCCAGGATCCTGGCCCTTTTTCTCATTCCAGACACAAAAACGTTTCCATTTTGCGGAGTAAGCTTTTCTAGTTGGTCTTCTGGCCTCCAAAATGACATCCTGCACCTCCTTGGAGAGTAGGGCCTGTTGTGATGCTAAGAAATCTTCCATGCGGCTAGATTGAGTGTTTTTAGCTGGCTGTGAAGAGTTTTGAAGCTGTGCTGAGTCAGAAGAGGCATTAGAGGCAGGGACCATGGTGGGGAATGCGTCAGGCTCCTCAGGAGTGGGTACCAGTGTTGCATTGCCCAGTCCGGAGCAATGAGAATCATCTTTGGTCTGTCTGCTCTGGTCTTCAATAGAACTTTGGGCAGCAGAGGAAGAGGTGGGAAGGCATAAACTGTCATTGATGTCCAACTGAAAGAAAGAGCGTCCACTCTCCGGGCCTTTGGATGGAAGATCCTTGAGCAGAATTTTGTCAATTGATGATTTTTGTGGGAGGCAAAGAGATCTATGTCTGGCCTTCCCCATTCTTGGATTATTTCTGTAAAAACTTTTGGATGCAATTTCCATTTGTGTGGATCTGTCATATTCCTGCTTAGGTTGTCTGCCAGCGTGTTTTCCTTGCCTGGCAAGTACTGTGCTTGTAGTTCCATTTGTAAGTCCATGGCCATGTTCCAAAGTGACATGGCCAGTCTGCATAGGGGATAAGAATGTGTTCCTCCCTGTTTATGTCCCACATAACTGTGGTGTTGTCCGTTCTTAACAATAGTTGGTCTGGTTGTAGAAGGTCCTTGAAGGCTATAATAGCATTTATTACTGCTAGCATTTCATTTTGATTGATGTGCAGGTGCTTTTCTTTTTGGGACCATTTGCCCTGAATGCACCGATCTGTCATGTGCGCCCCCCAGGCGTAGTCCGAGGCATCTGTTGTGATTACTTGATTTGCTTGAGGCTTGCTGAATGGAAGACCTGTGTTTGTTTGGCATGCTTGAGCCCACCACAGAAATTCCTTTTGCAGACATGAAATTAGTGGTATTATTGTTTCCAAACTGTGGCTGTGTTGAGACCATATGTTTTTCAGGTACCATTGTAGTTTCCTCATATGCAGCCTTGCACATGGGATTAGTAAGATGCAAGATGCCATGAATCCCAGAGCCTGCAGGATTTTCCTTGCAGTCAGCCTGGTGTAATTTGCTAGTGTTCTGAAGCACTGAATTAGTTGCCCCTGCTTCTCTGGCGTGAGGTAGGCCATCTGGGTGTTTGTGTCCAAATTGGCACCCAGGAAAATTATCTTCCGAGAGGGTATCAGCCTTGATTTCTTTTTGTTGACTGTGTATCCCAGAGAGTTCAATAACATTATTACATAAGCCAGATGTTTCAGAAGAATGTGCTTGCTGTCCGCGTGGATCAGGCAGTCGTCCAGATAGGGGTATATTTGTATCCCTTGAAGTCTGCAGTAGGCAATTACTGATGCCAGGCATTTTGTGAATACTCTGGGCACAGTAGATAAGCCAAAGGGCAATGCAGAGAATTGATAATGGGTTGAACCTGCAAGAAATCTGAGGTACCTTCTGCAATTTTGTCTGATTGGGACATGCAGGTATGCCTCCTTGAGGTCCAATATTACCAGCCACGACTCCTTGCCCAGCATGGGAAGAAGTTGCTGTAGAGTGAGCATCTTGAATTTTGGTACGAGTAGAAATGTGTTTAGGATGGATAGGTCCAAAATAGGTCTCCAATCTTTTCCCTTTCTTGGCACCAGAAATAGCCTGGAATAAAAACCTTGACCTTGTTTGGGCGTAGGTACCTCTTGAATAGCTTTCATGTTTATGAGCTCTGTAATTTGCCTTTGTGCCTCTGCCCTTTGATTGTGTGGCAGGTTTGGCATGCCTCTCATTTTTGGAAGGGTGTGAAAATGGAATTTGTAGCCTCTGTTTATAATGTCCAGGATCCATTTGTCATTTGTGACCATATGCCAATTTTTTAAAAATAATGCCAGCTTTCCTCCTAAGGGGGCTGCCATTTGAGACCTGGTTGGCATGCAAAGGGGAAAGTCATTAGGTTTGCTTTCTGAAAGATTGCAAGTTGTCCTCACCACCTCTTTGTGTAGGAGCTCGCCATTGTCTGCCTCTAAACGATCCTTGGGATTGTCCTCTGCCCCTCGGGCGCCTGTATCTGCCTCTTTGGGGTCTGTCTGTGGCAGGAAAGGACCAGTTTTTGGAAGGCCAATTTCTACTAAAACGTGGGGGTTGAACCTGTAGAAATTCTTTCACACTTTGCATTGATTTAGCCTTTTCCTCCATTTTCCTTAATACTTCCTCAGCATTAGCTCCAAATAGTACATCCTTTTGAACAGGGGCGTCTAGTAATTTAGCTTTGACATGATCAGGCAAGGCTTGTTCCTTGAGCCAGGCATGTCTACGTATGACTGATCCTGTAACAACAGCTCTACATGAGGCCTCTAGAGCATCAAAACCACATTGTAAGGTATGCTTACCCACTTGTTCTGCACTATGCATCAAATCCTGCAACTCCAAGTCTGGTTGTTCAGGTTGTGACATTTTACTTTTCAATTGTGATAACAAAAACTGTTGGTATTTTAGCATATGAAACTGACAGTTTAAGGCCCTCATGGATAAGGTAGCCGAGGTATATACCTTTTTTCCCCACCTAAGGATCTGGAATCTCTCTCGGAAGTCAATGGATTTTTAGCAATGGAGGCCTTAACTCCCTTGGGGCCCTGTGAGATGGTTTCTGGGTCAGCAGCATGGCTTTTGTATAGAAATTGGTGTGAGTCAAGAACCCTGTAGTACCTGTCAGGCTTAACTGGAGCTGGAGGTAGAGAGTCCGGGTTAAGGCAGGCCTCCGAGTAAACATCATCTAGGATGTCCAAGACAGGAGGTATAGCCAGAGGCCTGTGCTGAGGTAGCAATAGAAATTCCCTGAGCCTTTTCTTTGAATCTGAATAATCTTGGCCTTCCCAGTGGAAGTGTTCCCTTAAGGTATGCAAAGTTTCCCCAAATGAGTAATCCTCAGGGGGGGATGCAGAAGGGATGGGCTCCTCCGCATCAGAGTTTTCAAAAGGGAAGTAAGAATGTTCCTGATCATCAGAGTGCTCTGAAATAATGGAGCCCTGATCAGAGAAGGGGGAATCTTCCTCCACTCTGGGCCTTTTGTCCGGTGGGGGCTGAAAACCTCTGATAAGAGTAATTAAATCCTCAGCCATTTTAAGCATCTGTTTCTTAGGCATGGGGCCTGGAGATGGGCCCTGTGTAGCTGGTCTCAGAGTGCATGGTTGCTTTAGACTTTGTGAAAGCCTTGATGGAGAAAAAAGAGGAAGGTCTGAAGACACCTTGAGTGGAGGTGGACCTGTCCACATTCTGAGTTTCAACGCCAAGAGTGGCTTCGGTATCTGCAGTCGGGGTGTGGGCCGAGGAGCCTGCGACCTCGGGTACAGGAGACACCGTCAAAGAAGAGTCATCGGTAGTCAGGGGCTGTGTAGGCGCCTCGCTGAGAACTGGACCACGTGTAGTCGGCTTTGGCGTGGTATCGGTAGAGGCTGCGGACCTCGTGTGTCGGTCCTTGTCTCTGCGTTTTTTAGACAAACCCAGAGTCGGAGTATCCGACGACATAGTATAGTTAAATGCTTTCCCAAAATAATCCTGGGCAAACTCCGCCCGACGCTTAATAGTGCGTTTGTTGAATGTAGCACAAAAGCGACAGACTGAGACATCGTGGTCTGGGCCTAGACAAGGTATACAGAGGGAATGGAAATCCTTATTTGCTTCCCACAAGAAATACAATTATTAACTTTGTCTGACATCGGTCTGAGGCAAGAAAAGTTTCCCCAACGGGTACTTAGCTTTTAAGAAGACTTCGGTTTCCAAATTTTCGTAATCTCAGGAGCTGGCCGACCGGCACTTGCGAACTGCTTCTGCTTCGGGCACCGCGTGACAAGAAAGACTGAAGAAAATGGCGTCGGCTGGTTCCTTTATACCCCTGTCGCACTGATGCCAGGGAAGAAGCGATGACAACCGACGCCGGACCTAGACTTTGGAATTCGGCTGACCGAGGACCCGCCTGACGGCAGGAGAACTCATCTGTTATGACTGCAGCTGTATGCACGATGAACATCTTCTCCCTCACCACAATTCTCACACCTTCTAGCCTGTTATCCTCCTTAGTAGTAGACTCTGGATACCAAGGCAAGTGACTCTGCTGCACTGCCCTTCCACCTTGTCTCTTGGATACACAGCATCACCAGCTTCCTCCTTACTATCCTATCAATGAACCTACACTGAATGGGGCAATACTTAGTTCGCATTTGGCAGACTGATTGGTTTTATGTCCAGGTTTCACTCAACAGAGCTATCAGAGGTAATCTAAGCTGGGCAACTGGACACCAGCTGGCGAGGAGCTTACTGACCCAGGGCTGCTGGGTTTTATGGTGCGCACACATTGGCCAATAGAAGCACATACACTCCTCCCACCATACTACAGGTTCCTGGTGTAGGTCACAGCAGACCAGGTCCTCACTTACCACTTGCGAATAACCATGCCCATTTTGGCAACATTAATCAACATAACCAGATGGTCTTTTTTTTCTTTTTTTGTTTTATACAGTCAAGTGTCTAGCCCTGCCACAAGATGCAGTCTGTGATCTGTGTTCTACTGCTTTGGTCCAGGAAGACATGGTAAATGTTCCAAGTGCGGCTGACTATACAGTGGCTGAACAAGAAGCCTGGGCGAAATCAGAGTCCAAAGCCAGGGACTGTGAATGTACTTTCTGGATTCATGTGTCACAGGACTTCTGGAGATTGCTGGCATCTGCTAGACTGTCCCGAGTTTCCTGTTACTTCTTCTCAAAGTAACTTTTCAGAGTGCTTGCGCTTTGAAGGAATGTTGCCAGTGGCTGTGGCCAAAGCCATAGCATTACAAAACTAAACATAAACCCCTCTTAGAAGCTGCATACTTCAGGAGAGACTTGGATCACTCAGTGACTACTATAGGTGTGAACATGACACAAAATAGAGAGAAGACCATGTTATGCTCCAGGCCAAGGCATAAAAAGCAATGCATATAAAAATCTTGGGATTCATTTGCTACAACCTACACAGTTCTTTTTGACAATATCACTATCAAAGTCACTAGCAAACATTAAAAACAATAACTTGTATTAGGAATTTTAATAGGAATTTGGAATACAATTCCCCCACTGGGCACTTATCCTTCCTTCCCTAAGTAGCCTGCACTGCTGGGATGACGATGATGAAAGAGCACACAAGTGTAACACTATGGTAAGAAAGATCTAAAGATGGTGCTGGCTGATGCCATTCTCTCATACTAACAATGTCCTGATGTCTGACTGGAAGGGAATCAGACAATTCCAATAGGTAAAGGCACATCTCTGGAAGTCAAGGCAGGAATGGTTACTTGCAGGCAAGCCATACGTAGATAACGCATAGGCAAAACATCCTATTTATTATGATGGCAACAGTAATCAGTACAATGAACATACAAGACTGCATCTAAAAACCTTCATGAGTTGGTATATGCAGACTGTAAAGCTGTCACCACACTGGAAATATGGGGCTCGAATGAAGAGTGTTTGAAGGAAATACAGGGCTCAACTGAAGAGTGTTTGAAGGAAGTTACGAACAATATTTAATTTTTCATATTTTCATTAGTGATATAAAAATGAAATGTGATTCATGCTGGAATGGGCTTATAGAAGCAACAATTATTAATTAAAAAAAAATAAAACGATTTGGGATAACAAGCATCTCAATATAAAAGGAATAGTTTAGCAAAAGTTACAAATACAGCAATATTTTCATATTAGCGATAAAAACTGTATGACCTACACATACAAAAAATGGTGTCATCTAATACTGCATTAAAAGCATACAACTTTCTCATTAACATGTACATTTTCATACATTAATATTGCTGCTCTAAGATTTAGTGAAATTATCGGCGTAACTTGCATAATGTGTGCAGTAACAAAAAGAGCTTTACACTATCTATTTGTCACACACCATTGGAAATAACTGAAAAAAGAACACTAACAGCAGGTACATTACATCTACACTGCATGCTTCCACACAGTCATTTTTAGTAACACAAAAAAAAAATTCTTCCTTCATAAATCTACCCCATAAAATCTTTTCTGATAGTAAAACATGACAAGTCCATCGTCTAATAATGAACTATTATTTTTTTTTTTGTGATTCATATCATTTTGGTTATATTGCAAATAATGATGAAGGTTATCAATGCAGGATTACCGAAATCTCTCAAGAAGCAAATGGTTTCCTGGCAGCAAAGACTTCAAGGAACAAGAGGATTAATTAGTCTCCTGCTGCTCAGGATGCAGTGAGTTAAACACCTCACAGAGGCAGTTCCACATTCTCAGAGATTCTATGTTGCTTACCCATCACCCAGACATCACAGAAACCTTCAGCCAGGTAGGGAGGAGTGAGTGGCCAAAGCCAGATTTGACCATCCTCAGGGGAGGAAAGCAAATCAGTACCATTTTTCTTTCATAAATCTACAAGAAATTACCTACCACTACCAACATAACACATACAGCAGTGACAGTGTCAGTCAAACAAGAACGGAGCAAGCTAAAACTAGCTGCTAAGCCTGGCAAGTAACTTTATGCACTACAGCTGTGAATATGTGCATTACGTGTAATCATATAAGCATCTCTCTCTGCAGTCTATGTACCTGGGAGACGCTACAATGGATGGAAATATGAGTAAGAGGAAAAAAAAAAAAAACGAACAGGTCAATTGGGTCAGCTTGGTTGGTTGCCAGGATGAGGAATAAAAGTTCTAGTAAAAAAAAAGTCACTCAACTAAAATGTAATTTCAACAAAGGTGTATGGTAAAATGAGGTCAGAAGAGTATCAGTAATAAAGAAAGCTAAAGGTAAGAGACGATTAAACAAAAAATGCATGTTCTGTAGAGTCAGATTTGTTGGAATCTTGTATTATGTAACTTCTATACACAAGTTTGCTGGTCACCAGTGACTTCAGGTATTATTTTGTACTGTAAGAATACACTGTTCAGTTTTTCACAAAGGGCATCAAGCTAGGCCAACAACCTAATTGAATATTATTAACATACAAACTGCAATAAAGTCATACCCTTTTGTCCAGTGTTCTTTCCCTTACAAATCCAAGCAGCTGGTCATTAACTAAAGAAAGGTCCCTCTTTCCAGCTGTTATAATTGTAACAATAACATCATGTCTAATGGCCTCTTCTGGATCATGTGATCGAACTTTCAAGTAGTCTACAAAAAGAAAAAAATGTTCATTAGTACCATTGCCTTTCTTCTACCTCATCACATTTTTCCTCCCTTTAATCTAAACACAACCTAACCTGGTCTGCGATCAATGCATGATAGCTAATGTGATTTCTGCTCTTCCGATAAATTTTCCCTACTATAACTATACTGGCATGTTAGCTACTTAACTACATGAGCACACGGTAAACAAATTCTTACTGTCAATTTATGATGGTAGCCTTTTCAACCAGCCATATGGTTGGGTTATATACTTTGCCAGAATCCTGCAAATGTTTTTTTTTCTTCGTGAAAATGCTTTGATGCAGGGTACTGACTGCATAAGAAAGTTAGCCATCAAACCAGCAAATTTTCAACAGCCAGAAGGAGCACACTTCCTGCAAAATCAAGAAAAACACTGAAAAATATGGCATCTACACAGTATGATTAAATGCCTGTTGACAACGGCAACTGTGACCTCTGGAATAGAGAAAAAAAAGTGTGAAATGAGACTGGTATATTACACTATTTCTCCTACTCAAACTTTCCAAGATGGCTACACAATGACCAACAACTTAATTTTAGTCCTGCCAGTATGAAAACAAACAAACACATAGATAAGGGCCAGTAATTCTGCCAGCTTTACTAAAATTCAGTTACTGGCTACCAAGTATACTGCCTAGATGCCAGCAAAGAAAAACATTAGTATGAAAGAAAATCAGCTAGAAAAGGTGAAGAGAAAACAATGACCAGGAATAATCCTGCAGTTCATCAAATTGCAGTTCAAAGCTCCAGCTTTGGTCCAACAGATGGCGTCCACTTATTTACAGGAAAAATCATGTATTCAGAGTAGATTAAATAAATGAAACACTGAAGTAAATCAACTCAAACAACAAAAGGTTGGGAAAATGAAAGAAGCTTTAAACAGTTACTCAGATGACCTGATAAAATTGCTAAAACCAAGTTTGAAATTAAGAAAATTCTAGTCGAGTATGAAACTGTTCAAGGGCAGCGGTTTCAAAAAAATGGTTGAGTTAGCAGAAGGAGCACACAGAGAACACCTGAAAGTGGAAGGAGCAGACTGCATTAATTTTATGAAAGTACAAATAAGTACCTGGACTATTACTCCACAGTAGGATTTGTTAATTTAAAGAGTACACTGTGTATGCTCCAAACCTGGACTCGAAAAAGCAGTCAAAACTTGTATTAGTAATGATGCAATCATACTAGCAGAAAGTGTTAATCCTTATAAAACTGCAGCAGGAGGGCACCCCCCTCTATACTCAACATCACACCCTACACCACTAATATACCCACCTTTTCCAGTGCTGAGGTACTAATCTCTTTTTTCAACCTTAACATATCAAAAATAATTTGCATAATACTTATCCCACCAGGTAACAATATACCAGTGTTGGAAAATATTTTATCCTGGCTATCCCAAACAATAAACCTTGAAACAATATCTTAGGAGACAAATATAGCTTGGCAAACCATAGCTTCCAACTCCCCTACAAATAGTATAAATCTGCACGTTTTTTCTCAGCTTATCAATGCTCCAAGATACAGCAAAGATCTTACCTGTCAATCCACCCTAGACTGGATCCTAGTATCCCACCCCACCAATTACCCCTATTCCAGTACACTGTCTAGCTCCCTCAGCAATAATCTGCCAGCGTATTCCCTTAGAACAAAACTCCCAACAACTAGGAGTACACACTGTAAAATCAGTTAGGCACAACTAATTTTTGTCAGCATAAATTCAACAATCTCCTACAAGAAATAGACTGGACACCTCTTAAACAACTACCCCATAATGATGCTGTACTATACTTCAATAATTCCATCCTTCACATACTTAATACCCTAGCTCCCATTCATATGAAAGGATCAAAAAGAATTCAGCTCCATGGCTCTCTAAGGGATGTAAAAACCTGATGAAGCAAAGGGACTAGCCTGGATAACCTGGAAACAGAACAAAAATGAACAAAATCATGTTAATTTCAAAACACTATGTAACAAAGTGACAAAACTAATCAACAGAAATAAGAAGTCATATTATTCCCAGCTTCAACTCCAACATAAAAAAATCAACCCCGATAAATTTTGGCACTCCATATCTTCTCTACTTAACCCTGGAACAAACAGAGACCACACCCTATCACCTGATACCCCCTCCATCACAAATAGCCGAAAACTTTAACAATCACTTAATAAAATAAATATCAGACCTACTAACTAACAATACTAATACTGGACCCCCCCCCCCACCCTTCAACCTATTCAGACACCAACCCCAGACTATCAACTACTATTAATCCTGTCATTAATAACCCCCCTACTCAACAAAATGTCATACAAACCCCATTCTCACTTCAGCCCATACCTACTGACACCATTACGAAACTGCCACATAAACTAAAACCATGCTCTACTTCAGCTGATAACCTTCCATCACACTCCCTCAGACTGGTTGCTAATTCAATCGCCTACCCAATCAGTACCCTTATAAATAGGTCTATCTGAATCAGAAGTATCCACCATATGTAAACAATCTCACATTATCCCCATCCACAAAGGAGGCAACTCTTTTGATCTATCCTATTCCCATCCTATATCCATCTTGTCATCCATATCCAAAATTCTCGAGAGTGGTATCCATCAGCAGGTAATGTAACATCTATTGCAAAAAAAGGAAGTTATGTACTCACCATAATGTTATATCTGAGTAGTTATACTTCATTTTTCTGCAACCTGTGGGTATTTGGATCCATACTGGATCTGAGCCGGCAACTTTTCAAGTATCTGCTCCGAGCTCCAAGCTCCTCCCCCTTACCCATACCCCATAACCATCTCCTACCTTCCCTCAGACTGAGTTTGCCACTACTCAATCAATCAGCAACTCAATTTTATCATAAACCTTGAACAGGTTCGGGGGAAGGAGGGCGGGATGGTTGCAGAAAAATGAAGTATAACTACTCAGATGGAATGTTATGGTGAGTACATAACTTCTTTATCTGAAGTAGTTGACCATTTTATCTGCAACCTGTGGGGCAGAGTCTCCAGCTACTAAAACTCCTGGGAGGCCCTCATGGAAGGATATTCCTGAGCACCACAGAGCCGAAAGATGCTCTCCCTCTGGAGATCAAATCCAACTTATAATGAGAAATGAAGGTATGTGACCTTGCCCAAGTTGCTGCTGCACAAATATCCAGTGAAACCCTAGACCAAAAAGCAGAAGTCACCATAGATCTAGTAGAATGAGTTTTAACAGGACCAGGTGGGGACAGACCTTTGTCTTTATAAATTTGCAAAATACATTGTGTAATCCATCTAGCTAAGGAAACCGTGGAGATGGCTTTGCCCAGAAAGGGTTTAGAGAAGGACAGGAATAATTGGTCAGACTTACGAAAGGGCTTTGTTCTGTGTAAATAAAAATGAAGCTGTCTATGAACATCTAGCAAATGCAGCTTATATTCACCCTTGTTCTGAAAATTTGGAAAGAAAACAGGCAGGTAATAGTCTGGTTAATGTTTGATTCAGAAGCTACTTTTAGTAAGGAAGGAAGGGTTAGTGCGGAGCGAGACCCTGTCCTTACGGAAGATCAAGTAAGGGGGCACGGCAGACAAAGCCTGAATCTCAGAAACCCTCCTAGCCGACGTAAGGGCCACTGGGAAGGCTGTCTTCCAGGATAAGAACTTCAAATCTACTGATGTTGCAGGTTCAAAGGGAGGAGCAACTAACACCTGCAGAACGAAGGGAAGGTCCCAAGGAGGAATAGAGTCCTTTAATCGGGGGCATAAAAGAAAGGTGCCTTTAAGAAAAGCCTTACACAGTCTCGAAGAGGCCAGAGCATTCATGTTTTCGCCAACATGGAAATTCGAGATAGCTGCCAGTTGCACTTTAACCGTGGAGGAACTAACCCCTTGTTGGAAAATACTGGCTAAAAAAAATCCAACACTGCAGGAACAAGGGCTGTAAAGGGGTCTAGGTTCCTCTGAGAAGCCCAAATAGAGAATTCCCATTTGCTGCGGTAAATCTTCCTAGTGGAGGCCTTATGGGATGCCACTAGAACAGTTTTTACTGAAGATGAAAGACCGGGAGTCCTGGCAATCAAGGGAACTGGAGCAACCAAGCCGTCAGCTTGAGACTGCCCAGGGTGGATGGACAAGTGCCCAAGGGATGAGAGATGAGATCCAGGCAAGGATCCAAAATCCAAGGAGGAGCTAGAACATGAGACCAGAGGAAGAGGAACCACAGCTGAGGAGGCCAGAACAGGGCAATGAGGATCACTTTGCACCTCAGTCGGCAAGCTTTCTGAAGAAACTTCAGAATGACAGGTAACGGGGAATAAGCATATAGTAACCCGGGAGGCCAAGCATGGACTGGAGCATCCCTAGGGGGATCCCCTGGTGAGGGGATCAGAGAGAAGAACTCGCTGCACTTTGCGTTGAAAGGAGATGCAAAGAGATCGCAGCAAGGCTGACCCCACAAGTAAGATCTCCGCTATCGAATGTTTCAGAGACCACTCGTATGGCATTGCAACATTCCGACTCAATCTGTCCGCTAAAATGTTGGAGCATCCCAGAATGTGCTTTGAAATCAGAAATAGACTGGTAGATATTGCTCACTCCCACACACTCATGGCCTCGCGACAGAGAGGGTAAGATCTGGATCCCCCGTTTGTTGATGTACCAGACAACAGACATGTTGTCTGCCTGAAATGCAATAGTCCCTAGGGGAAGAACAGTGTGAAAGGCTTGCAATGCAAAAAGCAATGCTCATCTCCAGAACACTGATATGCAATCGGGTCTCGGTCTGGGACCACATGCCTTGGACCATCCTCCCCAAATAATGCCTCCCCACCTGAGCTGGGAGGCGTCCGTCGTCAGTGTGGCTTGGTCTGTGGGTGAAACGAATGGCCGTCCTGCTAAGATCTCCAATGATTGGAGCCACCAGAGAAGCGACACCCGGCAAGCTTTGCTAAGTTAAAATGGAGAGTCCATGGGGAGATCTAGCCAAGATCACTGTACTGCCAGAGTCCAATGAAGAACACACAAGTGAAGATGCGCACAGGGAAGGATCTAGATTGCTGAGGCCATAGAGCATACGGCTCGGAGAACGTCACCCACCTTTGGTAGCCTGGGGCCAAGGATCACTGATATATGGGCCCATAGGCACTGGACCCTGTCTAGAGTTAGGAAGATTTTCAACTGGAGGGTGTCCAGCCATGCCCAGATAAAGTCCTAGATCTGCACCGGGTCCAAGAGGGACTTGGAAACATTGATAGTAATCCCTAGCTGGATTGTAAGATGCTGGAAGGAGTCTCTGGCCATGCAAAGACGACACTTGGTGGAAGCAGCGAGGAGCCAATAGTCTAGGTAAGGAAATACTTGAATCCCCTGAAGCCTCAGGTGAGCCACTACGACTGCAATTACCTTGGTAAAAACCCTGGGGGCTGTGGTGAGACCAAAGGTTAGGGCTCTGAACTGGAAATGATTGGCTCCCAGCCAGAAGTGAAGGAATCTCCTGGAGCTTCTGCAAATTTTGATGTGGTATTAAGCATCCTGGAGGTCTATCGAGCATATCCAGTCACATTCTCGAAGATACGGTAGAATGGACTGCAGGGTGTCCATCCGGAATTTCTGCTTTGCTACAGCCGGGTTCAGGGTTGACAGGTCCAAAATGGGCATGAGGTCCCCTGTCTCTAGCGCTGCCACCTCCCTTTGAGTGGTTGGGACATCTGGGAGGCGCTTTGGTTGGACAGGAGGGGTAACGAACGGGATGGTGTAGCCTCTGGATATTATTTGAAGCACCCAATGGTCTGTAGTTATGGACTCCCAAGCCGTTGGATGCAATGATAATATTCCCCCCAACTGTCTCCAGAGTAGGACAGTCGAACAACTCCTCAGGGCTGCTGCGTGGGCCTGTCCGAGAAGGTCTCCCTAAACCCAAAATTCCTCTGCCCCCCTCTGCATCTTCTGGGGCGGCATCTGTCTTGTCCCCCTCTGCCTCTAGGGGACGAGTTGTCCTGAGTGTCCCGGGAAAACTGTGATTTTCAGAACCACACCTTCTTTTGCCCTCTCTGATTCCTAGAAAAGGATCTTTGAGGGCTAGAGAAGAGGACTCCGATGGCAGACAAAGTCTTCCCATCCTTTTCGCTCTTGACCAAAGTGTCACGTACTGTCTTCCCAAAAAGAAAAGAACCACCGAAGGGAGCATTTGTGAAAGACACCTTGAAGGGGTCCGCGAATTGATGCAGTCTGAGCCAAGCATGTCGCCTCACAGCCACGCCAGTCCCAGCCGCCCTCAGTACTCCTTCCATGGCATGGGAAAGGAGATGCATGGACGTGTTCGATACTCATTTGAGAGTAGACATTTTCACGGAGAACAGACGCTTGTCCTCCAGCAACAAAGACTCTGGGAGCGACTAAGTGAACTCCGTGACTAGGTCTTGCTGCAGTCGTATGACGTATGCCAAATAATTCAGTGCTCGAATGGAAAACATCGCTTAAGAAAACACTCACTTCCCAAATCGATCCACCATCCTGGACTCCTTGTTTGGAGGGTGTACCGAGGAACTCTCCTGTGCCAGTTCCCTCTTGGGGGCTGCTGCAACCACCACAGCATCCACCGGGGATCCTTTGTACCAGGCCTGTCTGTCTGAAGGTAGAGAGAGAATCCTGACCAGGCGTTTTGGTATCAGTTCTATGGTGTCAGGCTCTTTCCATGTCTGCATGGTGATGAGATCCACTAAGGGATCTACAGGGGCCACCCAGGATGTAGATGGGCCCATGCCAAAGGCTTCCAGGAACACTGACTCATCTGTGGAAAGTTTTGGGGCTGACCAACCTCTCCTCTGGCGGAGGATCTCCATGATCTCTCTAAAGGAGACATCCTTGGGAGGTGACCTGGGGGAACCTTCTCCATCTAATTCAGTGTCTTCTGTCAAGGACTCGGGGGAGACCAGGTGACTCCTTTTACACGTGCTTACTGGGACCTTCTTCAGTGGGACTCTCTGAAAACAGCTCGTGAGACACGGGGGGTTCCTCCAGAGGAACCGCCTGGGGGTCCTCTAACACAGGTTGCCCCTGGGACAAGCTGAAGGGGGTCGTAACCGAATCCAAGGGAGCCTGGGCAGAATCCAACGAAATAGGCTGGGGTCTCGATCCTTGGGAGAGAACCCTCTCCACCACATCATACCTCCTTAGCACACAAGGAGGAGGCTCTCCCCGGGTCCGCCGTGAGGATTGGGGCCAAAGCAGGAGTAGCCAGAGTTTCGAAGGAATAGCTCGGATCTGACAAAGTCAGAGCCAAAGAAACCTCATCCCCTCGGATCAGACTCCACATCCTCGGCCCAGAGCATTGCTCAGATCCAAACTGGTCTGATAAGAGGAACTCGAAGTAATCGCCAGTGTCGAAGTTGGAGGAACCGACGGTGCCGAACCCCCAGCTCCAAGGATCCTTGGATCCATAAACCCCGAAACCGCAGGCCAGATCAGGGAAGGAGAAACTGGATGAAAGAAGAGCATGGAGGTCCACCCTCCAGAGGGATAGGGGCCTAGCAAGACTCCCATTTGGATTTTGGTCCGAATAAATCTCATCATCCTGTCCATATCCAACTCCAACAGACTGGGAGTAGAGTGCGAGGAGGTGACCGACTCGGATCTGGCTGGTCGTTGTGACGACCTAGATGAAGGCCTCTGATCCAAGGGCTCTGCCATCTCCAGGGAAAACCTCAGGGAGTGGAGCCAAGGAGATGTAGGTCTCAACACTTTAGAAGGTGGGCTGGGGAAGGGCTCCCATTCTAGAGACTGCTTTCGGGGCCTATCCCCTCTCTTATCTCTGTCCTTATTCCTCTTGTCCTTTCCTTTAGCCTCTCCTTCAACAGGTCGAGTGGGAGGGTGAGTCCTAGCCTGGAGGGGGGGGGGGGGTTGAGCAACTGCTGGAGGAGCCGAGGCCGATGCATCCAAGGAGGAAAGAGGTAGAAGGCACTTTGCAACCAGTTTGGCCTTCCATTCTTTTAAGGCCCTAGGGTTAAACCCGGAGCACATGCTGCACTGAACGGAAAGATGGGGAACACCCAGGCAAATAACACACAGAGTGTAGTGATCGGCAGGTGAAGGCTTATGGCCACACACTGCGCAATTTTTAAAGGTAGGCTTTGGCTGATCAGTCATACTACTAACATACACAGCCAGCCTACTTAAAACAACCACTCTAACACACACACCTAAGGGGTAGGGAAGACCTTACTATACTACTTTACCACAAACTTTTTTTTTTTTTTTGTATAAAACCGACGAACAGTGAAAAGGGGGAGGCAAAGGGAACTGAACGATCACACACACTCACTATAAAGATCAAAAACGTTTGAACAAAGTCACTTACTAACACCCAACACTTGGAGCTACAGAGATCACGATGTTAATGCACAAAGTGGCAAACGAGATCTGAGGGAAGGCAGGAGATGGTGATGGCTTATGGGTAAGGGGGAGGACCTTGGAGCAGATGCTTGAAAAACTGCCGGCTCGGATCCGAATACCCACAGGTTGCAGATAAAATTAAGTTAACTACTTCAGATCAATCTTTTATCCAAAATCCAACATGGCTTTCGACCCAGCCACAGCACAGCTAGAGCCCTATTACCTTTTACAGACACCATAAACAAAGCCAGCGATGCAGGATACTATACAGCCTCAGTATTCCTTGATCTCTCTAAGGCCTTTGACACAGTGTCTCACCCCTTACTATTAAACACTCTGTCTAACTTAGGCTTCTCACATAACACAGTAAAATGGTTTCAGAGCTACCTCAAGGATCGTAAACAAGCAGTGAAATTGTCCAATGAAATCTCACTTTTTCTTCACAACCCTACTAGAGTCCCTCAAGGCTCCATCCTAGGACCCCTGCTTTTCAACATTTTCACAAACAACCTTCACACTGCCTCTCAACCTGGGATCCTCATTCAATACGCTGATGATTCCACCATAAACTGTACTGCTCAGTCACTACCAGAACTACTTTAAAAAACTCAACAGTCCTTTACTGCAGTCAAATCCTGGCTAAGAAATGCTGAACTCTTTCGTAATCCAAAGAAGACAAAACTACTACTCTTTCATCCCAAGAACTACCATGCTGTCACTAATCATTTTAACATCCTTGCATCTGATAACACTGTCACAGAAATAGTGCAGGAAACCAAACTTCTAGAAGTTATCACTGAAACTTTCATTCGACCCTCATATACAGCAAAATATAAAGAAAACGCATCAAAAACTGGGGCTCTCATTTAAAAACAAACATTTCTTTACTGCAGCAACCAAAAAGTACAGTTGTGTACACTTACCATAAATGTAAATGTTCGAGTGTATTCACTGTTGCAGTCATTACATTAGAGTTATCTGCCTGCAGGTAACCCTCAGCTGTCCTGAATACCAGTGTCTTGGATTCCTACGTATGATGCTGTCCCTTCTTCCATGATGTCAGGTCATCAGGGGTATAAAACATGCAGCCGACACCATTACATCAGTTTTTCTTGCCCCAGATGTCAGGTGCCCCCACAATGGGAAGCAATTATATGTTATGGTACACCTCCATCAAAAAGCAAATACACCAGAAAGTTTAAATACACCAAACAAGAAAGAAAGGTAGAGCCAAGAGAAGTCAGGGGGCTGGAGGGAGGTCACCCAGGACTGCAACAGTGAATACACTCGAACATCTCCATTTAAGGTAAGTGTACACAACTGTACTATGTTCTTCAAGTTTTACTGTTGCAGTCATCACATTTGAGTGGATTCCCAAAGCTAAGGAAGGGAAGAGGAAGTTAGAGAGCATTAAGCCCTGCAAGACTGCAGTGGCAAAACCAGCTCTGGATTTAGAAAAAATAGGCATGTGGTAATGCTTGGTGAAGGTATGTACAGAGCTCCAGATAGCAGCTTCTAGGATGTCCCTGGAAGGCACTCCTCTGAGAAAGGCTGTAGAGGCAGATGCAGCCATGGTGGAATGTGATATTATCCCCTGTGGGGTAGGTTTTCCATGGTGCTTATAGCAGAAATTAATGCAATGGGCTATCCATTTAGAAATGGTTTGCTTTGAAATGGCCTTCCCATCTGCCCCTGCAGCAAAGCCAACTAGCAGCTGTTCAGATTTTCTGAGAGGCTTAGTCCTGTCCAAATAAAATCTAAGTTGTCTGTGCACGTTCAAAGAGTGCAGTATTCGTTCTCCTTTGTTTTGTGGATTCAGGAAAAAGGTAGGCAAATGAATGGACTGATTCAAGGCCACACTAAACACCACCTTGGACATAAAGGAAGGACTGGTCCTGAGGGAAACCCTGTCTGCATGGAAGATAATGAAGGGCTCCACTGCCATGAGGGCCTATAATTCAGACACTCTTCTTGCTGAAGTGGTGGCTAGAAGGAAGGCTGTTTTCCAAGAAAGGAATTTTAATTCTGCAGTTGCAGATGGCTCAAAAGGATGGAGAGTGAGCTTTTCTAATACAGAGTTAAGGTCCCAGGCTGGAGTAGGGGCTCTCATGGGGGGGTCAAACATTTTTGGCCCCTCTGAGAAACTGATTTAGCAGGTAGTGAGAGAAGAGGGGTGGTTCAGTATTATAATGTGCTGAAATGGCAGAGGCATGAATTTTAATTGACTAGAAGGATAGGCCCTTGTGGAGCATTTCTGTTGAGTACTGAAGTACATGAGGTAAGCTGGGCACCGTTGTGTCCATCCCCTGAGTCTGGCTCCAGGAACAGTATCTTTTCCACTTTTCAGCATAGGATTTTCTAGTACTAGGCCTCCTTGCCTCCAGAATGACATCAAGCACCTGCTTACTGAGGGATGCTATTGGAAAGATCAAGGAATTAGCCAGGCTGCAAGGTTCAGTGTTTGAAGTTTAGGGTGGAGAACCTGGTCCGCCTGCTGGGACAACAGGGAAGGGGTCTGAGGCAGGTGCCATGGTTCCAGCAATGTCATACTGCGCAAGAGGGGGTACCAGTGCTGGCATGGCCAGTCTGGTGCAAATCAGTATTGTCCTTGGCTTGTCCTGTTTGATCTTTAGCAGGATCTTCGAGAGGAGAGGCAGAGGGGGAAAGGCATAAACTGAGAGACTTTCCCAGGTAAAGGACAGGGCATCCACTTTCCAAGCTTGACTGTGGGGAGTCCTTGTGCAGAATTTGTCCAACTGGTTGTTCTGAGGGGAGGAAAACAGGTCCATCTCTGGAGTCATCGTCCCCCCCCCCCATTTGTTCCTCAACAGGTTGAATATTTTTGGTTCTAGTTTCCATTCGTGTGGGTCCATGAGATTTCTGCTTAGGTCATCTGCCAGTGAATTTAGCTTGCCTGGCAGGAATTGAGCTTGTAGGTGCTCTTGGTAACTCAAGCCTGTGTTCAACAGAGCCACTGCTAGTCTGCAGAGAGGGTATGAGTGGGTTCCCCCCTGCTTGTTTATGCACCACATAACTGTGATGTTGTCTGTCTTTACCAATAATTGTCCTGGAAGAATGTGGTCTTTGAAGGCTGTCAGGGAAGTCTGTACAGCTAACATCTCTTTTTGGTTGATATGCAGGTGCATCTGTCTCGGGTTCCATTTGCCCTGAATGCACTGCCCTGCCAATTGAGGCTCTCGTGCATAGTAGTCTGATGCGTCTGTTGTTAGGGTTTGGGCGGCAGGGGGTAGAGTGAAAGGGAGCCCCTTGTTGTGGTAGCAGGCCTCTGGCCACCAAAGGAACTCTGTCTTTATACAAGGAATGATAGGAATCATTGATTCCAGGTCCTGAGAATGTTGACACCATAGGCTTTTTAGATACCACTGTAGTTTCCTCATATGTAGTCTTGCATATGAAATTAGTAGAATGCAAGAGTCCATGAAGCCCAGTGCTTGCAGAATTTTCTTTGCAGATAAATGGGTCTTTGTGGCCAGTAGTTTGAAGTAGGTTGTCAAATAAACTTGTTTCTCTGGAGTGAGGAAAGCCATCTGGGAAGTTGTGTTCAAGCTTGCTCAGAGGAAAATAATCTGTTAGCAGGGTACTAGGTGAGATTTCTTTTCGTTTATGGTGTACCCCAGTGAGGTTAGAAGTTCTTTTACGAATGCCAGATGTTTTAAAAGTAAGTACTGGCTTTCTGTCTGAATCAGAATTGTCCAAGTATGGGTATATTTGAATATTTCTCTGCCTGCAAAATGCAATGGCTTGAGCTAGACACTTTGTGAATACCCTGGCGCAGTAGATAAGCCAAAGGGAAGTGCAGAGAACTGATTGTGCATGGAGCCTGCCTTGAAGCGTAGATATTTCCTGCAAGATTCCCTTATTGAAATGTGCAGCTAAGCTTCCTTTAAGTCTAAGGTTGCCAACCAGGCATCTTTGCCTAGCATAGGAAGCAGCTGTTGAAGTGTTAGCATCTTGAATTTTGGGATTACCAAAAAAGTGTTTACAATACAGAGGCGTAGGATAGGACACCAGCAGCTGTCTTTTACGGGTACGAGGAAAAGTCTTGAGTAAAAAACCCTTGTCCCCTTTCTTCTGCTGGGACAGGTTGAATGGCCTCGATACGTAGAAGAGAGAAAACCTACTGTTGAGCCTCTGCCCACTGATTTGGGGGTAGGTCTGGCCAACTGTTTGGGGTTAGTACGGTGTAGAAGTGGAATCTGTATCCTTGGGAAACTACATTCAAAACCTATTTGTCCTGGGAAATGAGTTCCCAGTTTATTCTGAGACGTTAACTAAGACTTCCATTGCGAATTTCAGCCCAAATTTGGCTGTTCACTAATAATGGACTGGAAACCATACATTTAAAATGAGTAAACAATCTTGTTCAATATAGTGAGATATGAAATGCAAGGACATGTCTTTACTGTAAAATTATCACACCAGCAAATATCTGTCATATCTCAATTAGAAGTGCATTTACTGAACAAACACTTGGTTATGATTGGCTGCTGATATACTGTGGTGCGCTGATTACAGTGGTTAGCCTGCTATGTATAATCAATTACTTTTGACCTTGCTGATGTTTAAGGGAGAATGAAGCCTGTGAAAACAGAATTTTCATAGTATGAGTGCAGGAATTCCGTCCAAAATAAGGCTGCTGCACTCAAAATATAAACTGTTAACCTGTAGCTATTGTATGGCATATTGCTACCTGGGTGCTTTTGTGAATGCCGCAGCCAGTTGACCAACCTTCTTTGCATATGGGCAGTTAAATTTCACTCTGCCTTGTGATTTATCTAACAGTGATAAGTAGGCAACTGTATTTGTTATATACACATTAAAAGTCCCCTTATTGAAAGGTTATGTCACATTTATCCTTTGCAGGTCATGCATCTCATCCCTTATGTTTTTACCCATTTTTGTTATATAGTGTTTATTATGTACAGTCTAAAACCTAAGTTTTATGTATGCAACTGAAAGCAGACCAAATCCATATTAAAAAGAGAAAAAAAGATAATTTGCAGATTAACACATAGGTCAGTAAGGCCATGTGCCTTAGATTTTTTGGTCATCTGCCCTTCATTATACTGATCATAGTGTCTCTGTCGCTCCTGAATTATACTCTTAGGAGAGAGAATGTGCACCATTTCATCCTTCTGAAATCTTGTGACAGATTTTGCATCTAAACACTCTCATCGCTGCTTCTTTTACAAGTTATTTTCCATTTTTTTGGGGTGGGGGGCTACTGTGAAGGCTTCATGCTATACAGTTGTTGTCCTAAAATGTTACGTTTTGTCTGACATTCAGACTGGGAAAACCCCATTTGAGTGGAAGACTTGTGGGCATATTGCAGGGTGTGCATCATCATCATACCCTTCTTTATTTCATCTTTGTATATTTTTTTTTTTTTTTTTTTTAGATTATCACACTTTTCCTCCTAAGGGAGAAGGCAGCTGAGCAGGACTTGGAAGGGTTAAGTCATTGTGCCATTTTTCCATAGGGGGTGTCTTACTACTCCCTGCTTTGGAACTGGGAGTCCCCCACTGCTTAGGCCTGTGCGTAGCCTGAGAGACTGTAACCTAGGTGGTCTGCTGTTCCTGGGTTTGGACTGAGAAGGCCTGGAAGAGGCTGGAAAGGACCAATTCTTTGCAGGCCAATTGCCTACTAAATCTGGGAGGCTGAACTTGCAGGAAATCTTTAACAGTTTGCATAGATTTAGTGTTTTCCTCCATCTTTTTTGAGGACAACTTCTGCTTTGTTGCCAAACAGATGGTCTTGGTTTAAGGGAGCATCCAGTAATTTAGCTTTAACATGATCTGGAAAGTTTTGCTCCTTAAGCCAAGCATGCCTTCTAAGTACAGACCCAGTGACAGCAGCCCTGCAAGATGCTTCTAAAGAGTCAAAACCATGCTTCTAAAGAGTCAAAACCACACTGCAAAGTATGTTTACCAACTTGTTCTGCAGAATGCATTAAATCCTGTAATTCTTTGTGTTCAGTAAATTCAGGAATCAACATAATTTTCTGTTTAAGTAGTCCTATAATATGCTGACTGTACTTTAACATATGAAACTCGCAATTTAAAGCCCTAATGGCCAAAGTAGCAGAAGTATATACCTTCTTACCCAATCTGTCTAAGGCTCTAGACTCTCTATCAGAAGGGGTAGGGTTTTTGGCAGCAGCAGCCTTAATGTCCTTTGGTCCTTGGAAATGGTCTATGGATCCGCAGTAGGATTCTTGAAGAGGAATTTGTGAGAGTCAGGTACTCTAATACCCGTCAGGTTTTCTGGGAGCTGGAGGTAAAGTGTCTGGGGAAAGGCTAGATTCCAAGAAGGCATCATCTACAATGTCCAGAAAAGGAGGGATAGCTAAAGGTCTGTGTTGAGGAAGGAGCAAGAATTCTCTAAGCCTCTTTTTGGAGTCAGAGTAATCTTGGCTTTCCCAGCGGAAATGCTCCCTAAGAGTGTGCAAGGTTTCACCAAAAGAAAAATCTTCTGGAGGGGAAGCAGAGGGAATGGAATCCTCAGCATCAAAATCCTCATAGGTAGATAAGGGCAAATCCTGGTAATCAGAAGAAACAGAAATATCAGATTCCTGATCAGAAGGAAAATCCACTCTAGGTCTCTTACAGGGGGAAGGCTAGCTTCCCCTAATTAAGGTAATAAGGTCTTCAGCCATTTTAAGCATTTTTTTTTTAGGCATATGGGCTTGAGCATGCGGTTTGGTCGTCTGTTTTCTAAGCATGGGTCGAGTTTTAGGCCTGGATGAAGATGGCGTTGTTTAAAATGCAAGTCTGTAGGCCTGAATACACCCTCAGAAGCTGGTGCCTGCACAGTGGCTCCGGACTCATCCAAGGTAGAGACATCTGCAGGTTCCACAGTCGAAGAAGCATCTCTCGGCATACCGGACTCCAAATGGGTCTCAGTAGAGGCCTGCGAATCTGAAGTAGCGGGTATCAGGGGCTGCGAAAGTGCCTCACTGAGTACCGGTGGACTGGCAACTTGCTTTACGGAAGTGTCTGCAGTTTTGGACCTATGCAGTCTGTCTGTCTTTATCCTTATGTTTTTTTGGAATATCGGTAGTCGGATGGCTTACCGAAGCGATTTCTGGATAGTTATATCGAGTATCAAACTAATTTACTGCAAATATAGACTGAAGACTAATAGTTCGGGGGTTCAACAAGGCACAAAATCGACAGCGAGGGATGGGCCTAAGCAAGGAATGCAGTACGAATGAAAATCTTTATGAGGCATTTGCTTTCCACAGGTAAGACCATTGTCAACTTTTACTGACATCGGTTAAGAGCAAGAAAAAGGATCCCCAATGGGGTACTTAGCTTTTTTGAAGACTTCGGTTCTGAAACTCGAAAACGAAAATTTCAGGAGTCAGCCAACCGGCACTTGCAAACTGCTTCTGCTTCGGGCACCGCGCAGTAAGAAAGACTGATGTAATGGCGTTGGCTGCATGTTTTATACCCCTGACATCATGGAAGAAGGGACAGCATGCGATGCAGGAATCCAAGACTCTGGTATTCAGACTGGCTGAGGGCTACCTGCAGGCAGATAACCTTAATGTGATGACTGCAACAGTGAAACATGAATAACATCAACAAAAATATTTTTAGTTCCCTCCCTTCTTTATGCTGCCCCTATCCTTACTTACAAACTTCTACCATAAACAAGGTAAAATAGTGCTACAACAAAGTTTGCCACAAACTCTAAATATCACACACACCGCTGTAAACCACTCCTAGAATTAAACTGGCTTTAACTCCCCAACCAACTTGCCTTTATTCAGCTATCCACCTTGCACAACCTTATTTTCAAGCCTATTGCCTGCCCTGCACTAGCCAATCTAGTCACACCTTGCACACTAAATCGATCCCTACGATCAGAAGACAAAAATCTCTTCGCTATCTCAAAACCCACAAGAAAACCAGGTCACTCTCTGTAGTCATACTGTCTCTATACTTTGGAATTCACTGCCTCTAGCTACCAGGTCTATGCCTGGCCTAACCCATTTCAAAGCCTCTTTAAAAAATCATCTCAAAAAGACATGGCTCTGCTCCTGCATAAAACCTGCCTGATGTCAGCACTTCCTCTTCTTCCACACGCCTCATCCTCCTCTTCTGTCACATTCAATCCTTCATAGTCTGCAAGATCCTAATGCTCTTCTAACTCCTTCTCCGTTTCTGTATCATATCCTTAAGCTACTGCTCAGGCAGTATTGCTTCTATTCTGTTTAACCCTCTCACTATCTTTCTGCATCACTAACTTTCTATTATTTTCCTAACTGAAACTAACACACTATTTATTTTTTCATGTACTATAGCAGTCAACGTCATACATTGCTTTACCTATGTACTATTTTCTTGGACACTACATAACATAGTAAGTGACTATCATTGTCTAGGATTTTAACTCTACAGAATCATCTAGATGTGTAGTTTATATTGTAACATCTTGTAACAGTTAGTTCCTTCAACTTATTTTGTATTTCTAGTGCGATTTGTACTGTATAAGATTTTACTGCATTTTGATTGCACTGCAGACCAGTCAGACCACCCCAGTAAACAAATGTCAAATAAATTAATAAATAAATAAAAAATATCAAAACTGTAAAGAACATACTGTCTGTGGAAACTTATTTACTATATACCAGACAGAAGAGAAACAAGTTTATCCCAGTAATCTGGGAATTTGAGAGGCGGGTGTGAGATTCAAGCTGCTGTATCCAGCTATCTTCAGAATATTTTTTCTTGGAGGATCAAATAAGAAGTTATGTACTCACCATAACGTTCCATCTGAGTAGGTAAACTTCATTTGGGAGCAACCTATGGGTCTTCGGATCCATATCGGATCCGAGCCGGCAGTTTCCAACATCTGAGATCCGAGCTCCAAGCTCCGCCCCCTACCCATAATCCCCTGCCATCCCTACCTGACCTCAGATCGAGTTTGCCTAATGCAAGACCTGCACCAAATAGCCAGTCCATGATCTGACCTAGATACAATCAGATGACAAAGAGTAATATAAACGTCCGACGGTCAGGGGGAAGGAGGGGGGGGACGGTTGCTGCCAAATGAAGTTTACCTACTCAGATGGAACGTTATAGTAGTACATAACTTCTTAATCTGAAGTAATTAACTTCATTTGGGCATCAACCTATGGGACAGAGTACCCAGCTACCTAAATCTTAGGAGATCCTTATGGAAGGATGTTCCGGAGCACTGCAGAGCCAAAGGATGCTCTCCCTCTGGAGACCAGATCCAACTTATAATGATTTATAAAGGTATGAGATGAAGCCCAAGTGGCTGCAACAAATTTCATCCAATGAGACGAACGAAAGGCAGCAGAGGTGGAAATTGACCTAGTAGAATGGGCGCGGACTCCTTGGGGTGCGGGCCAGACAGAACTTTCATATGCCAGTAGAATACACTGTGAAATCCACCTGGACAGTGTGACTTTTGAAACTGATTTCCCAAAATTAGATTTAGCAAATGAAATAAACAGCTGGTCTGATTGCCTATGACTAGCTGTTCTGTGTAAGCAGAAAAGTAGTTGTCTATGAACATCCAACGAGTGCAACTTGTATTCGTCTTTGTTTTGGTAATTGGGAAAAAAGACAGGTAAATTAATAGTTTGATTGATATTTGATTCAGAAGCAATCTTAGGAAGAAAAGAGGGATTGGTCCGGAGGGATACTCTGTCTTTATGAAAGGTCAAATACGGTGGCTTGGCGGAAAGGGCTTGAAGTTCAGAAACCCTTCTGGCCGAAGTGATAGCGACGAGAAAGGCTGTTTTCCAGGATAATAGTTTAAGGTCCACTGAAGTTGCAGGCTCAAAGGGAGGAGCTGTCAAAGCCTGGAGTATGAGCACTAAATCCCAAGGAGGGACAACATCCTTCACCGGGGGTCTTAGTAGGAAGGTACCCTTCAAAAAGGCCTTACACAATCTGGTTGAGATGAAAGGGCCTAGGTCACTCCCCACATGGTAATGTGAAATTGCTGCCAGCTGAACTCTGACCGTGGAAGAGCAGTCTCCTTGGTCAAAAAGTCCTGACAAAAAGTCTAACACCGCAGGTAACGGAGCCGTAAAGGGGTCTAAGTTTTGTTGCTCCGCCCAAACAGAGAACCGTTTCCATTTGCTATCATAAAGCCTTCTAGTAGACGGCTTGTGGGCCGCCACTAAGACAGCTTTGACTGGGGAGGAGATACCGGGAGTCCTAGCTAGAAGTGGAACTGGTGGGAGATCAGATCCGGGATGGGATCCAAAATCCAGGGAGGATTCACTAGATGAGACCGTAGATAAGGGAACAAAGCCTGACGAGGCCAGAATGGGGCAATGAGGATTATTCTGCTCCCCAGCCATCTGGCTTTCTGTAAGAACTTCAGCATTAGAGGAAGAGGAGGGTAAGCATAGAGGAGACCGGGCGGCAAGCATGTACCAGAACGTCTCGGGGGGGGGGGGGGTTCCCCGGGTGGGGGAATTAGAGCGAAGTAGTCATTGCACTTCGTGTTTGAGGGAGAAGCAAAAAGATCACAACAAGGTTGACCCCATTTGGAGAATATCTGTTTCGCTACTTCGGGATTTAGAGACCACTCGTACGGCAAGAGAATTGTGCGACTCAGTCTGTCCGCTAGGATGTTGGACTGTCCCGGAATGTGCGTCGCTATGAGAAAGCGGTTGGTGGAAATCGCCCATTCCCACACTCTCATGGCCTCTGGGCAAAGTGGATAGGACCTGGTTCCCCCTTGTTTGTTGATATACCAGACTACCGACGTGTTGTCCATCTGGACTGCAATAGTCCCAACGGGAAGAAGGCTCTGAAGTGCTTGCAAATCCAACAGCACCGCCCTCATCTCTAGGACATTGATATGCAGCGAGGTCTCCGTGTGGTCCCACGTGCCTTGGACTGTCCTGCCTAGACAATGCCCCCCCCATCCAAGGCGAGAGGCGTCCGTGGTCACCGTGGTTAGGGGATGGGGAATAGCAAAGGGCCGACCTTTGAGGAGGCCCGGGGACTGGAACCATCACAAAAGGGCCTTCCTGCAAACCCTGCTGAGGCGAATGGGATGGTTTAGAGGGTAATGCAGGAAGGACCATTGGACTTGGAGGGTCCACTGCAGGACACTCATGTGCAAACGCGCCATGGGCAGCAGGTTGATGGCAGCTGCCATCGACCCTAGGGCCCTCAGGACCAGAGCTGCTGAAGGAGCTGGGGATTGAAGAATGGCCCGTACATGGAGTCTCAGGGTTTGAAGTCAGTCCGAAGTCAAGAAGGCTAGGAGCCGGCTTGTATCCAATCTGGCTCCGATGAAGTCTATGATTTGTGTCGGCAGAAGGGAAGATTTTTCTACACTGACTGTGATTCCCAGCCAGGGAGCTAGACGGAGGAGAGTCCCTGGCAGCGCAGAGTAGATGCCTTGTGGGGGCGGTCAGGAGCCAGTCGTCCAGGTAGGTGCAGATCTGAATTCCCTGGAGTTTCAGGTGGGCCGCTATCACTGACAAAACCTTGGTAAACACCCTAGGGGCTGAGGTGAGACCAAAGGGAAGGACCCCGAATTGTTAATGACTGGCTCCCAGCCGGAAGCAGAGGAACCTCCTGGAGCGTCTGTCCATCAAGGTGTGGTAGTACGCATCCTTGAGGTCTACAGAGCACATCTAGTCGTTCTCCTGCAAGAGGGGGAGAATGGATTGAAGTGCGGCCATCCGGAACTTTTCCTTGGTTACTGACAGGTTCAAGAGGGATAGATCGAGGATTGGCCTCAAGTCCCCCATCTTTTTTGGCACCAAGAAGAACCTGGAGTAAAAGCCCGATCCGAACTGGTCTGGGGGGACGTGCTGAATGGCTCTTTTTTCTAGCAGCTGCTGGATTTCCGCAGCTGAGACCTCCCTCTGATTGGGGGGGACATAAGGGAGGAATTTGGGATTGCGAGGGGTTTGAAGAAACGGGATTTGGTAACCTCTGGATATGATACGAAGCACCCAGCTATCTGTCGTGATGGACTCCCAAGCTGCCATGTGCCTCGAAAAACACTCCCCGACTGCCTCCAGAGTGGAGCAGTCAGGTAACCCCTCAGGGTTGCTGCGTGGGCCGATCAGAGAACGATTCTCTGGACCCAAAATTCCTCGGACCCCCTCTGTCCCTAGGGCGGCATCCACCCTGCCTTCCTCTGCCTCGGAAGGGCTGGGTGTCCGGAGCGTCACGGGACTGTTGCGACTTCCGGAACCACATCTTCTTCTGTCCCTTTTGGTTCTTGGAGAAAGACCTTTGGGGAGCAGAGAAGCGGACTCCGACGGCAGACATCTTCCAGTCCTTCTCGCTCTGGACTAAAGTTTTGCGTACGGTTTTGCCAAAGAGGGCAGAACCATCGAATGGGGCATTAGCGAACGAGGCCTAAAGGGTTCCGCGAAATCACAGTGGCGGAGCCACGCCTGTCGCCTCATGACAGCCCCTCCGCTAGCTCTAGCAGCTCCTTCCATAGCATGGGATAGTAGCCGCATAGAGGTATTAGAAATAGATCTTAGAGTGGTCATTTGGGCAGAGTATACCTGCTTGTCCTCCACCGACATGGACTCCGGGGATGACCCAGCGTACTCTCTAGTAAGGTCTCGCTGGAGCCGTATGACATGTGCGATGTAGTTCAGTGGCCTTACCGAGAAGGTATCTGAACTGAAGACTCACTTCCCAAGGCGGCCCATCGCCCGAGACTCCTTGCTAGGAGGATGGACAGAGGGACTTTCTTGGGCCAGTTCCCTCTTGGTGGCTGCCGCCACCAACATGGCATCTACCGGGGATCCCTTACTCCAGTGCACTCTGTTGGAGGGGGGGACTAAGTATCCTATCAGGTCTCTTCGGGAAGGGCTCCACAGTGTCCGGCTCCTTCCACGCCCTGGTAGTAATCAGGTCTACCAGGAGGTCGGCTGGAGGGGACACCCAAGAGGTAGACGGGCCTGCTTCAAATGCCTCCAGGAACACAGACTCGTCCGAGGTAGGCTTTGGGGCGGACCACCCTCCCCTTATTCTGAGCATCTCCATGATGTCTCCAAAGGAGAGATCTTCGGGGGGTGATCTTGGGGAGCCTTCACCTTCCTCCAAATCTGTGTCCTCGGTCAAGAACTCAGGGGAGTCGAAGTGCCTCGTTTTGCACTTGTGCTTGTGAGGAACCTCCTCAGGGGGCTGTCCGAGGAGGCCTCTCATGTCCCAACAAGGAAACTACTTGGGACATTAGAGCAGGCTGTCCCTGGGGCCGGGTGATAGAAGTCAGAGCCAATTGAGAGGGAGTGCGGGGCGGAGCCATAGCTGTGGCCGGGGGCCTGGAATCCCTCGAGAGAGCCCTCTCCACTACATCGAAAGCCGAAGGAGAGCTGCTCTCTCTGGGATCCGAGAGCAAACCCTCCCTCGGATCCAACGAGCGGATCGGGGCCGACGCTATCGGATCCGACGGGCCAGTATGCTCCAACCTGGACGGAACCGAAGGCACACTGACACCCTCGGATCCGAAGCTCAGCTCTCGGCTCCGAAAGCTTGGATCTGCCGAAAAGGGACCCGAAAGACTCGAGGGTGCTGTCGGCGCCGAAGTACCCGATACTATCGGCGCCGACACCCCCCGGCTCCAACGCCACTCTGCTCCAAGGACTCCAAACCCGGGAAGCAGGTTGGAGAAGGAGCTATCAGGGTGAAAAAGGGGGCTGAGCTCCCCCCCCGGAGGTGGGGGGGAGGCAGGAGCACTCCCATCTACAGTTGGACCTGGAGGAATCTTCTCATCATCCGGTCAAAATCTGTGTCCCGTTAAGCTTTCGGTGGACCAGGACGAGGCCACCGAGGTGGGACGGGAGTGCCACCTCGATGACCTCGAGGGAGCCCGGGCTTCCTCCTCCTCCGGTCCCGGTGAGAAGCAAGGTGACCGGAGCAGAGAAGGAGAAGGCTCAGAGGTCTTGGAGGGAGAAGCCCGCTTAGCTGGCGGGGCTGATGTAGAGGCCTTGGCCCGCTGCTTGTGGTGCTTCTCCCTGCGCTTCTCTTTTCTGGCTTCCCTATCCTCCTGGCCCAAGGTGGGAGGTTGAGTCCCGGCCAGGGGAAGGGAAGCAGTTGTGGGTACTGTTGCGGCAGGTACCACGGGGGGACCGGAGGTCGGAGCCGAGTCCGGGGGCAGAAGTCCCGCCAGAATCAACTTCGACCACTGGTCCTTAAGTGCCCTGGGGTTGAACACCACACAAATATAGTGCAGCCAGAGGAGAGGTGTTCAAACCCAAGGCACAACATGCACCGAGTGTGGCCATCTGCTGGGGATAGAGCTTATGGCCACACTCGGTACATTTAGAAAAAAATGGCTTTGGGGCCTCAGACATTACACTAAGAAAAGGACACACACACTAGGCCCCAATCACACACAGACACACGCCATAACGCTCTCACGAAGGGGGGGGGGGGTAAGCTAAATTAAAATTTGTAGAGAGAAACACTACGAGGAGATGCTAAACACTAACACACACACTTTTTCTGAAAGGAAAGTAAAAGAAAAAGATAAAATTTTCTCAGAAAGTCTGCTAAGAAACAACCGAGCCTGGAACTCAAGGATCAAGCTGCTGGCTTCAACCGCGGCAAACTAGATCTAAGGTCAGGTATGAATTGCAGGGGACTATGGGTAGGGGGGAGGAGCTTGGAGCTCAGATCTCAGCTGTTGGAAACAGCCGGCTCGGATCCGATATGGATCCGAAGACCCATAGGTTGATGCCCAAATGAAGTTAACTACTTCAGATCTAATTTTTTTGATGCAGAACAGGCTAAGGAGGGAATACAAAAGTCTGCCCAACAAAAACTGAGCCATCAAACATAAGGGGACTCTGCTTCTCCTTCTGATAATAAAGCTC
Source organism: Protopterus annectens (assembly GCF_019279795.1). Taxonomy (NCBI): domain Eukaryota; kingdom Metazoa; phylum Chordata; order Ceratodontiformes; family Protopteridae; genus Protopterus; species Protopterus annectens. Next base: position 1,452,375,369 of record NC_056729.1, on the reverse strand, counting down.
ATAGAGACTTTTTGCCATGTGAAACCTTTCAAATATTACAAAGGAAAATGCTTGAGATACAGAAAAAAAAGAGGAAGTGACTAGAAGAACTGGGATAACTCTGAACTTGAAGCACAGTCTGGGGCTGGAAGATGGAGAGAAACAGGAAGAAGACCAGCAACACGGAAATTAGTGGATAAATGTGAGACTATAAAGCATCAATCACATTTTAAACCAACAAGATAAACATCCGCAAAAAGCAGACTTATGAACAAAATCCAATAAGTTCCAGGCAGGCTGGTAGACTGGACTCCAGACGTAACAGTAAATCGATACACATTTATAGGTTCATAGGTTGATACTAGGCTATCTGCCCTAGGGCATTTATAAGCCTAGCCAGAGTGTGTTTGGCTTTCGCCACCCTTTTAGATTAGTTGACTGTGCCTCTCTATAGTAGGTCACAGAAGATAGCCCTTTTGAGGTTAGTTTACTGTGCCCTCTGTCTAGTAGGGACACAGAAGAGATCCCAGGGGTAAACCTACGATCTCCCATCCACTCGTCAAGATTTCTCTTGAAGAGGGTCATTGAGGGACTCTGCCTAACATGGATTGGGATTTTGTTCCAGAGTGAGGGGAGCCTGTGAGATATGAATCTGTCCCCTCCAGCATGTCCTATTTATTTCTGTGCTGAGGTTTAAGTCCCTGGAGTGTGTAGCTCTAAGGGATTCGGATTTCCTGAGGTGGAGCATGTCCATTAATTCTGGGTTGGACATTGCTTTATACGTCAGGCACAGATCGCCTCTGAGTAGTTTGTAAGCAAAGTACAGTTTTGTACCTACCATAAATGTAGATGTCCGATAGATATGCAACTGCAGTCATAACATATGGGTTGTCCTGCCTCAGGCAGCCCTCGGTCGGCCGGATTCCAAAGTCTGGGTCCGACGTCGGCTGATGTCGCATTTCTCTCCGACGTCAGAGCGGCTGGAGTACATAAGCATCAGTCGACGCCATCTTCTTCAGTGTTTCTTGCCCCAGGTGCCAGGTGCCCTCCAAGGAAGGCTGTAATCAAATTGGAAGATAAAACAGGTTTCCAGACAAATAAATAAGCAATAAACAGATACACCATAACAGATATCCCCAGCTAAGGATAACAGGGATAGGAGTGGACCCAAAGGATAGAGGGGAAGGAGGGAGGGAAAACCCGACTGCAGTTGCATATCTATCGGACATCTACATTTATGGTAGGTACAAAACTGTACTATGTCCTTCAAGAATGCAACTGCAGTCATAACATATGGGTTGAATACCATAGCTTAGCTGGGGGAGGTGGAATGCTCTAAGAAAAGGATGGTGTAGCTATCAATCCCTGCAGGACTGCCGAAGCAAAGCCTGCTCTGGATCTGGAATATAGAGGAAGGTTGTAGTGTTTGGAAAATGTATGCACGGAGCTCCATGTAGCAGCTTCTAGAATGTCTTTTGTAGGCACCCCTCTTAAGAATGCTGTAGAGGTGGCTGTAGCTCTGGTGGAGTGTGGTCTGACATTGGCTGGCACACTCTTTCCATGGAAGGAATAACAAAATCTGATGCAATGTCCAATCCATTTTGAAATTGCTTTTCCTTGTACTCCAGGGGCGTAAGCTACAAAAAGCTGATCAGACTTCCTACTGGTCTTGGTTCTGTCCAGGTAGTAGCGAAGTTGTCTGTGAATGTCCAAGGTATGCAACAGTCTTTCCCCTTTGTTTTCAGGATTGGGAAAGAAGGTAGGCAGGTGAATTGCTTGATTTAAAGAGACCCTAGATACCACTTTTGGGAGAAAGGTTGGGTTGGTTCGTAAGGAGACCCTGTCTCTGTGAAAGGTTATGAACGGTGGTATAGCCATTAGGGCCTGTAATTCCGAAACCCTTCTTGCTGAGGTAATGGCCAACAGGAAAGCTGTCTTCCAGGAAAGAAATTGTAAATCCACCGAAGCTGCTGGCTCAAAGGGGTAGAGTCAATTTTTCTAGGACAAAGTTGAGGTCCCAAGCTGGTACTGGTGCCTTTCTTGGGGGCTTTATATTCTTGATTCCTCTAAGAAATTGCCTTAACAAAGGATGTGAAAACACAGGTGGATCAGTGTTGTATCTAGCTGAGATAGCTGAAGCATGTATTTTTGTAGAGGAGTATGAGAGCCCATTATGTAGCATATCTGCCAAATATTCCAGAATGAGTGGGATGCTCAGAAGTGATGCATCATGACCCTTGGTGGTATTCCAAATGCAGAATCTCTTCCATTTGGCTGAGTAAACCTTTCTGGTGGATGGTCTGCTGGCTTCTGTCAGTATCCGCTGAACTTCCTTGGAAAGAGGTAGGCTGAGGTTACTCATGGGATCTCCCAAGCTGTTAGCTGTAGCGTCTGGATGTTGGGATGAACTGTCCTGAAGTTGTGTTGAGTCAAAAGTTGGGGCCATTGGGGGAGGGCCCACGTTTTGTTGTGACATATGCTCCGTAGTAGTTGGTACCAATGTTGTCTTGGCCAGTCTGGAGCTATTAGATCCCCTTGGGCTACTCTGCTTTGATCTTTAGTAACACTGTGGTCATCAGTGGCAGAGGTGGAAATGCATAGATTTTTAGGGAGCTCCAGTTGAATGAGAGAGCATCTGTTTTCCATGCTTGTGGATGATATGTCCTTGAACAGAACTTTTGTAAGTGATGATTGAGGTGGGAGGCAAATAGGTCTACGTCCGGCCTGCCCCATGTCGAAGTGAGTCGTATAAAGATTTCTGGATGTAACCTCCATTCGTGGGGGTCTAGGAAATTCCTGCTTAGACTGTCCGCCAGAACACTGTCTTTGCCTGGAACAAACTGGGATTGCAACTGTATGTTTAGGCTCAGTGATTTTTCCCAAAGATTCATTGTCAGTCTGCAAAGGGGGTAAGAATGAGTGCCCCCCTGCTTGTTTATGTACCACATCACAGTGGTGTTGTCTGTCCGTATTAGTAGGTGGCCTGGTTGTAGTTGTTGTCCGAAGGCCTCAATAGCATGCATTACTGCCAGCATTTCTTTTTGGTTGATATGCAGATGTGTTTCCTTTGGAGACCATTGTCCTTGAATACATCTGCCCTCCATGTGCGCCCCCCATCCAAGGTCTGAGGCGTCTGTGGTCATGGTCTGTGTTATCTGAGGTTTTTTGAATGACATACCTGTATTTGACTGGCTTACTGAGGCCCACCCTAGAAATTCCTTTTGAAGACATGGAATGAGCGATATGGTTGCTTCTAGGTTGTTGCTGTGTTGAGACCATAAGCTTTTTAGGTACCATTGAAGCTTTCTCATGTGTAGTCTTGCTAGTGGAACCAGGAGAATGCAGGATGCCATGTAACCCAGGGCCTGTAGGAATCTCCTTGCAGTCATCTGGGTGAGCTTTGCTAAACTTTTGAAGTAATGAGTTAACTTCTTTTGCTTGTCTTCTGTCAGGTAGGCCATTTGAGAGGCTGTGTCTAGTTTGGCTCCTAAGAAGGTAATTTGCTGGGATGGCTGAAGTCTTGACTTTTGAAAGTTGACTGTGTATCCCAGAGCCTGTAGTAACTGTATGACATAATTCAAGTTTTTTGTCAAAGTTAGTTTGTCATCCGCTTGTATGAGGCAATCGTCCAGGTACGGGTAGATTTGAATCCCCTGGAGCCCGCAATGAGCAATTACTGAAACCAGGCATTTCGTGAATACTCTGGGCAAAGTAGATAAGCCAAACGGCAATGCTGAGAACTGATAATGCTCTGGCCCTGCAAGAAATCTGAGGTATCTTCTGCAGCTGTGTCTGATAGGGACATGCAGGTATGCCTCCTTGAGGTCCAGAGTAATCAGCCAAGACCCCTTGCCCAGCATGGGAAGGAGTTGCTGTAGAGTCAGCATTTTGAACTTTGGTACTATGAGAAAAGTGTTTAAAGCGGACAAGTCCAGTATTGGTCTCCATTGAGTTTCTTTTCTTGGAACAAGGAACAGTCTTGAGTAAAACCCCTGACCTTGCTCTTGTTGTGGAACTTTTTCTATTGCTTTGATCTGAGCAAGCAGAGAAATTTGCTTGATAGCCTCTGCCCTCTGATTTTGTGGAAGGTTTGGCATGCCCAGTTTTCTTGGCAAGGTATGAAAATGGAACCTGTAACCGTGGTCTATGATGTCCAAAATCCATTTGTCATTTGTCAGTTTGTGCCAATTTTTTGTAAACCGAGATAATTTTCCGCCCAAGGGAGCTTCTGCTTGCTCCTTAGTCAGCGGAACTAGAGGAAAGTCATTGAGAATGTCCCTGTGGGGCGGGAGAAACCCCTGTCTCACTTCTTTGGTTTGCTGGTTGCCATTGTCGTCCCCTGTAGGATCCTCTGTATTGGCCTCTTCCTAGGGCACGCCTGTTTTTGCCCCTTTGAAATCTTTCAGGATTAGGAAAGGACCAGTTTTTAGAAGGCCAGTTCCTGCTGAATCTGGGTGGCTGAACCTGGAGGAAATCTTTGATTGTCTGAACTGACTTGGCTTTTTCCTCAATGGACTTTAACACATCTTTAGCATTAGCACCAAAAAGCTTGCTCTTTTCCAAGGGTGCATCAAGAAGCTTTGCCTTAACATGATCTGGTAAAGGTTGATCTTTTAACCATGCATGTCTACGAATGACCGCCCCTGTCATAGCTGCCCTACATGAAGCTTCCAATGCATCATATCCACACTGTAGAAAATGATTGCTAACTTGCTGAGAATTGTGTACAGCCTCCTGCAAAGACTTCCTATCTAAAGGTTCAGGGGAGGCCAATCTTTCCTGTAAATCATCTAACAGGAAATCCTGATATTGAAACATGTGAAAGAGACAATTGAGAGCTCTCATAGATAAAGTAGTGGAGGTGTAGACCTTCTTCCCCCATCTCTCTAAGGACCTTGCTTCCATGTCGGAGGGCATAGGATTTTTGGAGGTGGTAGCTGAAACCTCTTTAGGCCCCTGGGAAATTGTTTCTAAATCAACAGCATGGGCCCTAAAGAAATGAGAGTGGGTTTCTGGGACCCTATAGTATCTGTCAGGCTTGACAGGAGCAGGAGGAAGAGTACCAGGGGTAACACTGGAGTCAGAGTATAAATCCAAAACATCAAGCACAGGAGGTATAGCTAAGGGTCTGTGTTGGGGCTTTTTAAGGAAGGTTCGAAGGCGCTTTCGGGAATCTGAATATTCCTGGCCTTGCCACTTAAAATGCTCCCTCATGGAATGCAGAACTTCCCCGCGGGTCAGAGGGTTCAACCCTGGGCCTCTTATCAGGAGGAAGCTGAGATCCTCTCTCAGGATGGGCCTGGGAACCTCTGATCAGGGAAATTAAATCTGCGGCCATGGCCATGATTTGAGTTTCAGGAGTAGGCTGAGGTAAGGCTTTAGCAGAAAGATGCTTGGACTTGCTGGCTGCTTTGGCACGTGTGTAGGCCTTGATAGACATGGACATGGGAGGCCTAGCCGCTCCACGTGCAGGAGTAACCTTATCAACAGCAATGGTCTCGGGCATGTCCTCTGTTTCAGTATCCAGGGGAAAGTCAATAACTGGCGTCGGAGTGGCCTCCGGTATCGGAAGTATCGGTAATGTGGTGTCTTTGGTTCGGAGCGGTGGAATAACCACCTCAGAGGGAACAGGAGCACTCGTGGTTAGTTTTGGCGTGGTGTCGGTGGAAGACACGGGCCGAGGATGTCGGTCCCGGTCTTTTCGCTTCTTAGGAGTCTGTGTTGTCGGATGTTCCGACGGCATTGTATAGTCAAATTTATCGCCGAAAAAGTCTTCAGTGAACTCCGCCCGGCGCCTGAGAGTGCGCTTGTTGAAGCGAGCACAAGCGGCACAGGCCGAGACGTCGTGGTCTGGGCCAAGGCAAGGGAGGCAGTAAGAGTGGAAATCCTTATGAGGTATTTGTTTACCATAAGACAAACAATTATTTACTTTTTCAGTAATTTCTGACATCGGCTGAGGCAAGAAAAGGTCCCCAACGGGGTACTTAGCTTTTTTGATGACTTCGGTTTCGAAGAACACAGGAGCTGACCGACCGGCACTTGCGAACTGCTTCTGCTTCGGGCACCGCGCGGCAAGAAAGACTCAAGAAGATGACGTCGGCTGATGCTTATGTACACCAGCCGCTCTGACGTCGGAGGGAAATGTAACATCAGCTGACGTCGGACCCAGACTTTGGAATCTGGCCGACCGAGGGCTGCCTGAGGCAGGACAACCCATATGTTATGACTGCAGTTGCATTCTTGAAGGACATCTGAGTAGAGCTGGAGTTTCTTTAGCCTAACTGCGTAAGGCATCTGTTTGAGTCCCTTGATCCTCTTGGTGAGGTACTTTTGGGGTCTTTCCAGTTGCTGCAGGTGTCAGGTAAAGTACATCCCAAATGGGGCATTGTACTCAATTATGGGCCTGAGTAGAGGGGCACACAATGACCTCTCGATCTAGATGTGAACCCTTTCGTGATAAGGTGGGCTATATAGAAGGTCTTTCTAACCACTTTGGCAACATGATTGTCAAAGGAGAGATTGCTATCTACTTGGGTCCCCAAATCCCGAATTACTTCTTCCGTACTTCATGGATTACCACCTATGTGGTAATTTGTGGGCACTTTGTTTTTCCCAAAGGGGAGAATATGCACTTTTTGGCATTTAGCTTTAGACCATGGCTCTGGCACCAGTTATCCATCTCTGTGAGACCCTTTTGGAGGATGCTTGTGTCAGTCGGCGAGTCGATTATGGCACCCAGTTTGCAGTCATCTGCAAACTTGGTCAGCCACAGTTCTTCCGTGTTAGCCTGTACCTCTGAGAAATATATACCTAACAAGAGAGGTCCCAGGACTGAGTCTTGTGGGACGCCACTTGTAACTGGTTTTGAGTCTGACATGGCACCTGCAATTCTGACCATGTGGGTTCTATCCCTGAGCCAGTTCGCAACCCATCTTGTGACATAGGGGTTGATATTTAAGGTGGTGAGCTTATTTAAGATGTCCGAGTGGGGTATTGTGTCGAAGGCTTTTGCGAGGTCCAGGTAAGGCTGTGTGGACTACCTTCCCTTCATCTATGGCCTTGGTGACTGTTTCAAAGAAGTTGACCAGGTTCAAGAGGCAAGATCTGCCCTTAAAGCCGAATCGGGTAGGACCCAGTGTTTGGAGGTTCCCAATGTCTTTGTTTACGAGTTTCATGGTGATATGCTCCATAGCTTTGCAGACCAGGCTAGTCAGGCTTATAGGGCGATAGTTTCCAGGGTCCGTTGTGGCACCACCTTTGTGGAGTGGGACAACTGTTGCTGTACACCATTCCTTGGGTACATATCTTGTAGTAAGACTGAGATTGAACAGTGACTTTATGTGAGGGTTCAGTTCTTCTTGGAGTTCATGTAAGACGCAGCACGGGACACCGTCCGGTCAGATTGATGCTGTGTTTTTTTGCTTTGGAGAGGGCAGCTCTCACCTGTGCATCTGTGATGTCAGGGAGGCTACACTTTTGTGATAGACATTTGCTCTTTTGGGGGGGAGAAGTTTGCACTGAACCTGTCTGCCAGGATGTTGGCAATATCTGTGGGTTCAGTGTATTTTTTTCATTTTGAACCAACTCAGAGCATATCTGGGAGTTGCCACCCAGGTTCCTGACATAACTAAAGAAGGCCTTATGATTATCTTTAGCATCTTGTGCAATTTTTCTTTCAAAGCTGGCCTTAGATGATTTTATGAGGGATCATAGTTTCTTGCTAGTACTGATCAGAGATGCCTTCCCTATTAGGGATTTTGCTCCATCATGTAGTAGCTTCCTCCTTCTGCTGTATAGCTTATTTATGGCTGGGGTCCACCAGCAGGTCTCCTACCTTTGGAGGAGTGAGTCTTGGTTTCATATGGGATAGCACAATCCATGCATTCCTGTAGGTGTCCATAGAATGTGTTTGTAAAGGATTCTGTGGTTTGGGCCGTTATTTTCCACTGGCCCGGGGACTTTGAAGGATTCCACCTCGGTTTTGAGAAGTTTGAAGTTTGCTTTTGAGAAGTTCTTCACCGTGGTTTTCTTGGCTGGGGGTGGGGACGGGATATGGATATCCAGTGAGATTAATTTATGGTCAGATCTTACCAATGAAGGGTATCCTTCTGGTATGGAACATAGAGTCCCCATGTTGGTTATTATCAGGTCCAATATGTTTTCTCCTCTTGTGGGAGTGGTGACCAGTTGTTCCATAGCATTTGAGTTTATAAATTCTAGGAACCATTGGGCGAGGGTGTTGGGGCTTGAGTAGTGGCTCCCAGTCTATGTTTGGGTAGTTGAAGTCACCCAATATAATGGTGTTTGGAGAGACCTTCATATTCTCCAGTGTTCTCAGGAAAGCCAAGTGGGATTCCTGAGTTTGGGAGGGTGGTCTGTAGCAGGCTACAAACTGAAAGGCAGTTTTGCCCACTGTTAGTTGCACATGAATGGTCTCCGATGCTTCGTGCAGTGCCACTAACCTGGAGGTGTGGGTATCTTTGATGAATATGGATACTCCCCCCCTCCTTTTGTGGTTCAGTCCGAGGTTTGGGGCCGAAAAGCATGGTATGAGGTATAAACTGGTAGTGCTGGGGTGCCTTGAACCAGGTTTCTGTTACTGCGCAGATATTGATATTCTCCATACTGAGGAGAGCATCGAGTGCATGCATCTTGAGGTTTAGACTTCTGGCGTTGAGAGCAGCATTACCCTTAGTTTCTTTTTCCTTGTGTTGTCTATGGAGGCAGGTTTGTCTTTTGAGCTGCCTAAAAAAGGCACTATGGGGGTGGCAAGAGCCTTAGCCAGTATTCAAAAGCCCAGGGGTGACAGGTGCAAGCCGTCCCTAGCGAAGCAACGTGGCTTGTTGAGCATGTCATCCCAGGCTGACAGACACTGGATCCCCTTTGAATGACACCAATACTTTAGCCAATTGTTAAAATTGATAATTTTGTCTTTATACTGTGGCATCATTATTGGTTTTATTTGTATGAATGCTTTTCATCCACTTCTATACATGAACTTCTTCTGATGCATTGTTACTAAAGAAAATGGTGCTTAAAATACCCTCCCTTACCAGTCATCAATACTAAAGGAAATATTCAACTCCTTGGTAAAACCAAACTGTTTTATTATGCAACTGTCCTATAAAGCGCTTTTCATCTCACTGATATTGAGACTTCTTCAGATAAAATACATGCATAGTAAAACCACATATATACTGAGATTTCACACATAATTAACCAATCAACTCCCCTCCCTTGTCCTAACTAGTCTTTAACCCATACTAGACCATAAGTCCTAGGTAAAAAAGTGTGTGTGTGTGTGTGTGTGTGTGTGTGTGTGTGTGTGTGTGTGTGTGTGTGTGTGTGTGTAAATAATACATACTTAAAAACCAAAAACACACTGCTTCCTATATTTCTACATCCTTATTAGGAATTAAATGTGTACTGGAGAAAGTATTTTTGCCAAATGTGGAAAAATGTTTTAAGTATATGTATTGGATGGAAAACCTCCCTGCTTACACTCCACACAAAAATCCACATATTGACTATATTGTCATCTTATCAAGCTTTTTTAATTTTAAAATGCATAAAATCAAACTGATTTCACTGAGCCCTGGGAAATGGCAGACATCTGTCCTTAATTGCCACAAGAGTTTGAGACATTCTAACATTAATGAATCTGGTCCCCCTCTAATGAGGATGACAGTATAGACAGCACAAGGAACAAGAAACTAAGGGTAATGCTGCTAACGCCAGAAGTCTTAACCTCAAGATGCACGCACTCGAAGCTCTCCTCAGTATGGAGAAAGTACAGTTTTGTACCTACCATAAATGTAGATGTTCGAGTGCTAATACAGCTGCAGTCATTACAGATGGGGTTCTCCTGCCGTCAGGCGGGCCCTCGGTCGGCCGAATTCCAAAGTCTAGGTCCGGCGTCGGTTGTTGTCGCCTTCTTCCCTGACGTCAGTGCGATAGGGGTATATAAGACACAGCCGACACCATTTTCTTCAGTCTTTCTTGCCCCAGATGTTAGGTGCCCCCAGAAGGAAGGCAATACATAATTTATACATCTATGTATAGTCATGCAATGCAATATAATCAAAATTCAGTAGTTGCACGCAAATACACCATAGAAGGATAACCCAAACAGGTTGTATGAGGAGGAGTTAGCCACTAGGCCTGTACCAAGAGGGGAAGGAGGGAGGGAAACCTGGACTGCAGCTGTATTAGCACTCGAACATCTACATTTATGGTAGGTACAAAACTGTACTATGTTCATCGTGCGTACAGCTGCAGTCATTACAGATGGGTAGAATCCCAAAGCTACACACAGGGTGGTAGGCACAAGGTGGAATTAGGAGGAGCCAGAATGCCCTGCAACACAGCAGTGGCAAAGCCTGCTCTTGTTTTGGAGTATAAAGGTAGGTGGTAGTGTTTAGTGAAGGTATGCACCAAACTCTTAAGTGGCTGCCTCCAAAATATCTTTGGTAGGAACTCCTCTGAGGAAGGCTGCAGAGGTAGCTGTGGCCCTTGTGGAGTGGGATCTGATGCCTGCAGGCACAGATTTACCATGAAAGGAGTAACAAAAACGAATGCAGTGGCCTATCCATTTTGAAAGTCTGTTTGGAAATTGGCTTCCCTTGAGCTCCTACAGCATAGGACACAAAGAGTTGTTCTGATTTCCTGAACGGCTTTGTTCTGTCCAAATAGTAACGCAGCGGTCTATGGATGTCTAAGGAATGTAGCAGACTTTCCCCTTTGTTTTGAGGATTGGGTAAAAGGTAGGTAAGTGTATGGCCTGATCTAAAGCTACCCTGGATACTACCTTAGGCATAAATGACGGGTTGGTTCATAGGGAAACCCTGTCCTGATGGAAGATGATAAAGGGCTGCACAGCCATGAGGGCTTGTAATTCCGAGACCCTACGAGCTGAGGTAATAGCCAGAAGGAAAGCTGTTTTCCAGGACAAATATTGCAAATCTGTTGAGGCAGCTAGTTCAAAAGGAGGCAATGTTAATTTTTCTAGAATGTAATTAAGATCCCAGGCTGGGATTGGTTATTTCCTTGGACGTTTTATATTCTTAGCCCCTCTGAGGAACTGTCTTAAGAGTGGGTGAGAGAATAAGGGTGGATCAGTGTTGTATTCTGCAGAAATGGCTGAGGCATGGATTTTAATGGAGGAGAATGAAAGTCCACTGTTCAGCAGCTCAGTTAGATACTGTAATATCTGAGGCAAATTCAGTTTTCTAGGATCCTGGTTCTTTTTCTCATTCCAAGCGCAAAACTGTTTCCATTTTGCGGAGTAAGCTTTTCTAGTAGATGGCCCTCTGGCTTCAAAAATGACATCCTGTACCTCCTTGGAGAGTAGGGTCTGTTGTGGTGTTAAGGATTTTTCCATGCAGCCAGACTGAGTGTTTTCAGCTGACTGTGAAGAGTTTTGTAGCTGTGCTGAGTCAGAAGAAGAGGCATTAGAGGTAGGGTCCAGGGAGGAGAATGTGTTAGGCTCCTCAGGAGTGGGTACCAGTGTTGTCTTGGCCAGTCTGGTGCAATTAGTATCATCTTTGGTCTGTCTGCTCTTGTTTTCAAAAGCACCTTGGGCAGTAGAGGAAGAGGTGGAAAGGCGTAAACTGTCCGTGCTGCCCAACTGAAAGATAGGGCGTCCACTCTCCAGGCCTTTGGATGAAATGTCCTTGAGCAGAATTTTGTCAATTGGTGATTTTTGTGGGAGGCAAAGAGATCTATGTCGGGCCTTCCCCAGGCTTGGATTATCTTTGTAAACACTAGAGGATGCAACTTCCATTCGTGAGGGTCTGTCATATTTCTGCTTAGATTGTCTGCCAGCGTGTTTTCCATACCTGGCACGTACTGTGCTTGAAGCTCAATTTGCCATTCCAGAGCCCTGTTCCAAAGTGACATGGCCAGCCTGCACAGGGGGTATGAATGTGTTCCTCCTTGTTTGTTTATGTACCATATTACTGTGGTGTTGTCTGTTCTTATTAATAATTGCCCTGGATGCAGGAGGTACTTGAAAGCTGTAATTGCATTTATCACTGCTAGCATTTCCTTTTGATTGATGTGAAGGTGCTTTTCCTTTTGGGACCATTTGCCCTGAATACACCTGTCTGTCATGTGTGCCCCCCAGGCGTAGTCTGAGGCGTCTGTTGTGATGACTTGATTTGCTTGAGGTTTGCAGAATGGTAGACCTGCGTTTGTTTGGCATGCTTGAGCCCACCATAGAAATTTCTTTTGCAAACATGGAATTAGTGGTATTATTGTTTCCAAACTGTGGCTGTGTTGAGACCACAGGTTTTTTAGGTACCATTGAAGATGTCCTTCAAGAATGCAACTGCAGTCCTTACATATGGGTTGTCCTGCCTCAGGCAGCCCTCGGTCGGCCGGATTCCAAAGTCTGCGTCCGGCGTCGGCTGATGTCGCCTCCTCCCCGACGTCAGAGCGGCTGGGGTATAAAAGCATCAGCCGGCGCCATCTTCTTCATTCTTTCTTGCCGCACGGTGCCCGAAGCAGAAGCAGTTCGCAAGTGCCGGTCGGTCAGCTCCTGTGTTTTTCGTATCCGAAGTCATCAAAAAGCTAAGTACCCCGTTGGGGAACTTTTTCTTGCCTCAGCCGATCTCAGAAAAATCTGAAAAAGTTAATAATTGTTTGTCTTGTGGTAAACAAATACCTCAAAGACTTCCATTCTTACTGCCTCCCCTGCCTTGGCCCAGACCACGACATCTCGGCCTGTGCTGCCTGTGCTTGCCTCAATAAGCGCACACTCAGGTGCCGGGCAGAGTTTGCTGAAGACTTTTTTGGAGATAAATTCTCTTATACCATGCCGTCGGAACAGCAGACACCTCATATTTCCAAAAAACGGAAAGACCGGGACCGACATTCTTGGCCCTCGACTTCCACCGACACCACGCCAAAAACTACCGCGAATGTATCGGTCTCTTCTGAGGCGGTTGTTACACCGCTCCGGACCGATGACACCGCTTTACCGATCACTCCGGCCCCGGAGACTGCGCCGGTGCCGGTTGTTGATTTTCCTACAGAAACTGAAACCCAACATTTGCCTGAGACCATACCGGTGGACAAGGTTACTCCAGCACGTGGGGCAGCTAGGCCCCCCTATGTCTATGTCTATCAAGGCCTACACACGTGCTAAGGTTGCCAGCCAGGCTAAGTCTCACCCTCCTAAAGCTTTGCCTAGGCACACTACAGATAAGCAAATCATGACTTTAGCTGCAGATTTAATTTCCTTAATCAGAGGCTCCCAGGCTCATCCTGACAGAGGTTCTCAGCCACCTTCAGACAAAAGGCCCAGGGTTGAGCATACAGATACCATTTCTTCAGATGAAGCCTCTGGTGACTCTGATCACTCAGATACCCAGGAAGAGTCCTTCCAGGCCTACGAGGATTCTGATGCGGAGGAGTCTATCCCTTCTGCCTCTCCTCCTGAGGATATTTCTTTTGGGGAAATTCTACACTCCATGAGAGAGCATTTTCAGTGGCAAGGTCAGGAAATTTCCGACTCCAGGAAATGGCTTTGTACCCTCCTTAAGCTTCCCCAACATAGGCCTTTAGCTATCCCTCCAGTTTTAGATGTAATGGATGATGTGTACTCGGACTCGAGTGCTTCTCCTGATTCTCTCCCCCCTGCTCCTGTCAAGCCGGACAGATACTACAGGGTTCCTGAAACTCACAAGCATTTCTTTAAGGCCCATTCTGTAGATCTAGAAACTATTTCCCAGGGGCCCAAAGGGGTGGCCACATCCACGGCCAAAAATCCTTTGCCCTCAGACAGGGAAGCTAGGTCCCTGGAGAGGTGGGGCAAAAAAGTTTATACCTCAACCACTCTTGCCATGAGGGCCCTTAATTGCCTTTTTCATATGTTTCAGTATCAGGATTTCTTGATGGATGATTTGCAGAAAAAGTTAGCCTCTCCTGAGCCTTTAGATAAAAAGGCCTTGCAGGATTTGGTCCATAACACGCAGCAGGTTAGCAATCATTTTCTTCAGTGTGGTTATGATGCATTGGAAGCTTCATGTAGGGCAGCTATGACAGGGGCCGTCATACGTAGACATGCATGGTTAAAAGAACAGGCATTGCCAGATCATGTTAAAGTAAAGCTTCTAGATGCACCTCTGGAAAAACACAAGTTATTTGGTGCTAATGCTCAGGATGTGTTGAAATCAATTGAGGAAAAGGCTAAATCAGTGCAAACAGTCAAGCATTTCCTCCAGGTTCAGTCACCAAGGTTCAGCAGGAATTGGCCTTCTAAGAATTGGTCCTTTCCGGACACTGACAAGTTTCAAAGGGGAAAAACAGACGTGCCCGAGGAAGAGGGCAATACAGAGGCAACTACAGGGGACGCCAATGGCAACCGACTAATCAGAGAGGTGGCGCAGGGACTTCCCCTGCTCCACAGGGACAATCACAATGACTTGACTTTGACACCGCCGACCAAGGCTCAAAGAGAAGAACCTTTAGGTGGAAAATTATCCTTATTTTCAAAAAATTGGCACATTTTAACAAAGGACAAATGGATTCTGGACATAATAGACCAAGGCTACAGGTTCCACTTCCATACTTTACCAACAAGACAAGGCATGCCAAACCTGCCTCAAAATCAAAGGGCAGAGGCATTCGAACAAGTTTCAAAGCTGATACAAATCAAAGCAATAGAAAAGGTTCCTCCTCAGGAACAAGGCCAGGGATTTTACTCAAGACTGTTCCTTGTTCCAAGAAAAGAAAAGCAATGGAGGCCTATACTGGACTTGTCTGCTCTAAACACTTTTTTCATTGTACCAAAATTCAAAATGCTGACGCTACAGCAACTCCTTCCCATGCTGGGCAAGGGGTCTTGGCTGGTAACTCTGGACCTCAAGGAGGCATACCTGCATGTCCCAAATCAGACACAGTTGCAGAAGATACCTCAGATTTCTTGAAGGGTCAGAGCATTATCAATTCTCAGCATTGCCTTTTGGCTTATCTACTGCGCCCAGAGTATTCACGAAATGCCTGGCATCAGTAATTGCACACTGCAGACTGCAGGGGATACAAATATACCCTTACCTGGACGACTGCCTTATACAAGCGGACAGCAAACAAGCCTTGACAAAAAACTTGAATTATGTCATTCACTTACTACAGGCTTTGGGATACAGTCAACTTACAAAAATCAAGACTACTGCCATCCCAACAAATAATCTAGGAGCCAAACTAGACACAGAATCACAAATGGCTTACCTCACAGAAGAGAAGCAAGAACAATTACCACATTATTTCAAAAGCCTAGCAAAGCTTACCCAGATGACTGCAAGGAAAATCCTGCAGGCCCTGGGATTCATGGCATCTTGCATTCTACTGATTCCACTGGCAAGACTACACATGAGAAAACTACAATGGTACCTAAAAAGTTTATGGTATCAATACAGCCACAACTTAGAAGCTATTATCCCACTCATCCCATGTTTACAAAGGGAATTTTTGTGGTGGGCCCAAGCAAGCCAGTTAAACAAAGGTATGCCTTTCAACAAACCTCAAACAAGCCAAACCATTACAACAGACGCCTCAGACCATGGATGGGGGGCGCACATGGAGGGCAGATGCATTCAAGGGCAATGGGCCCCCCAGGAAGTACATCTACACATCAATCAAAAAGAGATGTTAGCAGTGATTCATGCAATCGAGGCCTTCGGAAAATATCTTCAACAAGGTCATCTGCTAATAAAGACAGACAACACCACTGTTATTTGGTACATAAACAAGCAGGGAGGTACTCATTCTTACCCCCTTTGCAGACTAACAATGGCTCTTTGGGAAAAGTCCCTGAAACTGAACATACAGCTGCAATCCCAGTTTGTTCCGGGCAGGGACAATGTTCTGGCGGACAGTCTAAGCAGAAACATCCTGGACCCGCACGAATGGATGTTGCATCCAGACATTTTTGCACAAATAACTCATGCATGGGGGAGGCCGGACATAGATCTCTTTGCCTCCCACCTCAATCATCATCTGAAAAAGTTCGGCTCGAGGACACACCATCCACAAGCCTGGAGAATAGATGCTCTCTCATTCAGCTGGAACTCTCTAACAATCTATGCATTCCCACCTCTACTATTAATGACCAAGGTGTTACTGAAAATAAAAGCAGAGCAACCGAAAGGCATCTTAATAGCTCCAGATTGGCCAAGGCAGCACTGGTACCCATTACTAAGGAGCATAGCTTGCACCAAGCCGTGGCACCTGCCTCAATGGCCTCTACTCTTGACTCAGCACAATTACAGGACGGTTCATCCCAACCTGCAAACTCTGCAGCTGACAGCTTGGAGGGTTCCATGATTTCTCCCCATATCTCTCTTTTCAAGGAAGTTCAACAGATATTATTGGAAGCACGCAGACCTTCCACCAGAAAGACTTGTTCAGCCAAATGGAAGAGATTCAACATCTGGAATACCAACAGGGGACAGGATGCATCAGTAATGAGCATCCCACAGATACTGGAATACTTGGCAGAAATGCTGCATAATGGACTTTCCTATTCTTCCATAAAAAATACACGCTTCAGCAATTTCAGCAAAATACAACACTGATCCACCTGTGTTTTCACATCCTTTGCTAAGACAATTTCTAAGAGGGATAAAGAATATCAAACCTCCCAGAAAACCACCAGTGCCTGCATAGGACCTCAACTTCATGTTGGAAAAATTAACTCTTCCTCCTTTTGAACCAGCAGCAACTTCAGAATTGCAATTTCTTTCCTGGAAAACAGTTTTGCTGTTGGCAATTACCTCAGCAAGAAGAGTTTCGGAGATACAGGCCCTCATGGCAGTACCTTCATTCCTCATTTTTCATCAGGACAGGGTTTCTTTAAGAACCAATCCTTCTTTTATGCCAAAAGTGATATCCAGGGTGTCTCTAAATCAAGCAATTCACCTGCCTACTTTCCTCCCCAATCCTCAAAATAAAGGGGAAAAGCTGCTGCACACTTTGGACATACACAGACAACTACGCTACTACTTGGACAGAACAAAGGCCAACAGAAAGTCTGACCAACTATTTGTAGCATACGCTCCTGGAGTGCAAGGAAAGGCAATTTCCAAACAAACAATTTCAAAATGGATTGGACATTGCATCAGATTCTGTTATTCTTTCCATGGAAAGGGTGTGCCAGCCAATATTAGGCCACACTCCACCAGAGCTACAGCCACCTCCACAGCCTTCCTAAGAGGGGTGGCTACAAAGGACATTCTAGAAGCTGCTACATGGAGCTCCGTGCATACATTTTCCAAGCACTACAACCCGCCTTTATATTCTAGATCCCAAGCAGGCCTTGCTTCGGCAGTCCTGCAGGGCATTTTAGCTACACCATCCTTATCTTAGAGCCTGCTTGGCTATGGTATTCAACCCATATGTAAGGACTGCAGTTGCATTCTTGAAGGACATAGTACAGTTTTGTACCTACCATAAATGTAGATGTCCGATAGATATGCAACTGCAGTCAGGTTTTCCCTCCCTCCTACCCCTCTGTGTATTGGGTCCACTTCCCTCTTTTTATACTTAGCTGGGGATATCTGTTATGGTGTATCTGTTTATTGCTATTGTGTGTGTCTGGAAATTTTATCCAGTTCTAAATTTAGCCCTCTTTGGAGGGCACCTGGCATCTGGGGCAAGAAACACTGAAGAAGATGGCGCCGGCTGATGCTTTTATACCCCAGCCACTCTGACGTCGGGGAGGAGGCGACATCAGCCGACGCCGGACCCAGACTTTGGAATCCGGCCGACCGAGGGCTGCCTGAGGCAGGACAACTCATATGTAAGGACTGCAGTTGCATATCTATCGGACATCTACATTTATGGTAGGTACAAAAAAAGAAGTTATGTTCTTACCATAACGTTCCATGTTAGTTGTCTTCTTCTCGCCTTCTTCTTGCTGGATGGGTTCGGAGCCGACCTCGGCTCCACTGCCACTCTAAAAGCTCGAGAGTTGGTTCCACCGGCTCGAGGCTCCCCTTATATCCCACAATGCTAGGCGTGAGTTACCTCAGATCTCGTTTGTAAGCTAGGCCCAGCCTATAATAGTAATAGAATAATTAGTAACAAAATCCACCTCTATAAATAAGGGAGAAGAGAAGGGTGACCTACATCCTGATCCAGGAAATATGCACAGCAGAGCATATACCTAAAGTATAGAGGTGGTAGAAAGAGAGGTCACAATCATAACTCCTCTAGGTCTGTCCAGGCCAGGGGCAGGAGGGTGGGCCTTAAAGAAGGCGAAGAAGACAACTAACATGGAACGTTATGGTAAGAACATAACTTCTTTATGTTAAGTTGTCTATCTCGCCTCATTCTTGCTGGATGGGACCGTCCTAGCACCTTGTCCCGGTGGCCTAACGGAACAGACTCCTGAGAACAGTGGAACCAAAGTTAGCTCTATGCCTAGAAGCTAAATCCAACTTATAATGAGAAATGAAAGTGTGAGGAGTAGCCCAAGTAGCCGCTGCACAAATGGTGTCAATAGGCAGTCTGTCTTGGAAGGCTAAAGAAGTAGCCAAAGCTCTGGTGGAATGGGCCTTAGGTTTATTAGGCAGCTTTTGGTGTCTAATTTCATATACAAGGGAAATCAAAGATGTTAGCCATCTGGATAATGATACCTTTGAAACTGAAAGTCCCTTTCTGCCTTCCGCGTAGGAGACAAACAGCTGGTCAGATTTTCTGAATTGTTTTGTTCTATCCAAACAGTACCTCAATTGACGATGAACATCCAGGCAGTGTAATTTTTGTTCAGATCTATTGGAATATTCTGGAAAAAAGACAGGGAGGTCAATGCTTTGATTTAGATTTGACGCGAGACTACCTTAGGCAAAAGGACGGGTTCGTTCGTAAGGATACCCTGTCCTTATGAAACAATAGATAAGGAGGTCGACAGCTGAGTGCTTGAAGTTCTGAAACTCTTCTAGCTGAAGTAATAGCTACCAGAAAGAGAGTCTTCCATGATAGCAATTTTAAAGAACAGGAGACTGCAGGTTCGAAAGGGGGAAGAATCAAAGAAGCAAGAACTAAATTTAGGTCCCAAGGAGAAGGAGGATTTCTTATAGGAGGTCTGAGAAGAAAAAAGTACAGTTTTGTACCTACCATAAATGTAGATGTTCGAGGATACCCATTGCTGCAGTCCTTACTATTGGGTTTAGTCCGCGTCCAGTCAGCCCGAATACCAGAGTATAAGGCTGACGTCGGTCAGGGCGCATTAGACTGACGTCAGTACGTCAGGGTACTAATGCGCATGACCGACGTCATATCCTCAGTCTTTTCTTGCCCCAGATGTCAGAAGACCCTAAAAAGACAAGGCCCAAAATACCTGCACCAAAAATATGTACAATATATACAAGAATATATACAAAAATATAAGCATGTAACCTCACCTACACAACCACCCCTAAACACAGAGGGGAAGGAGGGAGGGTAAATTGGACTGCAGCAATGGGTATCCTCGAACATCTACATTTATGGTAGGTACAAAACTGTACTATGTTCTTCGTTCCCCATTGCTGCAGTCCTTACTATTGGGTAGAATCCCAAAGCAGAGGTAAGGGAGGCTGGCAAATCATAAAGAAGCAGGAGCTGACAACATGCCTTGCAAAACAGCTGTGGCAAAACCAGCCCTAGACTTAGAGTAGATAGGAATGTGATAATGCTTAGAGAAAGTATGCACTGAACTCCAAGTAGCTGCTTCCAAAATATCCTTAGTTGCCACCCCTTAGAAATGCTGTTGAAGTGGCAGTAGCCCTAGTGGAATGAGGCCTAATCCCAGCTGGAATCTCCTTGCCATGATGGGAATAACAAAATGCAATGCAAAAGCCAATCCACCTAGAAATAGTTTGTTTTGACACAGGCTTGCCCTGTGAACTCAAAGCAAAAGAAACAAACAACTGCTGAGACTGCCTGAAATCCTTAGTCCTGCTTAAATAATAACGCAATTGCCTGTGTACATCTAAAGTGTGCAAAATCTTTTCCCCTTTATTTTGGGGGTCTGCATAAAAAGTAGGCAAATGAATAGTTTGGTTTAAAGCCACACTAGAAACCACCTTAGGCATAAAGGAAGGATTAGTACGTAATGATACCCTATCCTTATGGAAAATCAAAATGGCTCTACTGCCATAAGGGCCTGCAACTCAGACACCCTTCTTGCAGAAGTAATAGCCAACAGAAAAGCAGTCTTCCATGACAAGTATTTCAATTCAGCAGTAGCCGCAGGCTCAAAAGGTTGTAGAGTAAGTTTTTCCAACACAAAATTGAGATCCCAAGCAGGAGTAGGAGCTCTACGTGGGGTCTTATATTCTTTGCCCCTCTAAGAAACTGCTTGAACAAAGGATGCGAAAACAATGGTGGGTCACAATCATAGTGAGCTGAAATTGCTGCAGCATGAATCTTAATGGAAGAGAAGGACAAACCTTTGTCCAATAACTCAGTAAGGTATTGAAGAGCCACACTCAAATTAGGCTCAGAAACCTGCAAATTCTTTGCTGTACTCCAAAATAAAAATCTCTTCCATTTTTCTGCGTACACCTTCCTTGTACTAGGTCTTCTAGCTTCCATAATCACATTTAAAACTTGTTGAGGAAGTTGAGACCTGCTGTGTTTCAACACAGAATATGCCAGGCTGTTAGATGAAGAGAGTGAAGCTTGACATTGAGCAGATGACCATCCTTCTGAGATAACAGATGAGGAATCAGAGGTAAAGGCCATGGAGGCTTCCTTACCAGACTCCGTAGTAGTGGGTACCAGTGTTGCCGAGGCCAATCTGGAGCTATCAAAATCATCCTTGGCCTGTCTTGTCTGACCTTTAATAGTACCTTTGGAAGAAGAGGCAGAGGAGGAAAGGCATACACATGAAGGTTTTTCCAACTGAAAGACAGAGCATCCACTTTCCAAGCTGTGTGATGAAACCCCTTTGTGCAAAACTGTGGCAGCTGGTGTTTTAGTGGAGAAGCGAACAGATCTGTGTCTGGAGTTCCCCATGACACTGTCAATTTTTGAAATACATGAAGATCCAGTTTCCACTCGTGGGGATCCATGATTTGTCTGCTTAACGCATCTGCTAAGGAGTTCTGTGCTCCCGGCAGAAACCTTGCCTGAAGAGTTAGTTGCAAGCTTAGCGCAGTCTCCCATAAAATCATTGCTTGCCTGCATAGAGGATAAGAATGTGTTCCCCCTTGCTTGTTGATGTACCACATGACAGTTGTGTTGTCTGTTAGAATCAACACCTGCCCTGGAAGAAGTAACTCCTTGAAAGCCATTAATGCAAACTGGACTGCTAACATCTCCTTCATGTTGATATGTAGATGCTGTAGTCTGGCAGGCCACTTGTCTTGTATCCACTTCCATTTAGATGAGCGCCCCAAGCAATGTCCGAGGCATCTGTCGTTACAATCTGACTCGCCTCTGGCCGGGTCACAGAGAGTCCCTTGTTTAGGTGACATTCCTGAGCCCACCACAAAAATTCTTTTTGAAGGCAAGGTATTATTTGAATGACAGTGTCCAAATCCTGGCAGTGCTGTGTCCAGACATTTTTGAGATACCATTGTAGCTTCCTCATATGCAGTTTGGCATTGGGAAGCACCAGAATACAAGATGCCATGAACCCTAATGCTTGAAGGACTGTCCTTGCAGTCAGCACGGACTGATGAGATAGTTGATGGAAGTAAAGTGACAGACTCTTTTGTTTGTCCGGGGTTAAAAAGGCCATCTGGGCTGCTGTATTCAGTCTCACACCCAGAAAGCACATGTCTTGAGAGGGTACTAGACTGGACTTTATTTCGTTCACAGAATACCCTAGGCATCTTAGCACTGCTATAACATATTCCAGATGCTGTAGAAGGTCTTCCTTTTCTTGAGCCAGAATCAGGCAGTCGTCCAAGTAAGGATAGATTTGAATTCCTTGAAGCCTGAAGTAAGCTATCACTGGAGCCAGAACCTTTGTGAATACTCTGGGCGCAGTAGATAAGCCAAAGGGCAATGCAGAGAACTGATAATGAGAATTTCCAGCTCGAAACCGCAGATACTTCCTGCAACTTAGCCTTATAGGCACATGAAGGTAAGCTTCCTTGAGATCTAAAGTTACCATCCAGTGATCTTTGCCCAGCAGAGGTAAAAGCTGTTGTAACGTCAACATCTTGAACTTGGGAATGTCCAGAAAAGTGTTGAGGAGAGATAAATCCAAAATTGGTCTCCACGTGTTCCCCTTCTTTGGTACTAGGAACAGGCGAGAATAAAATCCTAGGCCCCTTTCTGATACAGGGACTGGCTGAATGGCCCCCATCTGGAGTAACTGAGAAACTTGCTTGTGAGCCTCCTTTCTTTGTGGAGGAGGAACGTCTGGCATGCCTTTGAAAGGGGCATTGTATGGAAATAAAATCTGTAACCGTGGTGAATGATATCCAACACCCATTTGTCTTGAGTAATTAAATCCCAATTTTCTTTGAAAAGAGACAGTCTTCCTCCCAAAGGAGCTGCCAGACGAGAATCTACTGGCAGCTGAAAAGACAGGTCATTGGGTCTGTTTACGAAAGGACTGACCCCTGCCCTCACCAGAAGTCTGAGCAGGTGAACTCCCTGTTCTAGGCCTAAAAGAACCTTGAGCCCTGCCCCTACCACGTCTAGACCTACCCCTAGACTGGGAATCATAAGCAGGATATGTCCACCCCTTAGCAGGCCAATTTCTACTAAACTTGGTGGCTGCACCTGCAAAATATCTTTAACAGTTTGCATAGACTTAGCTTTGTCCTCCATTTTCTTTAAAACTGCTTCCACAGGCGATCCAAACAACACATCAGACTGTAAAGGAGCATCCAAAATCCTTGTCTTAACATGCTCAGCTAAATTCTGATCCTTCAACCAGGCATGTCTGCGAAGAACAGAACTAGTAGCAGCCAGCCTCGAGGAGGCCTGTACAGCATCAAAACCACATTGCAAAGAATGCTTACCCACTTGTTCAGACACATGAACCAAATCCAGCAACTCTTTACACTCAATACCTTCCGCCAAAGCATCCACCTTAGATTTTAATTGTGAAAGGAGATAATTCTGATATTTTAGCATGTGAAACTGACAATTCAACGCTCTCATGGCTAGAGTGGAAGAAGTATACACTTTCTTTCCCCACCTATCCAAAGCCCTTGCCTCTTTATCAGTGGGAACAGGATGTTTAACCACAGAAGCCTTAACACCTTTAGGCCCTTGAGAAATAGTTTCTGGGTCCGCCCTAGGACTCTTAAACAAATACTTATGAGCTTCGGCCACCCTATAATACCTATCAGGCTTAACAGGAGCAGGAGGCAAAGAGTCAGGGTTCAGGGAAGCCTCTGCAAAAACATCTTCCACCACATTCAACACAGGAGGAATAGCTAAGGGCCTATGCTGGGGTAAAAACAAGAATTCCCTAAGCCTTTTCCTGGAATCAGAGTAATCCTGGCCTTCCCATTTAAAGTGCTCCCTCATGGAATGCAGAGTCTCTGAAAATGAGAAATCCTCAGGAGGAGAAGCTGTAGGAGTGGAATCATCCACATCAGAATCAGAATAAGTAGGATACTCCTGCAAGTCTTCCGCAGAAGACTCTGAAGCCTCTGAACACTGTTCAAAACTATCAAACTCCGGTTCCACCCTAGGCCTCTTATCAAGCGGGGGCATAGAACCTCTAATCATAGTAATCAAATCTTCTGCCATTTTAAGCATATGTTTCTTAGGTACAGAACCCGAAATGCTAGGAGAAGCCCCCACTGAAGCTGAACTAGGCCTACCTCTCAAAGAAGTTTTGGCAACAGAAGGAGAGGCTCTAACTACCTTGGGAAGAGAGGGAAGAACAGTTACCTGAGAAGCCCCTCAGCCTGGCCTACCTCCTGAGAAGGCACATCGTGTCACAGTATAGGTTCTGCCTCACACTCCATGGAAACCCTGGCAAAACCTCTGGCTCCACTGAGCCTTCTAAAGAACCGACGTCCGGGACTGCCGGTTCATCAACCCTAGGCTTCGCTGTTTTATCCTTGCGCTTCTTGGAAGCGGCGCCGGAGCATCCGGCGGCATTTTATAATTGCAACGCTTCCCAAACACTAACCTGGCACAGTCTAACCTCCTCTTAATAGTGCGTTTGTTAAACCTAGCACAAGAGCGGCAACCAACAACGTCGTGCTCAGGCCCTAAACAAGGTATACACAAGGTATGGTAATCCCTATGAGGTATCTGTTTCCCACAAGAAATACAGTTATTCACTTTTTCTGACATCCGGTTAAATACTGAGGCAAGAAAAAACCAAAATGTTCCCCAACGGGGTACTTAGCCAACTCTGTTTCGGTCTGAAACTCCGGTTTCGGAAATATTTCAGAACGCCAACCTGCACTCGCAAAACTGCTTCTGCATCGGACCATGCGGCAAAAAAGACTGGGGATATGACGTCGGTCATGCGCATTAGTACCCTGACGTACTGACGTCAGTCTAATGCGCCCTGACCGACGTCAGCCTTATACTCTGGTATTCGGGCCGACTGGACGCGGACTAAACCCAATAGTAAGGACTGCAGCAATGGGGAACGAAGAACATCTCCTTTCAAAAATGCTTTGCAAAGCTTGTGGGACATTAAGGCAGATTCAGAAATACCCACATGAAAGTTAGAAATAGCTGCCAATTGAACTTTAAGAGTAGAGGGAGATGAACCTAAATGGAAGAGTTCAGCTAGAAAATCAAGGACTATTTGGATGGAAGCAGTGAAAGGATCTATGTCCCTTCCTTGAGTCCAATATGTGAAGCGTTTCCACTTACTCAAATAAATCTTCCGAGTGGAAGATTTATGGGAAGCTATCAAAATATCTCGAACAGAGTGAGATAATTGAGGAAGCCTGGCTAAGGTTGGAACTGGAGGAACCAAGCAGTGAGGTTCAGAGAGGGGAGGGAGCGATGTAACTGACCCGACTGATGGATCAAAAGATCTGGAACTAGGTCCAGATGCCACGGTCGCTCAATAGAAATTGATGTAGAAAGGGGAACCACACCTGTCGAGGCCAGTAAGGAGCAATGAGGATCAATGAGGCCTTCTGAGCGATAGCTTTCAGTATCACTTGAGAGATTAGTGGGAAGGGAGGAAATGCATACAGAAGTCCCCGGGGCCAAACTTGGACTAGAGCGTCTCTGCTGGGTTGGCCTGGTAAAGGGAATAGAGTGAAATATTCTCTGCACTTGCTGTTTTGGGGAATAGCAAAAAGATCGCAGCAAGGCTGACCCCACTTGAGGAAAATTTCTCTCACAACAGAGTCTTTCAGAGACCACTCGTGAGGCATGAGAATAGCTCTGCTCAACTTGTCCGCAATTTGATTGGACTTCCCGGGGATGTGCGTTGCTATCAGAAATCGCTGAGAAGAAATCGCCCATTGCCACAGTCTGAGTGCTTCTCGACACAGGGGGTATGACCTGGTTCCGCCTTGTTTGTTGATGTACCACACTACAGACATATTGTCTGTCTGGATTGCAATCGTTCCCAAGGGAAGAGAGTCTTGAAGGGCTTGCAACGCTAAAAGCACTGCTCTCATCTCTAGAACATTTATGTGCAAGTGGCATTCGTTTGGTTGCCATGTGCCCTGGACCGTCCTGCCCTGATAATGCCCCCCCCACCCGATCAGGGAGGCATCCGTTGTCAGAGTAGCAACCGGAGGGGGTGGAACAAAGGGTCTTCCCAACAAGAGCTGAGGGGAAGACATCCACCACATGAGATGATTTCTGCACGCTTGCGTGATCATAATGGTGTGAGACATTGGAAGTTGCTGGTATGACCATTGTGTGAAGAGCATCCATTGAAGGATCCGCATGTGGAATCTGGCTAACGGAAGCAGAGGTATGGCCGCCATAATTCCCAACACCTTCAGAACTAACCTGGCTTTGATTCTGTTGTTGTTGAAAAGGAGTGAGACCAGTTTGTGAATGTCTGCTATTCTCTGATGTGTTAGTCTCGCAGACATGTCCACTGTGTCCAGATTTGCGCCTATGAAAGTAATAGCACAACAAGGCGACAAAACAGACTTTTCGCAATTTATTGAAATGCCTAACTTTTGACAAATGCGAAAGGTATAATCTCTGGCCATCAGAAGGAGATGCTTGGTGGGAGCTGTGAGGAGCCAGTCGTCCAAATATGGAAACACCTGGAATCCTTGTCGTCTCAGGTGAGAAGCTACCACTGCCATGCATTTGGTAAACACCCGGGGGGCAGTGGTGAGACCAAATGGCAGGGCCCTGAACTGAAAATGACTGGTTCCCAGCCTGAAGCGGAGGAATCTTCTGGAGCGTCTGTTCATTTTTATGTGATAGTACGCATCCTGAAGGTCTATAGAGCACATCCAGTTTCCTTTGCCCAAAAGGGGAAGGATGGATTGCAGCGTGACCATCCGAAATCTTGTTTTCTTGACTGATCTGTTCAAGATACTGAGATCCAAAATTGGTCTCCAGTCCCTGTTTTCTTTGGAACTAAAAAGAACCTTGAGTAGATTCCGGATCCTTGCTGGTCTGCTGGAACGGGCTGAATTGCTCGTTTTGTAAGCAGTTTTGAAATTTCCAAAACCGCTAGATCCCTTTGAGCGGGTGGAACATCTGGAAGGGATTTTTTTGATTGGTTTGGAATGCGAAGAAAGGGGATAGAATAGCCTTCGAAATGATGGACTGTACCCATTTGTCTTGAGTCAGGGATAGCCAGGCTTCTGGGTACAGTGACAATCTTCCCGACTGCCTCGAAGGTGGGCAGTCGGGCAACACCTCAGGGATGCTGAAAGGGCTTGTCAGAGAAGGCTTCCCGATTGCCCTGGTTCTGCGGACCCCTGCCCCTAGGCGGCGTCTACCATTGTTATTCCCGCCTCTGCCTCTGGCGGGAAACGACTCTGTCGTCAGGCGAAGTCCCTTGAGATTGTTTACGGAACCACATCTTTCCACCTTTCTGGCCTTTGGGGTAAGGCCTAGAAGGAGTAGAAAACGGACTCCGACGGCAGAAAGGGTCTTGCCATCAGTTTCGCACCTAGTCAAGGTTTCTTTCACTTGAGGACCAAAGAGAGATGATCCATCAAACGGGGAGTTAGTGAAAGACGTCTTGAAGGGGTCCACAAAATTGCATAGCCGCATCCAGGCATGCCTACGTAAGGCCACACCTGTCCCTGCGGCCCTACTCGCTCCATCAGCCGCGTAAGAAAGAAGGCATGGAGGAGTTGGTTATGGAATTAAGGGTAGCCAGCTGCGTGTTCATCTTATCTTGAAAACCCGCAGCTGTAGGGTCCTTTAACATTTCACTCGCTTCTTTAATCAAGTCCCTTTGAAGACGAGTAAAATGGCATAGGTAGTTCAGCGAACGCATGGTAAATGTCGCTGACGAGAACATCCGCTTCCCGTACCTGTCCATGGACCTAGATTCCTTGTTAGGTGGATGGACAGGTACTGAAGGATCAGCTAGCTCCTTCTTAGTGGCAGCAGCTACCACCATAGCATCCACAGAGACTCCTTTTGTCAAGAACTGTTTGTCTGCTGGTGCCGTTATGAATTTGGAGGGTCTCCTGGGAGTGGGGTCCACTGAATCAGGAGCCGTCCATGCCTTCTTAGCAACCACCTGCATGAGGGGTCAAGGGGGACACCCAGGAGGTGGAAGGCGAGAGCCAAATGCCTCAAGATACACAGATTCATCCTCCGAAGGGTTGAGGGCTGGCCAATTTCCCTCTGCTTCAGGATCTCTAGAATGTCTGCAAATGAGACATCTTCAGAAGGGGAACGGGGAACCCTCAGAATCATCTAAATCTGTGTCAGATGTGATGGACTCAGGTGAGTCAATGTGTTTCCTCTTACACTTCCTCTTCCGAGGGGCTCTTCTGCCAAATCAGGAGAGGCCTCGAAGAGGATGAAATCCCACAGGGGTTCCTGAGGAGCTGGCTCTCTGCGGTCCGGGATGAGGGAGTGAGTCGACTTGACCTGAGGCACCGTGAGGGAGGGGCGGAGCCGACTGTGGAGTAGAGCCAGGCTCTAACACACTCCGCATGACCTCGAATGCACCCGTCAGGCAAAGCCAGAGGTCCCCGCCCGAAGCTAAGAACCTCCCTCGGCACCGACAGTGATGGCTCGAGGCCGATGTCGGAGCCGAACTCACCAGCGCCGAAGCACCGAGAGGGAGAGGGGTCGGACAAGGGTCCGATGCCACTCACCCCTCGGAGCCGACGAGGGAAGTCCAGCGCCGAGATTCTTCCAAGGAAGAAATCGAGCCGGCGACGGAGCCGAAGACAATTGTATCGGCTCCGACGCTATCACAGTCTCGGTTCCGACGCGACCCGGCTCCGAGCTCAAGAGAGTCGAAGGAGGAATATATTGATGGACAGGGGCAGGCATCGACTGATGAGTCGGGCTCTGAAGCATCTGGGCCAGTGCCTCGGACTTAAGAAGTCGACTCACTACCCTCTGAAGGTCATGATCCGACAGCCTCGATGACCTAGAGGAGTGAGATCTTTGGCTCCGTTCAGACAGCAGGGGAGATCCTGGAGCCGAATGAACGGAGCCAAGGGATGGTGACCCGGACCTCTTCCTAGTTGTCGGCTCCGAAGTTCTGGTCGGAGCCGACACGGGAATTTCTAATACCTCGGCTCCAGCCGGAGCCGAGGGAACCACAGAAACTGTGGACTGAGACTCATCGGCTCCAGCCGGAGCCGATGTAGGCAAAGGTTTAGAAACCTTAGGTCTCGGCTCAGTTGTCGGAGCCGAAGACCTAGATGCCTTAGAGGGCTTCCCTGTAGACACAGAAAGGGAATCCTCTGGCTTGAGTAAGCCCCTTAAAATTAACTTATTTTTTCTTTCCTGCAGGACCCTGGGGCTGAAGCCATGGCAAACATCACAGGAGTCCTGCAGGTGCAAAGGTCCCAGACAGTAGACACAAGAAGTGTGAGCGTCTGTCAGAGACATTTTCTGACAGCACGCATCACACTTCTTGAATCCGGAGACCTTTGCTTCTTTAGACATCTCAAAAGGTGTAATCACACACAGTCACAAACACACTGATTACACCCTGTCTAGTTTAACTTAAAATAAAACAACTAGCTAGGTTTTTTTTTTAAATTAAGAAAATATAACACACACACTCCACTAGGGAAAGAAAAAGGCCTGTAGGCCCAAGGGAAGAACTTAAAAGTTCTTGTGGGAAAAAAACAGGAATTTTTAAGAAAGGGGATAAGAATTCCTCTAAACTAAGGGAAATAAGTATAAATATTAAAATTAAAGGGGTTTTAACACTAACTTTTACAAGAAAAGTCACTTACCAAGAACCGGTAGAAAACCAACACCTCGATCGCTGTAGCGGCAAACGAGATCTGAGGTAACTCACGCCTAGCATTGTGGGATATAAGGGGAGCCTCGAGCCGGTGGAACCAACTCTCGAGCTTTTAGAGTGGCCGAGTCGGAGCCGAGGTTGGCTCCGAACCCATCCAGCAAGAAAGGCGAGATAGACAACTTAACATCTGTACTTTTCCTCATATGCAACTTTGCACATGGGATTAGAAGAATGCAAGATGCCATGAATCCCAGAGCCTGCAGGATTTTCCTTGCAGTTAGCCTGGTACAATTTGCTAGTATCTTGAAGTACTGAGTTAGTTGCCCCTGTTTTTCTGGCGTAAGATAGGCCATCTGGGTGTTTGTGTCCAAGTTGGCACCCAGGAAAATTATTTTCTGAAATGGTGTTAGCCTGGATTTCTCTTTGTTGACTGTGTATCGCAGAGAATTCAATAACTGTGTTACATAAGCCAGATGCTCCAGAAGTATGTGTTTGCTGTCTGCTTGGATCATGCAGTCGTCCAAATAAGGGTATATTTGTATCCCTTGAAGTCTGCAGTAGGCAATTACTGATGCCAGGCATTTCGTGAATACTCTGGGTGCAGTAGATAAGCCAAAGGGCAATGCAGAGAATTGATAGTGGATTGAACCTGCAAGAAATCTGAGGTATCTTCTGCAGCTTTGTCTGATTGGGACATGCAGGTATGCCTCCTTGAGGTCCAATGTTACCAGCCAAGACCCCTTGCCCAGCATGGGAAGAAGCTGCTGTAAGGTGAGCATCTTGAATTTTGGTACGAGTAGAAATGTGTTTAGGATGGATAAGTCCAAAATGGGTCTCCAATCGGTTCCCTTCCTTGGTACCAGGAATAGTCTGGAATAAAAACCTTGACCTTGTTCGTGAGTAGGTACCTTTTGAATAGCTTTCATGTCCATGAGCTTTGAAATTTGTATTTGAGCCTCTGCCCTTTGATTGTGTGGCAGGTTCGGCATGCCTCTCATTTTTGCAAGAGTGTGAAAATGAAATCTGTAGCCTCTGTTTATAATGTCCGGGATCCATTTGTCTTTTGTGACAATATGCCAATTTTTTGAAAATAATGCCAGCTTTCCTCCAAAGGGTGCTGCCACTTGAGTCTTGTTTGGCATGCAAAGGGGAAAGTCATTGGGTTTGTTTTCTGTATTGCTGTGCACTGTCTTCGCCACCTCTTGATGCTGGAGGTTGCCATTGTCTGCCTCTATATGATCCTTGAGATTGTCCTCTGCCCCTTGCGCGCCTGTATCTACCTCTTTGGGGCTTGTCCGTGACTGGAAAGGACCAGTTTTTTGAAGGCCAATTTCTACTAAAACGTGGTGGTTGTATCTGTAGAAAAGCCTTAACAGTTTGCATAGATTTAGCTTTTTCTTCCATTTTCCTTAGTATTTCCTCAGCATTAGTCCCAAATAATACATCCTTTTGTAAAGGAGCATCTAGTAATTTAGCTTTGGCATGATCAGGCAGGGTTTGTTCCCTAAGCCAGGCATGTCTACGAATGACTGATCCTGTAACTGCAGCTCTACTTGAGGCCTCTAGAGCATCATAACCACATTGTAAGGTGCGCTTACCCACTTGTTCTGCACTATGCATTATATCCTGCAACTCCTTCAGATCTGGTTGTTCAGGTTGTGACATTTTATTCTTTAATTGTGATAACAGAAACTGCTGATATTTAAGCATATGGAACGGACAATTTAATTCCCTCATGGCTAGAGTGGCCAAGGTATATACCTTTTTTCCCCACCTTTCTAAGGATCTAGACTCTCTTTCGGAAGGTAATGGATTCTTAGCAGTAGAGGCCTTCAT
The DNA here is from genome assembly GCF_019279795.1 of Protopterus annectens. Classification (NCBI taxonomy): domain Eukaryota; kingdom Metazoa; phylum Chordata; order Ceratodontiformes; family Protopteridae; genus Protopterus; species Protopterus annectens. The sequence continues at coordinate 1,452,344,246 of NC_056729.1, read as the reverse complement.
TCCCTTGGGGCCCTAAGAAATGGTTTCTGGGTCAGCATTATGGCTTTTGTAAAGAAATTGGTGTGAGTTAGGAACTCTGTAGTACCTATCAGGCTTGACTGGGGCTGGAGGCAGGGAATCCGGATTAAGGCAAGCCTCCGAATAAACATCAAGTATGTCCAAGACAGGAGGTATCGCCAGAGGTCTGTGCTGAGGTAGCAGAAGAAATTCCCTAAGCCTTTTCTTTGAATCTGAAAAATCCTGGCCTTCCCAATGGAAGTGTTCCCTCAAGGTATGCAAGGTTTCCCCGAATGAAAAATCCTCTGCATCAGAATCTTCAAAAGGGGAGTATGAATGCTCCTCTTCATCAGAATGTTCTGAAATAATGGAGCCCTGGTCAGAAGAGGGAGTTTCTTCCTCCACTCTGGGTCTCTTGTCCAGTGGGGGTTGGGAACCCCTGATAAGAGTAATTAAATCCTCAGCCATTTTGAGCATCTGCTTTTTAGGCATGGGGCCTGGAGATGGGCCCTGTGCAACAGGCCTCTGGGAGTGCATGGCTGATTTAGACTTAGTAAAGGCCTTGATAGAAAAGGAAGAAGGTCTGAAGACACCATGGGTGGAAGTAGACCTGTCCACATTAAGAGGCTCAACACTCACAGTGGCTTCGTAGCTGTAGTCAGGGTGTGGGTCGAGTATCCTGCGGTCTCGGTTACAGAGGACACCACCAGAGAAGTGTCGTCGGTAGTCAGTGACTGCGTAGGCGCCTCACTGAGAACTGGACCACGTGTAGCCGGTTTTGGCGTGGTGTCAGTGGAGACCGCGGACCTCGCGTGTCGGTCTTTGTCCTTGCGTTTTTTGGACAAAACGGTAGTCGGAGTCTCCGATGACATTTTATAGTTAAAAGCTTTACCAAAAAAGTGCTGGGCGAACTCCGCCCAACGCTTAATAGTGCGTTTATTAAAAGTAGCACAAAAGCGACAGCCCGAGACGTCGTGGTCTGGGCCTAAACAAGGAATACAGAGGGAATGGAAATCCTTATGCAGTATTTGCTTCCCACAAGAAATACAATTGTTAACTTTGTCTGACATCGGACTGAGGCAAGAAAAGTTTCCCCAACAGGGTACTTAGCTTTATAGAAGACTTCGGTTTCCAAATTTTCGTAATTTCAGGAGATGGCTGACCGGCACTTGTGAACTGCTTCTGCTTCGGGCACCGTGCGGCAAAAAAGACTGAAGAAAATGGCGTCGGCTGTGTCTTGTATACCCCTGTCGCACTGACGTCAGGGAAGAAGGCGACAACAACAGACGCCGGACCTAGACTTTGGAATTCGGCCGACCGAGGGCCCGCCTGATGGCAGGAGAACCCCATCTGTAATGACTGCAGCTGTATGCACGATGAACATCATCAATATCTGTGCAGTGACAGAAACCTGGTTCAAGGCTCCAGAGAGCACCCCAGCACTACCAGGCTATACCTCATATCATGCTTTTCGGCCCCAAAACCCGGACCGAACCACAAAAGGAGGGGGAGTTTCCATATTTATCAAGGATATCCACACCTCTAGGTTAGTGGCATTGCACAAAGTATTGGAGACCATCCATGTGCAACTAACAGTGGGCAAGACTGCTTTTCTGTTTATAGCATCCTACAGACCACCCCCTCAAAGTCAGGAATCCCACTCGGCTTTCTGAAAACAATGGAGAACATGAAGATCTCTCCGAACACCATTATATTGGGCGACTTCAACTAACCAAACATTGACTGGGAGCACTACTCAAGCCCCAGCACCTTAGCCCAAAGGTTCCTGGAAATTATAAACTCAAATGCTATGGAACAACTAGTCACCACTCCCACAAGAGGGGACAACATACTAGACCTGATCATTACCAACATGGGGACTCTATGCTCCACACCAGAAGTATATCCCTCATTAAGATCAGACCATAAATTAATTTCACTGGATGTCCACATCCCGACCCCACCCCCAGCCCAGAAAACCACAGTGAAAAACTTCTCAAAAGCGAACTTCTCACTTCTCAAAACCGAAGTGGAATATACCCAGGGCCAGTGGAAACTACGGCCCAAACTGCAGAATCCTATATAAACGCATTCTACAGACATCTCCAGGAATGCATGGATCATGCTATCCCAAACAAAAAACAAAACCCAATCATCTAAAGGCAGGTGTCCAGTCTAATGGACCCCTGCCATAAATAAACTGCACAACAGAAGAAGGAAGCTACTACATGATAGAGCAAAATCCCTAATAGGGAAGGCATCTCTGATCAGTACTAGCAAAAAATTACGATCCCTCATAAAATCCTCCAAGGCCAGCTTTGAGAGAAAAATTGCACAGGACACCAAAGACAATCATAAGGCTTTTTCAGTTATGTTAGGAACCTGGGATGCAACTCCCAGACTTGTTCTGAGTTGATTCTAAATGACAAAAAATACACTGAACCCACAGACTTTGCCAATATCCTGGCAGACAGGTTCAGTGCAAACCTCTCCACCCCCTCTCCCCCAAAAGAGCAAGTCTCTATCCCGGCAGAGGGCTGCCTCCCAAACATTTCTGATGCTCAGGTGAAGGCTGCCCTCTCCAAAGCAAAAAACACTGCTTCCATGGGACCAGATGGCATGCCAGGTTGCATCCTACATGAACTCCAAGAGGAACTAATCTCTCAAATAAAACAGCTATACAATCTCAGCCTCACTACAGATATGTGCCCACAGAATGGCGTACAGCAACAGTGGTCCCACTCCACAAAGGTGGAGCCTCTACGGACCCTGGAAACTATCGCCCCATAAGCCTGACTAGCTTAGTCTGCAAGGCTATGGAGAGGATCATCATGGAGCTCATAAACAAAGACATTGGGGACCTACAGACACTAGATCCTACCCAGTTCGGCTTTGTCAAGGGCAGAGCCTTACTTTTGAACCTGGTTGACTTCTTCGAAACAGTCACCAAAGCCATAGATGAAGGGAAGGTAAACCACACAGCCTATCTGGAACCTTGCAAAGGCATTTGACACAATACCCCACTCGAGCATCATAGATAAGCTATCCAGCTTAAATATAAACCCCTATGTCACAAGATGGGTCACAAACTGGCTCAAGGACAGAACCCACAGAGTCAGAGTTGCTGGAGCCATCCATGTCAGACTCGAAACCGGTCACAAGTGGCGTCCCCACAGGGTTCTGTCCTGGGACCACTCTTGTTCGGTATATACTTTTCCGAGGTACAGGCAAACGTGGGAGGACTATGGCTCACCAAGTTCGCAGACGACTGCAAACTGGGCGCCATAATCGACTCTCCAGCTGACACAAACATCCTTCAAAAAGGTCTCACAGAGACAGATAACTGGTGCCAGCGCCATGGTTTAAAGCTAAATGCCAAAAAATGTATAGTCATATCCTTTGGCAAAAACAATGTGCCCACAAATTACCACAAAGGCGGAAACCCATTAAGTACAGAGAAAGTTATTAGGGACCTGGGGACCCAAGTTGATAGCAATCTCTCCTTTGAAAACCACATTGCCAAAGTGGTTAGAAAGAGCTTCTACATAGCCCACCTCATCACGAAGGGTTTCACATCTAGATCGAGAGGTAATCGTGCCCCTTTATTCATCCCTCATCAGGCCCATCATAGAATACAATGCCCCTTTTGGGATGTACCTTACCAGACACCTGCAGCAATTAGAAAGACCCGAAAAGTATCTCACCAAGAGGATCAAGGGTCTCAAATAAATGCCATATGCTGCTCGGTTAAAAAAACTCCAGCTCTACTCAGTTGCATACCGCCTACTTCGAGGCGATCTATGCCTGACATACAAAGCTATGTCAAATCCAGAATTAATGGACATGCTCCACCTCAGTAAATCTAAATCCCTTAGAGCCACACGCTCAAGGGACTTGAACCTCAGCACAGAAATAAATAGAACTTGCTGGAGGAACAGGTTCATAACCCAGAGGCTCCCTTCGCTCTGGAATAGAATTCCAGTTCATGTGAGGCAGAGCACCTCACTGAATCTCTTCAAGAAGAATCTTGATAGGTGGATGGGGGGGGGGGGGTCGTAGGTTTGTCCCAGGGATTACTCCCGTGTCACTATTAGACAGAGGCACAGTAAACAAAACCTTAAAAAGGGCACAGTATACTCAAATCAAGGGGTGGCGTAAGCCATACAGAATCGTGCTAGGCTTATAATTGCCCCAGGGCAGATAGCCTAGTATGAACCTAAGTATAGATTATATGACTAGTTAATTATATGTGATATCTCAGTATATATGTGGTTTTACTGTGCTTGTATTTTATCTGATGAAGCCTCACCATCAGTGAGACGAAAAGCGCTTTATAGGACCAGTTGCATAATAAAACAGTTTGGTTTTACCACGTCGTCGAGTATTTCTTCTACAAGTGTTTTTTGTCTGCTTTGTTGGCTTTTCCATCAGTGGTGCATAGCATTTTTAGACCTGACGTCACATTACAGGTGACAGCAGCCTACACAGAAAAACATTGACTTTGGTATTCAGGCTGGCCGAGGGCTACCACAGCAGGGATAACCCACAGTTGATGACTGCAACAGTAAAACACTAAGAACATTGTGCTGCATTTGTTGTTGGAAAGAAATGCAGAGATCGCAGCATGGTTGACCTAAGTTGAGTAAGATTAAGTTCACCACAGACTGGTTTAGAGACCACTTGTGAGGCATGAGGATGGTTCTGCTAAGCCTGTCCACTAAACTGTTGAATTTCCCAAAAATGTGCATTGCTACTAGAAAGCAGTTGGAGGAGACTGCCCATTGCCAAACTCTCACTGCTTCTCGACAGAGGACTAGGATCTGGTACCCCTTTGTTTGTTGATGTACCAAACTGCAGACATGTCTGTCTAAACTGAAATCATCCCTACAAGAAGGAAGTTCTGTAAGGCTTGCAACGTTATAGGAGCACTGCTCTCACCTCTAGGACATTTATATACAGATTGGTGTCTTGTGTCACCTATATGCCTTGAACAACCCGTCCCAAATAATGCCCGGCCCCCAACCAGGATGCCTCTGTGGTCAAAGTGGCAATGGGTGGAGCAAAAATAAATGGATGTCCTTCCTTGACGCCCCTCGAGTGAAAACACCATGAAAGGCAGTCTTTACAGACTCAGGATAGCTTAACGGGATGATTCGGAGGATAGCTGTGTACTGACCATTGTACTGCTAGGGTCCATTGAAGAGTCCCATCACTACACTGCACCTAGTGCTTTGAGAACCAATTCTGCAGGTGATGACGAGGATGGCTAGTATTTTTCTGATATGTAATGTCAAGGACAGAACTCTGCTTGAAGGTAAGAGGGCAAAGCAATTGAGTGAGTCTAGATGCGCTCCTATAAAGTCTACAACTTAAACTGGCTGTAGTTGAGACTTTTTGGGATTTACTGTTATTCCTAGTGTATTCACTAGGTGAAGCAAATAATCCCTGGCTTTAAGGAGTAGATGCCTGGTTGATGAGGTCAGTAGCCAGTTGTCTAGGTAAGGAAACACTGAATCTGAGCAGTCTCAGGTGAGCCAATACTAATGCCATGCATTAGGTGAACACCCTGGGGGCTGTGGTGAGACCAAAGGAAAGAGCTCTGAAGTGATAATGGACTGGCTGGCAGCCAGAAGCAGAGAAACCTTCGAGAATACCTGTTCATTTTGATGTGATAGTATGCGTCTTGAAGGTCTAATGACCACATCCAGTCATTCTTTTAAAAGAGAGATAGAATGGACTGTACCATGACCATCTGAAATTTCGAGTTCTTTATGGACTTGTTTAGAAAGGCTAGATCCAGGACTGATCTCAGGTCCCCTGTCTTTCTTGACACTTAAAAGAACCTTGAGTAGATTCCAGATCCTGTTTGGTCTGGTGGGACCTTCTGGATGACTCGTCTCCAGGACATTTGTGATTTCTTGTGCTGCTAAGTCTATCTGATTGGGTGGAACATAGGGGAAATTTTTCTTTAGAATGGGAGTTCTGAAAGAAGGAATGTAATGTCCTCTAGATATGGATCCTGTGCATCCACTCCTGTGCATCCAAAGGTCGTTTGCACTGGCTAGCCAGACATTTAGGCGACAGGGGCAGTAGGGCAACTGCTCAGGAGCGCTGAAAAGGTCTATCCGAGTAGGAATCTTGAGATCCTTGGTTCTGCAGATCTCCTCTGCCACGAGGGTGGCATCTACCAAATTGGCTATTTCCACCTCTACCTCTAGGGAGAGCTCTCCCTGTGAATCCTGGAAAGCACCTTGTGGTTTCTTGAATCACAATTTCTTACTTCCAAGTTGGTTCCTCAAAATCGTTTTTTATGGGGTAGAGAATTTGATTCCAACAGCAGACAAGGTTTTCCCATCTTTTTCACATCATAAGAGGGTGTCTTTTACGGCTGGTCCAAACAGTCACAACCCATCAAAACGAGCAGTGATGACTAACTCCTTTAAAGTTTCTGCAATGTCACAAAGTCACATTCAGGCATGTCTTCTTATGGCAATGCCTGAAAGGGCATCCCCTGAGGAAACCTCAGCAGAGAGAGAGATTAACCTCATGGATGCATTATAAATCGATTGTAGGGTAGCCATTCTTGAAGAAAAGGTTTTCTGTTTCTCTTGAAACATGGACCCAGGGCACTATTGCAGAGTTCCTTTAGTAAATTCCTCTACAACCTGATAAAGTGGGCCAAATAATTCAGAGACTGCAGTGCACAGGTCGCCGATGGGTAAACCCACTTCAAAAATGTGTTCAACTCCCTAGCATCCCTGTTAGCAGGATGGACAGTGGAGCTCTGTTTGGCTAGCACCTTCTCTGTGGCTGATGCAACTACCATGGCATCTACAGGGGTACCTTTTGTCCAGTGTTGCTTATTGACTTGCCAGCTATTTTTGGTATGGGCTCCATGGTGTCCTGTTCCTTCCAAGCCCTGGGGGAAACTAGGTCTATCAGGTCATCTGCAGGAGGGGTCACCCAAGATGTAGATGTGTCAGCCCGAAGGCTTTTAAGAACACAGACTGCTCTGAGGAAGGGCTTTGGGTAGACCAACCACCTCTCTGGCGTAGGATTTAAAGGATGTCTCCAAAGGAGACTTCAGATGGAGATCTTTGGGATCCTTCCCCTTCATCAAAGTCCATGTCCACTGTTAAAGATTTCTAAGTGGAATCTAGGTGCCTCCTCTTACACAGTCTCTTCCGATGGACCTGCTCTGTGGGATGCTCCGGGGAGGTGTCAGAACAGAGGGGGAGAATGGAAGATGTGAATTCAGTAATACAAGTTCAAAGTGAATTTACATATCTCCCAAGATATAAAAATTGGGCTAGGCTAAACAGAATTTACATTTCACAGAAACATGTGCATTTAATTGAAGGTCTTGATACACACCCAATAACTACTTCAGATCATGCTCCAATAACAACTAAACAAAAAATGTAGGGTAATGAAAAAAAATGAGATGCTGGCGCTTCCCCACCTACCTGTTGAAAAGAGAGGAATTTAAGAAATCGGTAGTGGAGATTATTCATGAGCTATTCAACAGTAGAGAAACTACTTCTGAAAATATAGCTAGTGAGTGGAATAAAATTAAGGTGGAGTTTAAAAGCAAGGTGGAAATAAAAGAATGGGAGGTATGGTTACGAACTAAAGAATTACTTAGAGGGACTGACAAATGTTAAAGTATTGTAGAATAGGAGGAATCTCAGAGAACAAGAACAGGATCGACTGCAGAATGCTAGCAAAAAATAATAGATTACCTTGATAAATACACGAGTTTAGAAAGATTGCTGTTAAGCAATTGTTTTTTGATAACACTAGAGCACAAAATTTTTTAGCACAATGACTCAGGCAACAAAGTAGAAAGAGCTGTAGCCAAGCTTAGGGAGCCTATAACAAGGAAGATGAGAAATCTTGTAGAGGTATTAGAAATATGTCAGACATTCTACGAAATCTTGTATAAAGCAGAGAAATATGGAAATCAAGAAAAGATACAAATATAAATGTTTATGGAAAAATGAAATATGCCAAGGTTAGAAGTAGATGAGGCTCAATTACTAACAGGACATGAGGAGGCAAGATAAAAATTGTGATGTATAACCAATCTATAGGAAAGTCCCCAAGAATAGATGGTATTCCTGTGGAAGTTTGGAAGCAGGGATGGAAAAAAGGACAAATATCTGGAAGGTTTTCTTTAAAAGTATTTGAAGAGGAGACGTACTAACATCCTGGAAGAAAGAAATGGTAGATGTTAATACCTACAGAGGGTAAAGGTCCATCAGATCCAGCTTCATACACACCCGTTTCAATATTAAACCATATTTATAAAGTGCTCATGCCTACAATGGCTAAAAGAATGGCAAAAGTAATGCCAAAATTGACAGATATGGATCAATATGGTTTTGTAGAGGGGAGGCAAACATTTGACAGCATTAACAAGAACACTGATGATCCAGAGGGAAGCAGAATGTAAGAAAATATCATTGTTGTTGACAGACTAAGCTAGGACTTTATGAACAGGGCAATGGAAGCATCTGCATTTCCTGAAAAAAAAATTATAAGGTTGATTAGGAGGCTATATGAGGGATCAGAGGTAAAAATGTAAAGTGGGTGGGGTCCTCTTTAATAATTTCTAGTTGAGCAGAGGAACAAGGCAAGGGAGTCATCTTTCCCCTTTATTATTTGCATTATATTTAGAACCACTGGCAGAGAAATTCAAGGATATAATTAGTATGGTAGTCAAGAAAAGCTGGCTCTATTTGCAGGTGATATTTTTTATGCCTGACAAAGCCAAAAAGAGACATCACAGTGTTATGGAACATTTTGAGACCGTTTCAAATCTTTTCGGGACACAAAATTAATGAAGCTAAAACAAAAGCAATATGGGTAAATTATATACTCACATACAAATTTGTTAAGCAATATCCATATTTATGGGGACATGATAAAACAAAGTATATAGGAGTATGGATTAAAATGATTCTGGTGTAGCAGCTAAGGATATGGAGGAAGAGACTAAACAAAAGATAATACAAAAACTGAGAAAATGAAAGCTGTTATATGGATATGGATAGTAAGATACAAGCAGTCACAATGTTTTCAGTCCCTTTAATCTTATACACAGGTCAGGCATATTTTTGTCAACCACAGGAGTAGTGGATAGCAATTAATGAAGAGCTGAAGGGCAAGAGTCAAGTGGGATAAGCTGATTTTTCTAGTACAACAGGGCAGATTGGGACTACACGATTTGAAGGGGCGATTTCGGAGCTACACAGTTAAGGCTCCTATACATAACACAAGCAGAAAACTAATTCAAAGTGTAAAGGGGTGATGATAAAACAGGGGAAAGCTCAAGAAACAAGGACTGAATGGGATTTGGAATGCAGGCCATTAAGGAGAACAACAATAATCATGATGTGAGAGGTCCACTACTCTGCGCCACCGATCAAGGAGACTCTATCTTCACCACTGACTCTGATGAGGGACTGTCACTAACAGCAAAGACGGAGTTGCACAGTATCTTCAGATGCAGCTCAATTTCCCTTAAGAGCACACAGGGAGCATGCTCCAGACCTGGGGCCAGACTCTTTCTCTCCCCAGACCCACACTGACCACTTTGGAGCTCTGTGTCCCTATTCCCAGTAGCTGACGCATACACACAGATATTTGAGTTTCTCACACACACACACACATACACACCTAGGAAAAGCTGGCACAGATTTACTAGCTGTGCCCCTTTCTGCCCAGATCTGAGGTAATCACGCTGCCACCAGTCAGCCACCATAAGGTAAAAGGGTACCAAATTATTCTCTAAAATTAATACTAACACAAATGGTAGTATGAGACCAAAGCAGTAAGGCTTTCAGGAGCAGCCACAGTGTCACTAAACCAAGCATAAGTTACTCTCAAGATGTTAAACGTAGTCACAATGAAAGGTATTCAAATATTTAACGATAAATAATAATACAGAAAACAGGAAAATACTGCATACAAATAAGCAACAGCATTTCAACCACAGAGATATAAATCACTGTTGCAGAAAACAATACTAAACTATTCTCACTAAATGTCCCTAACTGACTAAAGAATTACTGTTCCTTGGCTACTTACTACAGTAAGGCAAGCTGATATGTGCTGAGGGTTTTACCACAGAAAAAGCCAGATGATGTCTCTATCTGTTTGGATGTGTGAGATGTATATCCTGTCAAAAATTATTCCTGTCAGGTTCCAAAGAAACCAGATGCTAGTTAGAGGATGACTTCACCTCTGGTCACCTGACTCTGGTACAATACATACACATAGCTTTGCCAAGATCTGTAGCAGCACCTGAAAGCTATTGCAAAATTTCAAGATTTCCACCCTTCCAGGGTTCTCCGATAAACATACGCATTTGATCAGTTACAATACAACCTAATATACATGTATACATTCTTTCTGTCCAGCAAGATTTACTGCGGCTGCATTTTAAACAAGTAACTTTACAAATATATTTTAACTCAAACATCCGCACAAATCAGTGTTACATCATATAAAACTGTACAAAAATCCAGCTAACAATGCTGCCATATGTACATATGTACGTACGCTACCCTGCCTGGCATAGCTGGAACTACCTAATAACATCAGAGTCCTACACGAAAGACCAGCAATGATAGATTTTTTATTACAGTCCAGAACAAAAGGTGCCATTACAAAAGGAATAATTAGTACACCATACAAAAAGGTTGCATGAAAACTATAAGAATCAATCAGAGGAAGTTAGAAAGGATTGGGAAGAGAGACTGGATAAGCAATTCACAAAGAAACAATGGGAAGATATACGTACGTCTTCCATATATGCAACCAAATCTACAAGATTTAGGATTTTTGGATGGAAATGTTTACATAAATATTTTTATACCCCAAGCAAACTCCTCAAAGAATTTTTCCTCAGGCAGATGCACATTGTTGGAGGTGTGATGGGGAAGAAAGAGGTAATTGGGAACATACTTTCTGGGAGTGCAGTGAGTTGGCAGACTCTAAGGATTCCCTGCAGGAAGCACTGTCGGAGATGCTAGGTTTGCAAATTGGTGTGACAAGGGAGATGATTTTTCTGAGTTATGATACAGAACTGGAACTGCCTAGACATGGTAAGGCCTTGCTGTGTGTCTAATTGTGGTGACTGCCAAAAAAGCAATTACTACAAAATGGAAATCAAAATCTAAACCAGCTCTACTAGTAGTGAATACAGTAACAGAGATAAAACAACTGGAACGGAGAGATTTAGAAAAGGGTAGAGGCAAACTACATAGGAAAAAAATGGAAAATGTGGGAACAATACATATAGGGGAGGAATGAGGTTTAAAAGAAGGCAGGACTTAAATGAGCTATGTAATGTTTGACTTAAATGATTGGGCAGATTATAAGTGATGTATAACGGTTGCAACTGGAACTGTGTGTCAGTATGGTTTGTGATGTAAAATGTTTGCAACTACGACTCTGTTGGTGTGGTTTGTTTTCATTTATATAAATGTATGAATGCCTATTTTGTAATTGATGGCTTAATAAAGACTTTTTTTGTTTAAAGAAAGCAGGAATTATGAATAATATATGTAATGTTGCTCAAGTTATATGACATGGACTGGCTTCCAAGAATTAATGTGAATTAATGTGAAACTTTAAATGCTTTTTGCTGAACAGGCTCTTCCCCAGACACAGATTTTTCTTTTTCTTTTCTGTTTTTTTTTTTTTTTTTTTTTAACTTTCTCAAAATGTCTTCATTGTTGGCATCCAGGCACTGAAAATGGTTAGCCAATAACTAAAACCCGCTGAAGTGTTAACTTTTACTGGTCCTTAACATTTTCAGTTTTAAGACTGGGAGAGCTGTGATTAACTTTCTACTCTGTGAAGCCATATTGGAATTCATATCTTGACGTTTTTTGAGACTGCAGATTTGTATGTAAATCTATTCTTAGTAATTGTAAGACCCACTTATCCTGAGACACACTTTCACACTGGCTGTAAAAAGTGATAACTGGCCTCCTACTTTCTTTGGAAGGCAAAGCAGGGAGGTTAGCATGGGATTTCTTGGGAGGGGAGGTGATGTGTACAGTCACAACTGCTTTCTACAGACATTCTGAGGTCTATGGCATACAATCAAAGGTTCAACTCAGCGAACCTCCGTTTGTCGAGACAAATGAGAAAGTTCACATCAGTGAATTTCTAAAACAGAGAGTAGAATTAGTTAACTAACATTGCAATGCCCCCCCCCCCACACACACACACACACACAGCAGTATGTGAAGACCACCAAGGTCAGGGGCTGTTCCCCTCAACACCCTCCTACCTATACATAACTCCAAGAATGCACTACAGTGGGGGAAAAGGGAAAATTCCTGATGCTCGCCAACTAATTCCATTCCCTGTTTTAGACATTCGCTAATGTAAACATTCGCTCTTGTTGGCTTGACGACCGGAGGTTCGTAGAGTTGAACCTTTGATTATATGAAATAGACCCAACGTCCTCTGCCTGAAGTCCCATTGGTCTATATTTGGAGAAGGTTTACTACTTCTTATGAAACTTGTCCTTTGTCCCATTTTTGAGGATTTCCTTTACTCTGCTTAGCAGGAAAAGACCAAGCTGTACTTAGAAACTTTCTACTGATTCTTCCTCAGCTCCTCGAGCTTTTTCAGCACTGTTTTTCAGTATAGACCAGAAGAGGTGCTTCTTATCTAATGAAATTATAGTTATGTACTTACCATAACTTGGCATCTGTGTTATCTGTAGTCACCATTCATCACGTTAGGGTCTTGGATCAGATATCGGATCAGAGCCGGCATACTCAGAACACAGCTTATCTCAAGCTCCTCCCCTCCAATAATGCTATGCTGCCCTACGCTCCCCCAGATAGAGTTTGCATAAGGAAGGAAGGAAAACAAAGTATTTAAACAAAACAGAACCTCCAAATCCAACCAATCTTACAGGAAGGGGGCTGGAGGGTGGGGTCATGATGAATGGGGACTACAGATAACACAGATGCCAAGTTATGGTAAGCACATAACTGTAAATCTGATGTTATCTAGTCACCATTCCTCACGTTAGGGTCAGAGTCCCCAGCTACCTAAATCCTGGGAGGTCTCAAGGAAGGACATGCCAAAGAACCATGGAAACAAATGAAGCCCTTCCTCTGGAAATCAAATCCAACTTATAGTGGGAAATAAACGAGTGAAGTGAAGACCACGCTGCTGCTGCAGAAATGTCATCTAAAGATTGACGATCTGCAAAGGCAGTGGAAGTAGAAACTGCCCTGGTAGAATGAGCCCTCGGTGGTGTACTTAAGGTAATACCTTCTTAAGACTAAATGAAAGAAATGCATTGTGAAATCCAACGGGAAACAGTGACTTTTGAAATACCCCATGCCCTTTCTATTTAAAGAGAAGGCAACAAATAGTTGGTCTGAACACCAAAATTCTCGTGTTCGACGTAAACAAAAGTGAAGTCGACCATGAACATCCAATGTGTGCAGAAAATATTCCCCTTCACTGGAATAGTTAGGGAAAAATACTGTTAGATGAATACATTGATTGAGATTCGCTGGTAAGGCTACTTTAGACATGAAAGACGGATCAGGTTTTACAGACACCCTGTCCTTGTGGAAAATTAAGTAGGGTGACTTGACAGTAAGAGCTTGCAATTCCGAAACTCTCTTTGCCGAAGTTATTGCCAATAAAAAGGTAGTCTTCCAGGAGAGAAATTTAATATCACACGAAACCGCTGGTTCAAAGGGTGGTTTTGTCAAAGCCTACAGGAGCAAAGTCAAATCCCACGGGGGAGATGGGATTTTAACAGGAGGCCGTAAAAGAAAAACCCCTTTTAAAAAAGCCTTACAGAGGCACGCAGAAAAGGCAGAATCACCACCAAGGTGAAAATTCAAAATCACTGCCAACTGTACGTTGACAGTGGAGAAACTGGCTCTTTCCTTAATGAGAGAGGTCAAAAAGAGAAGTACTTTGGGAATAAGAGCAGAGAAAGGGTCTAAATTCTTATTCTTCGCCCAAACCGAAAACCTCTTCCATTTACTGAAATAAACTTTCCTAGTAGAAGACCTGAGGGAAGCAAGAATAATCTCCTTTATGGGTGAAGCTAGCTCGGACTTGGCCAAAATCACTGGAAGTGGACATACCATGTTTTCAGATGTAGGGTATGAAGATTCGGGAGTGGTAAGAGAAGGATTTGATAGCATTTCCAGAATTGGATCGAGCACCCAAGGTGGATGTCTCAAATGAGACCGTAAGAAGGGGGAACCACATCTGCCAAAGCCAAAAGTGGGCAATAAGGATAAGTTGACTCTTGATGCATCAGGCTTTCTGAAGTACTCTGGGAATTAGAGGTAATGGAAGAAAGCCATACAAGAGACCCGGAGCCCAATCATGGGTGAGCACGTCCCTGGGAGATTCCCCCTCTGGGGATCAATGCAAAGAAGTTGTTGCATTTGTGGTTGAGAGAAGATGCAAACAGATCGCAGCTCAGAAAACCCCACCGACTGAAGATCTGTTGAGCCACCACTGGATTCAGGGACCACTCGTGAGGAGTCAATTTGTCCGCCAACACACTGGATGCTTCGGGAATGTGCACTGCAATGAGAAAGCGCACCATGGCCATCACCCACTCCCAAACCCTCATGGGCCTCACAACACAGCAGATAAGAACGGGTGCCCCCTTGCTTGTTTATATACCACACAATAGCCATATTGGCTGATAGAACCACAATCGTTCCATGAGGAAGACAGTCGTGAAAGGTTTGCAATGATAAACAAAGTACAGTTGTGTACCTACCATAAATGTAGATGTTCGAGTGTATTCACTGTTGCAGTCATTACACTTGGGTTACCCTGCAGGCAGGCTACCCGCAGTCGGCCTGAATTCCAAAGTCCTGGTCCGGCGTAGGTTGCTGTCGCCTCTTCCCTGTCGTCAGTGCACCAGGGGTATATAAGATTCAGCCGACACCATTTTCTTCAGTTTTTCTTGCCCCAGATGTCAGGTGCCCCCAAAAGGGTAGGCTATAAAATAGAAGTTATGTTCTTACCATAACGTTCCATGTTAGTTGTCTTCTTCTCGCCTTCTTCTTGCTGGATGGGTTCGGAGCCGACCTCGGCTCGACTGCCACTCTAAAAGCTCGAGAGTTGGTTCCACCGGCTCGAGGCTCCCCTTATATCCCACAATGCTAGGCGAGAGTTACCTCAGATCTCGTTTGTAAGCTAACCCAGCTTATATCAATAACAGTATAACTGTAAAACAGAATCCACCTCTAACAGCAGGAAGAAACGGGGTGACCTATATCCTGAACCAAGAAATATGCATAATAGCATATGACTAAGAAAGAGGTGGTAGAAAGAGAGGTCACGATCACAACTCCTCTAGGTCTGTCCAGGCCAGGGGAAGGAGGGTGGGGCCTAAGAAGAAGAAGAAGACAACTAACATGGAACGTTATGGTAAGAACATAACTTCTATATGTTAAGTTGTCTATCTCGCCTTCATTCTTGCTGGATGGGACCGCGTCCCTAGCACCTTGTCCCGGGTGGCCTAACGGAACAGACTCCTGAGAACAGTGGAACCAAAATTAGCTCTATGCCTAGAAGCTAAATCCAACTTATAATGGGAAATAAAAGTGTGAGGAGTAGCCCAAGTAGCCGCTGCACAAATGGTGTCAATAGGCAGTCTGTCTTGGAAGGCTAGAGAAGTAGCCAAAGCTCTGGTGGAATGGGCTTTAGGTTTATTAGGCAGTTTTGGTGTCTAATCTCATAAACAAGGGTAATCAGAGATGTTAGCCATCTGGATAATGATACCTTTGAAACTGGAAGTCCCTTTCTGCTTTCCGCATAGGAGACAAACAGCTGATCAGATTTTCTGAATTGTTTCGTCCTGTCCAAGTAGTACCTTAATTGACGATGAACATCCAGGCAGTGTAATTTTGTTCAGACCTATTTGAATACTCTGGGAAAAAGACAGGGAGGTCAATGCTTTGGTTTAGATTTGATGTTGAAACCACCTTAGGCAAAAAGGACGGGTTAGTTCGTAAGGAAACTCTGTCCTTATGGAACAAAGATAAGGAGAACGACAACTGAGTGCTTGAAGTTCTGAAATTCTTCTAGCTGATGTGATAGCCACCAGAAAGAGAGTTTTCCATGATAATAATTTCAAGGAACATGAAGCTGCAGGTTCGAAAGGGGAAAGAATCAAGGAAGCAAGAACTAAATTTAGGTCCCAAGGAGAAGGAGGATTTCTTAAAGGAGGTCTGAGAAGAAAAACTCCTTTCAAAAAGGCTTTGCAAAGTTTGTGGGACATTAGGGCAGATTCAGAAATGCCCACATGAAAATTAGAAATAGCTGCCAACTGAACCTTAAGAGTAGATGGAGATGAACCTGCATGGAAGAGTTCAGCAAGAAAATCAAGGACTAGTTGGATGGAAGCGGTGAAAGGATCTATGTCCTTTCCTTGTGCCCAATATGAGAAGCGTTTCCACTTACTCAAATAAATCTTTCGAGTGGAAGATTTATGGGAAGCTATCAATATATCTCTAACCGAGTGAGATAAATGAGGAAGCCTGGCTACGGTTGGCACTGGAGGAACCAAGCAGTGAGGTTCAGAGAGGGGAGGGAGCAATGAAACTGACCCGATTGGTGGATCAAAAGATCTGGAACTAGGTCCAGACTCCACGGTCGCTCCAAGAGATAACGATGTAGAAAGGGGAACCACACTTGTTGAGGCCAGTAAGGAGCAATGAGGATCAATGAGGCCTTCTGAGCGATAGCTTTCTGTATTACTTGAGAGATCAGAGGGAAAGGAGGAAATGCATACAGAAGTCCCTGGGGCCAAACTTGGACTAGAGCGTCCCTGCTGGGTTGGCCTGGTAAAGGGAATAGAGTGAAGTATTCTCTGCACTTGCTGTTTTGGGGAGTAGCAAAAAGATCGCAGCAAGGCTGACCCCACTTGAGAAATATCTCTCTCACTAGAGAGTCTTTCAGAGACCACTCGTGAGGCATGAGTATAGCTCTGCTCAACTTGTCCGCAATGTGATTGGACTTCCGGGATGTGCGTTGCTAGCAGAAAACGCCGAGAAGAAATCGCCCATTGCCACAGTCTGAGTCCTGCTCGACACAGGGGGTATGATCTGGTTCCGCCTTGTTTGTTGATGTACCACACTACAGACATGTTGTCTGTCTGGATTGCAATCGTTCCTAAGGGAAGAGAGTCTTGAAGGGCTTGCAACGCTAAAAGCACTGCTCTCATCTCCAGAACATTTATGTGCAAGTGGCATTCGTTTGGTTGCCATGTGCCCTGGACTGTCCTGCCCTGATAATGCCCCCCCCCCACCCGATCAGGGAGGCATCCGTTGTCAGAGTAGCAACAGGAGGAGGTGGAACAAATGGTCTTCCCGACAGGAGCTGGGGGGAAGACATCCACCACATGAGATGCTTTTTGCACGCTTGCGTGATCATAATGGTGTGAGACATTGGAAGTTCCTGGTATGACCATTGAGAAAAAAGCATCCACTGAAGGATCCGCATGTGGTATCTGGCCAATGGGAGGAGAGGTATGGCCGCTGCCATGATTCCCAACACCTTTAGAACTAACCTGGCTTTGGCTCTGTTGTTGTTGAGAAGAAGTGACACCAATCTTTGAATGTCTGAAATCCTTTGGTTCGGTAGCGTTGCAGACATGTTTATAGTATCTAAATTTGCGCCTATGTAGGTAATAGTACAAAGGCGACAAAACAGACTTTTCGCAATTTATTGAAATACCCAGTTTTTGACAAACGCGAAAAGTATAATCTCTGGCCATCAAAAGGAGATGCTTGGTGGGAGCTGTGAGAAGCCAGTCGTCCAAATATGGAAACACCTGGAATCCTTGTCGTCTCAGGTGAGAAGCTACCACTGCCATGCATTTGGTAAACACCGGGGCAGTGGTGAGACCAAAGGGCAGGGCCCTGAATTGAAAATGACTGGTTCCCACCCTGAAGCGGAGGAATCTTCTGGACCGTCTGTTCATTTTTATGTGATAGTACGCATCCCGAAGGTCTATAGAGCACATCCAGTTTCCTTTGCCCAAAAGGGGAAGGATGGATTGCAGCGTGACCATCCGAAATCTTGTTTTCTTGACTGATTTGTTCAAGACACTGAGATCCAAAATCGGTCTCCAGTCCCCTGTTTTCTTTGGAAGTAAAAAGAACCTTGAGTAGATTCCGGATCCTTGTTGGTCTGCTGGCACTAACTGAATTGCTCTTTTTGCAAGCAGTTTTGAAATTTCCAAAGCTGCTATATCCCTTTGAGCGGGTGGAACATCTGGAAGGGATTTTTTTGACTGATTTGGAAAACGAAGAAAGGGGATAGAATAGCCTTGAAATGATGGACTGTACCCTTTTGTCTTGAGACAGGGATAGCCAGGCTTCGGGGTACAGTGACAATCTCCCCCCGACTCCCCCGGAAGAGGGGCAGTCGGGCAACACCTCAGGGATGCTGAAAGGGCTTGTCAGGAAAGGCTTCCCGATTGCCCTGGTTCTGCGGACCCCCTGCCCCTAGGGCGGCGTCTACCATTGTTATTCCCACCTCTGCCTCTGGTAGGAAACGACTCTGTCGTCAGGCGAAGTCCCTTGAGATTGTTTACGGAACCACATCTTCCCACCCTTCTGGCCTTTGGGGTAAGGCCTAGAAGGAGTCGAAAATGGACTCCGGCGGCAGAAAGGGTCTTGCCATCAGTCTCGCACCTAGTCAGGGTTTCTTTCACTTGAGGACCAAAGAGAGATGATCCATCAAAAGGGAGTTCGTGAAAGACGTCTTGAAAGGTTCCATAAAGTTGCATAGCCGCATCCAGGCGTGCCTACGTAAGGCTACCCTGTCCCTGCGGCTCTGCTCGCTCCATCGGCCGCATAAGAGAGGAGGCATGGAGGAGTTGGAAATGGAATTAAGGATAGCCAGCTGCGTGTTCATTTTCTCTTGAAACCCGCAGCTGTAGGGTCCTTCAACATTTCACTCGCTTCCTTGACCAAGTCCCTTTGAAGACGAGTGAAATGGCACAGGTAATTCAGCGACGCATGGTAAATGTCGCTGAGGAGAACATCCGCTTCCGTATCTATCCATGGACCTAGATTCCTTGTTAGGTGGATGGACAGGCACTGAAGGATCAGCCAGTTCCTTCTTTGTGGCGGCAGCTACCACCATAGCATCCACAGAAACTCCTTTTGATAAAAATTGCTTGTCTGATGGAGCTGTGATGAATTTGGAGGGTCTCCTGGGAGTGGGGTCCACTGAATCAGGAGCCGTCCATGCCTTCTTAGCAACCACCTGCATGAGGGGTCAAGGGGGACACCCAGGAGGTGGAAGGACGAGAGCCAAACGCCTCAAGATACACAGATTCGTCCTCCGAAGGGTTGAGGGCTGGCCAATTTCCCCTCTGTTTAAGGATCTCCAGAATGTCTGCAAATGAGACATCTTCAGAAGGGGAACGGGGAACCCTCAGAATCATCCAGATCTGTGTCCGGCGTGATAGACTCAGGTGAGTCAATGTGCTTCCTCTTGCACTTCCTCTTCCGAGGGGCTCTTCTGCCAAATCAGGAGAGGCCTCGAAGAGGATGAAATCCCAAAGGGGGCTCCTGAGGAGCTGGCTCTCTGCGGTCCGGGATGAGGGAGTGAGTCGACTTACCCTGAGGCAGCATAGAGGGAGGGGCTGACGGAGCCGACTGTGGAGTAGAGCCAGGCTCTAACACACTCCGCATGACCTCGAAGCACCCCTGTCAGGCAGAGCCAGAGGTCCCCGCTCCGAGGAGCTAAGGACCCCCTCGGCACCGACAGTGATGGCTCGAGGCGATGTCGGAGCCGAACTCACCAGCGCCGAAGCACCGAGAGGGAGAGGGGTCGGACAAGGGTCCGATGCCACTCACCCCTCGAGCCGAGGGAAGTCCGGCGCCGAGATTCCTCCACGGAAGAAAGCGGAGCGGACGGGCGAAGACAATTGTCTCGGCTCCGGTGACCACAGTCTCGGTTCCGACGACCCGGCTCCGAACTCAAAAGAGTCGAAGGAGGAAAGAGTTGATGGACGGGGCAGGCACCGACTGATGAGTCGGGCTCTGAAGCATCTGGGCTAGTGCCTCGGACTTAAGTAGTCGACTCACCACCCTCTGAAGGTCATGATCGGAAAGCCTCGATGACCTAGAGGAATGAGACCTTTGGCTCCGTTCAGACAGCAGGGGAGATCCTGGAGCCGAATGAACGGAGCCAAGAGAAGGTGACCTAGACCTCTTTCTGGTTGTCGGCTCCGAAGATCTTGTCGGAGCCGACACGGGTACCTCGATAACCTCGGCTCCAGGCGGAGCCGAGGAAGCCACAGAAACTGTGGACTGAGTCTTATCGGCTCCAGCCGGAGCCGATAAAGGCAAAGGTTGAACAACCTGAGGTCTCGGCTCAGAAGCCGGAGCCGAAGACCTCGATGCCTTAGAGGGCTTCCCTGTTGAAACTGACAGGAATCCTCTGGTTTTAACAAGCCTCTCAAAATTAACTTGTTCTTTCTCTCCTGCAGGACCCTGGGGCTGAAGCCATGGCACACAGCACAGGAGTCCTGCAGGTGCAAAGGCCCCAGACAATAGACACAAGAAGTGTGAGCGTCTGTCAGAGACATTTTCTGACAGCACGCATCACACTTCTTGAATCCAGAGACCTTTGCTTCCTTTGACATTATCCTAACTGACAGGTATACACTAGCACACACCAAACACACAGTTATATCCTGTCAGAAAAATTATTAATACTAAAAATAATTAACAATTTTAGTAAAAATACTAGAAATTAAGCACAAAAAAGTTAAAGTAACTACACAAACACACCCTAGGGAGGGAAGGCCAAAGGCCCAAGGGAAGAACCAACGGTTCTTTTAATAAGAAACGGGAAAAATAGGGTCGGGATAAAGAACTATATCCTACACTAATTTGAGAAGAATTAAAGTTAAAGGGGAAAAGAATAACTTTTAGTATAAAAGCTAACACTCACCAGGAACCGGTAGAAACAACCAACCTCGAAGCTGTAGCGGCAAACGAGATCTGAGGTAACTCTCGCCTAGCATTGTGGGATATAAGGGGAGCCTCGAGCCGGTGGAACCAACTCTCGAGCTTTTAGAGTGGCCGAGTCGGAGCCGAGGTCGGCTCCGAACCCATCCAGCAAGAATGAAGGCGAGATAGACAACTTAACATCACTGCTTATAAAAAAGCATGCACTAACAAACATTACCTTCATCTACAAGCAAATACACCACATAGGTTGTATAGAATAGAGAAGTACAGACAAGTTCCAGCAAATAAAGGGGGATGGTGGGTGGGTAACCTGGACTGCAACAGTGAATACACTCGAACATCTACATTTATGGTAGGTACACAACTGTACTATGTACTACAGATACCATCAATAGAAACTGTAACAAAAACATCCTCTCATCTGCACTCTTTATTGACCTCTCTAAAGCTTTCGACATGGTAAACCATACCCTCTTAATCAATATTCTTGAATCTCTTTCATTTGACTCTCTGGCTGTTAAATGGTTCAGATCCTACCTCAGCAAGAGGCAACAGGCAGTTCCTCTGGGAAAATCAAATTTCATCCTTTTTACCTGTCACCTTCGGAGTCCCTCAGGGCTCTATTCTTGGACCACTTCTTTTCTCATTATTTATCAATGATCTCCATGTAGCAATTCCACAAGCCACCTGTATTCAATATGCAGATGATTCCACACTAATATGCTCAGCAACCTCTCCATCAGAACTATATTCTCTTATTCAAAATGTTTTCAACACTGAAGAAACATGGTTTACCAAACACTGCCTCCTTCTTATTGCCAAAAAAAAAACAAAACTCCTTTTCTTTACACCCACTATTAGGTCCTCCCCCTTAGATTTCTCAATCTCTTCAAATAATGGCACTGTTATTTTCCCAGACTCTACCACTAAACTTTTAGGAATAACCATTGACAATAACCTCTCGTTTGATTACCATATAAATAACACCATTAAAATAGTCAACAGAAAAATAGGCTCCTTATATAGAATAAAACCTTTTTTAACCCCAGCAGCCAGAGCCAAGATTGCTCACTCCCATCTTATCTCAACCCCTCTGTACGCTTCACCTATTTATACCAACCTAAAGAAAACTAACCTTAAATTCGCAACTTCCTATAATAACATTGCCAGATTTGCTACTGGCAATCCCTTCAGAACCCACCACTGTTCTAATCTTAGGCAACTAGACTGGCTGGAATTCCAAAACCATCTGATAATCCCCCAACTCACAATTGCCCACAACATATTTTACCAACCAAATAACACCCCTATACTCTCAAAGCTCTTAATTCCCTATAATAATCTGAACTCTCTACGTTCTTCTAGCAAACTCCTTGCTAGCATAACAAAGTCTAATAATATGGCTGGTGACTCTCTGTTTACCAACACAGCAGGAGAAAACTGGAACCTGTTACCCAATGAACTAACTCTAATTACATCCTTGCCACTCTTTAAACAAAAACTTAAAAAACACATCCAAACGCACTGGTTATGTCCTTGTAGTAAACCCTGACTAACCACCCTCTTCACCTCTGTTTCTTCCTCTTCTAACCAAACTTCCAAACATTTAAATGCTTAGTCTTGTAAGTAAGACTGCCCTATTTAAACTCTAATCAACTTATTGCTGAAATCTTTCTACCTGATGTGAACGACTGTACATAATTCTTACTGTATTACATTTGTTTTAGCTTTCTTAAGTGATATTATGTTTACTGTTGCTTTTCTCAAGTGTTTTTATCTCTTGAATGTAATAATTACCTGTTTTAATTTGTTTATTAATCCTTTATTCACCATGTAACAATATTTTATACTTTTGTATATCTGTTGGAGCTTTTCTCCCCGGGCCTCTACTGAAAATGGAAATATGTCCAGCTAGACTAGCCCGGTCAACAAATGTAAAATAAATAAAATAAATAAAAAATGTTCATCGTGTTTCACTGTTGCAGCCATTACACTTGGGTTGAATCCCAAAGCTGTGGTTGGGCGGCTGGGTCTAAATAGAATTAGGAGTGGCTATGAGGCTCTGCAGAACTGCAGTGGCAAAGCCTGCTCTGGATTTAGAGTAAAGAGGTAAGTGGTAGTGCTTTGTAAAAGTGTGCACTGAAGTCCAAGTTGCAGCCTCCAAAATATCCTTGGTTGGTACTCCTCTGAGGAAGGCTGCTGCCTTGGTCGAATGTGGCCTAATGCCCTTGGGCATTGATTTGCTATGTTGTGAATAGCAGAAACGAATGCAGTGTCCTATCCATTTTGAAATAGTCTGCTTTGAGATGGCCTTTCCTTGTGATCCTGCAGCATATGCCACTAAAATTTGCTCAGTCTTTCTGAAAGCTTTAGTTTTGTCCAAGTAGAAGCGTGGCTGTCTGTGTATGTCCAAAGAATGCAGAAGTCTCTCCCCTTTATTCTGTGGATTTGGATAAAAAGTAGGCAAATGAATGGTTTGATTAAGAGCCACACTGGATACTACCTTAGACATAAATGTTGGGTTCGTCCCTAGAGAAACCCTGTCCGGATGGAAAATGATAAAAGGTTCCACAGCCATTAATGCCTGTAACTCCGAGACTCTTCTTGCTGAAGTTATTGCTAGGAGCAGAGCTGTTTTCCATGATAAGAATTTTATCTCAGCTGTATTGGCTGGCTCAAAAGGAGGCAATGTGAGCTTTTCCAAGACAAAATTGAGGTCCCATGTAGGTATCAGTGCTCTCCTTGGGAGTCTTATGTTTTTGGCCCCTCTGAGGTACTGCCTCAGCAGTGGATGTGAAAAAATAGGTGGTTCCGTATTGTAATGAGCTGAAATGGCAGAGGCATGGAGCTTAACTGATGAGAAGGATAGGCCTTTGTCCAGCATCTCAGTTAGGTATTGTAAAATCTGAGGAATATTTGGAACATGCGTGTCAATTCCTTGTACCTGGTTCCAAGCACATAATCTCTTCCATTTTTCTGCATAAGATTTTCTGGTGCTGAGCCTTCTGGCCTCCAAAATAACATCAATAACTGCTTTAGAGAGAGGTGTGTTCTGAGTGGTTACATTATGCGCCATGCAGCCAGATTTAAGGTTCTGAGTTGGCTGTGCAGGATCTGATTGTTTTGTTGGGTCAGTAGATGAGGAATTTGAGGTAAAGTCCAGGCTGGGCCTTGAGACAAGCTCTTTAAGACTGGGTACCAGTGCTGGGGCAATCAGTATCATTTTTGACTTCTCTTGTCTGACCTTTAGGAGTACTGTGGGGAGGAGAGGCAGTGGAGTAAAGACATATACTGTATGTTTTTTCCAGCTGAATGATACAGCATCCACCTTCCATGCTTGTTTGTGATAAATCCTTGTGCAAAATCTCTGTAGTTGGCAGTTGTGAGGGGAGGCAAATAGATCTACGTCTGGGCATCCCCATTTCCTTGTTATCATGCTGAAGACTTGTGGATCTAGTTTCCACTCGTCAGGGTCCATGAGGTTTCTGCTTAGTTTGTCTGCCACAGTATTTGTCTTTCCTGGCAGGAATTGTGCTTGCAGATGCACTTGATAAGTCAATGCCATCTTCCACAAAGTCATGGCTTGCCTGCAGAGGGGGTAGGAATGTGTGCCCCCTTGCTTGCATTTATGTACCACAGGACTGTAGTATTGTCCATCTTTATCAACAGTTGTCCTGGATGGAGCAGATCCTTGAAGGCTGTCAGAGCATTCTGTACAGCTAGCATCTCTTTTTGGTGGATATGAAGATGCATTTGGCTTGCGGGCCACATGACCTGAATTCATTTTCCTGCCATGTGTGCCCCCCAGGCATAATCCGATGCATCTATTATTAGTGTCTGTCTGGCTGTGGGTAAAGTGAATGGCTATCCCTTGCTGTGGTGACAGGCCAGTGCCCACCACCGAAACTCCAGTTGCAGGCAGGGAATGAGGGTAATTAATGTTTCCAGGCTGTGGCAATGTTGAGTCCAAACACTTTTGAGATACCATTGTAGCTTCCTCATATGCAGTTTTGCATATGGAATTAGCAGAATGCTGGATGCCATGAAGCCCAAAGCCTGCAGAATTTTTCTTGCAGGTAACTGGGTTTTTGTTGCCATCTTTTCTAAGTAAGAAGTCAGTTGCCTTTGTCTGGCATGAGATAAGCAATCTGGGCAGTTGTATTTAAGCTTGCACCCAGGAATATTATCTCTTGAGGGGGTACTAGTTCTGATTTATTTTCGTTTACTGTGTACCCTAGGCAAATTAGTAATCGTTTTACAAACGCCAGATGCTTTAGTAGAATGTCCTTGCTCTCTGCATGAATAAGGCAGTCGTCCAAGTAGGGATATATTTGGATTTCTCTTTGTCTGCAAAATGCAATTACTGGTGCCAGGCATTCTGTGAAGACCCTGGGCGCACTAGACAAGCCAAAGGGTAGTGCAGAGAATTGGTAGTGTATTGAGCCAGCTATGAATCTGAAGTATCTTCTGCAAGTGTGTCTGATAGGGACATGCAGGTATGCCTCTGAGGTCCAAAGTTACTAGCCAAGCCTTCTTGCCCAGCATGGGCAGAAGTTGCCGCAGTGTCAATATTTTGAATTTTGGAACGTCCAGAAAAGTGTTTAGAATAGACAGATCCAATACTGGTGTCCAGGCTTTGTCCTTTCTGGGTACCAAGAAAAGTCTTGAATAAAATCCTTGCCCCTGCTCTTGCTGTGGTACTCGCTGAATAGCCCTCATGTCCATGAGAGATGAAATTTGCTTCTGTGCCTCTGCCCACTGATTGTGTGGCAGGTCTGGCATACCTTTAGTCTTTGGAAGGGTGTGAAAGTGGAACCTGAAGCCCAGAGAAACGATATTCAAGACCCATTTGTCCTGGGTGATCATGTGCCAATTTTGTGAAAAAAGTGCTAGCCTTCCCCCTAAGGGTGCTGCCAAAAGGTAAGTGCTTGGCATTGGCAATGGAAAGTCATTGGGACTGTTTTCTATATGGCTGTGATTTTTCTTCTCCACTTCTGGAGGTAGAAGCACCCCATTGTTTAGGCCTGTATGAGCCTTGGATAATTACACAAACTCCACTCCACACACCTTCAGATAGAAACAACTCTGATCCAAAGCAGTACCAAAACAGCAAAATCTTCAGAAGTCAGGAATCAAAAAACAGGAACCAAAGTCAGATCCAAAAGCAAACTCTTTATTCTCCAGCGCCTCGGTGTAACCACCTTTCAAGAGTATACATTCTCAATGAAAGAATGGAGATATATATATATATATATATATATATATATATATACTCATAGCAATTAATTAAACAATTAATTAAACAATTATGTTCAAAAAGTTTTAAAGCAGACACCTCCAGTTTATTTCATTATTCAGTCCACAGGGTGTCATTGTATTGTATTTCAAAATAAAAATACATTCCTTATATTGTAAGTTATATTTCAAAGCATTTTCATCATTACAAAGACATTTCACACTTTCTAAAACTGTTCCTGTTAAAAATGAAGCATCACTATTATGATAAACACTAAAATGTGTGGCAATAAATTTATTTTCCCTTTTATGTCTTATGTCTCTAATGTGCTCACCTAACCTAATTGAAACTCTTTTAGTTTCACCTATATAATATAATCCACAGGGACAGTGTAAAGCATACACAACTCCCTTACTTCTACAGGTAAAACTATCTCTTACTGTGAACCTAATGTTGTTAACAATTAAATTTTCTAACTATATTTCGACAAACACTACATCTACTGCAACATCTTGTACCAAATTCACTTAGTGGTCTTGGTAAACAAAATTTTGGCATTACAAATTTACCATGTACCACCATATCTTTCAAATTTCTTCCCCTTTTATAGGAGAATAAAAGTTTTTGTGGTAAAATGTGCATCAACACCTTGTCTTTCACTAAAAATTTCCAAAAATGTTCCACTACATCCTTTATGTCTCCACTTTTTACATTATATGTAGAGACAAAATAAATATCCTTACAAGTTTTATCACTGGTTGCCAGATGATATTTCTTATAATGGTGATGTTTACCCTTATTACATTTATTCCTTACCATATTATTCTCCTTTTTTACCTTCATAAGGGCATTTTCTAAAATATTCACACTGTACCCTCTTTTCAAAAACATATTATATGTGATATCCCATTCCCTTTGTAGATTTTCTTGTGTGTTACATAATCTAGATACCCTTGCCAATTCCCCATAAGGGAGAGCTTCCAAAGTATGTACAGGATGGCAACTAGATGCATGAAGGTATTGATTACCATCTATAAACTTCCTATGTATATTTGATATAATTTTACCATGTTCTGTACCCTCCAAAACAAGATCCAAGAATATTACTTTATTTCCCTTCAGTATTCCATCAAATTCTAACCCAAATGGGTTACCATGTAAGCCTGTCAAAAATTCATTAACTGAATCAAAACCACCATCACAAATAAAAATCAAGTCATCTATGTAACGAAAATAAATAACACATTACATTTCATAAAATTTAACTCAAATAGAAATTTCCTTTCAAAAAATTCATAAACAAATTGGCAGTGTGAATTGTCTTTGTAATGATGAAAATGCTTTGAAATATAACTTACAATATAAGGAAAGTATTTTTATTTTGAAATACAATACAATGACACCCTGTGGACTGAATAATGAAATAAACTGGAGGTGTCTGCTTTAAAACTTGTTTGAACATAATTGTTTAATTGCTATGAGTATATATATATATATATATATATATATATATATATATATATATATATATATCTCCATTCTTTCAGTGAGAATGTATACTCTTGAAAGGTGGTTACACCGAGGCGCTGGAGTTTGCTTTTGGATCTGACTTTGGTTCCTGTTTTTTGATTCCTGACTTCTGAAGATTTTGCTGTTTTGGTACTGTTTTGGATCAGAGTTGTTTCTATCTGTATGAGCCTTGGGGCTGAGATCTGCCTCTAGGGCATCTGTATCTGCCTCTTTGTGGCCTGTCTGACACTGGAAAGGACCAATTCTTAGGACAGTTTCTGCTAAATCCGTGTGGCTGAACCTGTAAAAAAATCCTTTACTGTCTGCACAGATTTCGCTTTATCCTCCATTTTCTTTAACACCTCTTCTGCCTCAGCACCAGAGTATCATGTTGTAATGGAGCATCCAATAATTTTGCTTTAACATGATCAGGCAGATTCTGTTCCTTTAACCAAGCATGCATTCGAATGACAGAGCCTCTAACAGCGGCCCTGCAAGAGGCCTCCAGTGAATCAAAACCACATTGCAAAGTATGCTTTCCCACTTGTTCAGCTGCATGCAATAAATTCTGCATTTCCTTGTTTTCAGAACATTCAGAATTTGTCAGCATTTTCTGTTTTAGCAGTGACAAAGTATTGCTGATATTTAAGCATATGAAACTGACAATGTAAAGCCCTTACAGCCAAGGTAGCAGAGGTGTAAACTTTTTTCCCCCATCTGTCCAGTGCTCTAGAATCCCTATCAGAGGGGACAGGGTTTTTTGCAGTGGAAGTCTTGACCCATTTGGGACCCTGAGATATAGTTTCTGGGTCAGCAGCAGGGTTTTTATATAGATATTTATGTGAATCTGGAACCCTGTAGTAACAGTCTGGCTTAATGGGTGCAGGGGGGTAGAGAGTCTGGAGACAGACCTGACTCTGAAAATACATAGGTTCATATCTCCCTAGGGCATTTATAAGCCTAGCCAGAGCGTGTTTGGCTTTTGCCACCCTTTTAGATTAGTTGACTGTGCCTCTGTATAGTAGGTCACATAAGGTAGCCCTTTTAAGGTTAGTTGACTGTACCTCTGTCAAGCAGGGACACAGAAGAGATCCCAGGGGTAAACTAACGATTTCCCATCAACACGTCAAGGTTTCTCTTGAAGAGGGTCAGTGAGGGGCTCTGCCCAACATGGACTAGGATTTTGTTCCAGAGTGAGGGGAGCCTCTGGGATATGAATCTGTCCCTCCATAATGTCCTATTTATTTCTGTGCTGAGGTTCAAGTCCCTGCAGCGTGTAGCTCTAAGGGATTTGGATTTCCTGAGGTGAAGCATGTCCATTATTTCTGGGTTGGACATGGCTTTATACGTCAGACACAGATCGCCTCTGAGTAGGCGGTACGCAACAGAGTAGAGTTGGAGTTTCTTTAGCTGAACTGCATAGGGCATTTGTTTGAGCCCCTTGATCCTCTTGGTGAGGTACTTTTGGGGTCTTTCCAGTTGCTGCAGGTGTCGGGTAAGGTACATCCCAAATGGGGCATTGTATTCAATTATGGGCCTGATAAGTGATGACTAGAGGGGCACACAATGACCTCTCTTGATCTAGATGTGAATCCTTTCATAAGGTGGGCTATATAGAAGGTCTTTCTAACCACTCTGGCAACGCGATTGTCAAAGGAGAGATTGCCATCTACTTGGGTCCCCAAATCCCTAATTACTTCTTCCATACTTAATGGATTACCACCTATGCGGTAATTTGTGGGCACTTTGTTTATCCCAAAGGGGATGAGTATGCACTTTTTGGCATTTAGCTTTAGGCCATGGCTCTGGCACCAGTTATCCCTCTCTGTGAGACCCTTCTGGAGAATGCTTGTGTCAGCCGGAGAGTCGATTACGGCACCCAGTTTGCAGACATCTACGAACATGGTCAGCCATAGTCCACCCGTGTTAGTCTGCACCTCGGAGAAATATATACCGAACAACTTGTTCGGTCCCAGGACTGAGCCTTGAGGGACGCCACATGTAACTGGTTTAGAGTCTGACATGGCACCTGCTATTCTGACCATGTGGGTTCTATCCCCGAGCCAGTTTGCAACCCATCTTGTGACGCAGGGGTTGATATTTAAGCTGGTGAGCTTATTTATGATGCCCGAGTGGGGTATTGTGTCGAAGGCTTTTGCGAGGGCCAGGTAGGCTGTGTGGATTACCTTCCCTTCATCTATGGCATTGGTAACTGTTTCAAAGAAGTCGACCAGGTTCAAGAGGCAAGATCTGGCCTTAAAGCCAAATTGGGTAGGATCCAGTGTCTGGAGGTTCCCAATGTCTTTGTTTATGATTTCCATGATGATACGCTCCATAGCTTTGCAGACCAGGCTAGTCAGGTAAATAGGGTGACAGTTTCCGGGGTCCGTTGTGGCACCACCTTTGTGGAGTGGGACCACTATTGCTGTAAGCCATTCCTTGGGTACATATCCTGTAGTAAAGACTGAGATTGGAGCTCGTGTAAGAAACAGCCCGGCACACTGTCTGGTCCCACTGATGCTGTGTTTTTTGCTTTGGAGAGGGCAGCTCTCACCTGTGCATCTGTGATCTCAAGAAGGCTACACTCTGTTGGGATAGACATTTGCTCTTTTGGGGGGGAAGGGGGGGAGAAGTTTGCACTGAACCTGTCTGCCAGGATGTTGGCAATGTCTGTGGGTTCAGTGTATTTTCTGTCATTTTGAACTAACTCAGAGCATATATGGGAGCTGCCACCCAGGGTCCTGATATAACTAAAGAAGGCCTTGTGATTATCTTTAGCGTCTTGTGCAATTTTTCTTTTGAAGCTGGCCTTAGATGATTTTATGAGGGATCGTAGTTTCTTGCTAGTACTAAATCAGAGACGCTGTCCCTTTTTGGGATTTTGCTCTATCATGTAGTAGCTTTCTCCTTCTGTTGTATAGCTTATTTATGGCCGGGGTCCACCAGACAGGTTTCCTGCCTTTGGAGGAGTGAGTCTTGGTTTTATTTGGGATAGCACACTCCATGCATTCCTGTAGGTGTCCAAAGAATGCTTTTGTAAAGGATTCTGCATTTTGGGCTGTATTTTCCACTGGCCAGGGGGCTTTGAAGGATTCCAATTCGGTTTTGAGAAGTGTGAAGTTTGTTTTTGAGAAGTTCTTCACCATTGTTTCATTGGCTAGGGGTGGTGACGGAATATGGATGTCCAGTGAGATTAGTTTATGGTCTGATCTTACCAATGAGGGGTATACTTCTGGTGTGGAACATAGAGACCTCATGTTTGTGATGACCAGATCCAATATGTTTTCCCCTCTTGTGGGAGTGGTGACCAGTTGTTCCATAGCATTTGAGTTTATAAATTCTAGGAACCGTTGGGAGAGGGTGTTTGGGCTGGAGTAGTTTTCCCAATCAATGTTTGGGTAGTTGAAGTCACCCAATATAATGGTGTTTGGAGAGACCTTCATATTCTCCAGTGTTCTCAGGAAAGCCGAGTGAGGTTCCTGTGTTTGGGAGGGTGGTTTGTAGCCGGCTACAAACTGAAAGGCAGTTTTGCCCACTGTTATTTGCACATGAATGGTCTCCGATGCTTCGTGCAGTGCCACTAACCTGGAGGTGTGGGTATCTTTGTTAAATATGGATACTCCCCCTCCTTTTGTGGTTCGATCTGAGTTTTGAGGCCGGAAAGCATGGTATGAAGTATAACCTGTTAGTGCTGGGGTGCTCTCGGGAGCCTTGAACCAGGTTTCTGTTACAGCACAGATATCGATATTCTCCATACTGAGGAGAGTCTCAAGTGCATGCATCTTGAGGTTTAGCCTTCTGGCATTGAGCAGCATTACCCTTAGTTTTTTTTTCTTTGTATTGTCTATGGAGGTGGGTTTGTCTTTTGAGCCTTGCCTAAAAAAGGCACTATGGGGGAGGCAAGAGCCTTTGCCAGTATTCGAAACCCCAGGGGTGACAGGTGCAAGCCGTCCACAGCGAAGCAACGTGGCTTGTCGAGCATGTCATCCCAGGCTGACAGACACTGGATCCCCTTTGAATGACACCAATACTTTAGCCAATTGTTAAAATTGATCATTTTATCTTTATACTGTGGCATCACTCTTGGTGAGGGTAAGATGCTACTCAAGGTCAGGGTCATAACAGCCTGGGCTACATGATCAAAGAGCTCCTCTATGTCTTTTTTCATATTGTCCAGGGAGGTACGTCTCAGGTCATTCACACCAGCACGGACAATGGCGGAGTCATATTTGTACTTGCTTTCGAGTGACCCAAGTGCTTGTGTTATGTGGCGGATCCTGGCACCAGACAGGCAGCTTACAGGGACCTTCTCCTTGTTCAGCCTGGTGAGTGGGACGTCCGTGTGTCTGACAATACAGTCACCTATTACAAGTGTATTAGGTGTGTTGTTTAGCCTTAAGGGCTGTGACTGTGTGGCACACTGACTTTGTGAGCTATGTGCTATGTGGGTATTGTTTCATGGTAGGGGTTGCTTGGATGTCTGCTTCGGAGGTCTCTGCTGCTTAGGCAGATTTTTATTTAGAGCCTCCAAGTATGTTTTTGTGTGCTTGTGTGTTTGGTTTGCTGATGCAATAGGTCTATGTGAGACTGGATTTGTGGTGTGTGTGGTTACCTTCTCCTCCTGACAGGCTATGCCAGTACTGGGTTGAGAGAGCTTAGCCTCCAGTTTGGCTATATAGTTGCATCTTTCGCATATATTTGAGCTTGTTGGGAGGAGGAGAGGGTGGTCTGTATACATAAGGCAGTTGTAACATTGCCTCAGGATTCCCAGATTCACCAGCTGGACTGGAGAGTAAACCCGAAACTGACCTTTGGACATGCCTGAATAATATAGGGAACTACTTATTGACTGATCAGAAAGAACCAATAGGGAGCAAGTGCTTAAAAGGAGTATAAGAGGATGTAGTGCTTAAGTTTATTAGTGTTTACCTATGAGATTACTTATACGAGCAAGTGCAGGGCTTTAGAATGAAAATAGAGTGCTTATTTTGAGATTTAGAGCAGTTCTAAGGGAAAAAGTGAAGAGCAGACTTTGTGGAGCCAGGAAAAGTTTAAACCTGTTTAAGCGGCGCTGCCCGACGCTGCTCTGTGCGCAACACCGCGCAAAAAGAGAGTTGCAGGGTTTTAAGAGAGAGCTCAAGTAGTTTGGAATTGAGCCAAAATGGCCAATAAAACTACAGCTTCCAGGCAGTAACCACTCCTACAGGGACAGGCAGGCTGCTCAGTGTTGACCACTGCCACTGGTGAACACAGAGACTACCCTTTAGCTCAAGCAAGCACTGGCCTCCAAGAAACTTACAAACAGTTCAGAACAACAAATCTGTAACTGAACTTTCTTAAATTTCAGAAAGTGGGAAAAAAGCAAGATTTTTTTTTTTGTTTTAGTTTAAAGGTAGCAGAGATACACAAGTATCAAAATCGTCAGAACAGTGCAATAAATGACCCCCACACTTGAGTGCTAGGCCAGAGTCAGGTAAAATGTAATTTTAAGAAAACTGATTTTAAATTAAGTGCAACACAGGAAATGCAGTAAACAGGCTCTAGATGTGTTCTAAATACTGTTTCTAACACAGATATCAACTTTAGCAAGCCAGAAAATGCCGAAAACTAGGCGGCAAAGCAGTAATTTTAAACAAAAAGCAGAAGAAAATACTTAAAATCTCAAAAGTGGCTTCTTTCTTCTCTCAGCATTTTCTACCCTTGGTAGGTGCTTCAGCAACAACTATCAAGCCTGGAAAGACGACAACTATCAAGCCTGGAAAGACATCTACAATGTCTAGTACAGGTGGAATAGAAAGAGGTCTGTGCTGAGGCAGTAAAAGAAAATCACTGAGCCTTTTCTTAGATTCTGAATAATCTTGGCTCTCCCAGTGGAAATACTCCCTCATGGTGGTGCAGGGTTTCCCCAAAAGAATAGTCCTCAGAAGGAGAGGCTGAAGGGACAGATTCTTCAGCACCAGAGTCCTCACAGGGAGGAAGACAGTATCCCTGTTTTGGAGAGGAGTCAGATGAAATGGAAACCTGGTCAGAGGAATCATATTCAGTGTCTTGCCTAGGAGGGAAATGGGAACCCCTGATCAAAGTAATTAGGTCTTCGGCCATTTTGAGCATCTGTTTCTTAGGCATGGAAGTCTATCCAGGAGAATGCTGTACTTGTTTCTTTGTCTTTAAGGCTGTTTTAGTCTTTGCCTTGGAAGCTGAGGTTGGCTTGATATAGAAAGTACAGTTTTGTACCTACCATAAATGTAGATGTTCGAGGATCCACATTGCTGCAGTCCTAACCATTGGGTAGTCCGCTGTCCAGTCGGCCCGAATACCAAAGTATATGGCTGACGTCGGTCAAGGCGCATTAGACTGACGCCAGGACGTCAGGGTACTAATGCGCATGACCGACGTCATATCCTCAGTCTTTTCTTGCCCCAGATGTCAGAAGACCCTAAAAAGACAAAGCCCAAACCAAAACACCAAAAAACCCTGCACCAAACATATATACAATATATACAAATGCACAAGAATATATATATATATATAT
Source organism: Protopterus annectens (assembly GCF_019279795.1). Lineage (NCBI taxonomy): Eukaryota > Metazoa > Chordata > Ceratodontiformes > Protopteridae > Protopterus > Protopterus annectens. The sequence goes on along the minus strand of NC_056729.1, from coordinate 1,452,309,952 downwards.
ATATATACTAGCACACGCCACCACCCCTAAACACAGAGGGGAAGGAGGGAGGGTAAATTGGACTGCAGCAATGTGGATCCTCGAACATCTACATTTATGGTAGGTACAAAACTGTACTATGTTCTTCATTCCACATTGCTGCAGTCCTAACCATTGGGTAGAATCCCAAAGCAGAGGTAAGGGAGGCTGGCAAATCATAAGGAAGCAGGAGCTGTCAACATGCCTTGCAAAATAGCTGTGGCAAAACCAGCCCTAGATTTAGAGTAGAGAGGAAGATGGTAATGCTTAGAGAAAGTATGCACTGAACTCCAAGTAGCTGCCTCCAAAATATCCTTAGTTGCCACCCCTTAGAAATGCTGTTGAAGTGGCAGTAGCCCTAGTGGAATGAGGCCTAATCCCAGCTGGAATCTCTTTGCCATGATGGGAATAACAAAATGCAATGCAAAACCCAATCCACCTAGAAATAGTTTGTTTTGACACAGGCTTGCCCTGAGAACTCAAAGCAAAAGAAACAAACAACTGCTGAGACTGCCTGAAATCCTTAGTCCTGCTTAAATAATAACGCAACTGCCTATGGACATCTAAAGTGTGCAAAATCTTTTCCCCCTTATTTTGGGGATCTGCATAGAAAGTAGGCAAATGAATAGTTTGGTTTAACGCCACACTAGAAACCACCTTAGGCATAAAGGAAGGATTAGTACGTAATGATACCCTATCCTTATGGAAAATCAAAAGGGCTCTACTGCCATAAGGGCCTGCAACTCAGACACCCTTCTTGCAGAAGTAATAGCCAACAGAAAAGCAGTCTTCCATGACAAGTATTTCAATTCAGCAGTAGCCGCAGGCTCAAAAGGTTGTAGAGTAAGTTTTTCCAACACAAAATTGAGATCCCAAGCAGGAGTAGGAGCTCTACGTGGGGTCTTATATTCTTTGCCCTCTAAGAAACTGCTTGAACAAAGGATGCGAAAACAATGGTGGGTCACAATCATAGTGAGCTGAAATTGCTGCAGCATGAATCTTAATGGAAGAGAAGGACAAACCTTTGTCCAATAACTCAGTAAGATATTGAAGAGCCACACTCAAATTAGGCTCAGAAATCTCCAAATTCTTTGCTGTACTCCAAAATAAAAATCTCTTCCATTTTTCTGCGTACACTTTCCTTGTACTAGGTCTTCTAGCTTCCATAATCACATTTAAAACTTGTTGAGGAAGTTGAGACCTGCTGTGTTTCAACACAGAATATGCCAGGCTGTTAGATGAAGAGAGTGAAGCTTGACATTGAGCAGGTGACCGTCCTTCTGAGATAACAGATGTGGAATCAAAGGTAAAGGCCATGGAGGCTTCCTTACCAGACTCCTTAGTAGTGGGTACCAGTGTTGCCGAGGCCAATCTGGAGCTATTAAAATCATCCTTGGCTTGTCTTGTCTGACCTTTAAGAGCACCTTTGGAAGAAGAGGCAGAGGTGGAAAGGCATACACATGAAGATTTTTCCAACTGAAAGAAAGAGCATCCACTTTCCAAGCTGTGTGATGAAACCCTTTGTGCAAAACTTTGGCAGCTGGTGGTTTAGTGGAGAAGCGAACAGATCTATGTCTGGAGTTCCCCATGACACTGTCAATTTCTGAAATACATGAAGATCCAGTTTCCACTCGTGGGGATCCATGATTTGTCTGCTTAACACATCTGCTAAGGAGTTCTGTGCTCCGGCAGAAACCTTGCCTGAAGAGTTAGTTGCAAGCTGAGCAGTCTCCCATAAAATCATTGCTTGCCTGCATAGAGGATAAGAATGTGTTCCCCTTGTTTGTTGATGTACTACATGACAGTTGTGTTGTCTGTTAGAATCAACACCTGCCCTGGAAGAAGTAACTCCTTGAAAGCCATTAATGCAAACTGGACTGCTAACATCTCCTTCATGTTGATATGTAGATGCTGTAGTCTGGCAGGCCACTTGTCTTGTATCCACTTTCCATTTAGATGAGCTCCCAAGCAATGTCCGAGGCATCTGTCGTTAAAATCTGACTCGCCTCTGGCCGGGTCACAGAGAGTCCCTTGTTTAGGTGACATTCCTGAGCCCACCACAAAAATTCTTTTTGAAGGCAAGGTATTATTTGAATGACAGTGTCCAAATCCTGGCAGTGCTGTGTCCATACATTTTTGAGATACCATTGCAGCTTCCTCATATGCAGTTTGGCATTGGGAAGCACCAGAATACAAGATGCCATGAACCCTAATGCTTGAAGGACTGTCCTTGCAGTCAGCACGGACTGATGAGATAGTTGATGGAAGTAAAGGGATAGACTCTTTTGTTTGTCCGGGGTTAAAAAGGCCATCTGGGCTGCTGTATTCAGTCTCACACCCAGAAAGCACATGTCTTGAGAGGGTACTAGACTGGACTTTATTTCGTTCACAGAATACCCTAGGCATCTTAGCACTGCTATAACATATTCCAGATGCTGTAGAAGGTCTTCCTTTTCTTGAGCCAGAATCAGGCAGTCGTCCAAGTAAGGATAGATTTGAATTCCTTTTAGCCTGAAGTAAGCTATCACTGGAGCCAGAACCTTTGTGAATACTCTGGGCGCAGTAGATAAGTCAAAGGGCAATGCAGAGAACTGATAATGAGAATTCCCAGCTCGAAAACGCAGATACTTCCTGCAACTTAGTCTTATAGGCACATGAAGGTAAGCTTCCTTGAGATCTAAAGTTACCATCCAGTGATCTTTGCCCAGCAGAGGTAAAAGCTGTTGTAACGTCAACATCTTGAACTTGGGAATGTCCAGATAAGTGTTGAGGATAGATAAATCCAAAATTGGTCTCCACGTGTTCCCCTTCTTTGGTACTAGGAACAGGCGAGAATAAAATCCTAGGCCCCTTTCCGATACAGGGACTGGCTGAATGGCCCCTATTTGGAGTAACAGAGAAATTTGCTTGTGAGCCTCTTTCCTTTGTGGAGGAGGAACGTCTGGCATGCCTTTGAAAGGGGCAATGTATGGAAATAAAACCTGTAACCGTGGTGAATGATATCCAACACCCATCTGTCTTGAGTAATTAAATCCCAATTTTCTTTGAAAAGAGACAGTCTTCCTCCCAAAGGAGCTGCCAGGCGAGAATCTACTGGCAGCTGAAAAGGCAGGTCATTGGGTCTGTTTACGAAAGGACTGACCCCTGCCCTCACCAGAAGTCTGAGCAGGTGAACTCCCTGTTCTAGGCCTAAAAGAACCTTGAGCTCTGCCCCTACCACGTCTAGACCTACCCCTAGACTGGGAATCATAAGCAGGATATGTCCATCCCTTAGTAGGCCAATTTCTACTAAACTTGTGGCTGCACCTGCAAAAATCTTTAACAGTTTGCATAGACTTAGCTTTGTCCTCCATTTTCTTTAAAACTGCTTCCACAGGCGAACCAAACAACACATCAGACTGTAAAGGAGCATCCAAAATCCTTGTCTTAACATGCTCAGCTAAATTCTGATCCCTCAACCAGGCATGCCTGCGAAGAACAGAACTAGTGGCAGCCACCCTCGAGGAGGCCTGTACAGCATCAAAACCACATTGCAAAGAATGCTTACCCACTTGTTCAGACACATGAACTAAATCCAGCAACTCTTTACACTCAATACCTTCCGCCAAAGCATCCACCTTAGATTTCAATTGTGAAAGGAGATAATTTTGATATTTTAGCATGTGAAACTGACAATTCAACGCCCTCATGGCTAAAGTGGAAGAAGTATACACTTTCTTTCCCCATCTATCCAAAGCCCTTGCCTCTTTATCAGTGGGAACAGGGTTTTTAACAACAGAGGCCTTAACACCTTTAGGTCCCTGAGAAACAGTTTCGGGTCTGCCCTAGGACTCTTAAAAAGATACTTATGAGCTTCAGGCACCCTATAGTACCTATCAGGTTTAACAGGAGCAGGAGGCAAAGAATCAGGGTTCAGGGAAGCCTCTGCAAAACATCTTCCACCACATTCAACAGAGGAGGTATAGCTAACGGCCTATGCTGGGGTGAAAACAAGAATTCCCTAAGCCTTTTCCTGGAATCAGAGTAATCTTGGCCTTCCCATTTAAAGTGCTCCCTCATGGAATGCAGAGTCTCTGAAAATGAGAAATCCTCAGGAGGAGAAGCTGTAGGAGTGGAATCATCCACATCAGAATCAGAATAAGGAGGATACTCCTGCAAGTCTTCCATGAAGACTCAGAAGCCTCTGAACACTGTTCAAAACTCTCAAACTCAGGTTCCACCCTAGGCCTCTTATCAGGAGGGGGCATAGAACCTCTAATCATAGTAATCAAATCTTCTGCCATTTTAAGCATATGTTTCTTAGGCACAGAACCTGAAATGCTAGGAGAAGCCCCCACTGAAGCTAAACTTGGCCTACCGCTCAAAGAAGTTTTGGAAACAGAAGGAGAGGCTCTAACTACCTTGGGAAGAGAGGGAAGAACAGTTACCTGAGAAGCCCCCTCAGCCTGGCCTACCTCCTGAGAAGGCACATCCTGTAACAGTAAAGTCTCTGCCTGAGACTCCAAAGAAACTCCTGGCAAAACCTCTGGCTCCACTGAGCCTTCCAAAGAACCGATGTCCGGGACTGCCGGTTCATCAACCCTAGGCTTCGCTGTTTTGTCCTTGCGCTTTTTGGACGAAGCGGGCGTCGGAGCATCCGACGGCATTTTATAATTACAACGCTTCCCAAACACTAACCTGGCACAGTCTAACCTTCTCTTAATAGTGCGTTTGTTAAATCTAGCACAAGAGCGGCATCCAACAACGTCGTGCTCAGGCCCTAAACAAGGTATACACAAAGTATGGTAATCCCTATGAGGTATCTGTTTCCCACAAGAAATACAGTTATTCACTTTTTCTGACATCCGGTTAAATACGGAGGCAAGAAAAAACCAAAATGTTCCCCAACGGGGTACTTAGCCAACTTTGATTCGGTCTGAAACTCCGACTTCAGAAAATTTCAGAACGCCAACCTGCACTCGCAAAACTGCTTCTGCATCGGACCATGCGGCAAAAAAGACTGAGGATATGACGTCGGTCATGCGCATTAGTACCCTGACGTCCTGACGTCAGTCTAATGCGCCTTGACCGACGTCAGCCATATACTTTGGTATTCGGGCCGACTGGACAGCGGACTACCCAATGGTTAGGACTGCAGCAATGTGGAATGAAGAACATCTGTGTAAGTCTGAAAACACCCTCAGAAGCCGATGCCTGCTCAGCGGCTCCAGACCCATCTGAGGGAATAGTATCCAAAGGCCCAATACCTTGAGTATTCAGAGGCCTAGTTGTCTCCACGTGGAGTTGGAGGCGGCCTGTGGCTCTGAGGTAGTGGATGTCAGGGGCTGCGAAAGCTCCTCACTGAGAACCGGCGACAGGCCTAGAGTAGGCTTAGTCGTCGGTTTTGGACCTCAGATGCCTGTCCTTTTCTTTTTCCTTGCGCTTCTTATGAACTGCAGTCATCAGCTGTTCCAACGGCATTATATAGTTATACCTTCGGCCAAAGTAATGAAAGGCAAAATCGTACCGACGCGTAATAGTATGTTGGTTAAATCTAGCACAAAACCGACAACTAGCAACGTTGTGGTCAGGGCCTAGGCAGAGAATACAGTAAGAATGAAAATCCTTAGCAGGTATTTGCTTCTCACAAGAAATACAATTGTTAACTTTTTCTGACATCGGTCTGGAGCAAGAAAAAAGTTTCCCCAATGGGGTACTTAGCTTTATTGAAGACTTCGGATCTGAAATTCAATTTCGAAAATCTCAGGAGTCAGCCGACCGGCACTTGCGAACAGCTTTTGCTTTGGGCACCGCGCAGCAAGAAAGACTGAAAAAAATGGCGTCTGCTGCATCTTATATACCTCTGGCGCACTGACATCAGGGAAGAGGCGACAGCAACAGACGCCGGACCAGGACTTTGGAATTCAGGCCGACTGCGGGGTAGCCTGCCAGCAGGATAACCCAAGTGTAATGACTGCAGCAGTGAAACACGATGAACATCTGCCCTCATCTTCAGAACCTTTATGTGCAGTTTGGTCTCTGAGGGCGACCATGTCCCTTTGGATAGTCTTTCCCTGGAAATGCCTCCCTCCACCCCAGGAGGGAAGCGTCCCAGGTGACTGTCGCCACAGGAGTAGGAGGAACGAAAGGCCTGCATGCTAGGAGATCCGGTGAATGGATCCACCACGAAAGATGCTTATGACACACTGGGATGAGCCGAATGGGAAAGGATAGGGGATGCCACCACGCTGACCACTGAACTGCGAGGGTCCACTGAAGGACCCTCATATGGTACCGAGGCATTGGAACCAAATAAATGGTGACCACCATCGATCCTACAGCCCTGAGAATGAGTGAGGCTGGAGAACAGGTTAGCTTCCAGCAAGGTCCGAACTTGGTCGCGAATAAGAGACACCCTTCGAGGAGGTAAGGCTGTGATCTGAGAGGTGGCATCCAATAGAGTGCCTATGAATTCCAGATTTTGGGTTGGAATCAAAGAGGATTTCGTCATGTTCACTGTGATAGCCAGTCATTAGAAGAGGGAGAGTATGGTGTGAATATTGTCCAGTAGTTGATGCTTTGTAGGGGCCATCAGGAGCCAATCGTCCAAATAGGGAAAAACTTGGATTCCCTACAGCCGGAGATTAGCTGCTACCACTGCCATGCATTTGGTGAACACTCAGGGGGGCAGAAGTGAGACCAAAGGGCAGGGCCCGGAAATGGAAATGATTGACTCCTAAGCGAAAGCTGAGAAACCTCCTGGACTGTTGATCCATTTTTACATGGTAGAACACATCCTGGAAGTCCACTGAGCACATCCAGTCGTTGCTGTGCAAGAGAGGTACAATAGACTGCACAGTGACCATTCGAAACTTCAACTTCTGCACGAACTGGTTCATGTGACTGAGACCCAAAATAGGATGTAGGTCCCCCTGTTTTCTTTGGAACTAAAAAGAAGCGAGAATAAGTTCCAGATTCTCTCTGTCCTGCGGAGACCTGTTGGATGGCTCTTTTTTGAAGAAGGCTTACAACCTCCTGTCAGGCCGCCTCTTCCTGACTGGGAGGCCCATCCAGAACAGGACGGAATTTCCAAAAAGAGAAAGCAATAACCCCTGGGTATAATTGCTAGCACCCACTGATCGTTTGTAATACTTGCTCAGGCTAGCGGGTGCAGCGATAACAGACCCCCGACTGCCTCCAGGGACAGACAGTCAGGGACGCTGTAAAGGTTTTTCAGAGAAAGGCTCGCTGGAACCTTGGTTTTGCGGGCTTCCTCTGCCCCTGGGGTGGCATCTACCACTGAAATTTCTTCTCCATCCTCTGGAAGAGGAATCGTCCTGAACATCTCGAAAGGGAGACTGTGCCTTCCTGAACCACATTTTCTTACTCCCTTTCTGGGTCTTGGAAAAGGACCTCAGAGGGGCAGAAAACTTGATCCCCAATGGCTGACAAGGTCTTCCCTTCCTGTTCACTGTGGATCAAAGTCTCTTACACAGTGGGACCAAAGTGTGTGGAACCATCAAAGGGGGTGTTAACAAAAGATCATCCTAAAAGCCTCTGCAAACCTGCTCAAACGGACCAAGGCACGATGCCTAATTGCGATATCTGAGCCCACCACCCATGAAGACCCTTCCGCAGCATTAGAAATTAGCCTCATGAACAAATTCGCAACTGAATGAAGGGTTGACAGCTTTGGAGAAAATGCCTTTAATTCCTCCTCAGACATGGTCCCAGAGAGGGAAGAAGATAGTTCCTTTATCAAATCCCTCAGGAGATGGGTGAAATGCACAAGATAATTTAGTGCTCACAGGCTAAAGGCAGCAGAGGTGAACACCCACTTTCCAAATCTGTCCACAGCCCTCGATTCACGATTGCGTGGATGGAAAGAAGAACTGCGTGGATGGAAAGAAGAACTCTGCCCTGTCAATTCCTTTTTGGAGCAGCGGCCACAACAGCATCAGCCAGGACCGCTTTGAACTGAAAGGTTCTACTAGATGGAGGGCAAAGAAACTTTTTGCTTTTTTGTGCACTGGTTCCATGGTATCTGACTCCTTCCAAGCCCTGCTGACCACAACATCAATGAGAGGATCAGCAGGGGGAGACACCCAGGAGGTAGATGGCCCCTTACCGAAAGCCTCCAGAAATACGGCGTCCTCTGAGAATGGGGTTTGGGTAGACCAACCGCCTTTGGCCTCGAGGATCTCGAGTATGTCTCCAAAGGAGACTTTCTCCGGCAGAGATCCTGGGGACCCGTACCCTCATCAGCATCCATATCCTCAGTAAGAGAATCCATAGGGGAATCAAGGTGTCTCCTCTTAAAAGTCCTCTTCCTGGGAACTTCCTCTGCTGGGGGTGGCGGGGATGACTCAGAAGTGGAGGGGACCCTTGTGGGGGGGGGACATCCCCCCGGAGGCTAAGTCAGATGGGCTGACCGGAAGCAGGATGAGACAAGCCGCTCAAATACTGGGGCTGGGTAGGATGACCGTGCATAGGAGAGGCAGCTCTGATAGCAGAGAAAAATCTGTTGGCAGCCCGGAAAGCGGAAGGACTAGAAGAGGTTCCATCCCCCTCTCCCGCCGATAAAATCCTAGCGGAAGAGAGGGTGGACCCCCCCTAGTCCCGCCACTCCACCGGACGGCACCGGACCGGAACCGAAGGCCGAGGCACCCAGGGGAAGAGACCGGTCCGAAAAGCCTGGGCCCAAATCCAACCCCATAGACCCCGGCTCGACAGGTCCAACTGGCTGGGTGGCCTGTTCCAGGGGAAAAGAAACAGTACCAGCCGCCAATCCTGTCAGGGAAGGACCCAAACTGGACCCCAGAGTGTCCCTAGCCTCCATTTCGTTCAACAGTCCCTGAGAATCCAAGCCACTGGTCGGATGAGGAGCGATCGAAGGGGGAGTGGGAGATTGGATTCCTGACTTGTGGGCCGGGGAAGCCAGAAGCCCCAAACTCCACCTGAGCTTTCAGGAAGGCCCACATCATCCTGTCCATATCCATAGGGAGGACACTCCTGGAAGATCGGGAGGAGATAGCGGACCTACTAGGAGAGTCTCGCCTAAAGCTAGTGTGTCATCTCTTGCGTTCCCTAGAACGAGACCCGGAGAAGACACCTGCTTAGAAGGCAAAGGAAACTCCTCCACTACAATCAGCTCTGGCACGACTCTCGGATCCGACTGAATCGGGACTGAACTCAACAAAGGATCCAAAGTGATACTTATCGAATCCTTCAGACGTGAATGGGTCAGATCTGTAGATACGGTGCCTACCCTCAGATTCGAAGGGCTAGAGCAGAGATCCTTGGATCTGGGGGAAGACAATGTAGGTACCGGATCAGAGGGCTTCAGGTCCAAACCCTTGCATCCAGGAGTGGACTCCCTAGACAATCTGGGACCCGAAGATCTCGGATCCGAAACTGCCCTGGCTGGAGCCGGATCCGAGGACCAAGGATCCGACAGCCTGGAACACTTAGTCAGGGCCTATTCAACGGAAAGCTTCTTTCTAGCCCCAGAAGAGCCCACCTTGGCCAGGGAACCAGTGACCAAGGGGCCTCCTTTAACCAAGCCTTTAATCAGGAGCTTATTACGACAGTCGACCAAAGCCCTCGGGTTGAAAGTAGCACAAATGCCACATTCCACCTCGAGGTGGTCACAGCCGAGACAGTAAAGGCACTCCTTGTGCGAGTCAGAAACAGGCATTTTCCACCCACAAGAGGAGCACCTTTTAAAACCTAAAGGTTTATCTGACATAGCCGAACTGTGAAACAAAGCACAAAGTCAACAAACAAGCCAAAGTTTGAAAAGCTTACTAAATGCGCCCAAAACACTCACACACAAACTAAGCAACTACTTGCACTCCACAAAAACTAGGCCGAACACAAACCCCAAGAGAAAAAGACTTAAAGCAAGGAGAGGACTCGACAGGGAGGGGATAGATAAGAAAGGAAAAACTACCGGCTAACACTACAACCCAGAAAAATTACAAAGAATTACAAAAAAATTTAAGAAACTTTACTAGAAACACTTACACTAATAGCAGCTGAGCAATCTGCGCCTGACTGACTGAGGGGCAAACGAGATATGAGGGAGTGTAGGGCAGCAGTGCATTATGGGAGAGGAACAACTTGAGCTAAGCAGTGTTCCGAGTATGCTGGCTCGGATCCGATATCAGATCCAAAACCCCAACATGAGGAATGTTGACTAGATAACATCAGATCACCAAGGAGCTCCAACTTCACATACTCTGGAAGGGGATGGCATGCATCCTGACTATAGCAGCTGCATGTGCACCTTCTGCATTACAGCCACACTTCATGGAGTGCCTGGCAACCTGAGAGCTATCCTTTTTAAGGCTCCTATCCTGTAACCTCTCTGCCTTCTGTTTCAAATGGTCATGGATTATCTCCTGGTGTTTGAGCACATGAAACTATCTACTGATTATCCCAATCTCTAGGGTAGTTGAGATGTATGCTTTTTTACCAAACTGGTGAGGATACTACTCCCATGGTCATTTACTACAAGATTACTGGGCGCACCACAACCAGATCCCTTGATGAATTCCAAGTACATTACTGCTGCATCAGCTGCTCTTGGATCCGACTGAATCTGAACTGAACTCTACAAAGGAGGACCCAGTACAAACTGTCTGGCTTCTTACGGGCAGGGAGCTAGGAAACCGGCTACAAAGACGTATCATGGAAAATATCACCCAATACTTCTAGGACCCAAGGAAGGGGCAGGTGTCTAGTTTCAGGAAAGCCCAGAAGTTGTCTGTACCTCACCTGGATGAAGAATTCCTTTGTTTCATGTAAGGCATCCTCAAAGAAAAGTCCACAGGTGGCAAAAGCTGAGGGTACAGGGTAGCTTCAGAATGAAAGTAAAAAAAAGAAAAAGGCATGGGAGAGCTAAGCTACATAATCCAGGTCCTCTGCCACAAAGGCAGAGGAAACAGAGTCCCTCTGTGGAGAAAGCTTCCTTTTCTGCTTAGTAGAGGCATTCCTGGGGCAGGATCTTTTTCATGTGCTGGCTAACAGGAATTTCATGAAATCCATAAAATCCTACAGCTAGTTTGAAAAGGTCATGTGAAGTGGCCTCTAGTACTGTGTTTGTGCAGTTTTTACATTTAAAGTGGTGGTTGTCATAAATATGCACAGCACATTTCCTCATCCCTGACCCATAAGACACCCATCATCTTGCACCACTTTGATGTCAGACTGGGACAAAGGTGAAAGAAAAGCTAGAACACAGTAATATATTTCAACTTGTTACTGTCAGATGTATACAAACAGGCATATCCCAATTTCCCCATCCTCATGAAAGATAGCGACCAATATACATCTGATGTTGGAGTGAGAACAAAATGAGAAAAAATAATGTAGTACACAGTAATGTATTCTAAAATGTTGGCCCTAAACAAGTTATAGTTACCATCAGTGCACACCTCTGATGCTCAGCATGGAGACTCTGAAAAAAGTTACATCACTTCCTAGCTCCCTACATAGGGTTGTCACCTTTTCAAATGTCCAAAGTGGGACATTTTTGGTAAAAACTTCAGATTTTGCACGGTGAAACATACCCACAGGCCAGTACAAAGGACAGAACTTCACTTTTTTGCCTAAATAAAAGCTTACTCTTGCACCATTTGAGTCATTTATTCTGTTTCTTATAACATTTAGGTGTTTCAGATACAGAATAACAGTTTTATGCAACTATTATATAAAATTAAGAAAATAATTTTGTCCTAAAATCTCAGGACATTTGCCATTTTTACAACTTTTTTGCAGGCCACAACTACCCAGAGAGGGACTGTCCCTCGCAAAGTGGGACATGTGGTGACCCTATCCTTACATAATCTACAACAACCTTCAGTGCACACCTCAGAGTGGGGTCAGTTTTTGATTACATGAAGACCAGGGCACAAGGCAAATGCCCATATTAAGCCTCTGTTAGAATCCATACAGAAGTCTGAGGTGTGATGGTTCAGACACTGCATTATACATTTTAAGACTTGCTTTCAAAAGACAATTTGCAATTGCTGTCCACTACAGTCTGTCTGAGGTTCAACAGCCTCTTCAGAACGTTCTAGGAAGAAAAGCTCAAAGTACAGAGTCACATATGTAAGCTTAAATTAGTTACAATAACAAAAACTGTTAGCACCATGCTCTATATACGTGATTATTCTCAATGTTCCAAGAGAATCTATGCAACATATTCGTAGGATTAAATTAAAAGCATTTTCTGCAGTAATACAGAAATCTAGAAAAGGGACAGCAGAAAAAAAAGAAACATGTAGAGTGGATGCAGAGGAGGCATTAAGACTGAAGTGATTGCAGAAAACGAAAAGGATAACAGTAGGAGAATGGCGTGGACAGAATAAAAAGAAGTAAACAGGATGAAGGAGAGGAAAGGGTGACAGCATACAGAAAAGGCTGCCAATATATGGAGAGATATTAGAAATTAGACAAAAGTCAAGATTTTATTATCACAACAAAAAGCTGATATAACTAGTTAGTTCTGTGGGCTTTACATTTTAGTCTGTACCTCAGGCACAGCTTCACAGACTGGAGAAAAGTCTAAGTTTTGCATGAAGAGTTTAAGGTTTGATACAGCTGTGATATCATGGGGGCAGTGGAGTTCCACAATTTTCCTGTCTGTACTCAGTAAAGGCAGTCACTGTGAAAGATTTTAGATTTCCAAACAAGTGTCCGATTTACGTTTTGTGATGGGAGTTCTTTAGGTGGGTTACACATCTGATGAGGAGTTAAGCTTATTGCTAGGCCTGTGTTAGCTTTGAATACCAAAATGTGTGTAGTTCTTAGATGTATGAATGTTAGACGTTGCTGGAGCTCTAACCAATGTGCTACCAAAGCAGTTATGTATATCTACCAATATTATGAATGCCCATGTTTAAAAACTCCATGGCACTGTCCCTGACCAGCTGGGTCAATCACAAAATAAACACACAAGGCACTGACAGGCAAACTGAAAAAAAAAACGCTACATCATCTATGGCAAGTCACAGATAAATCAGACC